>NC_065595.1:45923449-46545949 GCF_024542745.1 Macaca thibetana thibetana | reverse complement strand
TAAAAACATAATAGTAAAAAAATACAAATAAAAACTATAGTATAACAACTATTTAAAAAATCTTTACATCATATTAGGTATTATAAGTAATCTAGGGATGATTTTAAAGTATACAAAAGGACGTGCATAGGTTATATGCAAATAGTAGACCATTTTATATCAGGAAATTGAGCATCACAGGTAGGTCCCGGACCCAATCCCTAATGGGTACCAATGGAAGACTGTATAATGTTCAGTTTACCTTTAAAATAAGTCATTTTTGATTTCTTATACCTCCTACATATCCAGTTACTAAGTGTTAATTGTTAAACACTTCTCTAATCTGCTGATAATTGCTTGTATCTCTTGCTTGGATTACTTATTCAATTTACTACTTGTTCCATATTTTGGGCCCTTCATTCTTCTCTTGGGGGCCTAAAGTATCTTTCTAAAATGAAAAATATGAGACTGTTTCTTCAAATAATTAGAGAGAGAGAGAGAGAGAGAGGTTTGTATGTGTGTATCTGGGAGAGGAAACAACCACATTTTAAATGTATTGTTCAGCTCACATATACGTATGTGAAATCTTCAAGGACCCCAAAATTTAAATTTAAATAAATGCTAAAATGAAACCAGACTAGTGAGCTATGATGGAAAACTACAGCTGAGACCTATCCGAGGTCAATTCCCTGTACCAGGAACCATAGTATCTGAGGATTGGATTCTAGTAAAGTTGGGTAAATGTAGCTGTTTTATAAGTACAAGGAATTCGAGAGAAAAGAATAATATAAAAATGACTGAATTTTGGACATATTTTCACATCCAGATTTCACTGCACTAAATCTCTTTTTAATGTTATCTAAGCTTCTATTGAAACAATTGAGTTCCTGCATTTTACATTTTTTTCTGTTTTATTTTATAAATCTGTCTAGTCACTTTAATATCATTTTTTCCTTCTGATTCAAGGAGATAATGAAAGAATTTTCTACAAGTGACAAAATCATGAATTCAGAAATGCAGGAAAAATTTCATATATCAAGTAGAATAATTATTTTAAAATCTACACCTAGAACATTGCAGTGAACCTGTAGAATACCAAAGAAAGATAAAAATTTTAAGACTATTAAGCAAGAGACTGATCCTCTACTACAAAAAGACAGTAAGACTGCACATTTCTCAACAGGAGGTGAAATGGAATACAGAAAATAAAATTATGTATGTATATATTTAAATGTTTAAAAAGTTAAAATAAGAGATAGAAATAATTTTTTTAGCTGCAAAATTAAGAAATGTAATCATCCACAGAATTTAACTAAAGGAACTTCTAAAGCAATAGTTTGGGGGGGGGAAGGTCTGTAGAGTAAAAGCCCCACAGACTAGGAAAAGAAAGTAGGGGGAAGAAAAATGAAAAAACTAGTGAATTGGAAGATGAGTCTGAAAACAAGTGGATCTAGTAAGGATAACTGATATTTATATTATTTATAATATATATTTTAAAATAAATATAAAAGAAGAAGAAGGCTATTGTCCATGTTCTGGAGTTCAAAAGAAAAAAATTAAACCCTTGATAACAAAGATTTAAATTCATTACAATATTGTAGAAGTCAAAGGATTAGCAGAAATGTTCAGACATAGTAATAAGTTTGTATTTTCAAATTTAAATGGAAATTTCTAAGATAATTCTAATTTATAAATTCCAAACCAGTCAAGGGGGGAAGGTGATTAAAAAATAATTTTACACATAAAAGTAGTGGACAAGGAAACATTAAAAAATAAACAAGATAAACAGAAATGACAAGAATACAAAGAATGAGATGTTAGAAATATACAAATACAATATCTTATAAAAATTAAGGCAAAACAAAACACATTTTCAGACATACAAAGCTAAAATAACTACTACCAGATCTGTATTATAATATCAATATCCTTTAGGCAAAATGTCTTTCAAGCAGAATAAAATGATGCCAGTTGGAAATATAGATCTATAGAAAGGGAAGAAGAGGACCAGAAATAGTAACCACATGGATAAATATATGATTTTTTATCATTATTTTATATAAATCACATTAAATATAATTGATATCTGAACAAAAATGACAATGTGTAATGAGATTTATCACATATGTATAGGAGAAATATATAACAACAATAGTATAAACCAAGAAGAAGGAAATAGAAGTATTCTAAGCCCCTTATATCATGTAAGTGGCATAATTCTTGAAGGTAGACTTAAATAAGGTGAATAAGTATACTGTAAACCCTAAAGTAACCACTGGTATTTAACTAATTTTTAACATGCAGGAAAAAGAAGGTGAAAGAAACAAATAACAGATTGGGCAAACGGGGAAAAAAAAACACAACATGATGACGTAAACCTAACCACATTAAATGTAAATGTTCTAATGAACATCCAATTGAAAGTCAGACATCAGACTACAAAGGCAAGCCCCAAATATATGCCACTTACAGAAAATGTACTTTATATTTAAAGTCACAAATAGTTAATGAATAAAGGGATAGAAAAATATGTACCATGCCAATACTGCAAGGGCTAGGTTATCAGTGGAATACAAGGTTGGTTTAACATTTAGAAAATCAGTTGTCATCCACTGTATTAACAAACTAAAACTAAGAAATATGTTCATCTCAGTAACACACACAAAAAAATTGACAAAATCCAACATCCATTTCTAATAAAAACTCTCAGGAAAGTAGGAATTGAATGGAACTTCCTTATCAGGATAAAGGACAAAATTTTACTATATTTTGTATTTAATATACATTAATACACAATTATTTTTCCATTTTTAATCAATTCTCTCTCTTGCTGTTTAGACTTTGTATATACTGTTCTGTTTCTTCCATTTAACTGTTATCTCTGACATTCTACAGATCCTTTTTGAAAACTCTATTGAGAATAATAAGCATATTTTTCATTAAATATCTCAAGGATAAGCGTATAAACTTGCACTGTCCAACTAGTAGTCAGTAGCAACATGTGGGTATTGAGCCCTTGAAATGTGAGTAGTCTGAATTGAGACAGGCTGTTGTCTCGCTCTTGTCGTCCAGGCTGAAGTGCAATGGCGTGATCTCAGGTCACTACAACCTCTGCCTCCTGAGTATAAGCGATTCTCCTGCCTCAGCCTCCCGAGTAGCTGGGATTACAGACACCTGCCACCATACCTAGCTAATTTTTGTATTTTATTTTATTTTTATTTTTTTAGTAGAGATGGGGGTTTCACCATGTTGGCTAGGCTGGTCTCGAACTCCTGACCTCAGGTGATCTGCCCGCCTCAGCCTCCCAAAGTGCTGGGATTACAGGTGTGAGCCACCATGCCCAGGTTATAATTCTCTAAAAAAAAAAAAAAAAAAAAAAAAAAAAAAAAAGTAAAATATCTCCCTTCATAATTGTTTTAAACTGATTACATGTTGAAATTGTAAAAATATTGAATATATTGGGTTAAATGAAATATATTGTTAAACTTATTTTTACATGTTTTTATTTTTAAATGACTACTAGAAAGTTTAAAATTACATTTATGGCTTACATTGTATTTCTATTGGATAGTGCTGGTCTAGCCATTTTTAATAGACTGAAAATTCTCCTTAAGAAATTCTAATCATACCTAAAAATGATCCTCAAATCTTGCAAATGGTCTTCAAAAACAGGATATAAATATACATACTATGGCTAAGAACTATGCTTCAAGCTTATTATAATTTCCCCCTATAATAGATCAAGATGTTGAGCAGCCTAAATGAACAGTAAATATATAATAAGTGTATATTTATGCACAGTTCTACCAGCAAACATCCAGTTTGCTATAAATAAAATATAATTTTTTATAATTAAGCTAAAATTGATCAGCATTTTCAGCAGATAGAATATGACTTTGAGGGAATAAATATTTGAAGCTTTCTTTTAATTCATAGAATAAATGGTTAGCCTCTCATTTTCTTGTCCACATAAGAAAAATTTAATTATAACTGTAGTATATCAGATGTTACATTTATTATTATTAGCTCAATTCAGGTTTATTGGTTCTTCAGGTAATCATACAACACATTTTCTTGGTTTATGTTATGAAATGTGATGTAGATTTAGATTTTCTCAGCCTTCCATCACTCTTAAGATCTCAACCCCCCTTTTGTTGTTTTTTGTTTTGTTGTTTTCATCAAAGGCTACCATTAAGGAAAGAAGGTAGTACACTTTGTATACCATTTGGTAGGCTTGACTGGTTCAAGAAATAATACAAATGGAAAAGTTTCATCCTAGAATAGGGAATACATTTGTAATTAATTTGCTCTTATGAGCCACCATATCACCTATCTCATTTATCTCCCTAAAATTTAAAGTAGCAATCCAAGATATTGTAGAGTTTCCAGGATATTCACTTTGTACCCTCCTTCAAGAAACAGTAGCCAAATACCTGGCTGACCATAGTCTTATTTGTTAAAAGTCCAATTAGGTTAACAGAGAAAACCAAAGCAGAGGAAACTTGGGCCTAGTGTGAAGGTAAAGTCAACATTCTTCTAGTAATCCTTGCTCTTACTTCATTTCTTCCTCTTCTACAAATAAAGAAATGATAATTGGATAGATATTTGAATGTAGTCACTGAGGAAAGTCAGAAACTTTGAATCTGAGCCATATATTCTGACCATGACTTTTATCAAGTAGTATTCTAAGTCACTACTTTTATCAAGCAGCATTAAATTAAGACTCTTACAACTACATTCAAGCCTTAATCAGAATTATACTCTCTGTCCCAAATAGTAATCAAGTTCTTAAACATTACTAACTATTGACTAATTTGGTGCAAACCTCCAATACGATACCCAGCAATGAAGCCTTGCCTGTACAAAAGAACGAGAGCTTTTGTACAAAAGGAAAGACTTCAAAATGGGAACTTGACTTAAATTGTAGTTCCGGAGGCACAGAACAGAAGAAAGCTATGAAGAAGAGAAGTCCTGGTTTTATGATCTTTGATAAGGTATTCTAACATAAACATAAAAGCTTTAAGATCAAAAACTAAAATATTCATAATTATTTTTTCTATATCATTTGCCAGCATTATTTAAAGCAAATGAACTAAATATTTTTGGATAACTATATCAAAGTGTTTATTGAAATTAATCTTTTGACTAATATAACTGAATCATCCAGCTTTAAATGCTGACTAAAGTAAAAAATCAACTTATACTTCCAAGTAAAATAAAATTTTTTTATTTTTATTCCATTGGGCATGTGCATGTGTGTATATACATATACTTATTTTCTTTATCCATTCATGTGCCAATAGGCACTTAGGTTTTTCTTCCATATCTTGGCTATTGTGAATAAAGCTGCAATGAATATGAGAGTGCATATATCTCTTCAAGATACTGATTTCATTTCTTTTGAATTTATACCCAGAAGTTGAATTGCTGGACTATATGGTAGTTCCCTTTTTAATTTTTTGAGGAAACTCTATATTGTTTTCCATAATGACTACATGAATTCACATTCTCACCAACAGTATACCAAGGTTCCCTTTTCTCCATATCAACACTTGTTTCTCTTGCCGTTTTGATAGCCATCTTAACAGGTATGAAGTGATACCTTATTGTGGTCCGAATCAGCATTTCCCCAATGATTAGTGATGTTGATGAACTTTTCATATACCTGTTGGCCATATTTATATCTTATTTGGAAAAATATCTGTTCTGGTTTTTGCCCATTTTAAATTGCATTGTTTAGATTTTTTGCTGTTGAGTATCTCGTATTTTTTATATTAACCCTTTATAATATAGATTATATGAAAATATTTTCTCTCATTCCATAGGTTGTCTTTCAATGTTGTTGTATTTTTTCCTTTGCTCTGCAAACAGCTATTCAGTTTGATATAGCCTGGCTTGTTTGTTTTTGCTTTTTTTTGCCTGTGTTTTTATGACGCAGCAATAAAAAGAAGGAAATCCTGCCATTTGCAACAACATGGATGAACCCAAAGGACATTATGCTAAGTAAAATAAGCCAGATGCAAAAAGACAAATACTGCATGGTTTTACTAATATATGGAGTGTTTTAAAGATTAAGCTCATAGAAGCAGAGTAGAACAGTGGTTTCCAGCAGCTGGAGGACGCGAGAAATAAAAAGATTTTGGTCAAACATATAATCTTTCAGTAATAAAATAAATAAGTTCTGTAGATATAATGTCTAGCAAGGTGGTTATAGTTAATAATACTTTATTATTTGATATTTGATGAGAGGGCAGGTTTTAAATGTCCCTCCCATATGCACACGTACATAAAAATGTTATCTATGAATATGACAGATACGTTAATTTGACTATACATTTGTACCATCACACAATGTATATGTGTATATCAGATCATCATGTTGTATACCTTGTATATATAAAATGTTTGTTAATTAATTAAATAAAATAGTGTTTTAAAGTTATTTGATATGAAGATAAAGAAGTGAGGAAAAAAATCAGTTTCCCTCTGTATCCACCAAATAAATGCTGAAAGAATATTTTTAAAGTATCTGTTTAAGTGGTGCCAAGTTACCAACCTGCTGTGGGACTCCACATATCTTGATGTGTCTCAGCCTATGACAGAGTGTTATATGAATTATTGAAAGGCAAATCTTTGCCATGCTCACAGATATTACAGATGTACGAATTTTAAATCTTGGCAGTGCCATGTGTTTTATGAATGCATTTTTACTCAGGAAAAGGATCCTCTGAACATGAGTGATATGTTCACCTTTTTTAATGTGAATGATATAATATCTATTTTAACTTCAACCGTAATCATTATTCACTACTTTCTCATTTAGGAGCCTCCAATTAATGCCAATTGATGATTCTTATTATTTCAATTGAAGTTTAAAAATCTCTTGTGAAACATGACCTAATGGAGTGAATCAGAGCCAGAGCAGCTGAACAGTACAATACCATGTAACAATAAGGGAAGTGGATGATGATTGGCAAACTGTCTTGCATCATTCAATAAGTAGTGTCCTACCAATTTGCTTGCTGCTTTAGAGGGTCTGAAACCAAAGTGTCAGGCTAAAATTGTACTGTTCAAAGAAGGAAGCTTAAACTGGGGCACAGAAGTAAAATCAGTGAAAATGGCAGAGAAAGAACCTCTGAAAATTTGCTCTTCATAAAACAATTTAAAAACTGGCAAACATTGTCAAAATCAACTTTTCCAAAACTCTAGAAATCTATCAAAGTTTCACAACAATCCAGTAAGCAATTGTCAAAAAGAAATAAAAAAGCTAAATGTTGGTGAAAACAAAAATCTGAAAATTTGGGGTGTTTTAGCTTCCTCTAGATTCATCTCCTGCCCTCTATGTCTGAGTAGCCTTGAAAAGTTATGGCCCACATTTTTTTCCTTTTTTTAATTATACTTTAAGTTCTGGGGTACATGTGCAGAATGTGCAGTCTTATTACATAGGTATATAGATGTCATGGTGGTTTGCTGCACCAATCAACCTGTCACCTACATTAGGTATTTCTCCTGATGCTATCCCTCTGCTAGCCCCCCACCTCCCGAAAGGCCCTGGTGTGTGATGTTCCCCTCCCTGTGTCCATGTGTTCTCATTGTTCAACTCCTGCTTATGAGTGAGAACATGCGGTGTTTGATTTTCTGTTCTTGTGCTAGCTTGCTGAGAATGATGGTTTCCAGCTTCATCCATGTCCCTGCAAAGGACAAGAATTCATCATTTTTTATAGCTGCATAGTATTCCATGGTGTATATGTGCCACATTTTCTTTATACAGTATGTCATTGATGGACATTTGGGTTGGTTCCAAGTTTTTGCTATTGTGAATCAGTGTGGCAATTCCTCAAGGATCTAGAACTAGAAATACCATTTGACCCAGCAATCCCATTACTGGGTATATACCCAAAGGATTATAAATCATTCTACTATAAAGACACATGAACACATATGTTTATTGCGGCACTATTCACAATGGCCCACATTCCTATACAGACTGGTAGCCACCAGAGAAAGGAGAAAGGAACTGGGGCTTTTTCAATGCCTCAATCCTAAAGAATTATCACATTATTTTACATGCCTAGTGCTTCCATGGAAGACACCACTTAACAGGCTGCCTCTTGTTGACCTGACTTGGATTTCACCCAGTGTGAAAAATCTTCTCCTCAGCACTCACGTAAAAAACAATTACAGGAAAATGTTTTATTTTTGCAGCTGCCTAAAGCAGTGGATAACAGTTGAATCAAATAGTGAACTAAACAAAAAGCTTAAAGGAAAAACTAGAGAATGAAACATCCAAAGATTCTTGAAACTCTCTAGCATATTCCCTAGGAATCCAGATGACAACACCTGTACAGAGATATCTACATGCTCAGAAAAAATCTAAGACTGGGCTAAGGTTTCACCTCTGACTGAACTTAAGGTACTTTACAAGCAAGAGGTAAAGGTTAGGAAAAAGCTATCAACGTTAGGTGAATGTCAAATATTTGTGCTAATGTACACTACAGACCCCACTGGCAGAGGCTGGAGAATTTATTGGTTCCAAGCATTAAAGGAAATCACTGTTCTATTATTAGATCACTATGCTGAGAAATGACTTCAGTTGCTACACATGACAAAGAATACAGACTTTAAAAATTAAATTTAGAAAATTTACTAAACAATTAACAACTATAACTACAATAAGCAGCAACAGCAAATCCTGGGGAGGGGCAAGAATCTCATTCTAGAGATCCCATACATTATTTAAAATATCAATTTTCATTAAAATGAATGACACAAAGGAACAAGAAAGTATGTTACACAAGTAGAAACAGAAGCAATCAACAGGAAATGTCTTAGAGGACACTAGTTTATTGGATTTACTGGACAAAGACTTTAAATCAGCCAATTTCAGTATGTTCAAAGAGCTAAAGAAGAATATAAGAACATTGTCACACTAGCTGGAGAATATTAATAAGAAGATAGAAATTATTTTAAAAAATAAAGGACCAAGTGGAAATCCTGGATTTGAAAAGCAGAATCAATGAAATTAAAAATTTAGTAGAGTGTCTTAGTAGCATATTTGAGCATGAAGAAGGAACTATCAATGAGAATGAAGTCAAGTGATATTGTTATCTGAGGAACAAAAACAAGAATAACAAAGAAAAGTGAACAGAAACTTAGAGGCCTGTAATATATCATCAATCAGTCCTAGGAAACAAGAGAGAAAGGAGCAGAAATAATATGTGAAATAATAATAGAAGAAAAACTTCCCAAATTTGATGAACATTAATTTACACATCCAGAAAACACAATGAACTCCCCATAGGTCAAACTCAAAGAGGTCCACACGTGGTGCTATGGACTGAATTGTGTCCCCTTCAATGTCCATATGTTGAAACCCTAACCAAATATAATGGTATTTGGAAATGGGGCTTTGGGAGGCAATTAGAGCTAGATGAGATCCTAAGAATGGACTTTCATAATAGGACTGGTACCCTTATATGAAGAAATACTGAGAGCATGAGCTCTCTCTCTCTCTCTACCATGAAAGTTGCAGAGAGAAAGTGTTCATCTACAAGCCAGGAAGAGAGCTCTCTCTAGGAGCTGACAATACTGTCACCTTGATCTTAGACTTGGGTTTCCAGAACTATGAGAAAATTAACTTCTGTTTGTTAAGCCACCAAGTGTATGGTATTTTGTTATGGCGGCCAAAATTACTAAGCTACCTACATACATCGCCAAACTGTCAGTAGCCAAAGACAAATAAAAATTACTGAAAGCAACAAGAGAGAAGTAACTCATCATATAAAAAGGATCCTTTATAAGATAGAGTTGATTTCTTTATAAGATAGAGTTGATTTCTTTATAAGATACAGTTGATTTCTTTTTTTAAAAAAAATACAGGAATGGTCATAGTTATTTAAAATATCCCCAAACTGGAAACAATCCAAACCTGGCATACTAGCAGGCAATAAAAAGATATAACCTATTGATTCATGTAACATGGATGAGTGAAAATAAGTCAAAAAAGAGTGCATTGATGATTCCATTTATATAACATTCTAGAAAATTGCAAACTACTATATAGCATAGTGACAGAAAGCAGATTAGTGCTGCCTAAAGATAGGGATAGATGGGTCATGGAGAGGCAGGAGGAATGGATTACAAAGAGACATTAGGAAATTTGGGAGAGTAATGGATATGTTCATTATCCTGACTGCTTTACATGTGCATCCATATGTCAAAATGTATCCAGTTGTACACATGAAATATGTATAATTTATTGTATGTCAATCGTACCTAAATAAATTTGTTAAAACTTCAAATAATAAACTTAAAACAAATCTGGCTGACATGAAAACTGAGACAGGCTGAGTGTGAGTCCCCTTTTTGCTGAATATGGAAACTAGAAAATACACATTTAATTAGCACAGGTGTGTTCAGGCTAGGCTGACTATTAGGTTTTTGGCAGGATGTTTTCAAGAAGATTGAGTTAATTTCTAATAAGAAATTAGGGAGGCCAAAGCAATGGCCATACGTCATGGAGGCCAGAATGTACGTAGTGAAAGCACTAAAGAAAAAAAACCTGTCAACTAGAATTCTATATCCAGAAAACCTATTCTTCAAAAATAAGGATAAATTAGTTCCCAGATAAACAAAAACTCAAAGAATTTGTCACTAGCATACTTGAACTAAAAGAAATGATGAAGGAATTTTTCAGCTTGAAATGAAAGAAAACTAGAAAGTAATTTGAATCCGCAAGAAGAAATAAAGACCTCTGGTAATGGTAACTACACAGATAAATATATGACGGGAGAGTTAAAGATAAATAATGTATTTTTTGTTTGTACCTCTTTTTTCCTACCTAACTTAAAAGACAACTGCATAATGCAATCATTATAACCTTGTGTTGATGGACAATGTATAGAGATATAATCTGTGGCAGTAACAGCATAAGGACTAGTTGAGACTATTTAGGAGCACAAGTTTTATATACTATTGATATTATGTTGGTATAAATGTTAACTAGATTGTTATAGATTAAGATATTAATGGTAATCCCCACAACAACCACTAAGAAAATAACTCAAAATTATATTGTTAGAAAAGCAAGATGGGAATTAAAATGGTAAACAAAAAAAATAACTACTTAATACAAAGGAACACAGTAAAGAAGGAATTGTGGGGAAGAAAAACAGACATAGACACAGAAAACAGTGAAATAGAAGCAGGTTATTTTGTAACAGTAATGATATTAATTTTAATGGACTAAACACAACAATTAACATGCAGATATCGACAGAATGGATTAAAAGTTATCCAAAAATATGCATACAATGGATATATTTGATATTCTGGCACAAAAATGTTGAAAGTAAAAGGATGAAAACCCACATACGCTGCAAAGGGAAACCAAAAGAGAAGTGGAGAGGCTATAAAAATATCAGATCAAATATACTTTAAGGCAAAAGTAGTAGTACTATAGAGAAAAAAAGATAGTTTTTCATGATAAAGGTGTCAAGCCATCAAGAACGTATGACAATTTTCAACATATATATACTTAACAACAGAGCCACAAGATACAAGAAATAAAAACTGACAGAATGGAGGGGTGAAATAGTTCAGAAATAATAGTTGGAGACTTAAATAACCCAATTTCAAAAATGGATAGAATAACTAAACAGAAGACCAGAAAAGAAATAGAGAAGTTGACATTGTGATAAACCAACCTATTTGGACAACTACAGAATACTTCATCCAACAATAGCTAAAATACATAGTTTTCTCTATTGTACATGTAGCATTCTCTATGATAAGTGACATTTTAGACTATAGAACAAGTCTCAAAATATTAAAAATGACTTAAATCATACAAGGTATGTTTTATGACCACAATATAATGAAATTAGACTTCAACAACATAAATAAATTTGGAAAACTTACAAACGTGGAAATTAACGGGTTCTCAAAACTAATGAATCAAAGAAGTCATAAAGGTAATTAGAAAATACTCTGAGATGAATAAAAATAAAAACATATCAAAACTTACAGGATGCAGTAAAAGAACTGCTTTGAGTAAAATCTGACTGTAAAGGCCTGCATTTAAAAAAGAAATATCTCAAAAACAAACAAAAAATAGTCTTCCACCTTAATAAACTAGAAAACAAAATCACACTAAACTTAAGCAGAAGGAAGGAAATAATAGTGATTATAGTAGAAATAAATGAAATAAATACTAGAAAAAATTAGAGAATAATCAATAAGACCAAAAGTTGGTTGGTTCGTGGTAAAGATCAGCAAAACTGATACAACTTTAGCCAGAATAAATTATTTTTAAAGAAAGAAAATACTCAAATTACTAAAAGAATGAAAAAAATGTACATTACTGGCCGGGCACGGTGGCTCATGCTGGTAATCCCAGAACTTTGGGAGGCCGAGGCGGGCGGATCACGAGCTCAGGAGATCGAGACCATCCTGGCTAACGCGGTGAAACCCCGTCTCTACTAAAACTACAAAAAATTAGCTCGGTGTGGTGGCCGGAGCCTGTAGTCCCAGCTACTCGGGAGGCTGAGGCAGGAGCGGGAGGCGGTGCTTGCAGCGAGCCGAATCGCGCCACTGCACTCCAACCTGGGCAACAGAGGGAGACTCCGTCTCAAAAAAAAAAAAAAAAAAAAGTACATTACTACCAACCTGCATTTTTAAAAAAGATTATAACGTGATACTACAAACAGCTGTTTACCAAAAAAAAAAAAAGATTAATATGTTTAATAATGAACAAATTCAAAGAAAGGCACAAACTAACAAAACTAATTGCTATGGCCTAAATGTTTGTGTTCCCCAAAACTCATATATTGAAACCGAATCACCATTGTGATGGTGTTAGGATGGGGGGTATCTTTTGCCATATGAGTACACGGCAAGAAGACACTCTCTGTGCACCAGAAAGCAGGCTCCCATCAGAAATTAAATCTTCCAGTGCTTTGATCCAGGATTTCCCAGCCTTCAGAACTGTAAGATATATATTTCATTTGTTTATACACTACCCAGTTTATGGTATTTTGTTTTAGCACCCCAAATGGCGTAAGGCAATCACTCAAGAAAAAGTAAAAAAAAAAAAAAAGGACAAACCTATTATGATTAAACAGATTGAAAAAAAAAACTTTCTACAAAGAAAGCCCAAGACCACATGGCTTCACTGGTTAATTTTATCAAATATTTTAAAAAGAATTAATATCTTCTCTTGACATAGTCTTCCAAAAATTAGAAGAGGGAGAGGAAACACCTACCAATGAATTCTATAAGGCAAGTATTAGCCTTATCCCAAAATCATGCAATGATTTCACAGGAAAAAAAAATTACAGAACAATGTCCTTTATTAGTATAGACCCAAACATCTTCAAAAAATATTAGCATACGAAATCTGGCAACATATACAAAAGCATATGCTACCACCATATGAAATGTATCTCATATGGATAAATGCAAAGCTGACTGAACAGATAAAAATTAGCAATGTAATATCTCATAAAATAAAGTAAAAACACATGATTATCTAAAGAAATGCAGAAAAAGTATTTGGGAAAAATCCAACATGCTTCCATGACAAAAAAGCTCAACAAACTGGGGACTTAAAGCAACGTCCTCCACTTGATTAAGGGGATCTACAAAAAACCAACAAGTAACATTAAGCAGAATATCCCCCTAGATCAGGAAGGAGACAAGAGTGTATGCTTCTGTCACTCCTATTCAACACTATAGTGGAGATTCTAGCTAAGACAATTAGGCAAGAAAAATAAAACCATCCATGTTGAAAAAAGAGGAAGTATATAACTATATTTGCATGGCATGATCTTGTACAGAGGAAATCCTAAGGAATCTACTGAAACACTAATAGAATTAATAAATGTCAATATTTTTAAGTGTTTCATTTTATATACTAGCAATGAAAAATCTGAAATGAAACTAAGACAGCAATCCATTTTATACCATTAAAAATAAAATATGCAAAAATAAATGTAACAAAATAAATGACTTGTACACTGTAAATTTTCAAAACATTATTGAAATAAATTAAGATTAAAATAATGAAAATATATTCCAAGTCTGTAGGTTGTAAGACAATATTTTTGTGATGGCAATACTCTATAAATTATCTACAGATTCAACAAAATCCCTCTCAAAATTCCAAATGTCTTTTTTTGGAAGGAGGCCAAAAATTGGCAGGCTGATTCTAAATTTCATATGGAAATGCAATGAATCCAGAAAAGCTCACACAATCTGAAAAGAATAAAGTTGGAGAACTCATGCTATCAAATTTCAAAATTTATTGCAAAGATACAATAATCAAAGCAGCATGGTATTGGAACAAAGGCATGTAGATCAATGGAATGTAATTTAGCATCCAAAAATAAACACATATAGTTATGTAAAATAATTTTTGACAAGGGTGCCAAGACAATTCACTCAGGTAAATAATAGTCTTGTCCACAAATGGTGCTGTGACTACTAGATAGGCACATATTAAAAATGAATTTGAATACCTATGTCATATATCCACAAATCAACTCAAAATGGATCAACCACCTAAATGCAAGCGCTAAAGCTATAACAATCTTAGAAAAAAACAGAAGTACACATCTTTATGACCTTGTTTTAAGTAAGAGTTTATAAAATATGACATATATAGTATAAGCAGCCAAAGAAAAAACAGATAAGTGAGACTTCATCAAAATTAAAAACTTTTGCATATCAAAGAACACTATCAAAGAAGTCACAAGCCAACCCACAGAGGGGAAGAAAATATTTGCTCATTATATATTTGAGATTCTAGATTACATAAAGAACTCTTGCAGCTCAACACTGAAAAAAAAATTGAAGTGGGCTAAGTGTTTGAATAAACATTTCTCCAAAGACAATACAAACATCCAATAAACACATGAAATTATGCATAACATCATTAGTCATTAGGGAAATGCAAATCAAAACCACAATGAGATGCTACTTCACATCCATTAGGTTGGCTATAATGAAAAGACAAAAAGAAAATAACAAATGTTAGCATGTTAGAATGTGGAGAAATGGGAACCTCATACGTTGCTCTGGGGATTTAAATGGTACCGCTACCTTGAAAAGAGTTTGGCAGTTCTCCAAAAAGTTAAGCATAAACTTACCATATGACCCAACAATTCCACTCCTGGGTTTATATCCAAGAAAACAAAAAAATATATATCAGCACAAAAACTTATACACAAATGTTCATAGCAGCATTATTTGTAATAGCTGAAAAATGGAAACAACTCAAACATCTATCAACTAATAAATGGATTAACAAAATTTGGCATATCTGTATAATGGAATATTCATCCATAAAAAGAATGACATACTGATGCACACTATAACATGTCTGAAACTTGAGAACATGCTAAATGAAAGAAACCAGATATGAAGTTCCCATATTGTATCAATACCTTTATATAAAATATTCAGAATAAGCAAATCCCATTAAGATAGAAAGTTGAATAGTTGTTAGGTGCTGGAAGGACAGGAAAATAAGGAGTGAATGCTAGCAGGTGTGAATGATTTTTTTCTGGAATGATGAAAATATTCTACAACTATATAGTGGTGATGGTTGCACAGCCTTGTGAATATATTTAAAACCAATAAAATATACACTTTAAAACAGTTAATTTTAAGCAATGTAAATTACATTAATAAAACTCAATATATTGATACATTTGTGAATAGTTTCATATCTTCACTGATTTATTATAAACTGAATGCAGGAGGAATACAGCCTGAAAAGATATGCTCCAAAATGTTTATAGCGAGTAACTTTGGGTAGTGAGAATAAGGATTTTTTTTAAAAAAAATTAAACTTCTTCTTTCATTTAAAAAAAAATTGCATTAACTCTATAATCCAAAATTAGTTAAATGAATTTAGTGGATAAATTAAAAATAGATAAAATTAAAATGGCTAATAGAAATTATTAGACATTCATTTACCAAAAAGCACATGAAATTTGACCCATTCTTCACACTTTGTTAACTCAAAATGAACTACAGAGTAAATTTAAAACATAAAACTACAGAATATTTTAGTATTAAACATAGAATAATATCTGTTTAACCATGGTTTAAGCAAAGCATCCTTCAGTGTGACACAAAAATATGATTTGTGGAAGAAAAATTAATAAATTGTATATTAGCAAAGAAACTTCTGCTCTGTGAAACACACAATTTTAAAAATGTGAAAATAAGTCACAGAGTAGAAGGAAATATTTGCAAATCACATTTCTGACAAAGGACCTGTATTTAGAACATAAAAATAATTCTCAAAATTCAATAATAAACAAGCAAACCAATTTCATAAGTGGGCAAAGATCTGAACAAACACTTCACCAAATAAAATACGTATATGCAAATAAGCATAGGAAAAGGTGTTCAATAGCCCTATTCATGAGAAAATGCAAATTAAAACTTCAAGATATTACTACACACTATTATAATGGAGGTATAAAAACCCTGACAATGTCAAATGCCAGTGAAGAGTAGAGCAACTGACACACTATCCAATGCTAGTGTGAATGTAAACTGGGTACCATCACTTTTGAAAACAGCTTGGCAATTTGTTATAAAGTTAAACAAGAAAATGAAAACTTACATTCACATAAAAATTTGTATGCAATTGTAGCAGCTCTATTCATAATTGCCAGAAATGGAAATCAGTCAGATGTCCATCAATAAGTAAATGGGTAAATTGTGATATATCCCTACAAAGAAATAATATTTAGCAAGTAAAATGAACAAACTATTGATTCACATACCATCTCCACTGTCTTTGGCTAAATGCCAGACTCAGAAGTCTATATGTTCCACAATTCCACTCATACAACTTTCTAGAAAAGGCAAAATAGAGACAAGAGAACCCACCAGTGGTTAGAGGAGCTGTATACAAAAAGGAAGAATGAGGGAATTTCAGAGACAATGGAACTGTTCCATGTTATGGTTGTGGTGGTAGATGTATAATTCTAAGCATTTGTCAAAACCCATAGAACTGTATATAACAAAGAGAATTTTATTCTATGTAAATAAATATGTAAATAAAATAGAAATAAAAATGTATAGAGATAAAAACAAAAATGCAACTGATAGGACATGAAATGAATGAAATAAAATTAACTATGCAAATGAACCCCATCCCAAAGCATATATTGACACATACACTTACACTCACACACACTCAGAGCTTAAAATTGATTTTTATCTAAACATTGAACAAAATAGCCCTGCAAAGTAAGTTCAAAGCTTCAGCCAAATTGAAACTGCAAACAGGCTCAGTGCTAATTCTGAGTATGTACTGGATTTACCTAAATAAGAAAATTATTTATATCATTGTTACCATAATACCATAATAACCGCATATTATGTCATGTAATATAATATTTTATATATAATAGCATGATACAGTTATGTTTCTAAGAAGGATGAGTCAATTTCAAAGGTAGTAATATAATGGGATATGGAAAAGCAACATGAAAAAGAGTCAAAGAGCATTTCCAAGGGATAACTAATAAGTTGTTGCCATTACTTTGACATTCTTCCACAACATTAGGAAGACCTACAGCAAAGAAAAAAACATGGAGTTGGAAAGTGGGAGGGGTTGTGACAGAAAAGAAGTCAAGGAAGGGACTGAGTTCTGTGTTGATACTAGTTTGATGACAAAGGAAGATCCACAAGGGACACAGTGAACAGCAAGAATTCTGAGAAGGTGGGGGTTCAGATCCAAAGGTGATATGGAAATAAAAGCTCCTTATGAATTCACAAAACATTAGGGGATAGCATTTGACTTTTCAAATTTCAGAATGGAGGCTGAAACCAATCTCATTTGGATGTGACAGGAAGGGCACTTCCAGCTGACATGTGGGAGCAATCAAACTGTCTACTCTCAAACAACTTATGAAAATAAACCACTTAAAAATAGGGTTTATATAAAGTAAGTGGTGAAGAAGACATACAAGTAACAAATGGGTGAAACTGAAATTTGGGTAACCAGAAGTTGGAATTCAGGGGCAGTCAGCAGAAACCTGTGGAGGCTAAATAGGACCTCAGATTAGGGACTCAAAATTTTCTTACCTGTCATCTTATCCTCGCACTACACTTACACTCTATCTTGTCCCTAGTTAAGGCTTTCAGTTACTTCCTCCTCTCTCATGGTTCCATTTATCAGTATTCTGTAAGCTTCACTTGCTTCATTACACTAGATTTCCATGATCAACCACTAAAGCAATGTTGATGTTCTAATCTGAAAACTGTCAAGAATTGTGAAGGAGCTGAGATTGTGCCCTACTTGTAAGCTAATAATTTAGCCTGCTACAGTTTCACGGATTCTGGCAGAACACACAGGACTTCTAATCAGAAATAAAAGACCATGGATTACTTCTAGCAATAGCAATAGCCAAAGGATCGGGATTTTCATACTTCTCCGCACCCCACTTCTCACAAAGCAACAGGAAGAAGGTCAGATGACATCTGCACACATCATGAGGTGGTGTTACAGGAAAGAAACTCTGAGCTTAGGGAACCTGAATTTTTTACAATGGGCAGATAATTTGCAAAAAGGCTTATTTTTTTTTCAAGGTAAAATTCAGAGAGAAAATTTGAACAATTATACAAAGGGAAGAATTTCCAAGCCACCATACAATTTCACAAAGGGGAATAAAGACAAGCTTTTCAGCTCTTGTCAGACCCAACTCTACTCTTTTCAATTGTGTTCCATGAAAATCTCTTGTTTCTCATTAAGTTCCATTCAGGCCCCAAGTTATTTTGCACTTTCTTTCACTTTATAGAGTGCATGAGCTTTGCCCCTTTCATTTCAAGAATAAGGCTTAAATACAATATTACTTTCTAAGAACATTATCAATCTACCCAAATCATGACTTATCTCCTACTTCACCAAGGAGATAAGAATAATTGTCATGAAGCCCTTTTACTTTATATCAAAAGACCCATAATATCTAGAACATACATGCAATAGCAATTTTTCTTCATGCTGTGTGCCTAATATGACAGCTCATAGTCCTCTGATACAGGAATTTTTTTCTTACTTCATTTTAGTGATTAGGTTTAAAACTAGGCTTTATAACTTCTGGAGAAGTCATCAAGCTTGTTGTGGTAATGGTATCTTTCGTTCTGAAATACATCACTTTGCTCTTGAAATCTTTTTGGTGTTTGGTGACAAAAATGATCCATTTAATAATAAAATGTATTATTTAGCTCAGTTCTGAACTATCAAAATATGAATGTTTTCCATGTTTGGGTATCTCCACTTTCTCCATAATCCATTCTGCTCACTTCTACCATATTGATTTGAAGATCATGTTCTATTTTGCTACTGTCCAACATAAGAAAACAAAACAAAACAAAAAAAACCAACAAACAACAACAACAACAAAAACTGATGGCCAATTAAATAAAGTTTAAATTTCTTATTTTAAAGTTCTAGGAACTTGTGTAATTACTAAAGCATAAAGTAATACAATTTAGAACTAGGAATCAGGTGACAAATATCCATAATTAATTGTGTTATCCTACCTGTAAGCCTCCTTCCTTATGTGTGTAAAATGAGGAGTGAACACATCAAACATTCTAGCTGTAAAATTACACAAGTCTACTTTCTAAATCTTAGCTTCCATTATCCACCAATTGCTCTCTGCTTTTTGGTCCAATGAAACTTGTGCCATTCCACAGAAAAGCATTTTGAGAGTGCTATACCTGCCAAATTTTTTGCCACTGCCATTTATCTCATATGCAATTTTTAACTCTTACCCATAATAAAATATTAGCCTTATATCATGGTTAAATCTTTCGTAAAATTTTCCTTAACCAGAACCAATAAACTGCCTTTTATAAATTCCCGAACACATGGATTTTATTTTTGTTGGCACTCTGCAAAATCTCTTCATATTGTAGCTTTAAAAAAAAAAAAAACAAAAAAAACCCAAAAACTTTATTTTTAGTGAAGTTATAAGTTCACAGCAAAACTGGATAGCAGGTTCACAGCAAAACTGGATAGAAAGTAAAGAGATTTCCCATATATGCTGTATCCTAACATATGCATAGCCTCCCCTACTTTCAATATCCTGCACCAGAGTGGTACTTTTGTCACAATTGATTAATCTCCCTTGGCAATCATTATCACCCAGAGTGAACTTATAGTTTACATTGGGGTTTACTCTTGGTGTTCTCAATTTTATAGGTTGTGACAAATAACATGTATCCACCATTGTAATATAATACAGAATTGTTTTATTGCCCTAAAATTCCCCTGTGCCCTGCCTATTCATCCCTCCCTCCTGCTTACACTGATACTTTTTCTGTTTCTATATTTTGCCTTTTCCAGAGTGTCAGATAATTGGAATCATACATCATGTAACCTTTTCAGCTTAGATTTTTTCACTTAGTAATATGCATTTAAGGTTCTCCTTGTCTTTTCATAGTTTGATAGTCCACTTCTTTTTAATGCTAAAATATTTCATTGTCTGGCTATACCAGTTTATTTAGCCAATCACCTAATGAAGAACTTGTTATTTTTAGGTTTTAAAAATTATTTAAAAATTTTTTGCGGGTTTTATGTAGACCTATGTTTTCAACTCCCTTGTGTAAATACCAAAGAGTTTGATTGCAGGATTGTGTGTTAAGAATATTTTTAGTTTTATTTAAAAAACCATGAAGCTGTCTTCCAAAGTGGCTGTACTATTTTGCATTTCCACCACCATTGATGAGAGTTCTATTGCTCCACATCCTCACCAATATTTGGTACTGTCAGAGATTTGGATTTTCACCATTCTAATCAGTAGGTAGTGGTATCTCACTGTGCTTTAATATGCATGCAATGTCCTAATTACACATGATGTCAAGTACTGTAGTTATTTTTGTAGATACTATATCTCCACGTTAATTACAGGTGTTTTAAGAGTATGAAAAGTCATTCATCTTTTTGTCATTAACTGGATACAGTATAATGTCTCATATACACTTGCCACTCAAATAATTGTTGAATATATGCTAGGGCTGGAGTAAAAAAAAATGAAAGAATTGAAGGAGATATGCCTCAGTTCAGTCTCAGAGGTGTCTAAGATATAATGCCAGAGTTAGCTATTGCTTAAATTTTTAGTAATTTCACATATTGATAAATGTATATATTGCAGATATTCCTCAACTTATAGTGGGGCTATATCCCAATAAACCCATTGTAAGTTGAAAATACTGTAGCAGACAATACAGTATTTAACACAGTACACCTAACGTACTAAGCACCATAGCTTGGCCCAGCCTACGTTAAATCTGCTCAGAACACTTATATTAGCCTACAGTTGTGCAAAATCATCTGATAGAATCCTATTTTATAATAAAATATGAATACCTAAAGTAATGTATTGAATACTGTACCAAGAGTGAAAACTAGAATGACCCTCTGTCACTGCCCACCACCCCAAGAGAGTATTATATCACATAAAACTAAACCAGGAAAAGATCAATTCAAAATCTGAAGTAAGTTTCTACTGAATGTGTATAATTTTCTCAACATTGTATAGTTCAAAAGCCATAGTCAAACCATCGTAAGTCCATCATAATTTGAGGACTATCTGTATTTAGACCCAAATGAATATTCTTACCTATACAAAATTAACATATGAACCCAAGGTACCTGACCTCAAGGTTTTATAATAATATTGATACTTTTTAAAAAAATAGACTCGGGGAGATTAAAGGTAAAATGAGCTATATTTCCACTATATTAACTTCTATCAAAGACTTCCAAGAACCTTGAATAATGGCAATGTCTTAGTCTGTTCTCTGTTTCTGTAAGAGAATACCTGAGACCAGATAATTTATAAAGCAAAGAGGTTTATTTGGCTTGTGGTTGTGGAAGCTGGAAAGTCCAAGATCAGGTGGCAGCATCTGGCCAGCGCTGGATTAGGGCCTTGTGCTGCATCATAAAATGGCACAAAAGTGGAAGGGCAAGTGAATGCATGCAAAAGAGGCAAAACATGAGGGGCAGTCTCAGTTTATATTAATAACCACCTGATCTCATAGTAACTCTTGCAGTCCAGAAAGAGTGATACTTCCTTAAGCCAAGCAAGTGCTCTACCACTTGAGCTAATTCCCCTAGTTCAACCATTATGGAAAACAGTATGGCGATTCCTCAAGGATCTAGAACTAGATGTACCATATGACCCAGCCATCCCATTACTGGGTATATACCCAAAGGATTATAAATCATGCTGCTATAAAGGCACATGCACACATATGTTTATTGCGGCACTATTCACAATAGCAAAGACTTGGAATCAACCCAAATGTCCGTCAGTGACAGACTGGATTAAGAAAATGTGGCACATATACACCATGGAATACTATGCAGCCATAAAAAAGGATGAGTTTGTGTCCTTTGTAGGAACATGGATGCAGCTGGAAACCATCATTCTTAGCAAACTATCACAAGAACAGAAAACCAAACACCGCATGTTCTCACTCATAGGTGGGAACTGAACAATGAGATCACTTGGACTCGGGAAGGGGAACATCACACACCGGGGCCTATCATGGGGAGGGGGAAGGGGGGAGGGATTGCATTGGGAGTTATACCTGATGTAAATGACGAGTTGATGGGTGCTGACGAGTTGATGGGTGCAGCACAGCAACATGGCACAAGTATACATCTGTAACAAACCTGCACGTTATGCACATGTACCCTAGAACTTAAAGTATAATAATAATAAAAAAAAAAAGAGTGATACTTGCTCACTCCCTAAGAATTCACCAGTTCCACAAGAGCAGCATTAATACCTCTTAATGACCCAATCCAACTTAAAGGCCCCTCCTCTGAACACTGCCACACTGGGGACCAAATTTCTAACACACGAATTCTCATGAATACACTCAAAACGTAGCAAGCAGTTTGACTTTCAAAGTTAATTTATTCAGCAAAAATTGATTGGGTGTTTACTATATAAAAGGCCCTATTCTAGAACAAGAAATGTATTAGTGAGCAAAATCAAAGAATCCCTATTAATGAAAAAGTTAATTTTTACCAAGTTATACATATAAGCTTATTCCATTATATGTAATAGTACATTTTAAGACTATATTCCACATAGTATATTTTAAATTAATGTATTCTAGTTTAGAAACAATTCAATCTGAAAAAATAATACTAAGCCATTTTAAACTGAGTTCAAAATATTTACTTTATTTTGATTCCTCATTTGCAAAATAAATACATATTTTTTAATTCCCATAAGGCTGAGTTATTTGAATCCAAAGGAGTCATATTGGCAGTGCCCTATGGACTTGGAGATTCATTTTAAACATCTATTTTGCAGGTTGCTATGACATCATGAGGTTTCCATCTAAACTTCATACTGGACCATTGTTCTGTTTTAAAGTTACAATTCCAATAGTAGAGAAAGTTATATATATGCATATATATATATATATATATATAAAGCTTGTTATATATAACGTATTATTTTATATATATTACTTATTTTATACCTACATATACATACACACACATGTGCGCACATATATATGTATTAGATATATTGCATATAGAGAGTATCCAAATGAATTTCAACATCTCTGTTTTGGCAGGAATTCAGATTTATAAACAGCAAGCTTCCATCTGGAATTATGGTCTATATAAAGTGGCAAAACAGATTGATTGATATTCATTTACCATAATTACAAGAGCTGAGAATGCTTAGCTCTTGATAAGTATGGCTAGAGGCCATCTGTAACAGATCGCATGCAAATAAAAGCTTGGAATATAAATCAAAATGGTCTCTTAAAATGTAATGCAACTGGACAAATGGTGTATATGATTGTATATATCTCCCAAATACTCCTCTATAAATAATTGTCAAATAATAACAATATATTCAGTAACATTTTATTATGTTTATATATTCAAAATTTATATGAATAAATGTGCTGTCCTTTATATATGAAGGTAGAATCCCAGTCACCAAAAATAAAATGTGTGCTTTGAATTACTAGTAGGATTTATCTGTTTATAGTGAGTCCTAGTCTCTGATATCCTTGTAATTTATATTCATAAACTGAGTGGAACAGGTCAAGGGAAGAGTCCAAAGACATTTTTAATATGTAAAAATAGCAAATGAAATGTTAGGTTTTGATTACTTAGAATTTAATTAATATTTAAACATACACATAACTATATTTTAACAATAATTTTAAAATTATGCATTTCATTACAGTTGTATATTTATTTCACACTCCAAAAAGTACAATAATGTTATTCAGATCAGAACATGATAGAAATAATTTTATATTCCAAAACATGTCAACAGTATTTTATACATAGGTTTCTGGCATAACTATGCAAAACTATTTCACTTATTACAAAAATATTCTAACACAGCCAAAGAATCTCATCAGGGCAAAGAGTTATAAGTACCCCACGTTACTTAAAAAATAAAGATATTGCTTAAAAATCACTGAATATGCGAATAAACTTTAGTTTGAAATTGTAGAACAGAAAGCAGAAAGATCCTATGTTTTACTGTGTTTTCTTAAAAATACGACTACATGATTACACAATTTCAGGTCGTGGGCATGTGATAAAACAAGAAAATTCCACACGTATTTGATTGTATCCCCCCCAATTCTACTAACTTCCTAATTTTAAAATGTATTATCAGTTGAAAATACTATTAAGTTTCACTCTTTTCATTTCCATCGTTCTAAATTTTTCAGAAATTGATTTACACTATACCATATAAAATACATACATATATAATATAATGATATTGTACTATATAACACAATAATTGATCACTTGTCAGTTAATATGATTTTACTATAATTAACATAATATCCAACTTGAAAATTCTTATACACTTAAAATTTCATATACAAAAAATTCCAGAGGCAGTGCTTTTCCATTTGGTTCTGAGTCAAAAAGGTATCATCATGACCCATGTTAGCAGTTCCCAATTTTACCCTTTGTCATCCATGTCATGGTAATTCTATCTCTCTGTTGTTTGCAATATGACTTCAGAAGTCTCCAGCTTCATGTTTATGCACTGCCATGTCAATCAAAGACTGTTTTATTCTGTTAATCTCTTTATTTATGGAGAAATAACTTTCCTGAAAGCCTTACAAAAGACTTTCCCTTAGCTCTTGTTTTATAGATGGGGTTTATAGTCCAAATCTCTAGCTTCCAGGGAAGCTGGAAAAGCAAGTCTGTAGCACATTCAAACTTTACAATAGGAAGCCAGCTATGCCAGCAGAGAAGGGCCAAGAGAGGAATACAGGTTGGTGATATTAGCTACAAGTCTGTCACATCTCTATATTTGTCTAATTTACCCTACAGTGTTAAAAATTCCTCTACCTACCAACCTATTCTCCCCCTACACACACATATACTCATTCAAATATGCACATGTGCATGTTCCTCCTGCAATTATTAGCTTATGTAAAGGAGATACTGTTTGTTGTAATGTGCTAAGATATTAGATGTACATCTCTCCACTATGTCAGGATTGTATATTAAAGCTCTGAAATTTTGGCAAGATTTTCAGCTAAAAGGATTAAGAAGCCTTTATTGATATCTGCAAAAACAAAGACCTGTCACAAGTTTACAGCTCTTTGAGATTTACTGCTTCTTTAGTAAAATAAATCATTGATGAAAGACATCATTGATGACACAAATAAATGAAATCCTATGTTCATGATTTGAGAGAATATTGTTAAAATATCCATAGTACCCAAAGCAATCTACAGATTCAATGTAATCCCTAATAAAATTCCAATGACACTTTCACATAAATAGAAAAAAATTCCTAAAATTTGTATGATACCACAAAAGATGCAAAATAGCCAAAGCGATCTTGAGCAAAACCAAATCTGGAGTCCTCACACTATCTGACTTCAAAACACACTACAAAGTTGTAGTAATCAAAACAGTATGGTACTGGTAATAAAAACAGACACACAGACCAATAGAGCAGAACAGATAACCCAAAAGTAAATTCACACATTTAAAGCCAATTGATTTTTAATAAAGGTGCCAAGAACGCATAATGGAGAAGGGACATTTTCTTCAGTAAATGGTATTGGGACAACTTGATATCCACATGCAGAAGAATAAAAGTAGGCCCATATCTCACACTGCTGTTGCTTAAATGTGTCTTCCAAAGCTCATACGTTAGAAACTTAATCCCCAATGCAACAGTGTTGAGGTGGGGCTTTTCAGAGGTAACTAGGTCATGAAGGCTCTCCCCTCATGAGTAGATTAATGATATTATCATGGGAGTGGGTTACTTATCACAAAGTGAATTGTTATAAGAAGCAAGTTAGGCGCCCCCTTGCTCTCTTGCTTTTTCATGCTCTCTTGCACTTCCACCTTTCACCATGAAATGATGCAACAAGAGGGCCTTCACCAAATTCAGGCTCCTTGACCTTAGATTTCCTAACCTCCAGAACTGTAAGAAATAAATTTCTATTCTTTATAAATTACCCAGTCTTTGGTATTCCATTATAGCAACACAAAATAGAGTAAGGCACATACCATATACAAAAATTAACACCAAATTATTAAAGACTGACACGTAAGACCTAATACTATAAAACTGCAAGAGAAAAACATAAGGAAAAGTTTTATGACATTAGTCTAGACAATGATTTTTTGATATATGCCCAAAACACAGGAAACAAAAGCAGAAATAGACAGATGGAATTGTACCTAACTGAAAAGATTCTGCACAGCCAAGGAAACAATTGACAGAGTGAAGAAAGAATCTATGGAATGAGAGAAAATATTTGCAAACCATGCACATATTAAAGGGGTTAATATCCAAAATATATAAAGAACTCAACTCAATAGTAGAAAAATCATGAGCAAAGGATTTGAACAGACATTTTTCAAAGCAGACATATAAACAGCCAATATGAATATCAGGATAATGCTCAAAATCGCTAATCATCAGATGAAAGCAATTTTAAACCACAATGATACGTCATCCCATACCTATTATACTGGCTATTATTTTTAAAATATAAAAGGCATTTGAGAAGATGTGAAGGAAAAAAAAAACCTTTGCACACTGTTGGTAGGGATGTAAATTCATATAGCTATTATAAAAAATATGGAGAATCCTCAAAAAATCAAAAATAGAACTACCATATGATCCAGCCATCCTACTACTGGGTATATATTCCAAGGAAATGAAATCATAATGTTGAAAAAATATCTATACTCTCATGTTCATTGCAATCTTATTCACACTAGCCAAGATATAGAATCAACCAGTGCCCATCAACAGATGAATGGATAAAGAAAATGTGGTATGTATACACAACCAAATACGTGCAGTACTAATAAAGAAGGAAATTGTGTCACTTGCAAAAACATGGATGAAGCTGGAGGACATAAGTGCAATAAGCCAGGTAAAGAAAGATAAATTCTTCATGATCTCATTTATATGTGAACTTTATAAAAGTTGAACAAACAGAAGTAGAGAGTAGAATGGTGGTTACCAGGGGCTAGGGTGGGGGATAGGGATTGGGGAATGTTGTTTAAAGGATACAAAATTTCCCTTAGGAGGAATAAGTTAAAAATATACAATGTACGATTTGGTGAGTACAGTTAAAAAAGGTATTACATTCTTGAAAATTGCTAAGATAGTACGTTTTTAGTATTCTCATTACAAAAAGTATGTGAAGCAATGCATATGTTAATTAGCTCAATTTAGTCATCCCACAATCTATACATATTTCAAAACATGTTTTATAAGATAAATATATACAATTTTTATTTTCCAATTGTTAAATAGATACTATATTTTAAAAGAAACTAAGAAAAGAAGGAAAGAAAGATAAGGAAAAAGGGAGGGAGGGAGGGAGTGAGGGAAGGAGGGAAGGAAGGAAGGAAGGAGAAAAGAATGAAGAAAAGCAGCAAATTTTTGTTGGGATTTATTAAATTACTTTGTAAGTAAGCTGGGAAAAAATGTATCTTTGTTCAAAATTTAAATATGTTTACACATTTTGTTTCACTTTATTCATTTTTCAAGAGCTACTATGTTAGCTCTGTCATCCTCATTAGTTTTTGGATAATAAAGTTATAAATAATTTTTGTATGTAATTAATATAAAAACTGCCTACCTAGGCTGGGCGCAGTGGCTCACGCCTGTAATCCCAGCACTTTGGGAGGCCAAGGTGGGCGGATCATCTGAGGTTGGGAGTTTGAGACCAGCCTGACCAACATGGATAAACCTCATCTCTACTAAAAATACAAAATTAGCCAGGCGTAGTGGTACATGCCTGTAATCTCAGCTGCTCAGGAGGCTAGGGCAGGAGAATCGTCGGAACCCGAGAGGCAGAGGTTGGGGTGAGCCGAGATCACGCCATTGCACTCCAGCCTGGGCAACAACAGCAAAACTCCATCTCAAAAAGAAAAGAAAAGAAAAGAAAAGAAAAGAAAAGAAAAGAAAAGAAAAGAAAAGAAAAGAGAAAAACTACCTACCTAAATGTGAATATGTGAATATCTTTTTAAAAGCTAGTTAACATACAGATATTTTACTTACTCCAACCCACTTAATTCAAATTAATAAAAAGCTTACAGTAAAAAAGAATTTTTAAATTACCAAAATCTTGTAATTACAGCCTTGTGTTAAATCAATTACAATTAAAATTTTAAAGATACTTTATCAGAAATTACTGATACAGTTTTCAAGAAATGCTAAGGCATCACTGTAACATTTTTCTTAAATCTTCATTTTATGGATATTACTATTGACAATTGGCATCATGTTTCGTTCTAAATTCTTTCTCAAAATTAAAATTAATAAAAATAATCTAAATATGGGTCTCAAATAACAAAATATTTATCAATGTAGAAATTGATGTAGGTAAGAAAAAACAAAATTTGCAAATCTTGATGATTTTATTAGTACAAAATACTGAAGAGGCCAAACCCAGTTTGTTTTTATTTAATGTATGTTTAATAGATTATTACCTTTTCAAATAATACTGCTGTGTTTTCCTTTAAGTTTCAAGGTTTGTAATGCAAATGTTAGTTTTCAAAAAAAAAATGCTATTTAAATTTAATAAAGCTTTGTACCAGTGTGTGCCAAATAAGCTTCTTGTGGCCAATGTATTATGGCCAATTATGCCAATTTTATGACTAGTTATATGCATTTTATTTTCCATTGCAATGACGAAGATACCTGAAAGTTAGAAAAAATGTCACCTTGCCTGGGATTCTCCACTAGCATTGCTTCAGTAAGGTAAAATATCATGACATTAGCATTAACGTATAGGTGGAACAATCTTCTATTTTTTAAAAATCTCTCCCAGTAGATAAAGAATTCATTTTTCTGTTCTTCAGGGTAACCTTTATCTAACTTTCTTACTTTAACAATTTAGGTAACTGTAGAAGGTCACACAGGAAATAGCTGTACTCATGAATACCCAAGAAATGAATAAATCTCATTTTCTGACCAAAAAAAGAATGATTATATATACCTGCTGCTTCTTCTTATGTTTGAAGAAAATGTGTTAATTGCAAAATATCAGATTCCCTTCAGGAATGTCTATGCTGAAAACATTGTTTCCCTCATATTTCTCCAGGACACAAATAAACATTTCTACCATTGTGTCAAGTTCAACAAGAGGAGCTGTCTGCTTAAATGTGTGCACATACTTACCCTCATAGAAATACTAAGGACAGTCAACTAGCTTACAAAGATTCTATCATCTTGTTTTACTCAAACTAAGGAAGGTGACTGCTGACAACATTATATGACATCTTAGAAAACTGCTGATCAGAGCCACTTGAGACTGATCACACACATTCACAATCTTTTCAACTGCGCAGAGTCAGAATCACAAAGTGGTTTAGATCACAACATAATTCAGTAAATAATAAAGTAAATGGCCTGTCCTCTAAGTGAAGTTGACATTACTGAGCTATTGTCAGTAGAACATGAATTTTGATTAGATGTTCACAGCAGGGATTTGGGGGCCCTCCAGCAAACATTTCTGAGAGGGTTTATTCACACTTTGTTAACTGCAAAACATATGTATTTGCAGCAAACTTCCATGCAACGGAAAGATTACTTGGCATTTACAGAAACCAGCAGAAAGGGACTTTTCCCTTAGAATAGTTTAACTTATTTTCCATTAACTTTTGTCTTTCTCCATATTATAATTCCTTAATCTACACTTAAAGGTTCAAGAAACTAAATAATATTCAACAAATAAGTATTTTCTATAAATTCAATGAGTGTAGTTTTATTAGATACGGTATACAAACTATTTTATAACTCCTTATATATTTCTGATAACAGTCTTTAAGAAGGCTTGGTAAATTAATAAGCAGATACTTTAGAACTTTTGAAATACATTCCTGTTGCTTTTGCCGTCTCTTTGATATCAAACAATAGGTATAGCGAAGGTTTTGAGTTCTTCTGTTTTCTTTTAAGAGTAGAAAGTATAATGATGAATTTATGAAGATCCATTACTCTCTTTTATACAAAATTATTTGCACATGAGAAAAACTACAAAAGCGTGCTAACTCATATAGAAATTACAATATATAACATGGGAATTAAGCAGGTTTTAGTGATATTCAATATTCTATTCCATTTCATTACAATTTTACAATTAAGAAAATAGAAAACCGAAAGCTATGATCTTTATCCTTTTTCTATTAAAAGCATCCTTTCAAATCAATAATAGATTTTCTTTAAATGGCATTTCAGTGTTGAATAAATCAACAGGTAAAATCTAATCCAATTTCTTAATTTTATAGTTCATCAAGGAGAGGTCAAAAAGAGAGGCAAATGAGTATTTGCCTTGTCTACAGTAAACACAGGTGTACAGGCTGATAATACCATGAAAGAACAAAGCCATATGTTTTATACTCAACATTTATTATATGCTTGCTTTGTGCCAGAAGCTAAGGAATAGTGGAAGAAAATTTAAACTCTGCCTGTTCCGGTGGAGTTTATCTCATGGAAATTACAGGATTTAATCAAATAATCACATCAGCACATGTATTATCATAAAGGGACATAAACACTAAGAAGAAATACTATGGTGACACGCTGTAAAAAGCATCACTTGAGATGAGACCCGAAGGATGTACAGGAGTTAACTCCGTGGATAGGGTGGCGGAAGGTAGTTTGAATTCCTGGCACAGGGAACAACACGGGAAAAGGCCTCGGTAGGGAAGAAGCATCATTAACTTAAGGACATGAACAAAGATAGATCAATAGATCTATCAGATACCTAATGTGAAAAGAGAAGAAATGGGTTGATAAAAATGAAAAGAGCTTCGGAGATTTATGGGACAATATCCAAATTTCTATCATGTGGGTTGTTAAAGGCCCAGAAGGAAGGCAAGTAGAAAAATATTTGAAGAAGTAGTGGGCAAAAATCCACATTTAGTGAAAGACATAAATTTAAACAAAATTTACAAGAGTCAAGACACCAAATCACAAGGAGAATACAGTGAAACCTAGTCATGTCACAGTGAAACTTGAACATCAAAGAAAAAGTCAATCTTCAAAGCACCTAGAGAATAAACAACACATTGCATACAGAATAAAAATAACTTGAACTTTTGTGGATTTCTCATCAGAAAGTATACAAACCCACAGTCCTGAAAGGGTTTATTAGTTTCTACTTTTTTATTATATACTTATTTTGGATTGCCTTTATTTTCTCCTTTTCTGACTGCTTAAATCATATGGGATATCTCATTGATTTCCAATCCTCCTCACCCCCTATAAAGAGAAACACTAAAAGTGACAAACGCCAATTTGGCTGCCTCATAAAAATTTTGACATAAATATTTTCCTTATATCCTTCAAAATATTTTCGAATTTCCCTTTTGACTTTTCTTTGGTAGATGAATTATTTTTCAGTGTGCTTTTAAAACTTTCAATTACATTTTCAAATAACAATTCACTTATAATTTTTAATTTAAATTAAGAATCCATCTTAGAAATGTATTGATACTTGTTTTATAGCATAATGTATATGCAACTTAAAAAAATTATTTGCATATTTTTGGGAATAATGTGGATGCTGTCATTGCTAGGTATAGGTAAAATATCTGTACATTTGACCAAGCTTCTTTACTGTTAGATTAAATCTTGTACTTTTTTTAGTAAAGGGCAGTCAAACCAGACAAGAATTGAATGAAAATACGTGACAAACTTTCCACTATTGTAGTGTTTTTTGCCAATTTTTCATTGTAATTCTGCCAAATTTTGCTTTATATATGACAAAAATCATACTACTTGGGCATACAAGCTCAAGTTCAAGTTCAGTTGTGATTTCTCTGTTGGAAACCTAGGGGCCTGTGTTAATTGTTTCATTCCAAAGAGAATTTGCAAAAGCTTCTGCCAGTCACCCTCAAGTGCTACCCTCTCTTATTCACTAATATTAATTTCCTAACTTTGAATCTTCATGATTGCATTGCTATTGCATATGGGAACAACAAATCAACATAAGTGAGGGACCTATGGTTATGAATTATCAGAGGAAATGTTCCTTCTTTTTCAGAGCAAAGCCTGAGACAGAAAAGTTTTGTTTTTGTTTTTGTTTTGTTTTGTTATATCCTAGTCCAACCTCTACTGAGAACAAAATCCTTAGATGGCTTCAGCTCTATGAAGGGCTTTAGTTCAAACTTATGTGGTACCAGGGCCACATCTGCTGGACAATGGACAGCTGTTAAAGTGCTAGCCTCCAACCTAATTAGCATTTTAAGTAGATGAAATCTGGCTAAAATGGGACAGTAGCCTCAAATAAAAAGAGGAGCAAAAATGATCTAAACTGCTTTAAAAGGTAACATAAGCAGGTTTATCTGTCCCCCCACACACACACAAATATACACACATAAGTAAACAAACAATTAAAGTGCTCCTTAAGGGAAAGAATCTCAACTTTTCTCTGAATCTACAGCATTAAATGTAGTTTTTAACTTCACTCTATCCCAGCCCAAACCATAAAAGCCAAGTAAAACTTGTGCATAACACCAGAAGATGAACACTTCAATGTTTTGTAAACCTATCATTCTATTACGACATAAGTGTAGAAATCAGGGGCACAGTTCATTGCTGGAGGTGGAGAACCAAAGATTGAATATTCTGAAACATTTCTTAATTATGGCATAAGGTTAGAAAAAAACAGTGACATCAGCGAATTCTAGGAGGTAGGAAGAGGGATATCTACAATCAGAAAGCACCAATTATTTAATTGTTCGTTTACAAATATTGTTTCACATCAAACTCTACAGTTCAGAAGAAGACAGACAGGCTTGCTGGATAAGCACAGGGTAAGTAATAGCTGCTGTCAACCCAAGTCCTGTAACTGAATACCAACAAGAGCAGCAGCATCTTAAGCTGGGATGTATACATAATTCCTTTTATATAATAACTACTTTGTTCTCCAGTTTTCATTTTAGTAATTGTTGTGTTGTTTTTCAGACCCTGGCACCATCTACAGAGTATCATCACAGAAGTAAGCAAACTAAGAGTTGACAGAGAAATAAACATGTTACTTTTTATTGGAGGAGAAAACTACTATTATGAGGAAGAGCTCATTAGAAAATTCATTTTCAGCCATCGCTCTCAGCAGTTTATAAACTGGACCATGAGCCCTGTTGACATGGTAACACTTCATTGGCTGTTCTTCTGTAATTAATATATCCTGATAAACCAAACAAAATGTGTCTCATAAAGAGATGAAATTGTCTCAGTACTGGTGCCAGATCATGACGTAGTCCTATTTGAGAAGAAATAATTTAAAAAATAAAATGAAATTTTTATTAAGTTAAACTTACTCAATTTAAAAATCTCGACTCTAAATCTTTCCTAGTTGTCATTATTAGGTTAACTTCCTCTTTGATATAATGTTGGTATGATGGACGACAGTTTATTCTTTAATGCTCTTATATCCTCATATGGCAAAACAAAAATTTGGCAAATTAGTTTGGTCTCCTGTTTAACTTTTACAAATTTTACTAGTCCATAAAACTAAAAAAGTCCCAAATGAACCACTCTGAAAAATAATACATTAATATATTACATACAATATCTCTCAATCCATGTAGGACATACACTTGAGTCATGTCACTGTGGTACCAAAAGTCAGCTGCCAATATAAGAAAGTTGATCTGTTCAGAGGAAAAAAATAAGAAATGTATTGTTGGAATGAACTAACTGGCTAATTCAGTAACAACATTCAACGGAAGAGTTCCACGTGGCAAGAGTTCCATAAGAAAGATAAATTTTTTCCCTGAATGTTTCTAACCAATAAGAGTTCCTTAGAGTTGATAAGAAATTTCAAACTGAGGATCAACTTCGATTTAAAAAAAGAGGCTCATTTTTGTCTTAAATTGAACAAATTAATATAATAATATGCTCCTATGCTTCTGTATATAGGGTTGATGTTTTGTATGGTAAGATAGAGACTGTGAGAGACACACAAAGAAAAAGAGAGGGAGAAAGAAGAGAGGGAGGCAGAAAGAGTGAGAGAGAGCGAGAGAGGGTGACAGAGGAAGAGAAAGGGGAAAATGATATTCTGTTGGTTTTTTACATTATCATTTCCAAAAACACATTTATTCTACCTTGGAAATTACTTGTATAGCATTTACTATATGCTGGGCATTTTCTAAGTATTTTAAAATATTAACTCATTTAATCTTCACAAAAATCTCATGAAATAAGTACCATCTTCAGTGTGTAGATAAATAATCTGAGGCACAGAGGCATTAAGTAACTTGCCAAAAGTCCCACAGCCAACACATGACAGAGCTGGAAATCAAACTCAGGCAGCTGCATGCCTTTCGAGTTCATGTTCTTAACCGCTACTCTCAATGTCAATGGAAATTAATGGTAGGAATTATATATCCCAACAGATACAAAAGTAACACACTCACTCTAAAGATTACACAAAGATAGTTATATAAATACTACGAATAACTCCTAATTATTTGATACTTTTCCTCTGCATCCTTTCTCCGTTAGCATAAAATATTGAGGTTTTTTTTCATGGTTTCTTTCACAACTTTACTTCTAAGCCCACCTGGGTGAATACTGGGCCACATTCAATACATTCCTAAGTTCCACAGTTTTCATACGACAGTTCTCAGTTCCATAACAACCACTTGAAATTTTTCAAAATATTCTAGGGTCAGAATTACATTTTTCAAATATCTGTAAATTTTCTATTTCAACCTATAATTTATATACATATCAGTTTCATTAATATAAATTTTATATTCAGTGCTATGAGAATACCAATATTCTGTTACTAATGGTCTAGTAAAGAAATATACTACCTCTTCTTTCATCTAGATCTATGTTTATTCTATATGGGAAATGTTCTACTTACCTAGATTTGTGTAAATATTTTTTATTATCAGCAAATATATTTGATTACTTTATTTTGGATCATTAAAAATGTTAAACAATCTCATTAAATTGTATTTGTCCTGAATCTGGTAACCAGTTAGAGTTTTAGTGCCAACAAAGTTTACTTCAATTTGTATTGACCTAAAAAAAAGTCAGTCCAAACCCCACTTTTACTCTAATTTAATTATTATATTAAGTGTTTATTAAGCACTTACTCTGAGTTAGATACCATGCAGCGTTCTAAGGATACTAAGATGATTAAGGTAAGTATTGCTGCTGTTAAGGGCTTATGTTTGAAAGACAAATTTTAGCATATCCCTGTTAGTCCATTAGACTGAAATTGTTAAGTAATAAATTGTACGTCTACATGATTTACTGTAATCTATCCTTTTCACATCAATATTTTAATCTGAGAGTTAAAAACTGAATCCTTTCTTTCACTGCTTATAAACATTAACATTGAAAATACTTATTTCTACAGCTTCCATTTTATGAAGATACCCACCTGGCTGAATGATTTAGACCTGTCGATTTTTCTAACTTTGACTAAAATGGAGAGCACTAGTAAGAAACTTTTCAAAGAAAGTTAAACACAACTTATAAGGTAAAGGTATTGATGGTGGATATGACTAAACTCAGTAAACATCCATACATTTTCTAAAATGAAAATTGAGAAAATATTAAAATGATACCTCTACATAGGTCATATTTGTGTTAGTGACAGTTATCTTCAAATCCACTGAATAATTGCTCATAAAGAGAAAGTGTGACTTTCATGATGTTGTTATTGGTATAAATTGTTATCACCATTACATTTTTAAAAAGGCTAGGATAGGGAAACTGTACCACACATATGTAGCTGGTAGGAAAGTAAATGGTACAGACACTCTGGTAAACAATTTAACAAACTAAACATACAATTATCCCACACCACAGCAACTGCACTCTTGGGCATTTAATGGAGAGAAATGAAAAGGTGTGCTCACACAAAATCCTGTACACAAATATTTATAATGGCCTTATGTGTAATAGCCCAACGCTGAAATCAGACCAGCTATCCTTCAACAGATTAATGATGATAAAATAGTGATAAATACATACTGTAAAATACTGCTCAGTAACAAAAAGGAAACAAACTATTGAAACAAATGACAACTTGGATAAATCTCCAGGGAATTATACTAAGTGAAAGAAACAAGCCAATCCCCAAAGGTTATGCGCTATATAGGTCCATTTTGAAATCAGGGATTTTAGAAATGCAGTACAGATCAGTGGTTAGGAATGGGGGTCATGGCAGGATGAAGGAACAGCAAAGAGATGGATGCGATTATAAAAGTGCAGACTGAGGGTTCCTTATGGTATTAGAACTGTTCCATATCTTGAGTGTCGTGGTGGATACACAAACCCATACACAATGAAACTGTATGGAAATTAATATGCAGACACACACACATAAGTAAAGCTGGGAAAATTTTTAAAAAGATTGGTAGATTATATCAATACAATTATTTTGGCTGTGATAATATTATATTATAGCTTTGAAAATTGTTACCATTGGTGGGAAGTGGGGTAAGTGTAATGTTTCTTACAATTGCATGTGAATCTACACTTATTTCAACAAAAAATTCAGTTCAAAAAAGTGGGATTGGAGAGTTGGAACAGCCCCTCGATCTCTCTCTCCCTCTCTCTATCACACACACACACACACACACACACACACACACACACACACAGAGACACACACGGCCCTTTCTGCCGAGAAAGCAGCATATTTATCAGCACTAGAGCAGCCCCAGCAAGTGGTCTTGAGAATGAAAGCGAAATATTAAAGATGGCAAGCAGAAAAGTAGAAGTCTTGGTCCCTTATGACCCAGGGACTCCACTACACCATCTCTACCCTAACTACTTTTGACTTTATTTTGAATGAGAAAAAAATATATGCTTTTATTTCTATTTTAAAAATTAATAGGATGTGACAAGTGCTGATAAGACAGTGTAGACAGTGTACACCTCTCCTCATTATTTCCTGCCTCACCTGAAGCCACCCTGTAGAGTGTTGAATCATTAAAAATTCAACTTGTTCCAAAAATGGTGCTCAACAAACTATAGTATGTGCATATAAAATACACATATATAACACCTTATTATTCTGCAATAACATACATGGTATTTCTCCCATGATCTGATTATTACGTATAGTCTTTGCAATTGGAGGAAAGTCTGTGCTCTTTGACCCCTTATCACAAATAATCTCAGGCGATTAGTTCTTGTAGTCTGCAATATGTATTGTTTAATTCACTAGTCCCCAAAGCAATCTTTCCAGTAATACTATCATATTTGTCTTATGTCATTCCTTTTAATTTCAATATTCTGAGGTTCTCTAATCCTTGGATTTTTATAATTTTGAATATGCTGCACTTTAAGGCTAGGGTAACAAAACATTCCATTTAAATGAAAAGACTTTTAAAAATGTGTTTTGGTCAAAATTTATCCTAAATAGTGGGTAGGAAAAAAGAATGAGTGAAGAAAATTAAGTCCCTACTCTGACTTTAGCCAGCTGGGTTCTAATTCAGTGCCATGGGCACAAGCCTCCCTTCAAGCATATTATTTTTCTGAATTGTTTCATAGATAAATGAATAAACCCTAAGACATCTTTCCATTATCTTTAGTCAGAGATGGTACTTCAGAACACCTAAGTTTATACCAATTATAAAAGAAAAAGGTGACAATACTGAGTAAAAAAGGAAGAGGTGAGAATAATGGGGAAAAAAGGGAACAAGAGTTAAATTCTTAGTTGTCAGAAACTGGCACATGCATCACATCACATGTATTGTTAAATGTACTCATTTAATCATCACAATAACCACGCAAAGTAGATACTATTTACTGTCCCCATTTCACATATATTGAGAAAAGTGTTGAAGTGTGAACCGATTTCTGTCATTTGCATTTCTATCTGTATCCTAGTCCTTTCTCTAAACCAGACTGTTAAAGCATTCCATCCTTACTGCCCTGGATTAAGGTTGTTATGGAAACAGATTTTTCGAAAAATGTTTAAGTCCTGGATTTTAAATTTCAAAAGTTTACTTGGATTTACAGAACCCTAAGCTTTCAAGCTTCAGAAACTTAAAGTCTGGAAAACTCATCATATATTATTTATGCCATAAACAATAGACCTGAAGGAATGTTGATTAAATAATAAACAGCTTCCACACTTTCAATGACATAACAATTCTCTCAGTGGATAAAGAGATATGAAAAGAAAATGTAGCCTATATATTCATGAGTTCCCAAGAAGTAGCTCTGCTTTCTACGCCTCCCCATTGTGTAAGAATTCTAGGAAACTAAACCCAAATAGTTTTGGAAAATTACGAAATTCCAAATGTATCAGCGGGTGGCATGTCTTTTATAGTTTTCTCCACCCAAAGTTGTTTCTGAGCAGTAGAATAGAGATAATTGAATGCCAGTGCATGTTAGTATAAGACAGTCTCACAGGCTCTGGGAAATTAGGTGAGTTCATCCCATGAACTCTTGGGATGCTGCAGAAAGAAAGACACAAAAATATTTAAGAGGGTCCTAAACTTGCATATTCCCTGTGTTCAGAAGCAAGTGAATCACATTGCCAATCTACATGACAGAAGCAAATTTATGGGAAAATGTGTATATAAGCAGTTGCCAAGGTGATTAGCAGATAACCAAGACCCTATCGCCTCCTCAGTCTGGGAATATGCCTCTATATGGACCATCCTTGAACTTTAAAACCCCAGGCAAAGGTATACCTCAAAGTTACCAAGGAATTAACTAAATTAATTCAACAGGAATTAACTAAAATTAAGTTTCTGCTTTCACTGAGTTCCATTTATTCTTATTTTTCTTATTTCTTAGGTGAAAGCTTAAATTACTAAGAAGTTTTATCTTTAATATTAGCATTTATTGCCATAAATTTTGCTCAAAGCCTTGCTTAAGGTGCATCCCACACATTTTGATATGCTACATTATCATTTTATTCACGTCAAAATACTGTCTAATTTATCTTAGAATTTCTTCTTTCACCCATGGATTATTTGGATGAATGTTATTTAATCTTTAAATACTTGGGGAATTTCCAGACAACTTTCTCTTACAGATTTGTAGTTTAAACCCTTTCTGGTCAGGAAGCATCCTTTGTATGTAGCATAAAGCCATATATATCACAATATCACATCTACACAGAGATTTAAAGTCCCAACATACAATGTTGTATTTTTTCAGCAGTCATACATATTTTAAATAATATATAGAATGAAAGTAATCTACTGATAATTTCTTTTGGTCTTTTTACATTACTGAAGCTCCAGATATCCTTGTAATATCATTTCTATTCATACTGAAGAACTTCCTTCAGCATTTATTTTAGAATACGCCTGCTGGAAATTAATTCATGGTTTTTCTTCATCTGAGAAAATCTTATATCACCTTTTTTCCAAAAAATGCTTCACTAGATACACAATTATTTTCTTTCAGCATTTTAAAGATTTTTGTCTTGTGGGCTTCATGGTTTCTGATGAGAAGTCTGCAGTAATTTCAATTACTGTTTGCCTACAAATAATGTGTAATTTTCCGCTGGCTTCTTTCAAGATGGTTTTCTTTCATTAGTTTCAATTATGATGTGTTTGAGAATAATTTTTCTTTGAGTTTATCTTGTTTGGGTTCCACCAAGCATTTTGAATTGGCCTGCGAACAAATTTGGAAAACATTCAGCCATTATTTTTCTAATTTTTTTTAATCTACCAATTCCTTTCTTTTCTCCTTCTATGATTCCACTGGTACAAATATTAGATCTTCTGATACTATATTACAGATCCCTGAGTCTGCTTTTTAAAATATTTTTTCTACTCTGTTTTTCAGCAAGGATAATTTCTATTGATCTACCTTTAAATTCATTGACTCTTCCATCTACCATCTCCATTCTAGTTTTGAGCCCACCTACTGAATTTTTATCACATATTTTCTAATTCAAATATTGACATTTGATTCTTTTGACAGTTTCTGTGCTGAAAAAGTCTATCTTTTCATTTATTTCAACAGTGTTTGCATTTTCAATATAGAGCATGATTATGTTAGCTGCCTTTAAATCCTTTATAATTCCAACATCTGGCCCAACTCATTGTTGACATCTATTGATTTTTTTCTCTCTTAAGATTTGTTCCCTTTTCATTGTTCTTTATATGCCAAATAATTTCAGATGTAACCTGAACATTTTGAATACTATGTTGTGAAACTCTTAATCTTGTTAAAATCCTCTGAAAAAAATATTATATTTGGATAGCATGCAGTAAATCCCATTAAACTGACACCAAAAATTCTGTCTTGTCTTCTCAGTTAGTGATTCCAATGTCAGTTCAGTTTTTAAATTTTGATATGTTTCTTTGGTTCTACCCTGCATCCATGCAACTCAGAGTTAGCCTTGGATTTTTGCAGTGGTTTATATCATATTTTAGTTCTCAAAGACTTTGCCGTGGTGCTTTGCATATATTCTGTACATTCTTAGCTTGACAATGAACACAGTTAATACAAAGATTTAGGGGATCTTCTCTTTGGAATTTCCCTCACACTCTCTAATTCCCAACAGATTACTTTTTTTCTGATGTTTCTGGCCTGAAAACATTGTTACCTCTTAAAGTTTTAGTTATGTGCACTGTTGCACCATTCCATGGGATTGAGGCCATCTCCAGGAAAATGTAGCCCTGAAAAAGAGAATCTCACACGCACTCTTTTGCCACAGGGACCAAGGGAACTTCTGTTTTCTGTTCTTCTGGCTAGAGACAGGTTTCCATTCAGGTTTTTAGGCCCCTCTCTGCTGGCACTGCCACCATCACATCAGCAGTGCAGCTCCATGAGCAGGGTTGCCCTCACGCTAGGCTATTAGTGAAAATAGGAGGAAAAAAATAGACATGGTGATCCCTTCACATTCTGCAGGTGTCAAGGAACTCTATTCCTGGTCCTCTGGACAGAAAGAGCTTTTACTCAGAATTAGTATTATCTGCTCTCATTGTGCAGTTTCATGACTGAGGCTGCCCTTAGATTAAATCCAGCAGATGAAGGGGGGCAGGGCAAAGGAAACTCACCCCTTGTGCTGTCTACTTGCAGTTGACATCTATCCTCATTTTCCCTGCTATTGTTTGTTTTTCAGAGTCCTCAGGGAGTTATGTTGTATATTCCTCCCAGAGTTTTTAGTGTTATCAGTGGAAGGGATGGTTCATAGTGAGCTTAGCCAGCACTGGAACCCTATGGTAGTTTTCTCGGAACAAAAACTCATGAGCCCCACCCTGACCCAGAATGTCCATTTTAGCAAGATCCTCAGGTGACTGGTAGGCATGGTAATAGATGAGATGTCCTCAGCTAGATGACAAGAAAAAGATTCAAAAAAAACTCTCAGAATTTTACTAACAAGATGCACGGAAAGTCCTCCAAGGTTCAAAATATCAGTTGTGATACACAGACACATATACATTTTTAAATGAAAACGGTAATTATTGGCTGAGTGTAGTGGCTCACACCTGTAATCCTAGCACTTTGGGAGGCCCAGGTGGGTGGATCACCTAAGGTCAGGAGTTCTAGACCAGCCTGGCCAAAAGGTGAAACCCCGTCTCTACTAAAATTACAAAAAAACCCAAAAACCAAAAAAAAACCAAACAAACAAACAAAAAACCGATACAGGCATGGTGGTTCTTGCCTGTAGCCTGAACTGCTCGGGAGGCTGAGGCAGGAGAATCACTTGAACCCAGGAGGCGGAGGTTGCAGTAAGCCGAGATCGCACCACTGCACTCTTAGCCTGGGCAACAGAGCAAGACTCCATCTCGAAAAAATGAAAAGAAAACTGTAATTATCGTAATTCACTAGGAAAGGGGATTTAAAGCAAGAAATAGGCCAGGTGCGATGGCTCATGCCTATAATCCTAGCACTTTGGGAGGCAGAGTCAGATGGATTGCCTGAAGTCAGGAGTTCAAGACCAGCTTTGCCAACATGTTGAAACCCCCATCTCTATTAAATATACAAAAATTAGCCAGGCATGGTGGTGGGTGCCTGTAATCCCAGCTACTCTGGAGGCTGAGGCAGAAGAATTGTTTGAACCTGGGATCTGAGATCACACCACTGTACTACAGCCTGGGCGGCCAAGAGAGACTCTGTCTTTAAAAAAAAAAAAAAAAAAAACAGAAAATAAGTAAAATCACACATATATGGAAATGATGAATAAAATTATAATACATATACCTGATTATTTGTAAAGGCATAAAAATAATTATCATTATGTAGCAACATTGAGAAATGTTGATGGTAATAATTTTAATAAAAAATAGCAGAATTTAAAGTTGTATTTTAAACCATAACTAAAATATGCTAGGTATCATATTTTTTAAAATAATCCATTCATTAGGCATGATGAATGGCAAGAGAACTGGAATGCATGAACAGGATGGCAAGAGAACTGAAATCCAAGATAAAATGGTTATAGAAAAGGGAAAATTCTAAGGGAGTCAGGTTATAGTGGACTCCCTAACATCCATTTGCCCTCCTCTTCTCAACAGCCACAGTGATTATTTGTGGAGGTTTCATTTGTGTATATAGACTGATTAAAATATAGACTCTGAACTCAATCAAAACTCACAAGAAATCGAAGTAGTATAAAACCTAAGATTACTTAATTTATATTGAGAAATATAACTGTTAAATAGTCCCATCATTGGCAACAGTTCAACCTGTGAATTCTCTCTGGTCAAGGCGGTTAGAAACGCAAATAATTACAACGAGTTAAATATGGATTTAAAGAGGTTAAAATAATGGCAAGTATTTAAGGGCCCTCAGGCTCTTATGGATGTAAACATTTTCCTCAATAATAGGGATAACCCTTCAGGAAACACTAAGTTCCTCAGTTATCAAGACAATATATTATTCTGTGGGCACATCCAATATTTATATCTTTAGTTCATAGTTCTATGGCTGACCAAAAACTTATTAACACTTTCTATGTTAATTCAAAAAGCTCTTGTTATCAATTGTGAAGCTGTTCGGTCATAAGAAGTTAAAGTTGGAAGGCTAAAAGATCATATGCTTCTTAATATTACATTTCCATTGAACATATACAAATGTATAATTATTTGCTAAATTTTTGTGATAGGACAAAGATCTTTAAGTATGAGTCATTAAGCATGATAAGCATTGCAAGTGTATAACCCTTCCAAGAAACATTGTCTGTAATTTCCAGTTTCAATTACTTTAAAGTAGAATGGGAAATTAGTAATTACTTGTAAAGCAATCTAAGTAGTACAGAATTTGAAGTTCTTTTTTTCATAGGTCTTTTTAGTAACTCACCCTTATTTTGAGTCTTTGTAATGCACTGAATTGAAATTTTGCACTCATTTTCTCAGTTTATGATATATTTAAATCACATAATTATAAGTGAAACTGGCAAAAGAGGGTATAGGAAAAACATAACCAATGGTATGCCTGCAACTCTATTGTATGTGCACAAAGTGCAAATAACTGCAGAGCAGATCACTATGAGTGAGCCTGTCCATGCCCTGCGTATCAGTCATGATGTTATATGGAAGAAAGAGAAAGTTAGTGTTAGTTCACCAGTGAAGCTCTATTAAAAGAGCTTTCATTAAGTTTTCAAGCACGTTACAGTCTGGTCCTACAGTGTTATAGCCATTCTGTCACTTTACAGTGACTTTGGATATCATTGTATTGATTAACTATGTTGATTACATTTCAATTTTAGAGAATGACCTATTTTATTTGAAAATACTAGGGGGCACATTATTATTATACTCCATGCATTTACAATAAAGTAATGCAAATTAGCTAAAGGATACTTACTCATAACACCTAATTTTTACATTAGAGCACCATTTACAGTGGAACAGACATAAGAATTGTTTATAGAAGGACAGAGAAAGTTTAAGAAAAAGTTTTTTCTTGTTGTAGTAGAAAAGCATGCCCCCTCTGCTATCTTATCATGAATTTGTAGAAAAATCCTCCTTTATGGTGGAGGTTGCAGTGAGCCGAGATCACAGACTGCACTCCAGGCTGAGTGACAGAGTAGACTCTGTCAAAAAAACAAAAAAAGGAAAAAAAGAAAGAAAAGAAAAGAAAAGAAAAGAAATGAAAAATCCTCCTTTAACAGGTAGTTCAAGGTAAATGTCATCTTACCTCTGTTCAAATTACTGCTAATTATGAATTACATATTATAAATTAGTAAGAACAAACAAACAAACTAATTGTGATGGTAGCTTTTACAGAGAAAAATGAGCAATAACATAGCAAAAATTCTTTCTTGGCCTCAGGTAAACAACAATGAGCATGTAAACAGAGAGTGCTTAGAGAACAATGACCCACATCTGATATTCAAACAAACCTTTGATATTAGATTTGAAAAATCTCATCTAATTAGGTCAATTGGGTAGAGCATGGCACTACTATGACCAGGCTAGGCCTTAGATCCCCATATGTGCCACTTAGCTTTACCCCATGGCCCTAGATTAAAACCCTAAAACCCTTCAGCCATCTGGCAACTGTAGTTACATCCAGTGAGAACCAATAAGGTTATTCCTTATTCTCAAATTAGTCTTTCAACTTCTTAAATTTATTCTCTGAATTTTTCTCAAACTTCCAATTTTCTAACAGCTCCAAAATACTTCAAAAACTTGTAACTCATAACTATCACAAAAGAATATTTGATTAAAATTAGAAAGAGTGGAACATAAGAGGCTATTGAAAAACCTCAGATAGAAAGGAAGAAAATCAAAATAAACTCAACGTAGAGAGGGGAGACTAATTTACAATTTCCTCCAGTATGTTGACAAAAGAAAAAGACTTGCCAATTGCTGCTACTTTTTATATTCTATCCCCCAAATGTTAGGCAGATCTTCTTCAAAATGTGTAATATTTAAGTAAGGTAAAAAAAGAAAATTATAGAATGGTTATTTCTAATAAATGAGAACAAATATTATATTTTGTTATATTTCTTTTTATGTAAGTTTTCAAAAATCCTTTAAGGCAAATTAATTATAATTATGAGAACAACAATTTCCTTTGATAGGTCTACTTCTCTTTCTCCATCCTACTGCTAAAACAGTAAGCTACCTTGTATTCTACTCAAGAGATGAATGGAATATAATGAAATAATGTTTAAAAATAAAAACATTTAGAGAAGAATCAAAGTAACTTTTATATGCACATATATTCCTAATGAGTCATCACTAAATATGTCAAATGATCTGTGACAGAGTACATCTTTTACTAAATTATAGACCATCACATCAAAAACTATATAAATGGCAATACATAAGGTATTAGAGGAAAAGAACATTTAAGCTATTTCCAGCTGTATCTTAAACCACAAATAATCTTGGTCAAATACACTTGTTAAAAATTGACCTGTTAATTACACGCATGTTTTTGGTAAATTTTACATTAAAGAACTATGTATCAGTTCCATTTTACCGTGTAATAAATTACCACAAATTGCATGGTTTACAACTTCTTAAACATTATCTCATTTTCTGTGGGTCAGAAGACTGGCATGTTTTAACTGGGTCCTCTGCTCAGGTTCTCATAAAGCTGAAATCAAGGTGTCAGCCAACTGCATTCTCATTTGCAAGCTCCACTAGGGAAAATCCACCTCCAAGTTCCCTTAGGCTGTTGGCAGAATTCATTCCCTTGTGGTTGTAGGACTACAGTTCCCATTATTGTGCTTGTTGTTGGCCAAGTGTGCTCTCAGCATGGAGAGACCACTCTCAGCTCTTAACCACAAGCCCCCGTTGCATTTCAGCAAGAACAAGTACATTTTAGGTTCCAAACCACCCTGACTTCCTCTTCTTGGACTAGCCAGGAAAATACCCCCTGCTTTTAAAAGGCTAATGTGATTAAATCAGATCCACATGAAAGGTCCCGCTTTCTTAAAGTCGGCCTTACCATATAACATAATAATTACGGAAGTTATGGGGCTCGTCATGTTCTCAGATGCTGCCCACACTCAAAGGAGAAGGGATTATACAAGGGTGGGGGTCATCTGAGACTCATCCTGGGATTCTGACTACCACAATGTACAAAACACTGAAGAACCCTTCATGGTAGATAGAGGCATATGGTTATTGCCAGGGTATGTATATGTTCCCCAAAGTTCCTTTGTTGAAAACTTAATCACCAATGCAACAGTGTTGAGAAGTAGAACCTTCAAGAGGTGATTAGGTCATGAGGGCTCTGTTCTTATTTACTTATTTATTTTATTTTATTTTATTTTATTTCTTTTGAGACAAGAGTCTTACTCTGGAGTGCAGTGGTGCAATCTCGGTTCACTGCAACCTCCGCCTCCTGCGTTCAAGCGATTGTCCTACCTCAGCCTCCTGAGTAGCTGGGACTACAGGCACACATCACCACGCCCAGCTAATTTTTGTATTTTTAGTACAGATGGTGTTTCACCACATTGGCCAGGATGATCTCGATCTCTTGACCTTGTGATCTGCCTGCCTCGGCCTCCTAAAGTGCTGGGATTACAGGCGTGAGCCACCGCGCCTGGCCTCTGTTCTTATGAATGAATTAATGTCATGATCTCTGGATTGAGTTCCTAATAAAAGAATACGTTTGGACTCCTTCCCTTCTCTCTCGCAAGAGGGCTCCCTTCTATTTTCTGACACGGGACGAGGCAGCAAGAAGGCTTTTGCCAGATGTCGGCCCCTTCACCTTGGGCTTCCCAGCCTCTAGAACTGTAAGAAATAAATCTTCATTCTTTATAAATTATCCATTCTGTTATAACAACACAAAATGGACAAAGACAGGCATAACATCAAAGGAGTATAAGCAAGAAAAAATGGGGCAAAATTTAGAATATTGCATTCAAGCATGAACTTCATGTTTTGAGAAGCATTTGAAACAGACATTTTACTTTTAAAGGTCCATGTTTAAATAAGTATTCCATATAGAATTCTCCACTTGAATTTTTAGAAGGATTTCTCCAATGGGAAATCTTTGTAGTTGTGTACGTACTAATAACTAAGAGGTTAAGAATTATTCCTCCTCAGTTTCCCCCTACATATAAAAATATTTTATTACAAGATGACAGAAAGTATTTCAGTTGAGTGTAAAGTTTTAACTTCAATGTTCTCTGAGAGGCAATATGGTATTATAGATTAGAATAAAGTATTCAAATTGGTATGTGTACACTCAGGCAGTGCCTAAGATAACCTATTGAGGTAAAGAAGGAAATGTTAAAACTTGGATTTTTATGTATTTTAGTATCAACCCAGTATATTTGTATTTTTAAATATAGTTTATAATGGGTTAAGTATTGGTGCAGTGTTATGAATATGTAGTTTATGAAAGTGTACATAGTGGGGAAATTTCTTTTAGCAATTGAGTTACATTATCTTAAGAATTTGGAAACCAGCAATTTAAAGTAAGGGTTTTAGAATCCAATTGAAATGGTTTCTTGTCCCAAGCTGTGTGATTTTTAGAAATTCACCTTAATGTAAACCATAATCTTCACATGAGTATAATAAAAAGTGTTAATACCATAGGACTATTGTGAAGATTAAAGGGACTTTTTGTTTCAAATTATTAGCCCAATCATTAACCTATAATAAGAACTTGATAAATGTAAGGCATCAATATAATGTTCATATTAATTGCATTACATGCAACACTTGCAATTGCCTAAAGAAAGTAGTCTGCCCATGAAAGAGCTTGAGAGCAGGAAAAAAATCAGCTGTTTTTTTGCGTTAAAGAGTGCCTGCCCTTGTATGCTGTTGGTAGGACTGTAAAATGGTCAAACTGCTATAAAAATAGTAGGGTAGATCCTCAAAAAATTAGAACTACCATATGATCCAGTAAACCTGCTTCTGTGTACATATCCAAAAAAATTGAAAGTAGGGTTTTGAGGTCGTATTTGCCCACTCGTGCTCATAGCAGCACTACTCACAATAATAGAAGTACAAGCAACCCAAATGGCCATCAACAAATGAATGTACAAACAAAATGGCATATACCTACAATGGAATATTATTCAGCCTTTAAAAGGAGGGAAATCCTGTCACATATAATTATAACATGGATGAATCTTAAAGACTTTATGCTAGTAAAATGAGTCAGTGATAAAAAGACAAATTCTGTATGATTCCACTTATATGAGGCATCTAAAGTAGTTCAATTCATATAATCAGAAACTAAAATGGCACTTTACCAGGTGATGGAGAGAAAGGAAAAAGGGGAATTCTTGTATAATATAGAATTTCTCTTATGCAAGATGAAAAAGCTCTGGATATCTGTTTCAAGACAATGTGAATATACTTAACACTATTTAAGTCTACAATGTAAAATGATTAATATGGTAACTTTTATGTTGTGTGTTTTTTACCACAATTAAAACACATAGATGGATGGATGGACAGTTGGACAGATAGATATATATATGTAGATAAAACTAAAAAGCTCTTGTGTGGTGGTAAATAAGAAGTTGTTGTATAATGTCCCATTATGTGGTGTCAGACTGGGAAGTGATTTTTATTTATTCCATTAATACTGAGCATCAAAATGCATCACCCATTATGCCAGGTACTGGAGATTAAATTTTTCTTCAAAATAGCTTTGGGGAAATTTAACAAATTATCAAGCAATAAGCATATTTTATAATATGGTGAGAATCTGGTGGCTTCAAGAGGTATTAGCTTGGTAGAATCAATCAACAGTTGAACATTGACTATGAGAGGGAGAAATCAAGGCTGCCATACAAATTTCACCTTGTATGGGTAAGTAAAGTTGTACTGCTATCCATGGAGAGAGGGGAATAAGAAAAAGATGTGTCAGCTGGGAGGACCCTGGATGGGAAAATGGAAAGAAGAAAAATGTGTTTCTGGACATACTTAATTTGAGATACTTTGGGATATCTTGGTGGAAACACCTGATAGAAAATCCAAAATACAGCTGATCCTTGAACAACCTGGGGTTAGGTGTACTGACACCCTCTGCAGCTGAAAACCTGCATATAATTTTGACTCCCCTAAAACTTAACTACTAATAGTCTACTGTTGACTGCAAGCCTTAGCAAAAAGACAGTCTATTAAGCCATGAATAGACTAGTACCTGCATAGGTTTTTAAGCATTCTTGGCGTATATTTTTCTTAGATTTTTTTATATTTCTAGATTATGCAGTTTATCTGAGTTTTTTTTCAAATTGTTATAAATTTCCAAAAATTTTCCAAATACTTATTGAAAAAAATCCACATATAAGTGGACCCATGCAATCCTGATCTGTGTTGTTCAAGATTCAACTGTACAGATTTGGACTTCAGAAGATACACATTATGTCACCAGAACACAGGCCTAACTGAAGCCATAAACAGGCACACAGTTATCCAGGACAAAATATAGAGTTAGACAAGAAATTCAAATATATCTTAGCAAAATAATTTAATTTCAAGAATAAAGAAGTAAACAATTCATGAAATTTGGGAAAATCAATTTGCCTTAGAATTTTACAGAGCACACACAGTATCTATAATGTTATGAGAGAAAAAGTAAAATAAAGAATCTGCATCTGGTTAGTTGTCCTTCAAGGATAAAGGTAAAAGACAAATACTCTCAATTGTATATGAAATTCAAAGAATAGAGTGCACGGACCTTCTTCAGGAAAAAAATGATAAACTGTAATGAGAGCCAATCAAATAAAGGAATTCAGAGGTAAAGGAAACCAGATAACAAAAACGAAAATAAACAATTAAATAGGAAAATAATGTTTAAAACTAAATTATTTAACATTAATATCAACAACACTGACAACAAACATAATTATAATATAATGAATATAATAAATTATAATATATAAGTATAATATAATAAGTGAAATGAAATGTAAACCAGGATCTAAGAAACAAGGAGGTAGAAAGAAGTGAAAATATGCTTGTTTCTCATTTATCATTAGAGAAAGTCAATAATATTGTATAAAATGGAAATTTATAATTGGTAAAATAAGTGTACCTCAACATCCTAAAGGTTTTCTTAATCTTTTCCATTAACTTCAGGAATAAATATCTTTGAGAAGAAACATATATCTATTGGTGATTCATTAAATTTTATGTATTTCTTCTTTTGTCACACTGACAATCTTATATTTTCTTATTCTTTCTTAAATTAGCATATCATCATCATCCTAGTTTTAGAAAATTATTTCTGCCTGTCCATATACAACTATCAGTCATTGTATCGACTCTTCTTTTGGCATATATGTTTAGAGAGGAATCTAGAATGATGTTCATAATTAGTTTATGGCCGTTACATTTTGATGGGACATTTGGTATGACTTTTTCTTTATTTCTTTCCTTTTCATTTAACTTTGTTAAGTTGAGACAGTATCACTTTTATAGTAACAGTCATTTTTTCTTCCAAAAATGAAGTAGAATAAATCTTAATAAAACATGTGTACATAAATACATACAAGTATACCTTGTATTTCTTTTCTTTTTTTTTTTTTAATTGAGAGTCTCAACTCTGTTGCCCAGGCTGGAGTGCAGTGGCGCCATCTCGGCTCACTGCAACCTCTGCCTCCCGGGTTCAAGCAATTCTCCTGCCTCAGCTAATTTCTTTTGTATTTTAGTAGAGATGGGGTTTCACTGGGGAATCTTCCCGTCTCGGCTTCCCAAAATGCTAGGATTACAGCTGTGAGCCACTCACTGCGCTTGACCTTGTATTTTAGCTCCATGTTGCAGTGTGATTTTGAGTTCATAAAATATACCTAATTATAATTACATTGTGATTTTCATGTTCTATTAATCATATTTTAAACAACCTTTTTTTTTTAGCATTTACTATGTGCCCAGCATATGCTGCATATACCACATGCTTGTGTGTGTGTGTGTATGTGTATATATGTGTGTATATGTATATATAGTATATGTTAGTATATATTATATACACTACTAATTATGCAAAACTACTTAGACTAGTATTAATACTGACATTTTATAAAGAGGAAACTGCATCTTTAGTTAAACTTTAGCCGACCCAGAACTCCAGTAAATGTCAGAGCCAGGATTTAAATTGTGCTCTAAAATCTATACTCTATGCACTAAGCCATGTTTCTTGTCATCTATGCTATCCACAAAGTTTGTTTTATCTTGTTATCTAAAGATTGTAAAAATGAATATAACCTAAAACATAGTAGATTCACATTCATCTTTCCCAGTTAGACCAAAACAAAAAGCAAAAAAACAAAAAAGAAAGAGTGAAAGTCTTAGCAAATACAACAGCTATTAGGAAAAGGTCTTTATAGACTTGACATAAGATTCAAGTCCTTGAAAGTTCTCCTTCCATATGCCTGGATTTTCTTCTTCATCTTTCCTCCGTTTTATGCAATGAGTCTAGAGAGTAAACCGTGGGGAGTAGGATCCCAGCAGACTAAGGAAGATTACAGAAGAAATATATACGAGTGCCACATCTCGCCCCATCTCCCTATTGTGGCTACTAACAGGACAAGGAAGAACCAATGGAAAAATCAAAAACTGGTATCTCAAGAAATAAGAGTGGGATAGTCTTCGTACTCTAACAGGGTCATATTTCCTCTTTATATTCAGAGGAAATATCCTGCCCCTTAATACTCAAGCCAGAGTGGCCTTTACTAATGGTCCCTACTGTTCCCTGAGAGCTGACCTGTGCTGGGGACTTGTCATAGATGATTTATTCTTCACAACTCTACAAAGAATCACTAAGTCAGCTAATAAACCACATTGCTGATATTCATCCTTGGGGTCTATTTGACCCCCAAATCCTATGCTACAGGATCTCCCAAAGTACTTTAATGAAAAGAAAAATGCATTGGCTATCAACAGCAACGTCCACTGTAGAAGCAAAAATGTGTTTCCATCTCAGTTACTACTATGATGATTTGTCTTTGTGTCACAGATACAAAGTATCATGATAAATAACTGGGTCTGTAGCAGATTCCAGATCAAGGCCTAATATAGATGCCTTAGGCATAAAGTTAGGCCGGGTGGAAAGGTACACAGGACTCCTCTTGGGGTATTATTTCTTTCACTCTGATGTCGCATAAAGGATTTATGACCAAAACCACAGTCAGAAAAATAACAAAAACAGTTACTGTTTATGAGTCAGTCCATGAATATTCATTACAATCACTGTACAGTAATCAATTAGTAGTATGCACAGCAAGAACAATATGAAATCTGAGGCTACAGATTGCAGAACTGAATAAATCATCATTTGTAAATGACACAACTAAAGATAACACATTTTCCTTTTTGGATGAAAATTCATTTTATGACCTGTGTTAGAATAAATATCAGAAAGAAATATATATAACAAGGGCATAATTTAGACCTTTGTGTCTGTTCCTACAAATATAGGTCAAGAAAAGTATTACATCTTTTGATTATACAGTTTCAGTATTCATATTCATTACTTTCTTTGCTTGATATTGAAAGACAAAAACATAAGCTTACCAAATTCCTAATGTTTTGTACAATGCACTGGACTTTTTAAAAAGAGCGTTTAATAAATTTTCTGCTTTTCTAAGTTTACCATTCACAATATCAAATGGCATGATGCGTTCTGGTAGTTTAAATTGCAAGTGTGATGTTTCCACTAATTGTTGCCAGAAAACATTAATCAGGATCAAAAGCTTCTAAAAACAAACTAAACTAGAACTATCAAATATGTAAAACAGAGTTACCACAGTTAAGTGAATTTAAAACTACCGCTGCTTAAAAGTTGGATGTAATCAATGTCAACCATTTGCTATATCGCTTTCAGAACTGTTTTAAGTCATTCATCATTTCATTCTTCTAAATTTCTGACACTTTTAATGAAAGAATGTATAAAAATAACAGTGGTACTATCTAAAAAGCAGATGGGTTGCTCAACAAACTGCATATGCGCGTGCGTGTGCAGTGCAGGCGGGCGCGCAAAAGCACAGGTCCAACACAGGACCTAAAATGGCTGAGTTGCTGGATGTTGTTGCTTGGTGACCAAACAGTATCTCCTCCATCCAAAAGCAGTCTAAACATCAGTGACAGATATGTCCCCTCAGGTTTAGACATGACCAGGACAAATATTAAAGGGCATATTTATCCTTTTCAGTAGTCAATATTTGTATTTTAAGTCAGTTGTAACTTGCTCGATTTTATCATCAGTTAAGTTTAGGCTTTAGGGGGAAAGTAGTTGGAAAGCTACATCTCTTCTTTTGGGAAAATAAGAGTAGAACCAAGCTTCTTTAACTATGAGACTTAAAGACAGTCTTGTTTCAATTAAGTCTATGTGGTGTGTCTACTCTGTTCTAACATAACCTCCCAGGTGCCATCAGTCTCTCTTTCTTTCATTAAACAAAGTAGATAATTAGCCTCAGCCTGTCCTCTCCCCTTTTCTCTTTCCCTTTTCGCCGTAGTAATGATGTCTAATTATCAGCAGCAGTGGATTACTGCAACATCAGGAGCAAAGCATCTCTTACTGACAGCAAAGCCAGCCGCGAACCCTCAAACCTCAAGCAGCTAAGAATCATTCTTAGTCTACACGAAAATACTATTCAAATACAGTATTTTATTTTGATCAATATATGCCTCGGAATTAAGAGAAAATATATTTTTGTCCTCTTGGTGACTGTACTTCTACCATCGGAAAGAAAAATCAACATATCGTTAAGGAAGGAATAATTTGAGATGTGGGGAAACACATGATAAAAGGGGATCCTTTATTTTTTAACTCCATTGAAATCATGATTGGCTGTCTCTCAGAGAAGGAGGAGCCTATAATTCTATGCCACGAGCGGTATAAAAATTTTATAAAGAGCAATAGACGAGTTCATAAATTAAAAACCTCTTCAATATTTCAAAACAGGCTTGAATAAAACACAGAGCTCTTAAATACTACATTGAAACCATTATCTAAGAATCACCTGATGAATTATATTCACTCCCATAAATATATGGAATCTTTACTGAATAGAGAAACACGTGTTACTTTATTATTATCCCTGGAGTTGTCACTCTATGCTAGATGTCTTAGCAGTAATTCTTTAGCAATTCTGCATAAATTTTTGACTCAAAATAGTGGTATATTCATGCGTGAATGCTAGTTTGAATAACTGGCATTTATGATGATCTTAGTGTCTCTGGAATTGTTCTGAATTTATGTTATTTAAAATAATCTTTTAAAGGACACTTATGTTAACACATATAGTGGGTGTAGTCAAATCCATATGAGTATAAACTCATTGTACCAATACCCAAGTGAAGCTATCTGACAGTTAAATAGAGGGACCTAAGTTTAACATAAAAGAAATGAAAAATAAACTTCCCAACTAACAGTGTTCCTTTAAAACATATATGATATTATGAAATAAGACCTTAAGTAAAGATATCTTAAATGATTTTATCCATTCAGTTAGCTCAGTATTGTCCAAAGGAAAATGCATGTTTATGTTTTGAATTCTTGATATTATTCCCGATACAAATTAATCAAAGCACTTCATTCTGTATACCAGATTTCTGGCTCATCCAGATGTAAATAAACCACAGTTCTAATTCATGCCAATCTAGTCCTCATTATTTAGGAAAGCCAGACAATAATCTCACCATTGTCTTTAGTAGTGACACATGTTAAAGGAGAAGACACATTTACAGGTCCATCTCTTAGAAATCTCCCAACAACAGGACATTGTTAAAAAACAACCACCACCACAGAACTTTTATGTGTGTTTCCATTTCACCTTTATTTTCGGTTCCCAATTTCTATATAAATTCTAAAATAAATATACATCCTTCAAACAAGTATTTCTAATTAATCTCAGGAAACCGTAAACTGATTTCCAAACCTAAAAGAGCCTTCCAAATAATGCTTCAAAAAATAACTTTTCATGCACATATTTTCAGTTTAATATAATATACCTCCATTAGAGATAGAATAGCTTTCAAAGCGTCTCCTTTCTAGCATCCTCCAGGAATACTGCACCGGGAAACAGTTGCCAGTACAGGAAGGTGAAAAGGAGGAAATGCTCAAGAAACCCCAAAGCGAGGCAAAAATACAAAGGATGCCAGATAGCCTCCCCCATCCCTACTCCAGGCGAGTACCCACCGTGGCATGATGCAGAAAGGTCTCATGCATCAGATCTGCCATCCTACTTGTAGCCCACAGTTCCCATCTTCTTGTGAAGGAAATCAACGCTGCTGCGGCTCCCCAGCCCCACCGGCTTCTGCAGCGTGAGGCTGAGATGCACTGGGCTCTCAATGCCAGTGCCTCACGGCGCCTGGGCTAGAGCTTTGTGGCCATGAGACTAGAGCCAACCCAGAAAGAGGAACAAATACACACACCATTCGATAGCGCCTAAACCCATCTCTCTTTGTTGTTCATCTTCTAGCTGCGGCTTTATTTGTAGAAGAGGGAAGTGAGGAAGGGAATGGGGGGCGGGGAGGAGGAATTCTCAGGACCTTATCTACAATCTCAACAGTCGCGGCAGCGATCTCTGGGAGTGATCGAGGCATTCGGGCTGCCCCGTGCCTCCTGGGCGGCGATCTAACGATAAAACCTGACGGTGTCCTGGGGAAAACCCCACATCCACCGCTAGCGCCACATTCGGGCTTTATGCCAATAAGGAGACACTGTAGACTATCGATCAGACTTGTCTGTTCTCAGAGCGTGCGGCCGGGCTTCCAGCCTGGCCTTTATGCGCGGTGGCGGCGGTGGGACACGCGCCAGGCGCCCAGAGAAGGACATGGGACAATGGCCCAGCCCGGGGACGCTAGACGCCGCCCGACCCGGGGAAGGAAGCTCCAGCAGCCGGTCCGGGAGCCCGAGGTGGGGAGGCAGGCCAGCTCTGGAGGTGCGCTGCCGCTTTAAAATAAAAGGACCACAAAGACTCCACAGTGGGGAAAACGCGCCTGGCTAATGCGAGTGGGGACGACTTGGGGAGGGGGTTGAGGAAGGTAGGGGGCACACGAGCCAACGGCGGCTCACGGCTCCCCCTCTCTCCCGCCTCTCTCCTTCCTCCCTCCCCGCCGGGTTGCTCCGGCAGACAAATAACAGAGGAAGGCGAGTCACTCACCGTGGTCTTGACAGGCACGTAGAGCACTTGCTTGGCGCCGCCGCCTCCCCCGCGGACCTCGTCCGGCTGGCCCAGCTGGAAGCCCTTCGATTTGACCCAGAATTTAAATTTGGCGTTGTCCGTGGAGCTCGACTCGGAGCCATTGAGGAGCTGGACGATCCGCTCGTATTTTTTACGGGTCACCGTCTTGGTCTTGCCTGAGTCCCCGTAAGTCCTGAGGCACCAGTCCTGGAACTGGCGGTACATGTCGCGCTCGCTCTCCATGTTCCCCGCGCCCGGCCGCCGGCCGGATGCTCCCAGCGCACTTCGCACCTGTTCACCCTGGGCTCATGTAAAATGCAGCCCTGGCCACGTTGCAGGGATGCGAGGTCCCGGCCGCCGCGGGAGCCTGCTTTGGGTGGGGGAAGGGATGGGGAGAGGGGAGGAGGGTCCGGTTGGGCACCAGCAATCAATGCCCTGTGCTACCAAGTCTGGTCCATTCGTAATTGCAACGGCTGTCTCGGACGCTTTTTCTGTTCCCTTAGCGATCGGTCTCTTTAATATTGTGTGACCAGGACCATCCCAACAGCATTCTGGCCCAGAGAAGCTGGGTTTTGAATAATTAAAATCCCACTTCTTGGTTTATTAAAAATCCCAATATTGAATTGGGGTGGTCCCTAGACGCCTCGCCCCCGGGCTGCGTCCGGGGCTGGGCAGGTGGAGCGCAGCGCCGCCTCCCCGCGCGCGCCCCAGAAGCTTCCCCAGCCACTGGCCCCGTGTTCCAGGAGTGAGGGCTGCGCTTCTCCTGAAAGCAGCCGCCTGCGAGCCCGAAGGGCACACGGGTCCCGGATCTCTCCTTCCTCCTGGGTCCTGCTTTGACCTTCCCCACGACGGGTGTTAAGGGACTAGAAAGAGAGAAAGTTCTTACCTGTCATGTTTTTAAACATATCAAAATCTGTTTTACAGAATTATTTTATGAAGATATTTTAAAAAACGGTTTAAAATCTCATTTCTTCAGATGCATTTGGAATAAATTCCAGCCCTGTATGTAGATTCTACGAGTTAAGTCCCAGAAATTAGCAAAGCATTGATGGAGATTTGGCCATAGTTCTACAGGATAGATTGTAGTGCCCCAAACAGATATCCGTTCCAGGGGGATGTGGGTAACGGAAGGCAGGCCGCTGGTGGCGGGTCTCCCGGATAATGATGGGACCCCCAGACAGGACTCCTCTGGTTTCTGCTGAACAAGACATAGAAGTAAGTTTAGGATGCAGATGCTTGAAACCCTTTGCAGGAAATTAAAATATATAGAGAAAGATCATTTTCCCCTTGCTTGGTCACAGTTTGCAGTTCACACGGGAGGTTTCAGTTGCCTATTTTCCCCCTGCCACGTCATGGACACCCCCTCCACTGCTCTGAGTAGCCAAATATGAGTTCCTCTGGACTATTTTTCCAAGCAGATGAAGTCAGCAGTTGCTCCATTCAGGACTTCCATCCATTTGTTTCCAGAGCTGGAAATAGGGGAGTTCCCATCCTCCTCGCGCGGCGGCTGCGGCCGCTCCTCTTTATTCTACTCTCAGTCGAGGCCCGCGCCCGTCCCAGGGAGCGGCTCTGCCAGGAAAACGGCCCGACTAGTGCCCGGCGCCTGGGCTGCGCCCGAGCCCACCTTCTTTCCTCGTCGTCGTCTCCCAGACTGAAACCCGGAAAGGGAACGCGGGATGTTTGCGCCCACTGCGCTGTAGCTGGTCCTGGCACTTGCAAAATGGTCAGTGGCTCCTGCTCGGCCAGGATGAGTGTGTGCGTGTGTGTGAGCAAGGGAGCGAGGGTGTGCGGTGTGCAGGGGGTGCGCTGTGTGTGCGCGCGTCTCCGGGAAGGTCTCGCGGCGGCTGGAGCCGGGACTGACAGCCCGGGCGGAGCGCAGGCAGCACCACACACTAAACCTCTCGCCTCTCCCCTCACCCCCACCCCTCCCACTCCCCTCTCCTCCCCCCACCCTCCCCGGCCCCTTCCAAGCTCTCTGATTGGCCAATGGGACAAAAGTTTCTGTGGAGACGGCTGGGCGCTGACGTCACGGGCAGAATTGTCCCATTTAGGGATCCCGGGGGCAGTGCGCATGCTGCAGGCTGCAGGTTAGAGGCAGGAGGAGGTAGCAGCGGGCCCGACGGCAGCCAGGTGGCGGAAAGGAGCACGCAGCATCCAGGTGGGGGGACGACTCCAGCAGGGTTTCCATGGAGATTCCTCTGGGTCTAGCCTAAAAACAGCAGATCAGCTGACACCATTAGCTCAGGACCTAATTACTGCTTATTGGAGCAACAAATGAGGGAGAGGGCCAGCTGCAAAGGAAGAGTTTATCCCCCCACCCCATTCCCCCATCTCCTCCTTTCTCCCCCTCTCTCCATTGCTCTTGAGTCCCGGGTGAATTCTCATTAACTTGCAAGATTCCTGCAACAACAGCTCCCCTTCTCCAGAGGCCACCCCGACTGCTTTTATTCTTTTATTTCCTTCTTTTGTATTAAAAAAGTACTAAAATAAATCAGTTGTTCTCAGTCCTTGAATTTTTGTTCAATACATACTAGACCATAGAGCTCAGAGAAGACACTGTCCAATAAGTCACAAGTGAATCTAATACAAGGGACACAGGGGAAAAATATCACTTTCAATTTATTGAGGTGAACAATAATCTTTAGATATTTCACGTTAAAAAAATCTCAATATCTTAAATACATAAATAATTTTAAACACGCAATTGGACAGAAGAATATTCTGAACCACCCTTCTAGTGGGGTATACTTCACAGGAACAACTCTGTTAAGTTTCCCTTTGTGGCATTAGGGCTCGATTTAGTTAGATATTGGTCATGTGTTTCCTGGAAGTTTCTGGAAAGATAATTGGTCCTGGGGTAGTCATTCAAGAATAAGCTAGTTCTATAGATTTCACTTACTCATATGGTTATAGTTCACAGTTACAGAATTATTTTATGCAGCTTTTCATCTGAAAAGGCATCCCATCCCCTCTAAGCTTTATTCCTATACTTTCAGCCTCCAAAAACCTTCCTTAATCATTCAACTTAATATTACTTTCTTCTATATGCCTCTGTATTGTGTCTTTCAAACATTTTTGAACCCTGTCTTGTAGTTAGGTATACACTTTACATCGACATGTAGTGCATACATACATTTGTTCTGCAAAAATTGTATGAAAACATCTATTTTATTATGTGCAATATACATTGCACTGATTTTTGCCTTTTTCCCTCCTATTTGTTATTATTATTTGGTAAAGTATGGTCCCAACCAAATAAATGTATTTTATGACCCAGCAAAAAATGAATGGCAACCTACAATTTGAAAAATACTGTTTTAGATTATAGTGACTACACTGCTCCTTTTACCTTATTTATATTTTCATGTGAGTATGTTTTGTTGTTCAAATTAAATTTTAATTGGAAAACCCTTGAAAGTTTATGTCTTTTTTCTTGTTTTGTGCGGTGAACAATGTACACAGTAAGTGCTTAATAAATTGAGTTAATAAATTAATGAAAGAAGGAGAATAAGAGTAAGAGAAGGAAGGAAGAGGGTAGGCATAATCTTTGTTCTTTCTTGTTGGCTTTTGCTGGGTAGTGTTTGGTTGAAGTTGGTCCCCCGTCTTAAGGAAATGCCAGGGCTTTACCACACACACACGTTGTTCATTGTATTTATAACTATACTTGACACCCTAATGCATAGCAACTAGAACACCCTAGACATACAGAACTCCCAGAAGATAAAAATGTCATCAACCCCCACTTGTATTCACTACATTTGATATACAAGCACAAAAACCCCACAAAATAAAATACATTATATGAAATACATTCTTTTTAAGAAAAGTTAAATGATTAACTACTGAAAGAGTATTTGCATTGGGAGGAAAGGAATACAGAGTTCAAAGATTTCAAGGGTCGTAAGTCTTAGAGCCTTGCAGATTCTCTTGTTTCTAGTGGAACCCAAAGTGTAATATGCTCTGTACTTGCACCCATTATTAATCGTGCTGGCTGAGCCAACACCTTCAACCATATCTTGTCTACGTAGGAGGGTAGGCACCTAACAAAAATCTAAAATCTGCTTCAGCAACTTACTCTGGATTAATTTTCCTCCTTTGAACTTCTCTAGAGTCAGGTCTGCCCAGCCCCATCTCAGGGTCATCCTGAGCTGCTTCCTCAGCTATATGGTTCATGTGAACAGGCTGCCTGGGATTTAACCTGGTATATTCCCAAGACACTTTCCTCAGAATTGCCTCGCTACAACGCATATCTCTCCAAAATGTTTTTCTTCACCCCATCTGAATGCCAATTCCCAATCTGGGCCCAGGGGTCCTGTCTGCCTGACAAGCAGAGGAAGAAAAGAGAGGAAGAGGAAGGCAAAAAGGCATGTAAACTTATATTTTAATTTAAAATAATCCAAAACGTGGGCTATCACAATATGATTTTGTTATAGAAGTAAAATTTCTTCCAACTTCATGGTCAGTTTATAAGTGACATTTTAAAAATTCAGAAAATCTTGCACTTTAGTATCAATCACAAATATTTACATAACACTATGCATTCATCAGCAAAATGTTAGAGTACAAACAACATAGAATCTGTGATCAGAAAATCCGTGTTCAAAGAATAAACAAGCTTTCATTCCTTCAAATAATTGTGGATTTTATTAAACAAATATTAACCAAGCGTCAGTTACTCTCACAGGTTCTAGGGTTAACGTCGTTAGCAAGACAGAGGTATATGCATGGTCCTCATCTCATGGAACATAAATTCTTGTAAGGAGAGCAGACAACAACGCAAAAAATAAATAATTAGAGCTTTATGTAAGTGCTACGAGGCGGAAAAATGGCAGTGTAAGAGAAAACAGTGGCAAGGTAGAGAGACTTGATGAGCTTAGGGAAGATCTTTCTGAGTAGGTAGCGTTTATTATGAGACCTGAAGATTCAAAGGAGTCAATTATGTGAAGCCAGGCAGGGGAACTATAGGCAAAGCGCAAAGGTCCTAACGTAAAAGAGCTCTTGGCATGTTTGAGGAATAGAAAGGCGGCCAGGGCAACTGGAGCTTGAAAGAGAAAGGTAGAACGTGAGATCTGAGTAGCCTTCTGCAGCCAGATCTTGTAGGGCACTGCTTACATTTTATTGATAAGTGCTTGTATTTTATTGGTCCAGTAGAAAACCAGTGAGATATCTCAGGCAGGAGAAATGATATGATATGATATGATATGATATGATGATATATGATATGATATGCATTTTTATCCGTGTCACTGGCCACTTTGAGGAGAAAGGATTGGAAAGGGACAACCATGAAAGCAGGAAGACCAGCTAAAAAAATGGTGATAGTTGTAGTAGTAGCTTAGATGAACTATTACGGTGATAGATTAGAGTATTAACAGAGGAGGTAGAGGGAGAAAAGTGATGGGTTGAAGATACAGTTCAAAGAAAGAATAGAGCTTCCTGAATGTGTATCTCCTTCATTCCCCTGCCCCCACCCACAATCCATATGTTGAAATCCTAACCCCCAAGGTGATGGTATTAGGAAGTAGTACCTTTGGGAGCTGATTAGGTAATGAAAGCAGAGCTGGCCATGAATGGAATTGGTGTCTTTATGAAAGAGGTCTCACAGAGCTCCTCTGCCACTTCCTCCATGTGAGGACCCTGAAAACATGACCATCTATGAAGAGGAGTCTCACTAGACATACATTTGCCAGCATCTTAATCTTGGACTTTCCAGCCACCAGACCTGTGAGAAATAAATTCCTGTTGTTTATAAGCCACCCAGCCTATGGTATTTTGTTATAGCAGCCCTAGTGAACTAATACACTGATGGACTGCATGTATTAGATGAGAGAAAGGATTGAATCAAAGATGACTACATGATTTCTGGCTTTAGTAGTGAGGCTAGTGAAGCCATTGACTTACAGAGAAATGTTTGGGGGAGGAACAGATTGGGAGTTGGAGGCTGAGGGAGGAGCAGAAGCAAGTTGGGGTGGAGAGGCAGGAAGAAAGAATTTAATTTCAGAGAAGTTAAATTTGAAATACCAGGAGAGTTGTTCATGTAGGAATTGAATATAGAAGCTTGAACTACGGAGAAAAGTCTGGACTGGAGATATAAATACAGGGAATTTAAAGCCATAGGAATGAATGACATCACCTTTGTCCACATTTCCTACAAAAAAGGGAAAGCCCCCATCTTTTGATATTGCGTTTGTATATACTAATACCTTATGACTAAAACAGAATGTCATGTACTGAGCAGCAGAAGTTGGCTTCTATTGCTATAATACTGGTATTGGGAAAAGCCTGAGAAAAATAGCAAAGCAGTTTGGATGAATCCTTGACTAGACCTAAACTGTTAGTAATTTCCAAATTTACATGGACTTAAAATCATTTAAAACTTAAAAATGAAGCTGTGAAAGCTTTGGTTAGACCTATTCTGGATTAGATCAGGACCTGGAGGCATGCTAAAATAGGAATCAAATTTTAGGATGTCCTGTGATCACATTTCCCACTAAAGGGGTTGACCAGAGACTTGTCTACTGAGTTCAGTTCATGAAAGAATTTGAGCCTTTCAGCCAGATTAGAGATTATGGAGGATAGTACTTGCTACTTTGAAAGCTGAGGTTCTGAACATCATTATGCATTCTGAGGGTTAAAAGTCTGTTACTAACCCTGTCAAGGAAAAGAAAGTTGTAAAGGAAGCAAATGACCAACTCAATCAGCAACTTGATTATTATATAATTTATTAACTTTTCAAAATGAACCAGAATAAACAAAGTTAAAGCAGAAATGCCCTGTTCATGCAGGTGGAGAAATTTGGAACTATGTAAAAATTGTCACAAATCTGATTTTATTAGTTGACTTCCAATGTATTGACTCTTCTACCAAATAATTTTGAAAAGAGCCTGTCTTTAGTATGCAATAGCTATCCTTTAATTAAGAAAAGAAACACTTTTGAGCGAGTTTAAATATTTTTCTGATCTTTATGGCTGCTATTACTAAGACACAGAGAAACACGTATTTTAATTTGTAAATTGTAATATCAGTATCTTTATTCCACTTTCTAACCTAAAAGAAAAGATCAAAAAATTGATGTTTGTTGTTTTGCCCAAATTTACTGATATTGATGTTTGGCAAGAATTTCATTAAATATTATGCATTAACCAAAATTTAATTTCCATAAATACTTAAGTGTGCAAATTAAGACCAAATTAGATTTGATAGTCTAGTTGATTTTCTAAATTTCTCTTTAATTTCTACTTTTAACATGATCCTATGAGCAAGTCCATGGTACAGCCAGTTCCTGCATTTTGACAGCGGCATATGGATTTATTCAACATTCATCCACCCGACATTTTCATCTAGCTGCAATAGCTATGATAAAGTCCAAAGTTAACAGTCTGGTGTTCGTGTCCCTTGTAACAGAGAAGAAAATACATTTTTTTCTGGCCCCAAATATTGCTTTATTTCCCACTAGCCATATGGCTTATCTTTTCTTCCAAAATATATGTCTTAAAACAGTAATCCACATATTCGTCCTCAACTCAGTGGACAGTACTATTATAGAATTTTTAGATTATTTTTAGAAGTTATTTTGTCAAAGAAAATAAAAACTATTTGGGGATGAAGAAGCAACACACCTCTGCTCAATTCCCATTATATTTTCGATACTTCTAGTTTTTATTCTGATTTCTATTGAGTGAACCAATTCATATCTTACCATCATCATGTAGCCCTTATATCTTATTTTAAATGCATGATTAATCATTTTAGGACATTTGTTTAACTTGCAGTATAAAAGTGACAAGAATGGCACACAAAGATTTCTTGGCTAAAACCACAGACTCCAGAAATAGTTTTTACAGGGGAACCATCTGAGCTTAAACACCAGAATCTGTAAAATAGTGGTAACAATGCTAACTTTGAAATAAGGGAAGCTGAAGGAATAACCACCCCCAGTTTCCCTGGGACCATACTAATAGGATTTAAGAGCAAGGTAAGGAAAAAAAGTTTTAGATTTCCCTTTTATTTTTTCTCTTCTAAAATGAACATCTCCCAAGTCTTTAAGAACGTCTTTAACTAATCTTCTTGATCAAAAAACAGAGTAAACATTTAGAGGTTCCAAAAATTTAAGTGCTTATTGTAGTTTATATGGAGTTTTGGAAGTGAAAGCTAACTTAAAAAAATTAAGTGTTCATGTTAAATGTAAAAATACATCGTAGGCAATTAAACTTCAGCTATCTCCTTTCCTGACTCTGCTAACCTGATAAAGAAGAGCACCAACATGAGGGTGATACACTTGCATTTATCTTAATGAATGTTGTTTTTGGATTAAATCAATCTTCAAGGCACAGTCTTACACATTTGTGAATGACACAGAATTTGTCTAACATATTGCACAGCATAATTTATTAACAACCTCACTAGTACAATGAAGCTATGAATCAATCGAACATTGAAGAGTCATTTTAGCCAGTAATGTATAACTTGGTGTGATGATTGGAGCAAACACCTACATAGGAAGGGAAGATGGAACAGCTTCTCGCGGGTCAATGGCAGAGAATGCGTTATGAACAAAGCTGTTTGAGATAATACTTATGTATGTATGTGTACATGTAGGAAAACAAATACAAATGAATTTTGAAATATGGATGACCCTTGAAAGTGCAAGATTTATTTCAAGAACACGTAACAGTTTTTTAACAGTTTATGCACCTAACAACAGTGCCTAAAAAATGTCAGGCAAAAATTGATAGAATTGCAAAGATAAATAAACAAAGTCACTACTATAGTTGAGAATTCAACATTCCCCTGCCAGTAATTGATAGACAAAGCAGGCAGAAAAATCAGTGAGGCTATAGGCGACCTGAACAGTGCTATCAATCAACTTGATTGAAGTGATATGTTTAGAGTATTCCTTCCAATAACAGGAGAATGCACTTTCTTCTCAAGCTCACATGGTATGCCAAGGTATAACACATTTTGGATGAAACAACAAAACTCACAAACTTAAAAGAATAGAAGTGATACAACATATGTCCTCAGACCACAAGAAATTAAATTAGAAATCAATAACAGAAAGAGAGCTGAAAAAAATTCCCCAGATTTGGAGATCAAACAAAACACTTATGAATAGCAATTGGGTCAAATAAACTTTGACAGAAAATTTTAAAATATTTTATACAAAATTATAATAAAAATGCATCTTACTAAAATTTGTGATATGTAACAAAAACAGTCCTTAGGGGGAAATTTATAGTTTTAAAAGTGTATGTTAGAAAAGAAGATCTAAAAGTGATAAACTAACATTCCACCACAGGAAACTAAGAAAGATCAAATTAAGAAGAAGAAACGACATAATACAAAATTAGAGCAGAAATTATTGGACTTGTAAATAGGAAAGCAGTAGAGAAAATCAGCAAAACCAAAATCTTATTCTTTGAAAAGAGCAATATAAATTTTAAAAAACGTATAGCCAGATTAACCAAGAAAAAAGAGAGAAGACACAAAGTACCTAATGCAGAAATAAAAGAGAAAATAATATCCCATGGACACTAGAAGGATGGTAAAGGAATAGTATGACAAATTCTACGCTCATAAATTTGATAACTTAGTTAAAATGGACCAATTTCTTGAAAGACAGAAACTACCAAGCTTAAAACAAGGATAGATCAACAAGTTTAATAGATTTATATCTATTTATAAATTTGATTAATCAATTAGTGATCTTTCCAAAAGAAGGAACCTGACCCAGATGATTTTATTCATGACATTTTTTCTGAATTCTACCACTAAAGGGAAAAATAATTTCAATTCTCCATCATATCTTCTTGAAAATAGATTCAAAGGAAATACTTTCTAACTCATTCTGTGAGACCTTCATCACCTTAATACCAAAACCAGATAAAGACATCTGAAGAAAGAAAACATACAGACCAATATGTCTCATGAATATAGACGCAAACATGCTCAAAAACACTAGCAAATTATGTACAATATATGTTTATAAATACATCATGACTACATGAGATTTATTCTAGATATTGAAGGCTAATTCAATATTTGAAAACTAATCATTGTTATCCACCAATACAGAGGTTAAAGAAGAAAATTCATATGACCATATCAATTGACATCAATAAAGCATTTGACAAAATCCAACACACATTTGTGATAAAATTGTCATCTAATTAGGAATAGATGAAAACTTCCTCAGCGTGATGTTTAATGATCTACAAAACTTCTAAAACTAACATCATACTTAGTGGTGATACTGGACACTTTCCAAGTAGGGAGCAAGGCAAAAATATCCAGTCTCTCCACTTCTGTTTAATATTGTATTAGAAGTCCTTTCTAGGCCGGACGTGGCAGCTCACACTTGTAATCCCAGCACTTTCGGAGGCCGAGGTAGGCGGATTACAAGGTCAGGAGATCAAGACCATCCTGGCTAACAGGGTGAAACCCTGTCTCTACTAAAAATACAAAAAATCAGCCGGGCGTTGTGGCGGGCGCCTGTAGTCCCAGCTACTCAGGAGGCTGAGGCAGGAGAATGTCGTGAACCTGGGAGGTGGAGCTTGCAGTGAGCCTAGATCACACCACTGCACTACAGCCTGGGTGACAGAGCGAGACTCTGTCTCAAAAAAAAAAAAAAAGTCCTTTCTAGTACAATGAAACTATAAAAATATATATACAGATTGGAAAGAGAGAAAACTATTATTCCCAGGGAACATGATTGTCTATGTATAAAATCATAAATAATCTACAAACCAAAATTCCCAGAGCAAATAAGTGAGTATATAGCAAGGTTTCAGGACACAAGTTCAAGATACAAAAATCAACTACTTTCCTATGTACTAGTAAGAACAGTTAGAATTTCAAATTTTAAATTACCATTTACAATACACCAAAATAAAAATACCTGTGTATAAATCTGACAAAATGTATAAACTTTACTTGTAGAAAACTACAAAACTCTAATATAAGTAATCAAAAAAGATCTAAATCAATGTAGTGATGTCCCATAGTTATGAATTGGAGATTTGTATTTTAACAATGTCGGTTCTTTCCAAATTGTTTATAGATTCTATGAAATTCCAATCGAAATCCCAGAAGCTATTTGTAAATATCAACAAGCTGATTCTAAAATTTATACAGGGAGTTAAACGAACTAGAATAATCAACATACTACTAAAGAAGAACAAAGTTGGAGGATTTACCCTATCAGATTTCAACTTGTTATAAAGCTACAATAATCAAGACAGCATGCTGTTAGTGAAACACCAGACACATAGATCAATGGAATAGAGAGGCCAGAATTAGAATCAAACAAAATATAACTGATTTTTGCAAAAGTGCAAAGACAATTCAGTGGAGAAAGGTAGTCTCTTCAAGACACAGAGCTGTAACAATGGGATGTAAACGTGCTTAAATATGAACCTAGACATAGATCTTACACAGTTTACCAAATGAAACTCTAATGGATCATAGACTTAAATGTAAAATATGAAACTATAAAATTTCTAGAAGAAAACATTGGAGAAAAATTGCTGGAACCTTGAGTATGGTGAGGAGTTTTCAGACAAACACTGTAAGTACCAATCCATGAAAGAAGAAAAAATAGGTAAGTTGGTGTTTTAGATTAAAATACTTTGATTTTTAATTTATTTTTATTTTTTCAAATTTATTTAGTATTTTTAATTGACAAAATTATATATATATATATTTTTCATATACAAAATAATTTGAAGTACATATACATTGTGGAAAGATTAAATCTAGCAAATTAACATATGCATTACCTCACATAGTTACCATTTTTGTGGTGAGAGCACTTCACATCCACTCTCTTTTGCATTTTTGAAGAATACAACATTAGCTTTAGTAGTACTTCTTTCCAAGTAATCTCCTATGCAAAGACTAAACACCACTAAAGACGAAAACTATGGATGTAATGTCCTTATTTGGAAAAAAAAAAATCAGTGTGTTTACCCTGTGAATTTGTGTATAGAAGACCCTTAATACTCAGACTTGAGATTATTCAAATTCAAGAAACTGCTTCTACTCCTGGTTCCAGGGCAAGTCATTTAGAAGACCAAACTGTTTATGTAAATTATCCATCTGCTGATTGGTCTTTAGATAGAATTTAAGGGTGCATTTTGCTGACGAGTAGCAAAAAGAATGTTTTTCTTAGTTACGTCCAGTTTTCTTAAAGGGTATAATTATTTCTCTCCCAGTTATTTCCTAACTATAATACTTACACATTTTTTAACCGACATTTTGAGTCAGTTGACAAAGAAACAACTGAGAATAAATCAAAGAAATAAATTATAAGATTTTGGTTTTCTTATCCAAAACATGATGAACTTTAAATTAATTTTTTTACTACTCTATAAGTTACAAGACACATTTACATATATTATCTTATTAAGCTATTTCAAAAAAACAAAGAAAGTGTAAACATAATATTTGATAATTCTTTTGCAAGTAAAATAATTACATTATCTAAAAAGATACAAATCTAGGTTATGTATCAAGTGGCAGAAGGACTGGTGCCCCAAATAAAAATTCACAATCCATTTTTTCCTATGAAGCCACAGTAAGTCTAGTACTCGAATATTTTAGAGAAATTATATAGTGTCACAAACTGTGTACATTCTCTTTTTATTATCTCACACAAGAATTTAGCGAACTTTATTGCCCTCTTTCATCTATTTGCATTACATGAATCAAAGTAAAAGACCGCCCTTTTTTTTAGAATTAAGATTCTGATGTTTAAAAATTATATGAATCGCTGCCTGGCACAGTGGCTCACGCCTATAATCCCAGCACTTTGGAAGGCCAAGGTGGGTGGATCACAAGGTCAGGAAATCGAGACCATCCTAGCTAACACACGGTGAAACCCCGTCTCTACTAAAAAATACAAAAAAAAAAAAAAAAAAAAAAAAAGGGCATGGTGGCGGGTGCCTGTAGTCCCAGCTACTGGGGAGGCTGAGGCAGGAGAATGACGTGAACCCAGGAGGCAGAGCTTGCAGTGAGCCAAGATCCGCCACTGCACTCCAGCCTGGGCGGCGACAGAACACGACTCTGTCTCAAAAAAAAAAAAAAAAAAAGAAAGAAAAGAGAAAAAGAAAGAAAAGAAACAAAGAAAAAATTATATGAATCGCTTCATTATAAAAAAATAAAGTTGAAGGCTTATCCCACATTAATTCCTGTGTAAGATGCTGGTGATAAAAAGTTGAGTAAAATAAGATCCCTTACTTTGAGGAAGTAAGGAAGTTTCTCTTTTTTTTTTTTTTTTTTTTTTTTTTTTACTAAATAAGTATACCTCCCAGTAGTCGCTGACTTGAACGACTGAGATACAGGTTTGGCCTTTAATTCTGCAAAGGTTTGAAAGAGGCCTCAGGTGAAAATAGTACATAGAAACAAGCAGGTGAGGCTTTTTAATGAAAGTCTTACAAAGGCAAGTTTGATTCTGACTCAAGCATTGACCTTGCATCATGGTGCCTTGGCATGACCTTTCTTTATCCTGAAGAGGGTCTTTTTAGAATAGTCTTTTTAGATCATAGACATAGAATATTGATTTTTATATTTACTTTTGTTATGATGACCACAATAACATTGATTTTTGCAGGGCTTTGTTTTTTCACTTTTACATGTCTATGATCGTCTCACATCTTTGTTGGTTCTGGGATTCTTATGGTGTCCAAAGACAATATAAACAGCACTTGTTTTTAAATGACTGTATTGTAATGATGGTGAGTACTGGAAAGACAGCTGCATTCTGCCCTTAGGAGAGCTGCACTTTACTGACTGGTGGAGTGATGGACGTAATTTAGAAGACAGCTGTGGGGAATTTCTTCGCTCACAAAGCAAGAAGCACTTTACTTCACAAAGCACATTAAAGCTTGCTCAAATTTTCCAGGTTTGGCCACTGGGAGCTGTTGTAATTGGCTCCTGTGTTCCTTTGACATAACTTATCACGGTTTCTTATTTTGCTTTATGGTTTTGTTTTGTTTTGTTGGTCTTTACATTCTGGCACTACAAGATCTCCAGGATCAACTTTAATATTAATTTCCTGCCTCAATCCAATAATCAGCCATTTCGCCAAGAAGTCCTGGTTCCTTCTATTTTACAAGATCTCAGTGTTAGCTATGCCCATTGCTGCAGGGGTGTTATTCCAGACCCTCTCAGATCACAGAGCAAGGAAACATACATGTGTATACACTACCTTATATATTACATACCTATAAACACTTCCACATGCAGCTGTCTGTCTGTATTAAGTTAAAACTTGAGTTAACACTGATGTCTCCAACTCTAATCCATGAACACATAGGTCATTCTAACTCCCTCCACTTGCTTATCTGTAAACTTCCATCCCAACAGTGGGAAATCTGTCTCTTACCACCTGACATCCATTTACTTAATTGTTCAATTCATGTATACATGTATATAAGCATCAGCATTGTTAACCCTTACCCTTATGGAAAATAAATTTATTAACTGAATACTTTCTTTTGCTTTTAGTTTCACAGACTCCTTATTTCCAAGGCTACTTAGGTTTTCACCTCTTTCCACTTCAGTGAGATTGTAATCATATATCTGTAATATAGTTTTTTGGGGTTTTTTTTCTGTCCTATTCTGCATTCCATCTTGGGATTCCCTGACCTTGGAAATGTTTTTCTTTTTTAAATTTGCATACTTTCAGGTTCACTCTGTAATAAAGGTCTATGGTTTTTGGTAAATGTATAGTATCTTATATCCACCATTACCGTATTTTCCTTTAAAAACTCCCGTTCCTCACTTATTCAAATCGTTCCCATTCTAATCACCTGGGAACCACTGATTGTTTACTATCTCTATGGTTTTTCTGTTCCAGAATGTCATATAATTAGAAAGAGATAGTATGTAATTGTTTTAGACTGTCACCTGGCAATATACATTTAAGATTTAGCAGTGTCTTTTTATGGCTTCATATTTCATTTTCTTTTCTTTCTGAACAAGATTCCCTTGTATAGATGTAGCACAGTTTGTTTACCCTGTCACCTACTAAAGGACTCTTGGTCGTTTATAGTTTTTGATGATAAAGCTGGTATAAACTTTCACAAGCAATTTTTTGTGTGGACATAAATTTTCAAATTACTTGGGTTGAAAGCTAGGCATGCAATTGCTAGATGATATGACAAAACTATGTTTAGCTTTGTAAGAAACTGCCAAACTCTTCCAAAGCAACTGGACCAGTTCGCAAGCCCATCAGCAATGAATGAGAGTTCCTGTTGCTCCACAACTCCCAGAAATTGGTATTGTCAGATTTTTTTTAAATTTTAGCCATTCCAATAAGTATATCATGGTATTTCAATTTTGTTTTAATTTGAAATTCCCTAATGTAATATATATTGAGCTTCTTTTCATAGGCTTATTTGCCATTTGTATAATTTCTTTCTTTGGTGAGGTATGTGTTCAGATCTTTAGCCATTTTTTAATTAAGTTGTTTGTTTTCTTATTAAGTTTTAAAAGTTCTTTGTATATTTTAAATATAAGTACTTTATCTTGTATATGCTTTGCAAATATTATCTCCCAATCTGTAGCTAGTTTTTCATTCTCTTAATAAGGTCCCAATCTCATTTTTTCTCAGATCATGCTTTTATTATTGTATATAAAACTCATTTCCAAACTGAAGTTCACATAGACTTTTTTTCTAAGTTTTATAGTTTTAGGTTTTACATTTAGGTCTATGATACTTTTTAGTTAATTTTTATGGAAAATATAAGGTCTGTGTTAGCCTTTTCTTTTATTTTGCATATGACTGTCCAATTGTTCCAGCATCATTTGTTGAAAAAATATCTTTTATTGCATTGAATTGCCTTTGCTCCCTTGTCAGTATATTTGTGTTCATTTCTGGATCTCTATTCTGTTCCATTGACATGTGTCTATTCTTCAGCCAAGATAGACACATGTTATCTTGATTTCTGTGAATTTATAGTAAAATTTGAAATTGGGTCTTGTGTGTCTCCCACATTTTTGTTCTCCTTCTTCAGTTCAGTGTTGGCTATGCTAGTTTTTTTATAATACTTTCTACATAAATTTTAGAATCAATGTGTTAATTTCTACAAAATAATTTGAGTTTGGTAGTTTTCTGCATATAGATTTTCTACATCATTTGTTAGATTTATACCTATTTCATAGTTTTCTGGTGCCGTTGTAAATGGTATTTTAAAATTTCAAATTAAAGTATTCATTGCTGCTTTATGGAAAAGCAAACTGACTTTTGTAATATTGATCTTGTACCTTGCAATCTTGCTGTAATCACTTGTTTTTTCAATAAAATTTGGTTTAAAGATTATGTAGGGTTTTCTTCATAGACAATCATGTCATCTGCAAACAAAGGTAGATTTATTTCTTCCCTCCAAATGTACCTTTTATTCTGTCTCTCTCTCTTTTATTTTATTTTATTTTTTTCATCTTATTTCACTAGCTAGGGCTTCTAATACAATGTTAACTAGGATTCCTAAGACAGGACATTCTTGCCTTGTCCCTGATCTTAAGAGGAAAGTGTCAAGTTCTCATCATTTAAGCATGTTAGCTGCAGTTGGTGTTTTGTTTTTCAAATGTTAATCATTGAGTTACAAAAGTTTCTGTCTACTCCTAGTTTGCTGAAAGATCTTGTAATGAATCGGTGTTGGATTTTTGTCAAATGTTTTTATCTATGTCAATTGATATGATATTACTTTTCTTCTTTAGTCTGTTGAAGTTATAGAAAACAATGATTGATTTTCAAATGTTGAACCAGCCTTGTATACTTGGAATAAATCCAAGCTGGCTGTGGTGTATAATTGCTTTTCTATGTCATTGTATATAATTTGCTAATATTGTGTTGAGGATATTTACATCTTTGTTCATGAGAGATACTGGTCTGTAGATTTCTTTTTTCAGATGTTTTTATGGTATTTATAATACCTCACTTCGGTATTAAAGTGATGATGGCCTCATAGAATGAGTTAGGAAGTGTTCACACTGTCTCCATTTTTAAGAAGAGATTATAGAGAATTGAAATAATTTATTCCTTAAATGGTATACTTCCATAAAATTCACTAATGAAACAATCTGGATCTGGTAACTTCTCTTTTGAAAGGTCACTAATTGTTGATTCAAATTCTTATTATTTTCTTCATTGTTTTGAACTGTTATTTTAGATTCGGGGGTACATGTCCAGGTTTGTTATTTAGGTAAACTTGTGTCACAAATTTCATCAGCCATGTATTAAGCCTTGTACTCAATAGTTATTTTTTCTGCCCTATTTCTCTCCCTCTCGCCCTCAAGTAGACTGCAGTGACTGCTGTTCCCCTCTTTGTGTCCATGTATTCTCATCATTTAGTTCCCACTTATAAGTGAGGACATGCGATATTTGGTTTTCTGTTCCTGTAATAGTTTGCTAAGGATAATGGCCTCCAGATCCGTCTATGTTCCTGCAAAGGACATGATTTTGTTCTTTCTTACAGATGCATAAATTCTCATGGTATACACTCCAATCTTCTTCATATAACTAGACAGTTATCCCAGTACCCTTTATTGAATAGAGTTCTTTCCCAAGTGCTTGATTTTGTCAGCTCTGTCAAATAACAGATGGCTGCAGGTGTGTGGCCTTATTTCTGGGCTGTCAATCCATTCTATTGGTCTATGTGTCTGTTTTTGTACTAGTACCATGCTGTTCTAGTTATTGTAGTCATGTAATATAGTTTAACATTGGGTAAGGTGATGCCTCCTTTTTTTTGAAGCAGCTAGTTGACTGGGGTTTATACACTGGGGTTTGTTGTCACTTGCCAGGAAAATTTAAGACATGAACACACATGAGGAGTTTAGGAGCGGAGTTCAGGTAGAGGAGAAGAGAAAGAGAAATGGCTTCGTTTATAGAGGAAGGGGTCGCTGAGCAGAAAGGACCAGCTTTGTGAATGCCCCAAATGTTATAGTCCAGTTTGAAGAGGCCATGTCTGATTTACATAGGGCTCATAGACTGGTTTGATCAGGTATGACATTTATACACGGCACAGGGAAGGCTTGTTGCCCCACCCTAATCTTATTATGCAAATAGGCTTTCCAGTTGATCCCTGCCATCTTGTCTACTCTCAGTACACGTGGTTGGCAGAGAAGGGAAGATGGAGTTGCCATGTTGAACATTTCTAGTCCTTAGTTCCTGCCGGCATTCATCCCTTGCAAGCTCCCAGCTTGCTTGTCTCTGTCTGGGGCTCAACTTTACAGGCTGCTCTTTGTTACAAAATGATTTGGAGATGCTTTTCATTAAAAAGAAAAGCCTGGACCGGGAACAGTGGCTCATGCCTATAATCCCAGCACTTTGGGAGGCCGAGGCAGGTGGATCACCTGAGGTCAGGAGTTTGAAACCAGTCTAGTCAACATGGTGAAACCCATCTCTACTAAAAATGCAAAATTTAGCCGGGCATGGTGGCAAATGCCTGTAATCCCAGTTACTCAGGAGGCTGAGACAGGAGAATTGCTTGAACCTGGGAGGCAGAGGTTGTAACTGAGATTGCGCCATTGCACTCCAGCCTGGGCAACAAGAGTAAAACTCCATCTCAAAAAAAAAAAAAGAAAAAAGGAAATAATAAAAGAAAAAAAAAGGCCTTACTGAGGACTCCTATCATAGTCTTGCTATCTGCTTAAATAATTCCATCTTAACTCCTATATCATTTTGTTCTTTTTGCTTAGGATTGCCTTGGCTATTCAGGCTGTTTTTTGATTCTACAGGAATCTCAAAAAAGGTTTTCTAGTTCTGTGAAGAATGTTGTTGGTAGTTTGATAGGAATAGCATGGAATCTATAAATTGCTTTGGGCTGTATGGCCATTTTAATAATATGTATCCTTCCAAACCATGAGCATGGAATGTTTCTCCATTTGTTTATGTTATTTCTGATTTCTTTCAACAGTATTTTATAATTCTCATTATAGAGATCTTTCACCTCCCTGGTTAGCTGTATTCCTAGGTATTTTATTCTTTTTGTTGCAGTTGTGAGTGAGATTGCATTCCTGATTTGACTCTTGGTTTGGTTGTTGGTGAACAGGAATGATAGTGATTTTCGTATGTTGATTTTGTAGCCTGAGACTTAGCTGAAGTTGTTTATCAGCTGAAGGAGCCTCTGAGTGAAGACTATGGGGTTTTCTAGATATAGAATTACGTCATCTGAAAACAGGGATAGTTTGAGTTCCTCTCTTTCTATTTGGATGCCTTTTATTCCTTTCTCTTGTCTGATTGTTCTGTCCAGGACTTCCAATATTATGTTGAATAGGAGTGGTGAGAGACCAGATCATTATCTTGTGGTGGTTTTCTTTTGTTTTTATTTTTATTTTTATTATTTTATTATTTTTTTTTTAGACAAAGTCTCACTCTGTCACTCTGTCGCCCAGGCTGGAGTGCAGTGCTATGATCTCGGCTCACTGCAGCCTCAACTTCCTAGGTTCAAGTGATTCTTGTGCCTCAGCCTCCTGAGCAGCTGAGAGTACAGGAACCTGCCACCAAGACCAGCTAATTTTTGTATTTTTAGTGAAGATGGGGGTTCACTGTGTTGGCCAGGGTGGTCTTAAACTCCTGGCCTCAAGGTGATCTGCTTGTCTCAGCCTCCTAAAGTGCTGAGATTACAGGCATGATTTACCTTGCCTGGCCTTGTGCCAGTTTTCAAGGGGAATGCTTCCAGCTTTTGCCCACTCAATATGACATTGACTGTGGGTTTGTCATAGATAGCTCTTACATTTTGAGGTATGTTCCTTCAATACTTAGTTTGCTGACAGTTTTTAACATGAAAGGATTGAATTTTATCAAAAGCATTTTCTGCATCTATTGAGATGATCATGTGGGTATTGTCTTTAGTTATGTTTATATAATGAATCACATTTATTCATATGTGTATGTTGAACCAACCTTGCATCTCAGGGGGAGAAGCCTACTTGATCATGGTGGATTAGCTTTTGATGTGCTGCTGGATCAGTTTTCTAGTATATTGTTGAGGATTTTTCCATCAATGTTCAGCAAGAATATTGGCCTGAAGTTTTCTTTTTATGTTTTGTCTCTGCCAGGTTTTTGTGTCAGGGTGATGCTGGTCTCATAGAATGAGGTGGGGAGGAGTCCCTTCTCAGTTTTTTGCAGTAGTTTTTGTAGGAGTGGTACCAGCTCTTCTTTGTAAATCTGGTAGAATTTGGCTGTGAATCTGTCTATGCCTAGGCTTTTTTGTTATTATTTATAGGCTATTTATTACAGATTTAATTTCAGAGCTTATTATTGATCTGTTCAGGAATTCAATTTTTTTACTAATTCAGTCTTGGGAGGGCGTATGTGTCCAGAAATTTATCGATTTCTTCTACATTTTCTAGTTTGTTTGCATAGAGGTATCCATAGTAGTCTCTGATGGTTATTTATATTTCTGTGGGGTCAGTGGTAGTATCCCCTTTGTTGTTCCTCATTGTGTTTATATGGATATTCTTTTTTCTTGTTCATTATTCTAGCTAGTGGCTTATCTTACTAATTTTTTTTTTTTTTTAAAAAACCAAGCTCCTGGATTCGTTGATTTTTTGAATGGTTTTTCATGTCTCAATGTCCTTCTGTTAAGCTCTGATTTTGGTTATTTCTTGTCTTCTGCTAGCTTTGGGGTTGGTTTTATATCTTGCTTCTCCGGTTCTTTTAGTTGTGATGTTAGGTTGTTAACTTGAGAGCTTTCTACTTTTTTGATGTAGGTGTTTAGTGCTATAAATTTCCCTCTTAACACTGCTCCAGCTGTATCCCAGAGATTCTGGTATGTTGTATCTTTGTTCTGTTTAGTTTCAAAGAAATTCTTAATTTCTGACTTAATTTTATTACTTTCCCAAAAGTCATTCTGGAGCAGATGTTTAAATTTTTATGTAATTGTATGGTTTTGAGCAATTTTCTTAGTCTTACATTTCATTTTTATTGTGATGTGGTTCTAGAGTGGTTGGTATGATTTCAGTTCTTTTGCATTTGCTAAGGATTATTTTATGTTCAATTGCTAGGTCAATTTTAGAGTATATGCCATGTGGCAATGAGAAGAATATATATTCTGTTTTTGCATAGAGAGTTCTGTAGATATTTATCAGATCCATTTGGTCTAGCATTGCGTTCCGGTTCTGAATACCTTTGTTAATTTTCTGCCTTGATGGTCTGTCTAGTACTGTCACCAGGGTGTTGAAGTCTCCCACTATTATTGTGTGGGAGTCTAAGTCCCTTTATACGTCTCTAAGAACTTACTTTATGAATCTGGGTGCTTCTGTGTTGGGTGCCTATATATTCAAGATAGTTAGATCTTCTTATTGATTGAACCCTTTATCATTATGTAATGTCTTTTTTTGTCTTTTTTGATCTTTGTTGGTTTAAAGTCTGTTTTGTCTGAAATTAGGATAACAACTCCTGCTTTTTTCTCTTTTCTATTCGCTTGATAGTTTTTTCTCCAACCTTTTATTTTGAGATTATTGGTATCATTGCATGTGCGATGGGACTCTTGAAGACGAATACCGATGGGTCTTGGTTCTTTATATAGCTTGCCACTCTGTACCTTTTAATTGGAGCATTTAGCCTGATTACATTTAATGTTAGTATTGATATGAGTGGATTTGATACTGTCATCATATTGTTAGCTGTGTATTATGCTTATTTGTTTGGTTGTTTTATAGTGTCACTGGTCTATGTACTTAAATGTGTTTTTATATTGCCTGGTAATGGTCATTCCTTTCTATATTTAGTCCTTCTCGCAGGAGCTCTTGTAAGGCAGGTCTGGTGGTAACAAATCTCCTGAGCATTTGCTTGTCTGAAAAGGATCTTATTTCTCCTTCACTTCTGAAGCTTAGTTTGAAGGGATATAAAATTCTCATTGGAATTTATTTTCTTTAAGAATGCTAAATATAGGTCTCCAATCTCTTCTGGCTTGTAGGGCTTTTGTTGAGTGGTCTGCTGCTAGCCTGATGGGCTTCCCTTGGTAGGTGACCTGTATTTTCTCTCTAGCTGCCTTTAACATCTTTTTTTCATTTTGACCTTGGAGAGTCTGATGATTATGTGTCTTGGGGATAATTTTCTTGTAGAATATCTTACTGGGGTTCTCTGCATTTCCTGAACTTGAATTTTGTCCTCTCTAGCTATGTTGGGGAAGTTCTCATGGATAATATCTTAAAATATGTTTTCCAAGTTGTTTCCATTTTTCCCATCTCTTTCAGGGATGCCAGGGAGTGGTAGATGCACTCTTTTTCCATAATCCTGTATTTTTTGGAGATTTCGTTTGTTCCTTTTTGTTATTTTCTCATTATTCTTGTCTGTCTTATTTCAGAAAGCCAGTGTGCAAGCTCTGAGTTTCTTTTCCCAGCATGGTCTATTCTGTTATTAATACTTGCAATTACATTGTGAAATTTTTGTAGTGTGTTCTTCAGCTCTACCAGGTTGCTTACATTCTTTTCTATGCTGGATATTTTATGTCCAATATTATTTTATTATGGTTCTTACCTTTCTTAAATTGGGTTTCCATGTTCTCCTAAATCTTGATTATCTTTGTTCCTATTGATGTAATTAATTTTATTTCTGTAATTATAGCCATCTCAGCGCAGTTAATAACTCTTGCTTGAGACTTAGTGTGGTTGATTGGAGGAAAAACACACTCTAGCTTGTTGAGTTGTCAGAGTTTTTGCACTGATTTTTTCCAATATTTGTGAGCTCATGCTCCTTCGATCTTTGAAGCTGCTGTTCTTTGGATGTGTGGTTTTTTTTTTTTACTTCATCATATTTGATGACCTTGTGGGTTTGATTGTGGCGTAAGGTGGGTTCAGGTAAATGGCTTAATTTCTGGAACATTTTAGGGTGCCACAGCTCATCTCAGGGCTCCTGGACTACATGTTTAAACTTTGGGGAATTGGTGTTGGACCCATCTTTTTTCTTTGGCTTCTCAAGTTTGGGAACATTCTGCAATGGAGGGGGCAAAGTGCTCCTGGACTGTTGTTCATAACACTCTGTTGAGTGGTCCCAGCCAAAGCATGTCATAGGGTGTTAGAAGCAGGATTTATCCTCATTTACACCTGCCAGCACCAGCAGCAGTATGGGGGGGCAGTGCACACTTGTCAGTCATGGCAGGGTGGTAGTGAGTGCCATGGTGCCAGCCTCCATGTGGATGTTTGCAGCAATGACAATGGCATCATGGCTCAGAGGTCCTGGGGGCCTGCACCAATGACTGTGCATACATTTGTGCCAGTGGTGGTATTAGCATGGAGGCAGGACATTGATTGGTGCAGGATTATGTGCGCCCTCTATGCACATTGACATTGGTGGCAGTGACCACTCAGCGCAGGAGGTAGTCCACTGTTCACTGTGCTTCAATTAAAATTATTTAATAGATATAGGTCTATTCAGCTTGTTGATCTTTCCTATTTTAGGCTTGGTAGTTTTTGTCTTTAAAGGAATTGTCCGTTTTAACTACATTATCAACTGTGTGAGCATATAATTGTTCATACTATTCCATTATCGTCTTTCTAATGTCCATGGAATAAATAATAATGAACTTTCATTTCTTCATTAAGTACTTTGTGTCTTCCCTTTTTCTATGTTTAGTATATCTACAGGTTTTTTCTTTTATTGTTCTTTTCAAATAACCAGCTTTTGGTTTTGCTGATTTTTCTCTACTGTTATTCCTATTTACAATTTCATCAATTTCTGCTCTAATTTTGTATTATGTCCTTTCTTCTTGTTTTAGGCTTAATTTGATCTTCTTTCTGAGTTTCATATGGTGGAGGATCAGGTTACTGCTTTTAAATCCCCCTTTCTAATACATGCATTTAATGCTATAAATTTCCCTCTAAGGACTGTTTTTGCTGCATCTCATAATGTTTGGTAAGGTGTATTTTCATTATCATTTAGCTCAAAATATCATCAAATTTCTGTGAAGACTTCTTTTATCAAATGTTATTTATAAGTTTTTTCTTTCAATTTCCAAAATTTGGAGATTATTTTTATCTCTCTGTTGTTGATTTCTAACTTAATTTCATGTGGTCTGAGGACATACTTTGTATAATTTCTTTACTTTTAAGTTTGGAAAGTTTATTTTATGTTCCACAATGTAATATGTCATGGTAAATGTCCCTTGTAAGCTTGAGATGACTGTCTATTTTGCTATCTTCATATATAGTGTTCTATAAATGTCAGTGAGATCCTGATGATTGATAGTGTTTTCAGATCATATACAACCTTGGTAATTTCTTCCTACTCTATCAATTACTGAAAGCGAGGTGTTGAAGTATGCAACAATAATGGTGGAATTGTCTATTTTCCTTTCAACGTTTTCAGTTTTAGTTTCTTGTATTTGAAGACTGTCATCAATTACATATACATTAGAGACTGTTATGTTTTTGGGGGTAACTAACCCATTTATCGTTATATAATTATGCTTTTTACCCATTATAATTTTTTGTTACGAAGTCTGCTTTGTCTAAAATTAATATTGATATTTCGGCTTTCTTATTATTAGTGTCAATATGGTATATCTTTCATCACTCTTTTACTGTTAACCTGAGCCTTTACATTTCTTTTTTTTTTTTTTTTTTTTTTGAGATGGAGTCTCGCTCAGTCACCCAGGCTGGAGTGCAGTGGTGCGATCTCGGCTCACTGCAAGCTCCACCTCCTGAGTTCACACCATTCTCCTGCCTCAGCATCCCAAGTAGCTGGGACTACAGGCACCTGCCACCACGCCTGGCTAATTTTTTGTATTTTTAGGAGAGACAGGGTTTCACTATTCACAGGATGGTCTCGATCTCCTGACCTCATGATCCACCTGCCTCGGCCTCCCAAAGTGTTGGGATTACAGGCGTGAGCCACCGCGCCTGGCCTGAGCCTTTACATTTAAAGTGGGTTTCTTGCAGATGCTGTCAAGTTTGGTCTTGTTTCATTATTCACTTTGATAATTTCTACCTTTTGTTTGTCATTTTTGGAGATTTACATTAAAATTGATTAATAATATTGTTTGATTAATATCTACAATTTTTTTACTATTCATTGCAATTGGTTTCTGTTACTTTCTCCTTTTCTCTTACCTTTTTTAGTTTGAGTTTTGTATGATTTCATTTTACCTCCTCTTTTAATCTACCAATTACAATCCTTAAAAAAATTTAAGTGACCCTAGTGTTTACATGACACAGTTTTTACTATTCTAAGTTTACTATCACATAAGTCATGACCATGTCATGTGAAGTACAGAAATCTATGAATTTTTTAATCAATTAATTAATTTTTAAATTATACTTTAAGTTCTAGGGTACATGTGCACAACATGCAGGTTTGTTACATATGTATACATGTGCCATGTTGGTGTGCTGCACCCATTAACTTGTCATTTACATCTATGTATCTTATAACAGAATATTTCCAATTCTTCTGTCTCATCATTTGTGGCAGGGTGTAAATGGGCCCACATTTGCCTGCTCGTCAATCGAAAGCCAGATGCAAGAGACAAGGATTGGTAGTAGGAAAAGCATGTTTAATTGTACAGTGAGAAATTGAAGAAGATGGCAAACCAGATTTCTGAAGTATCATCTTAAATTATAAAATTTACCATAGAGTTTGTATTAGTCTGTTCTCATGCTGCTAATAAAGACATACCCAAGATTGTGTAATTTATAAATGAAAGAGTTTTAATGGATTCACAGTTCCACCTGGCTGGGGAAGCCTCACAATTATGGCAGAAGGCAAAGGAGAAGCAAAATCACATCTTACATGGTGGCAGTCAAGAGAGATTGTGCAGGGGTACTCCCATTTATAAAACCATCAGATCTTGTGAGACTTATTTGCTACCAGGAGAACAGTATGGGGGAAACCACCCCCATGATTCAGTTATCTCCACCTGCACCAACCCTTGACATGTGAGTATTATTACCATTCAAGGTGCTATTTGAGTGGGGACACAGCCAAACCATATCATTCTGCCCTGGTCCCTCCCAAATTTCATGTCCTTGCATTTCAAAACAAATCATGCCTTTCTGAAAGTCCTTCAACATCTTAATTCATTTCAGCATTAACTGAAAACTCCACAGTCCAAAGTTTCATCTGAGAAAAGGCAAGTCCCTTCTGCCTATGAGCCTGTAAAATTAAAAGCAAGTTAGTTACTTCCTAGATATAATGGGGATACAGGCATTGGGTAAATATACCCATTCCAACTGGGAGAAACTGGCCAAAATGAAGGGGTTATAGGCCCCACACAAGTCTGAAATCAAGCAGGGCAACCATTAAATATTAAAGTTCCAAAATGATTTCCTTTGACTCCATGTCTCACATCCAGGTCATGCTGATGCAAAAGGTGGGTTCCCATGGCCTTGGACAGTTCCACCCCTGTGGCTTTGTAAGGTACCTCCCTGCTCCCAGCTGCTTTCATGGGCTGGTGTTGAGTGTCTGTGGCTTTTCCAGGTGCATAATGCAAGCTGTTGGTGGATCTGTCATTTTGGGATCTGGAGGACGGTTGCCCTCTTCTCACAGTTTGACTAGGCAGTGCCCCAGTTGGGACTCTGTGTGGGGGCTCCAGCCCTGCATTTTCCCTCTGCACTGCTGTAGTACAGGTTTTCCATGAGGGCTCTGCTCCTATAGCAGACTTCTGCCTGGACATCCAGGCATTTCCATATGTCCTCTGAAATCTAGGTAGAGGCTCCCAAGAGTGCACCCACAGGCTTAACACCACATGGAATCTACCAAGGCTTTGGTTTACATTCTCTGGAGCAGAGGCCCAAGTTGTATCTGGGGCCCTTTTAGCCACGTTGGAGTGGCTGGGACACAGGGAGCAGTGCCACCCTGAGATTATGCAGGGGAGCAGGGACCTGGGTCTAGCCCACAAAACCATAATTTTCCTTCTAGGCCTCAAACCCTATGATGGGAGGGGCTGATGTGAAGTTCTCTCAGTTGCCTTTAAGGCATTTTCCCCATTGTCTTGGTTATTAATATTAAGCTCCTCTACTTATGTAAATGTCTGCAGCCAACTTGAATTCCTCCCCAGAAAATGGTGTATGTGTTTTTGTCTTTTTGTATGAAAAAAAAAAAACATTTTCTGGGGAGGAATTCAATCTGGCTACAGAAATTTGCATAAGTAAATTTAATCATGCTGCAAACTTTCTAATTTTTTCTGCTCTGCTTCTCACTGAAATATAAGTTCCAGTTTCAGATCATCTCTTTGTTCAGGCATATGAATATATACTGTTAGAAGCAGCCATGTCATATCTTGAGCACTTTGCTGCTTAGAAATTTCTTCTGCCGGATACCCTAAATAATTATTCTCAAGTTTAGAGTTCCACAGATTCCTAGAAGAAGGGCACAATGCTGCCATTCTCCTTACTAAAACAGAGCAAGTGTGACCTCTAAACCAGTTCCTAATAAGTTCCTCATCTCTGAGACCACCTCAGCCTGGACTTTATTGTCCATATGACTATCAGCATTTTGGTCACAACAATTTAACAAGTCTCTAGGAAGTCCCAAACTTTTTCCTTATCTTCCTGTCTTCTTCTGAGCTCTCCAAACTGTTCCAACTTCTGCCCATTACTCAGTTCCAAATTCGCTTCCATATTTTCAGATAACTTTATAGCAATGCCCTTGGTACCAATTTTCTGTATTAGTCTGTTCTTGCACTGCTATGAAGAACTAGCTGAGACTGGGTAATTTATAAAGAAAAGAGGTTTAATTGCGGTTCCACAGGCTGTACAGGAAGCATGGCTTGCGAGGCTTCAGGAAACTCACAATCATGCCAGAAGTTGAAAAGAAAGGAGGCACATCTTATGTGGCCAAAGCAGGAAGGAGAGAGAGAATGGGGAAGTGCTACACACTTTTAAGCAACCAGATCTCATGAGAACTCACTCCCTATCATGAGAACAGCATGGGGGAAATCCACCTCCATGATCCAATCACCTTCCACCAGGACCCTCCTCCAACATCAGGGATTACAATTCACCATGAGATTTGGATGGGGAAACATAACTAAACCATATCTGGAACATGTGGAGTTGAAAATATTCATGAGTCTCTGGGCTTACGGAAGAGATCTGCTGGAACATCATGAGATGAGGGGTCACAAACTTTTGTGAAAGCTTGTCTTGCATTCCCATATACAGTGTGTAACATCAATACAGTTTACAGCAAAACTTATTCTTATAATCATAGCTAAAATCATGAGTAACTTTTTCCACTAGAAGGGGACTGATAAAAACCATGAAGACAGTCATTGTTTTAAAGACCTTGTGGGATCAGCCATAGCATTAATTTGCTTGCGCATGACTTGTAGGGCTAAATACATGTTTCCAGAGTTATCCAGAACGTACATATAGCATTCAGTCTTAATTACAGCACATATTCCCGACTCTCGATTATACCCAGAGCTCTTGTGTGTTTATGATGACAGATTGGCTATGATACATATTTCACAGGTTACAGGAGAAACTTTGAATATTTAGGAAGGTAGTCCTGACACATGTGTTTTGAAAAAATATGCATGTAACATATGACCCATGTTCATTTTGGGGTGGAGACTTAACATTTAAATGTCGTTATACATCAAAGGAGTTTCTACTAGGATACAAAGGCAAACAAGTATACAAGTTCTAGCAACTGGTCAGAATGAGTTCACAGTCAGTAGTCTTTTTAGCAGGAAAAAGTAACTGAAATCAGCCTCTTGTTTAATTAAAGCTATAGTTATGGCTGGTGGAACAGGGGCTAGGGGTCAGTTAGTCAGCATTTGGTACAGCTGTAAATTGTTTCAATATTGCTTATCTTGAAGTCCGTGCTTATTTGGCTGCTTGGGAAAAATAAAATCCTTGTGGCAGTTAGAACATGGTTCACCTTTTAAGTGTACAAGTGTCCGACTTAACCTTTACCTGTCATAGTCTTATGTCTGGTTTATGATTTGGTATCTTATTATTACAGAGAGTCTGTTTTGTCGGTTTTATGATCTCTATTTTAATGTTAATGTTGGTCAGTTGTACCTGAATTCCAATGGGGGGAAGATATAATGAGTCATGTCCAACCCCTTCCTGTCATAGCCTGAAACTAGTTTTTTAGGTTTCTTTGAGATCCCCTTACCTATAAGGAGGAAGGTCCATTCAGAGCATGGACTTGGGTTTTTTTGTTTTTGTGTTTTTTAGTTTATCTTCCTCCTTTTTTGGTCAACATATGCCAGGGGCAGTATCAATGGCCAAGTGTTTATTTTGTTCCATATCAATGCTGGGGTGCTGTGGTTACCTGCACCAGATCTGTCATGTCTCTCAGTGGAACTCGTATGGCAAAAGGACTTAAGAGTCAAAAGACTTACAGATAGCCAATTAAATGTTCTAGGCCAGATGGGAATGAAAGTAGGCTGGCGCTCATTAACCCTTTGAGCAGTATGAGAGCCAAAAACTAAAAGCCAAACTCATTTAAGCAAAATAAGAGCCCAAAACCAAAAACCAAAAACCAAGGTTATAAAACTGACTTGTCTATAAGTTCTATATACTGAGCCAAGGGTCCTGAACCCCCAGGCCATTGATTGGTACTGCTCCCTGGCCTGTTAAGAGCCAGGCTACACAGCAGGAGGTGAGTGGTAAGTGAGCAAACATTATCATCTGAGCTCTGCCTCATGTCAGATCAGCAGGGACATTAGATTCTCACAGGAGCATGAACCCTATTGTTAACTTCACATGCAAAAGATCTAGGTTGTGCACTTTTTGTTTGTTTGTTTGTTTTTGAGATGGAGTCTCCCTCTGTCTCCCAGGCTGGAATGCAGTGGCGTGATCTCTGCTCACTACAATCTCCACCTCCTGGGTTCAAGTAGTTCTCTGCCTTAGCCTCCCAAGTAGCTGGGATTGCAGGTGCCAGCTACCACGCCCAGCTAATATTTTTCTTTTTTGTATTTTTAGTAGAGACGGAGTTTCACTATCTTGGCCAGGCTGATCTGGAACTCCTGACCTCGTGATCCACCTGCCTCAGCCTCTCAAAGTGCTGGATTACAGGCATGAGCCACCACGCCCTGCCAGTTGTACACTTTTTATAAGAATCTAATGCCTGATGATCTGTCACTGTCTCCCATCACCCCTAGATGGGACTGTATAGTTGTAGGAAAACAAGCTCAGGGCTCCCATTGATTCCACATTATGGTGAGTTTGTAATAATAATAATAGAAATAAAGTGCATAATAAATGTAATGCACTTAAATTGTCTTGAAACCATTCCCCTCTCCCATCTGTGGAAGAAATGTTTTCCACAAAAGTGGTCCCTGGTGCCAACAATGTTGGGGACGCTGTGTTGAGCATCTGTATACCTGTCTTTGATTTGGGGGTCTGAACTAATTTTATCCCTCAAAACTGGCCCTTAAAATCATGCACCCACCTCTTCCACAATAGGTCCTGGGCCTGGAGGGAACAAGACATAAAGAATTAGCAATGTGGACCAAATGCAGTGGCTCATGCCTGTAATCCCAGTACTTTGGGAGGCTGAGGCAGGCAACATGATGAAACCCTGTTTCACCAAAAATACAAAAATTAGCCAGGTGTAGTGGTGTGTGTCTGTAGTCCCAGCTACTCTGGAGCCTGAGGTAGGAGGATTGCTTGAGATTGGGAGGTCGAGAATGCAGTGAGCCAAGATCATTCCACTGTACTCCAGCCTGGGTGCCAGAGTGAGACCCTGTCTCAAGCAAACAAATGATCAATGTTTTAAACATAAAGGTCATAAGCCCTGCCTAATTCTGAGAATGACAGGAAAAGGAAGCTCACATGTAGCTAAACCTTTAAATTATTTAGTATGAAGGTATAGAATACATTTTATTAATATCTATTAATAATAATGCATTATTAATAGATGCAAAATTATTAAATGAATCTTAATGTTTTTGAATACAGGCCTATCTCTTTGTCTCATGAAAGCAGTTTACTTTGATTGTCACCTTTACTAGGCTCTAAAAATGAGGCATTGGTTAATTTGAATTTGGTGTCAGATAGTGGCAGGAGTTGATGCCTTCTTTAGATGAGATATGTTTACTCAAGACTCAAAGCCCTGTAACTTAACAGCACAGGATTAGTTAATAGCATGTGATAAGGACATTTTCAGGGAGCTGGAGGTGGTGATACTGACTCTCTTTATAGTTTTTATCAGTCCCCTCCTGGTGGAAAAATGTTATTCATAATTTTAGCTATGATTATAGGGATAGGTTTTGCTGTAAACCATATTGATGTTACACACTATGTATGGGAATGCAAGACCAGCTTTCCCAAAAGCTTCTGACTCCTCATATCATGATGCTCCAGCAGATCTCTTCTGTAAGCCCAGAGACTTTCTGTGTTCCCTTTGAGTTATTTTAATTATCACTCTTGGTTAAATGAATGATTATTTTACAATAACTTGTGATTCTGTTTTGATAAAATGTGTTGAACTTTTTAACATCTTTGACAAATTTTCTCAAAATCAAATCTTAAATTAAGTCTCTGATTTATTGCTGGGGCTTATCAAAGCTATAAAAATTAGGGGCCGGGTGCGGTGGCTCACCCCTATAATCCCAGCACTTTGGGAGGCCAAGGTAGGTGGATCATGAGGTCAGGAGATCGAGACCTTCCTGGCTAACACAGTGAAACCCTGCCTCTACTAAAAATACAAAAAATTAGCCAGGCGTGGTGGCAGCGCCTATACTCCTAGCTACTGGGGAGGCTGAGGCAGGAGAATCGCTTGAACCAGAGAGGCAGAGGTTGCAGTGAGCCGAGATGGCGCCACCGCACTCCAGCCTGGGTGACAGAGCAAGATTCCATCTCAAAAAAAAAAAAAGCTATAAAAATTAATCACTGCAAGATTGTAAAATCTTTTACAGCTTCCACTGAGTTGATGGACTGACGAAATTGGAACCTGTCCACATGGCTAAACTTTGTTTTCCCCCAATAGATACTCCAGTGAAGGCTGTGGATCAAGATCTTGGGTAGTTTCCTTAGCAGTTTACTTTTTGAAAAACCTCTTTTACCCCCTTTTTAAATTCAGTTTCAAGTGAATTTCCAATGTTTATATTTTAGCTAGAACGGGCATAACTGTATAAGAAAAATAAAATATCTTTGGTATCTGACACTAAACTCAAATTAATCCTTGATTAGTGAGTTTTATCTCAACACCAGTAGCTTAATAACCTCCGGTTCAAAGTAGGTAGAAAAGATAAATAGATACACAGCTTTAGAAGAGTCTACTTAACAAAAAAGTTGCAGGATAACCATTTCAGCTCTGACTTTTTCTTGCTGTAATTTACCTATTAGTTTAAGATATGTACAAAAACTGACCATAACATGTAATTAGCTGGAGCCCCAGAAAACTTACCATGCCTTTGAATTTTCCATGTTATTAAACATGTAAGCCCAGGATCCACAAACAGACAAATGCAAATGAACTAGTTCTCAAATTGGTAAAAGTCCAACAACTACTCATCTCTCCAAAATGTTACCCCAACCAAAAAAAAAAAAAAAAAAAAAGTAGTTTATTCCAAGGAAAAGCCCAAATGGGAAGGAAGGTAGTTCTTGGTTGAACACACCATAGTGACTTACCAACCTTTCAACCTGTTAACTCCTCAGACACCACTTTTCCTTGCTCCAACAAAGCATTTCAGGCAGCTGATGCCAGAAAGGGAAAAGATGGGAGAATTCCCAAGACAAAAGCGTTCTTGGCAGCTGCTGGGACATCTCTGGAGTCACAGCCATGAAGTCACCTAACCACGAGTAGTTGGCACTCATGAGCATCTGTTGCTCTGCCTGGTAGCATAAATGGGTAAGCCCTGGCACACTGCTGTAGTAAATTGCTCCATCCTTTGGAAATCAGGCAGGCTAGACCACCCAAAGTGCAGCCCCACATTTGGGCACTGAATTTCTAACTGAACTTAGGTGGGGCTGCTCAGTGCTTGCCAGCAAGACACGAGAAGTGAGGGTTGGAGCAAGGAAAAGTAAGTTTAATCAGAGAGCCAGTAAACCAAGATGATGAATTAGCATTCTAAAGTAACATGTTAAATTTTAAATTTACCATAGGGTTTTTAAAGGGAAATTTGGTACAGGAGGCATGGGAGTGGTGCAGGTTGCAGGGTGTGTGTGTCTTCGTTCTGATGGCTGTCTTTGGTAATTGCACATCCAGAAGTCTGGTTGGCATTACATTGAGTTCAGCCTGACAATTCCCCTAAGCAGGAAGCTTCTGCAATTGGGGCTCCATGCCTGGTTTGTTCCAAGATTAGCCACTGAAATTTATAAAACAAAAATTTAATTAGATAAGCATGGATTGTCAGAAGGGAGTGTCTAGAGAGGGAAGAAATAAAAGGGTAAGAGGGGAGGGAAGAAAGAAAAAGAAAATGGATGATTAAGATATATTTTAAAAACTGAGGTCCTTGGTGGTAATAACTGTTATTCATTTAATGTATCCATATGATATAATACCTCAATACATGAATATTGCTTTAAACAATGATTATCTTTTAGATCAGCTAAGAATCAGCCAGCCAATGGTTATCTTTTAGATCAGCTAAGTCAAAGAAAAATATTATTTTATCTTCTTTTATTCCTTATCTAATATTCTTTCTTTCTTTATATAGACCTGAGTTTTTCACTCATTTCATTTTCTTTCCCCATAAAAATTTATTTTAATATTTCTGGAAAGGAAGGTCTAGTGGTATTGAATGACCTGAGATTTTGTTCATCTGAGAAAGTATTTCTCTTTTGCTTTAATTGACAGTTTCTTTGGATATAGAATTCTAAATTTGTAGATTTTTTCTTTCAACATTTGAACACTTTTCTTTCACATTATTCTTAGTTGATTTCTGACAAGATGTTTGTTATAATTTCTATCCCTGTTATTATATAAATGTATGTGTTTTCATCCTCTGGCTTTTTTCAAGATATTGTCTTTGTCTTTGTTTTTCTACAGTTTGAATATGATATGGATAGGCGTATGGGGGTTGTTTTTGTTTGTTTCTTGTGTTTATCCTGCTAGTGTTCCCTGAGCTTCCTGCTACTTGAAGTGTTTGTCTCTCATTAGTTTGACAAATTCTTGGCCTTGTTACTTCAAATATTTCTTTTGATACATTATCTTTTTCTTCTCTTTCTGGTATTCTAACAATGGGTATATTATACCTTTGCAATATTGTCCTACAGTCCTTGGATGTTCTGTTACGTTTTTATCATTGCTTCTTCTTTCCTTTTTTATTCTCTTTTCTGTTTTTTTTTTTTTTGTTTTTTTTGTGTGTGTGTTTTTTTTTTTTTTTTTTTTTTTGCATTTCAGTTTGGGAAGATTTTACTGACATATTTTCAAGTTCACTTATTCTTTCCTCAATATGTTCATTCTACTGATAACCCATCAAAAACTTTCTTTATTTTTGGTACATTGTTTTTTATTTCTAACACTTCTCTTTGCTTCATAGAGTTTCTATCCCCCTGCTTACATCTGTCTTTTTGCATGTTTTCTATTTTTTTTGCATTAGAGCACTTAACGTAATCATCATAATTATATTACATTTTCTGTCTGACAATTCCAACATTTTGATCATATCTAACCCTATTCCAATGATTGCTTTGACTCTTCATACTGCATTTTTTATTGCCTTTTAGCATGCCTTGCAATTTTTTGTTGAAAACTAGACATGTATCAGGCAATAGGAACTAACATAAATAAGCTTTAGTGTGAGTAAAGAGTTACGCTCATCTGGGTGGAAGTGAAGCTATATTTAATGTTTACTATAGTTATAAATGGCGGAGACTTCATAATCCTTTAGTGTCCTTATTTTTGTCTCACCTCTTGATTTTGGTCTTCTTTAAGTACTACGTCTCAGAGATAGTCTGTGTTTTCAGCTTTCTCAGCTATAATCATGGATATTATATTGGAGCCCTACTGGGAAAAGAAGTGGGTGAGGGGACTTTCTATAATTTTTAAATAAAATCTCATTTTTTCTCAGCATGTGTTTTCAAGCTGTGACCATCAAAAGTGTTTTCCAGTGGTATAGCTTTTTATTTCTCTTGGCCACATACTCCCTTCCCTGAAATCCCGACCCTCTACTAACTATTCCCCAACCTTGCCCCTTAGGTTAGACAGAGAAGTTAGAGGGAGATGAAATCAGGCAGCGACCCCTCCCCCAGGGAGCCTGCAATAAGGCTCTGGCAAGGTCTTTTACTCCAGAGGTAAGCCTTTGTTTTGAGGAAGGCTTCGGGCCATATTTCACAATGGTTACTCTTTCCCAGCCCCTGCTAGATCTTTGAGGATATCTTTCTTGGATCTTCATCTTGAGAACTTAGTGAGATTCTTAGAGGAAATAACCAGGAGAGTATGGGTAACCACCTCAGACTGCATCCTCATGAATTTTTCTCTCAAACTAGTCCACATTCTCTCTCAAACTAGTGCACATTCAGTCTCCATGAATTCATCAAAATTAATGTTTAAGTGTTTTGATCAGTTTAGGATTCAGTGACTTCTGTTCCAGTTAGCACATATTAGCTGCACCTGGCTGGATATGTCTTTCTCTCCAGATTTCAGAAAAGTGATTTGCCCTGCAACTTCAATTTTCTGATTGGTCCAAAAGTATGTCCTTTGATTTTCAGGTTTTTTCCAGGTTTCTCTTGATGTAATTAAAAGAGTGATGATTCCCAAGTATCTTACATATCAGATTTAAAATCAAAAGTCACAAAAAAGTTTTAGATTTGGGGTACCTGGGTCAATAAAAGATGCTTCAATATTATAATGAAAATTGTTTGAAGTTTTGCAATATTTATATTCTGGATTAGCAATTGGGTCAAAATGGAGTTAGAATGAGTCTTTTTATTTATCATAACATTGAACTGTGTACACCAGAAACAATAGAGACATAATACATTAATCTTACAATTTCAAATTAATATTTAGACCAATGTTTGTCAATGTGTAGTCCCCAGGACTATCCGTGTCAGCCTCACCCAGAAAACTTTTAGAAGTGCAAATTCTTAGGCCCCACCCCAGACCTACTGAATTAGGAACTCAGAAGTTTGGCACCAAAGAGTCTTTGTTTTTAACCAACTCCCCAGGTGGTTCTGATGCCCTCTTGAGTTTGAAAACCACTGATCAGCAGTTACGTTTAACTGTAATTGTCTAGTCCAGTTATAATTTGAAAATTAAATTGTCTGTTAGCTTTTTACCTGTTGTAAAAAAAAAAAAAAAAAAAAAGACATTACGCAGTCACTTTTAATGATTTTATTACTCTAGAGATTTTCTCAAACAATCACAAAATGAGCTCCTAAAATCATACAAAAATTTGAATGTGTGAAGATAGAATGAAAGATTTACACGTTTTAAGTCTTAATGGACAGAAAGGAAGTTTCATTTTAATTGATAAAGTGTTTTTAAATTAAGATACTTTATATCAAATTTTAATTTTTAACTTCTTTATTTTGAAATGATTTTGTATTTGCAATAATAGCACAAAGAATTCCGACACAGCCATGATTTAGCTTAGCCCAAATTAATACTTACAATAACCATAGGGTAATCATCATAACTGGAAAGTTGAAAATGTATTAAACTATAGACATTTAAATTCCCCAATTATCCCATAAATGTCCTTTTTCTGACCGAAGATGTAACCCAAGATTGCACATTGTATTTAGTTGTCATGTCTTCTTCTTCATTTTTTTTTAAGCTTGCTTAAGGTTTTCTCCTTTTAAAAAAAAAAAAATTATCCTTTAAATTCTGGGGTATATGTGCAGAGCGTGCAGGTTTGTTACATAGGTATACATGCGCCATGGTGGTTTTCTGCACCCATCAACCCATCACTTACATTAGGTATTTCTCCTCTTTCTGTCCATCCCCTAGTCCCCCACCCCTGAACAGGCCCCAGTGTGTGATGTTCCCCTCCCTGTGTCCATGTGTTCTCATTGTTCAGCTCCCACTTATGAGAGATAACATGCGGTGTTTGGTTTTCTGCTCTTGTGTTAGTTTGATGAGAATGATAGTTTCCAGCTTCATCTATGCCCCTGCAAAGGATATGAATTCATCCTTTTTTATGGCTGCATAATATTCCATGATGTGCCATTCCATATATGTGCCACATTTTCTTTATCCAGTCTATCATTGATGGGCATTTTGGTTGGTTCCAAGTCTTTGCTATTGTGAATAGTGCCACAATAAAAACACGTGGGCATGTGTCTTTATAGCAGAATGATTTATAATCCTTTGGGTATATATCCAGTAATGGGATTGCTGGGTCAAATGGTATTTCTAGTTCTAGATCCTTGAGGAATTGCCACACTGTCTTCCACAATGGTTAAACTAATTTATAGTCCCACCAACAGTGTAAAAGTGTTCCTATTTTTTCACATCCTCTTCAGCATCTGTTGTTTCCTGATTTTTTTAATGATTGCCATTCTAAGTGGCGTGAGATGGTATCTTAATCTCTCATTTTCGATAGTTCTTTGTCTCTTTGATTTTCATGACCTTGACTTTTGTGAAGAATGCCAGCCAGCCAGTTACTTTGTAATATATCCTTCAACTTAGGTTTGTCTAAAGTTTTCTTATGGTTAAATTCAACTTATGCATTTTGGGTAAGAATAACATTGAAATGATACATGCCCTTCTCAGGATCATATCAATGCGCTATTATGGGTGCAGTTAACTTTGATGACTTGGTTAAGATAAGGTCTGCCAGATTTCTCCATTGTAAGGTTACTATTTTCCCCTTTATAATTAATAAGTATCTCATGGGAGAAATGCTTTGAAATTAGAGATTCTCTTTCTCATGATAGTTTTCCCATTAATTTAAAAAAATTCATTGACAATTCTTGTCTACAACAAGCATCACTGAAATGGCGATTACACCAAATGGTGATTCAAAGATATATGTATCATTTCTTCTGCACTTGTTAAATGGAATTCTACAGTAATGAAGAAATATTCTTTCCTTCCCTTTAAGTTTTCATTCAATTATAATAACTATACTAGCATAAACTCACTGAAAATTGTTTTATTCTACTGGCTATACTTCATCACTGTCACTTATTTTGTTGCTCAAATTGAACCAGATACAGCCACTGGGTACCTCAAGTTGGCTAGTGTCCTTTCAAAATACTTTCATCATTTTCTGAGCTTTTCTTTACTTTCTGGCCCCACAAAGTATTCAAGGCTCATTTTGTACTTTCTTTGTCCCAATTTTGGAATCAGCCATTTCTTCAAAACACAGGTTTGTTTTATTAAAGAATGATATTTAGAACCCAAGATCTAGGCAGTAGGTGTGCTCATGCTACTAAATTGTCCTTTCTTCCAGACATTCTCAATGGAGAAAGTTGATAAATATATGTATACAAACTTACCTGCATCCATGTGTATTTTAAATTTTAACCCTTTCCTTATTGGTAACTACTTTCCATAAAAATATCTGGCTCTCATTATCCACAGTACATATATATATATTTGTTCAGTGCTGAAATACACATAAAGTAGTTTCAGAATTGCTAACCCATACCTCTTTGAAAAATAAATTACAGTCTAAAGTACTATAAAGTTCTTATTGTTTTTCATTTGGACAGGTATATATTTCCAGAATTTCGGATCTCTAATTTTGCTATTTAACTCAAAGTTGAACACAGTAAACCCAAAGATCTTCCATCCGGGTCTAAAATTTTCCACTGTTGCCACCTAATTTGTCGCAATTACATAAAATTGTGTGTCTTTCATTTCTCATAGTCAAGCTTTCTTTATTTTTCTGGATTTTTTTCCTCTCATTTTTATTTTAAAAGAGGACAAAGTGTAATAACATGTAAGCTCCACAAAGGCTGGAGTTTTGTTTGTGTTTAATTTTGTTTTCTTTTTTGTTGTAGACCTTGTGCCTGAAATAGAACTGAGCCTACAAATGCAATTCAATAAAAATCAGTTGACTAGATTATTGAAATAATTAGACAAACACTTGTATAACAATGACAATTATGGCAAAATTAAGTTGTTAGTGGATATGCAATCACCACTGGTTGACAACACTATAAAACATTCATACATTAGCCAATGTACAACTGTCTAAATTTGTCCTAGATAAGGAAAGTTAATCATGTCACTATGTAGCGCACAGAGCTTGACATAGGGAAATCTTGGTATATCTATATAAGAAAAGCATTAAATAGAATGTACAAGCCTAGTAAGTGATCATCTATGATAATAAGATTAACATTTTGGGAATTGTAGTTCTGTTTAAAATAAGAAATTGGGTTGGACCACAGAGAACTTTGTCTTTAGACAAAGTGAATAGGATCGGAGTAATAGTGAAATCAGAGAATGAAGTAGAAGCTGCTAAAGCCTCAGGGATAGTAATAAGGTAAACATTAACCAAGAATAACTTGAGTGCTTTAGCGTTAAATGAGATCCTAAGTCACTGCCAAGTTGAGTAGTAAAGCAACATGTAGGAAATGCTGGTAATATTTTGTCTCTTTTTAAAGAAATGAGAACATTGAGATGAGTGCATTCTTAATGTCATATAGCTATTCTGACTCTGGAATCCAGGCTTTTTCCCACTACTTAAAACATCCTCTTGCTTCCAAACTCTTGGTAATGTTAATTATTGGATTGGAAATAGTGTCTAAAATTGCTCCCATGTTGGCCTTTCAAAACCTCTAAGAAAACTACACTATAGCTGATTAAGGTTTTGTTTTGCTTTAAACTTATGTGTAAAGATTTTTGCTTAAGAATGTTGACTGTTTCAAAAGTATGTGAATTAAAATACACAAATTTCATTCTTTTTCATAAATAGGAGTTTTAATAATATGTCACAGTTTTAATGAGAAATTAAAAAGTGAGGGTGAAAGTAAAATATTCACCTTAAATTGTTTCTTCTCTGGGGAAAAGAGAAGCTATTTGAATAAAGTATGTTAACCCAGAATTCTGCTTTCCACATATTCCTAGAGAGGAGAGATGACTTTACTGCTAAGTGGGACGTTTTTCCCTTGAAGGTTTTAAGTGCATGTGTTGAATTATAAAGAGAAGAAGCATAACAAAACATGTGACATATTTTGTTTACATTTACTGTGTTCCATTAGTCTCTCCTAGAGTATAATTGATTGTTTTAAGATAGTTAATCTCTCTCTCTCTCTCTCTCTCTCTTTTTCTTTTCTTTTCTTTTTTTGATGTGGAGGTCTCACTCTGTCGCCCAGGCTAAAGTGCAGTGGGGTAATCTCGGCTCACTGCAACCTTCGCCTCCGAGGTTCAAGCAGTTCTCCCGCCTCAGCCTCCTGAGCAGCTAGGACTACAGGTGCGTGCCACCACGCCCAGCTAATTTTTTGTATTTTTAGTAGAGACAGGGTTTCTTGATATCCTGACCTCGTGATCCGCCCGCCTCAGTCTCCCAAAATGCTGGAATTACAGGCATGAGCCACTGCACTCGGCCAAGATAGTTAATCTTTCACAAACCTAAATATAATTTTAATAAAACATGTCTAAGAATAAAAGACCAATTGGCAGTATAGATTTGAAGTAGAAAATAACAAGAAATGTATTATTTTGGTCCTTCATTATTAAATCTCAATGTGTTTGTCTTAACTAAGCTTTGGATATCATTTACGTCATTTACCTATGTCTAAAATGATTAATTGAAATTTAAAAGTAATCGAATTTTATACTTTTAGCAGAGAAGTTAGTATTTCCACATAATGATAGCTATAAACATGCAACAGGGTAATATCTAAAGACACAAATGGAAAATTTTTAATGTTAACTTTTATTGATTTTTCTCATTGTTTCATTAATTGCCAGATTTTTATGTTATATTCCCTCATTAGTAAAAAAGTAAGAAAAAAAGATGACAAAGATGCTCATGTGAAAAGATCCAAAGTGGAATAAACATCACTTGTTTATAATAAAAAGAGTTAAATTCCTGGATAAATAAATACAATAGATACTCATACTCAAAATACTATGCAATTTTGCTACGTTTAAATAATGCATAAAAGGAGTAACTAACTCCTATATATACTGACAAATGAAATACGATAAATGAAAACACAAGTTATTGAAAGATTGGTAACATTAATGTAATCACAAGCACATGCTTTGCACATGTATTATGTACTTTATAATGTAGTTACAAATTATTCCAATAAACTAGACTCTAAATTATGAAAGCATTAACTTCATACTTTGTGAAAAAGATAAGTTCACACAGTGGGTTTTGGCAATTTATTTTCCACAGGAAATGGCAAATTGACAAAAATAATTAGATGAATTATAATCCTCAACCATTTATGAATAACAGTTAAAAATATAGTTAATATTGCCTATTATGTACTCTAGGTATATCTTAAAGTACACAACCAAAAACAAAAACAAAAACAAAACCCTTCAAAGGACCAAATAAAAATTTTAGATTAAAAAATATTCTTATGCTATAATTTGCTATATACCTAGTGCTCAGGATAAACAATTGCTGAAATTTTGCTATATGTGTGTGTGTTTATATGTAGGTATATATATTACATATATGTGTGTGTATATATATTCTGAATCATTTTGAAGTGAGCTGTCAGTATCGTAACACTTTATCATTAAGTAGTTCTGCAGGCATTTGCTAAGAATAATAACTTGCTTCTACATTGATACAATGTTGTAATGGTTAATTTTATGTGTCAGCTGGACTGGGCCACAGCGCCTGGTTATTCGGTTAAACTTTATTCTTGGTGTCTGTGAGTGTATTTTTGGATAAGATTTACATTTAAATCAGTGGAACTTGAGTAAAGCAAATTGCCCTTCATAATATGGGTGGGCCTCATTCAATCAGTTAAAGGTCTGAGTAATACAAAAGCCGACCTCCCCCAAGCAGGAGGAAATACTGCCAGCACACAGTCTTTGACTTGAACTTCAACACTGGCTTTCTGGTTTACCAGCAGACTGCAGTTGAATTTGACCTCTGATATTTCTCCTTAGTCTCCTTCCTGCCAGCTTCCTTCATCATATTTTGAACTGAGCAAGTTTCCATAATTGATTTGTTTTGACTCTGTATCCCCACCCAAATCTCATCTTGAATTGTACTCCCATAATTCCCATGTGTTGTGGTAGGGACCCAGTGGGACATAATTGAATCATGGGGGTGGTTTCCCCCATACTGTTCTCATGGTAGTGAATAAATCTCATGAGATCTGATGGGTTTATCAGGGGTTTCTGTTTTTGCATCTTTCTCATTCTCTCTTGCTGCCACCATGGAAGAAGTGCATCTCATCCTCTGCCATGATTGTGAGACCTTCCCCAGCCACATAAAACTGAGTCCAATTAAACCTTTCTTTTGAAAATTCCCCAGTCTCAAGTATGTCTTTATCAGCAGCATGAAAATGGACTAACACAGTAAATTGGTACCAGTAGAGTGGGGCATTGCTAAAAAGATATCAAAAAATGTGGAAGTGACTTTGGAATTGCGTAACAGGCAGAGGTTGAAATAGTTTGGAGGGCTCAGAAGAAGACAGGAAAATGTAGCAAAGTTTGAAACCTCCTAGTGATTTGTTGAATGGCTTTGACAAAAATAATGATAGTGATATGAACAATAAAGTCCAGGCTAAGGTGGTCTCAGATGGAGATGAGGAACTTTTTGGGAACTGGAGCAAAGGTAACTGTTGTTATGTTTTAGCAAAGAAACTGGCAGCATTTTGCCCCTGCCCTAGAGATTTGTGCAATTTTGAACTAGAGAGGGATGATTTAGGAAGAAATTTCTAAGCAGAAAACCATTCAAGAGGTTACTTGGGTACTGTTAAAAGCATTCCATTTTAAAATGGAAACAGAGCATAAAAGTTCAGAAAATTTGTAGCCTGATGATGCAGTAGAAAAAAAAAAAACATTTTTTGAGGAGAAATTCAAGCTGGCTGCAGAAATTTGCATAAGTAGCAAGGGTCTAATGTGAATCCCCAAGACCCTGGGAAACATGTCTCCAGGCCATGTCAGAGACCTTCATGATAGCCCCTTTCATCACAGGCCTGGAGGCCCAGGAGGAAAAAGTGGTTTCATGGGCTGGGACCAGGGTCCTCATGCTGTGTGTAGCCTAGGGACTTGGTGTCCGGTATCCCAGCTGCTCCAGCTGTGGCTGAAAGAAGCCAATACACAGCTCGGGCCATGGCTTCAGAGAGTGGAAGCTCCAAGCCTTGGCAGTTTCCACATGGTGTTGGCCTTTAGGTGCACAGAAGTCAAGAATTGAGGTTTGGGAACCACCACTTAGATTTCAGAAGACGTATGGAAACACTTTGATGCCCAGGCAGAAGTTTAATGCAGGGGCGGGGTGCTCATGAAGAATGTCTGCTAGGGCAGTGCAGAAGGGAAATGTGGGGTTAGAGCCCCCACAAAGAGCATCACCTACTGTGGCATCACCTAGTGGAGCTGTGAGAAGACGGCCATCATCCTCCAGACCCCAGAATGGTAGATCTACTGACAGCTTCCACTGTTCACCTGGAAAAGCCACAGACACTCAATGCCAGCCCATAAAAGCAGCTGAGAGAGAGGCTGTACCCTGCAAAGCCACAGGGGCAGAGCTGCCCAAGACCATGGAAACCCACTTTTTGCATCAGCATGACCTAGATGTGAGACCTGGAGTCAAAAGAGAACATTTTGGAGCTTTAAAATTTGCCCAGCTGGATTTCAGATTTGCAAGGGCCCTGTGACCCCTTTCTTTTGTACAATTTCTCCCATTTGGAACAGCTGTATTTACCTAATACCTGTACCAACATTGTATCTAGGAAGTAACTAGCTTGTTTTTGATTTTAAAGGCTCATAGGTGGAAGGGACTTGCCTTGTCTCAGATGAGACTTTGGACTCTGGACTTTTGAGTTAATGCTGAAATGAGTTAAGACTTTGGGGGACTGTTGGGAAGGCATGATTGATTTTGAACTGTGAGGACATGAGATTTGGAGGGGCCAGTGGCAGAATGGTATGGTTTGGCTGTGCCCCCACCCAAATCTCATCTTGAATTGTACTCTCATAATTCCCACATGTTGTGGGAGGGACCCAGTAGGAGATAATTTGAATCATGGGGCAGTTTCCCCCATACTGTTCTCATGGTAGTGAAAGAGTCTCATGAGATCTGATGGGTTTATCAGGGGTTTCCGCTTTCGCATCTTCCTCATTCTGTCTTGCCGCCACCATGTAAGAAGCGCCATTTACCCTCCACCATGATTGGGAGATCTTCCCCAGCCATGTGAGTCCAATTAAACCTCTTTCTTTTGTAAATTGCTGAGTCTCGGGTATGTCTTTATCAGCAGTATGAAACGGACTAATAAATAATCATAAAAACCAAGTCCCTACAATAAATCTCTCTCTCTCTCTCTCTCTCTGTATGTGTGTGTGTATATGTGTATACGTATATATATATCTATCTATCTCTATAGATATACATAGAGATACATATATATAGATGTGTATCTATCTATCTACACATCCTCTTGGTTATGTTACTCTGGAAAACTCTGACTAATGCAAACATCATCATATTTTTTAAATTACCATATAGATTAAGCATCCCTAATCTAAAACCTGAAATCTGAAGTGATCCAAAATCCAAAACTCTTTGAATACTGACATGACACCAAAAGTGGAAAATTTTACACCTGACCTTATGTGATGGGTCACAGTCAAAATATGGTTGCACAACACAGTTTATTTAGTGCCTCCAAGGGAAAAAAGACCCTCTCAGCTCCCTTTTGCTGTGGTATATTGTTTCCACACATGTCCGGATTCCCCCATGAAGCACATGCACAAACAGTAACAAAAGAGCTTGTTTGCAGGCTGGCCATAACAAGAGCAGGTTCCCCAGTGCCCTGCATAGGACCAAGACCTAATGCATTACTCACTGTTTTGTTTTGTGTGTGTTGTGTTGTTTTTTGTTTTGTTTTGTGCTGTTTCTTTGTTGTTGTTTATTCTCTATTCTATGGTATGAAAGTATTGCTGAGATGTTAAAAAGGCCTGCAGATACTCCTGTGATAACAAAACGAGGTGGCATTTATATTTATCTATAGCACAGAAAGTCAAGCTGTTGGAGAAACTGGACAGTGGTATAAGTGTGAAACATCTCAGAAGAGTATGGTGTTGGAATAGCCAACATGTGTGACCTGAAGAAACAGAAGAATAAACTGTTAAAGTTCTATCCAGAAATTCGTGAAGAGAAGTTAATGAAAAAAAAATTTTTTAAGCCACATACACCTAAAAATGAAGATCTCAATTGTGTATTGAAAGAGTGAATCCAACAGGATCACAGTCCATACATGTACCTTAATCATATGCTGGTCATGAAGCAACAAAGATCTATCACAATGAACTGAAGAATGAAGGGAATTGTAAATATCCAACAGCCTGCATGAAGAAATTTTAAAAAAGACAGAACATTAATTTTTTTAAAGACTTTTGGTGACAAAGCATCTGCTGATCATGAAGCTGTGGAGAAATTCATTGATGAGTTTGCTAAGGTCATTGCGGATGAAAATAAAACACCAGAACAAATCAATAATTCTGACAAAATATCGCTGTTTTGCCATTGCTGCCCTAGAAAGACATTGAGTACAGCTGAAGAGACAGTTCCTACAAGAATGAAGGATGTCGAGGACAGAATAACCATGCTGGATGTGCTAATGCAGCAGACACACATAAGTGAAAATTTGCTGTGATAGACATAAGCTTGCATCCTCACTGCTTTCAAGAAATGAATTTCTTCCCAGTCCATTATTATGATAAAAAAGTATGGATTACTAGGGAAATCTTTTATGATGGGTTTCACAAACATTGTGTACCAGTGGCTCATGCTAACTGCAGGGAAGCTGGACTGGATGATTACTTGCAAGATATCGTTATTCCTTGAAAACTGTTCTGTTCATCCTTCAGCTGAAATTCTCATCACAAATGATGGTTATGTTGTGCTCATCCACAAAATGTAACTTTATTAATTTAGCAATGTGACCAGGGTATCTTTAGATCAATGAAGAGTAAATGTAAAAACACTTTCTTGAACAGCATGCCTAGCAGCAGTGAACAGAGGCATGGGCGTAGAAGGTTTCCAAAAGGAGTTTAGGATGAAGGATGATATATATATAGTTGCCAATGCTTTTAACACAGTGACTAGAGACACAGTTCTGGATGCCTGACACAACCTCTGGCATGCAACTATGTTCAGTTATCATGATGAACAAGGTGGTGACTTTGAAGGATACTGCATGTCAAATGAGAAAAAATGATGCCTGAAATCCTTATATTTTAAAAAATATGACTTTAATCAGTGAGCTGGAGAAAGTAGATATTGAAGTTTTTAACATCAATAATGAGGCTTCATTTGTTCATTCCTTGACTGATGGTGAGATAGCCAAAATAATTCTGAACCAAGGTGATTGTGATAAGTAATGACAATGAAGGTGGCATTGTTAACACTATAGAAAAAAGTGCCTATAGATGACGTGGTGAAAATATATAATGGGCTTATTGAAGAACTAGAACAGTATGCATTCATAACAAGAAATTGTGTCAGCTTGTACAATCAACAAATCAAAGAGTGACTTCTAAGACGACAATTGTTGTTAATGAGGCACATGACTCTAGGAAACATTTTTTAAAAGCCATCCAGAATAATGCCTTTTCATCAGTAGAGAACCCACTTTCTGGTCCCTCAACTGCTTCTGATGTTTCTTCTCACCTGAGAAAACTATCAAAATAGAGTGTATAGTAACCTTTTAGCCAAAACACAGCATTGTAAGTGGAGACAGAAAACCTGGCATTGTTCATTGTTGTTCTTGTTTAGCAGCTGAAACAGGTATTTTAGTGATGCCATTGGGCTGCTTAGTTAACCTGGACACACTATTTTTTCACTGTATTAATTACATGTCATACATTTAATCATTAAGTACTTATGTGAGAATAAGTGCAAGAAAATTATTGCTTATAGCATACAAATTGAGTCAGGAGTGGCAGTGATGCCAAACAACCACAGATTGTCAACATGCGTGACTGAGATAATGACACCTTTGCTTCCTGATGTTTCTATGTACAAAAGCTTTATTTAATGCACAATATCATATAAAATATTGTATAAAATTACCTTCAGGGTATATGTATAATAAAATGTGTAATGAAAGATAAATGAAGCTTGTGTTTAGACTTGGGTCCTACCCCTAAGTTGTCTCATTATATATATGCAAATATTCTAAAATCTGGAAAAAAAATTCTCAACTCTGAAACACATCTGATCCCAAGCACTTTGGATAAGAACTACTCAATCTGTAATTCTATAATATTATTTAAGAGCCAGTCCATTCTCAAATTTTCTCAGTTTTCTCCAGAATATACTTTTAGCTTTTTTTTAGAACTTTGACTCAATCAAAATTCACACTGCCCACTTCTCTTTCTCTTGTGCATTTGACATTTTGAAGAGACTTAGGCAGTGTAACCATACAAGGTTCCACAGTCTAGATGTGTTCTTTCCCTCATGGTGTCATTTTTCTAACCCTGTGTATGTCCTACAACACAGGAAGTTAAAGAGAGAGGCTTGACTTTATCCAGGTGAAGAACGCTGGGCAAGAATAAGTTGCAGGCCCTGCCCCCATTTCATCAGGAAACATTTGATGTCAAGCAGTCCACTGTTAGAGAGACTGCTTTTCATCCATGGTCAAGATGATGACTGCCAAATCTTTCCATTTTAAAGGTAAGTATTTTTCCCCTTCTTCATGCAATTAGCAAGTGATTTTGTTGTGATGCTTTGCTTTTAGTAAATACCCTGTTTCTCCAAAACATTTCCTTTAATGACTTTAGCCTCTAAGTCCTTTTCTGAACTATTTTACTCAGGGTTACAAAATAATCATTTTCTAATTCCCTCATTCCCTCCCTTCTCTAAACTGGCATTAGTAAACTTCTGGTATTTGTTTGTTTGATTGTTTTTAAAGACCTTTATCTCATATCATGGTCTGAAATGTACTTCCTCCAAGCGTTATAACAAATGATTAACTTTTCCATTAATTACTAATATTAAAATTAAATAGTATAATAATCTCCTCATTGCGGCACGTCTCTTACTGTCTGACACCATGGTGGTGTCATAGATTTTTATGTATTTAATGTTTATAGTCAGTTATGTTCATTATCCTTTTTGATGCTCAAATTATTCCAGAACTGATTCTGGGTTTTTGTGCATGTCTCCATTAATACAGAGCTTGCTTGTTTTCTGGCATAACAGGATGTATCAGGTTCACTGTGTACTCTCCATGAGCCAGTCTCACAGCAGCCATTTCTCAAAAATAGTATTTAGAAACCACAATCTGGACATTAGGTGTGCTCATTAGATAAAATATTTTTAAAATAATTTTTAAAAGGAATGGTTGAGTTGGCAGGAAAATAGAAGCTTTTGGAGGCATCAAAAGAGGTAAGAAAACACTTATGGTGGTGTAGCATTTTGGCCTTTAATGAGCCACAGACATGGGGAACAATCAAAATTACTGTTTATGGAGCACTCAAAAAAGAAAGATAAAAACAGAAACCACCACACAGAACCTGATATCCTGAAAGGCAATGCAGTGTGTGGTTGAATTAGGAAGATTAAAAAAAGAAGAAGAAAGAAAAAAGCAGAAGGACATGGTAGAATATTTGCCTAGTTTAGCCATGAATCTATGTAGAACTAGAAAGAAAAAGAAAATTTTCCCCTGAAATTTTCCAAATATTAGTGTGCCTTTACTTGAGATTGAGAAATAAATTAAGTAGCATACCTTTCTGGTCAACAAGTTCTGTAACTCAAACACTAAGTAATCCTACCCCCCACACTCAACTATAGAAAACAGAAACATTCTTCTCTGAAGAAATGGGTCTTACATCTCAACCTCATAACATTTTCACATAAGCAAAATAGCTACCATCAGAGAAAGAGAGAAAAACTGAATTATCAGGAGGGAATTTTTTAAAACCTACAGAATATTGCCCCAAAGATACAAATATTGGTATTATCAAGTAAGGAATATTAAAACAAAAGGCTTAAAGAAAAAAAAAAAAAAACAGGTAAATGTATAATACAGAACAAGAGATTATCAAAAATAACCAGGGAGATATTTCAAAATTTCTAAATAGACTTTTTACAATAATTAAAATGAGTAACTCAATAGATGGCTTAAAAGCAAACTCTAGGGGTCAGGCATGGTGGCTCAGCCTGTAATCCCAGCACTGTAGGAGGCCAAGGCGGGCAGATACTTGAGGTCAGGAATTTGAGACCAGCCTGGCCAACATGGCAAAACCTCATCTCCACTAAAAATATAAAAATTAGTGGCGGGAATCCCAGCTACTTGGGAGGCTGAGGCAGAAGAATCGCTTGAACCCAGGAGGCGGAGGCTGCAGTGAGCTGAGATCGCACCACTGCACCCCAACCTGGGCAACAGGGTGAAACTCTGTCTCAAAAACAAGAACAAAAACAAGAAGCAAACTCTTGGCCACTGGGTAAAGAGAGAATTTATTTAAGAGAATATTGAGCTTAAAAAGTGACGCAAAGTGTAGCACAAAATCATAAAGAAATGAAAATATGAAATAGAGGTTAAGAGCTATTGAGGATAAAGTTAAAAAGTCACTATATGTCGATTCATAGTTCCTGAGAGGGGAATAGGGAAAATGGATAAAAGGCAATATCCAAAGTGATAATAGCTGAGAATTTTCCAGAAATGATAAAGACACCAATTCTGAGGCTCAGAAAGTCCAATAGATTTTAAATAGGATTACTGAAGAGAAATATACGCCTAGATGTACTATAGGAACTACAGTGGCACTGAAGATCAATAAAGAGAAAGTGAAGACTTTAAAAGCAGTCTGAGGGAAAAGACATTCTTTATGAAGGAACAACAAAACAGCTGAATTCTCAAAAGCAAAAATAGAAGCCAGAAGACAGCTGAATGTATATCTTCAAAGAAGAGAAAATAGATGCCAACCAGAATGTTATGTCTTCCCAAAACTATCATTCAGGAATGAGAGGGATATACAGACATTTTTAGCAAACAACAACAAAAATGAAGATGAAATAGAGATTACTTTGCCACAAAAATAAACACAAAATCTTATAAGAGAACAGTGAGCGAATATACTTTAGAAATACAAGGTTTCAGAAGGAAGGCCCGAGATACAAGAAGGCACAGCTATCAAGTTGCCAAATTTAAACAAAAATGGCCCTCAGGGTTCAAGGAAAAATTAAAATTAAATTCCAGATAAAAAACTGCATCACAATTAGGCTACATGATTTGAATTAAAGTATCAGAAAATATGTGTATAATGATAAAAGGCCCAATTCACCAGTAATATGTAAAACTCTAAACTTTATCCAGTAATGTATCTTTTGACTTTCTAAAACAAAAGGACAAAACTATATGGTAAAATTGACAAATTCACTATTATAGCAGACTTTAATATAACTTTCTCAGTAATTGATATAGGTCAGACCAAAAAATTTGAGGATGTACAAGATTTAAATATCACAATTCACAAGCATGTTCTATAGAAAAAACACACTCCCTAAATTGAAAGTATATGTACTTTTCAAGCACTCAGAGCAAAATTTGCTCATTTAATGAACCACAAAACTAACATCTACAAATTCTAAAACATCATTACCATAACAGCTAGATATATCTTTTCTGACTACATTTAAGCTAGAAATCAGTTATGAAAATGAACTTTAATCACTCACACATTTGAAAATTTTAAAATATGCTATTAAATAATTCAGATCATAAAATAAATCTAAAAAAATAGAAAATACATTGAAACAGTCATCATAAAATTACTATGTACCAAAAAGTATGAAATGCAATAAAGCATTACTTAGAGAAATGCTAATGTATTTAACATTCTTATACTTGAAAAGAAGAAAAGCTGGAACTTAATGAGGTAATATTCTAATTTAAGACTTTAGAAAAAAGAAAAACAGAATAAATCCAGTATAAAGCTAAAGACAGAAGAAATGAGGAAATAAGAAAGATAGCTCTGAAGTTAATGGAAAACTAAAATAGCAATACTTTCTTCTGAATAGTAGTTCTCGGAAAAGGCCGATAATCTGACTGTCCTCCGGTAAAACTAATCAAGAAAAAGAGCACGCACTATAAATGTGAAATGTATAAGAAATTTGTTTTTTTGTTATTATAACAAATTTGTTTTACTATACTTAGTTTCCTGTATATAATCTTGTGTGTTTATTTTTTGCATATTTAAACATATTATTTTGCCAAAGGGTCTATAGGTTTCTCTAGACTACCATGGGGTCCACAGCACAGAAAAGTAATAAACCCTGTTGTAACTTAAATATTGGGTTAAAGAGTTTTAGGGCCATTATCTTTTTCCTTACCTGGAAGGCTAAAGAAGTTGGATATTTTTTAGTTTTCTTTAAAACTCGTTGCATAGATACAGGAAAAGCAGGATGAATAAAGCAATAAGGAGACAAATATATGGATGAATAGACAAACAGATGTACATATCTACAAAATATTGGGCTATCTACTACAAACATACTGACAGTGCATATTAGGTCTGCAATTACCAGTATGTCCTAGGTTTGTTTATATTAATGATTCTAAATTTTTGATCTAAATGATTACACTATATTATATATCTTAATTACTGTTTTAGCAATATCTTGCCTTATTCTAGGTCATAAACTTACTGAATCTACTCATTAATGTACTTCAACATATTGATATCTATATGCATTTTTCCTTTTAATTAATTAAAACCTATCATATGCTCATCAGGGTTTTCAGTGTAAAAGTTGTCAAATTTAATGCAAACAACTATCTCCATTTATTTTTGAGGTCCACTGAAATGTTTTTTAATGAAAATTAGAATACGTGGGGGAAAGGTGAGCCAACAGTATACTAGAAAGTTTTAGAGAATATAGCAAATAATTTGGATAAATTGGGAATAAATAATTAAATTGGGATCAATTATATATGAGATCAATTATAGCAATAATTGGAAATAAATAATTGGGAATACAGCAAATAATTGGGAAGAGAAAACAGGACAGAGAAAGCCTCAGCTCTAAACACTAAATGAAAGATCTGTCCTTCTCAAAATAACCAAGGATTAGCTCAAAATTTAAACAGTCAAAACTGTTCCATTGTTTCATGCTCAGTAACCTAGAGAGCAATACATTACTGACACATACTCTCCGTATGAACAAAGCCCCCCACCCATAAAAAATCACACCTCTCATAATTGAAGGTCTGTTAGGAAAACAATACACTAACTCTATTAATCATCCTAATTTTTCATTCAATAAATATAAACTGATATCTAAATATCACCACATATTGGAGGAAAACCAACAGCATCCATAGCAAGAGTCAAAATAAATAAACCAAAAAGTTAGCCCCATAGGAAACAAATAACTTAGGAACCAAAATGAAAGTTAAAAATATTCCTATTAGTTCCCTCAGAGAAGTTAAAGATGATATTGCATCCATAAAACAAAAATGACCTATTACAAAAAAAGAAACACCAGAGAATGAGTTTGTAGAAAATGAATTTTAATTGTGATTACAAAAGAAATAAATTAATGCATTTAATAAGAAAATAATCCAGCAAGACCAAACTTAGTATTGAAAAGATTATGTTTTAAAAAAAATCCAATGCTATTTATTTCCAATATTTAATTCCAATATTTATTTATTTATTTATTTATTTATAAAGTTACAATATGCAGGTACAATTCCTGAGTGCCAGTGTTAATCTAACAAGCATTTCAGGAGGGGTTAATGGAGGAAAGAAAGTAATCAAGGAAATAATAGAAATAATAGAAAAAAATTATATTGAAAGGCCCTATCAGGTGCTGAGCTGGTTACATAGCAGAAAGTTACATATCGATAACACTAGTAAAATTTCAGGACTTTAAGGATAAAAAAGAAATCAATAAAATTTTCAGGAAAATATAATAAGAAACATGTACAACAAAAGAAACCAAATTTATTTCAACAAAATTGGATGCTCAAAGACAGAGGAAAATATTAAAAAATTTGAGTGGGAAAATGATTCTAAATAAGAATGCTATGTATAGTTAATCTATTAATCAAACTTGTATAAAATAAATACATTATTAACCGCCAAAGATAAAAAAGTTGTACAAATCCTTCCTGCCCACTATGAGAAGTAACACCAGGAAATTACAAAATAAGAAAAAGGCATCCTGGCTAACACGGCAAAACCCCGTCTCTACTAAAAATACAAAAAAATTAGCCAAGCGTGGTGGCGGGCACCTGTAGTCCCAGCTACTTGGGAGGCTGAAGCAGGAGAATGGCGTGAACCCGGGAGGCGGAGCTTGCAGTCAGCCGAGACCGCGCCACTGCACTCCAGCCTGGGCGACAGAGCGAGACTTCGTCAAAAAAAAAAAAAAAAAAAAAAAAAAAAAAGAAAGAAAAAGAAAAAGAAGTGCAAGGGAAAGAATGTCATAAGAAATGAACACCGTGAGTATGAACTAGAATAATGGTCCTCAACTTTGCACAAACATTAGGATCACTTCTGGAGCTTTTAAGACTATTGATGTCCAGCGAGAAGTAGCATCAGGAATTCTGGTAATATTTATTGTTTGGCCAAGGATTATAGGTACACCGATGTGTTTACCTTGTAATGTTTAATCACAACAAATACATATGCCTAATTTTCACTCCAGACATCAATCAGAACATCTAGGGGTTGGGTCTAAGAGGGGGCATTGTTTAAAAGCTCCTTGGGTCACTACTATTTGCATTCAGTATTGAACCACTGCCCCCAAAGAAGCTAAAATGCAAACAAATTAGTACTTTTTGAACCCCTGGTGCAGAAGGTTAAGTTAATCATACCCCTTAAATCATAGCATGCTGAAATCCCTTTTGTTTTAGTGATTCATTTATTGATTTTTTAAATTGTCATCTCCCACTCCCATTCTCCATTCCTTCCCTGACAGTCATTCTATTGTGTTTAGTGTAAAACTTTTTGTTTATATGTTTTCATGAAATATGAATTGTTATGTATGCTTGTAATTTTATTTATTTATTTTTAATTTGTGTGGGTACATAGTAGGTATGTATATTTATGGGGTGCATGAGATGTTTTGATACAGATACGAGACGTGAAATAAGCACATCACGGAGAATAGGTTATCCATCTCCTCATTTGCTTATAATTGTTTTAAAAGGTATTGTGTTTGATATCTCATTCTGTTACTTCAGACAGCTACTGCCTGAAATGGTAAATTAAGACCCACAAAAATAATGATAATGAGTATGGTGGTTAACAACACAATGAGCTATAAAACAAAGTATTTCAAAATACTACTTTTAGACACTAGAGCTGAGCAAGGGAGTAGATTTCTTTCATTTTATTAGACACTAATTTTCAAGATGACTTCTCAGAATAATCAATTGCTTTTACTTTTAGGGGCACGTAGTGCCATTACGGCATAGTTTATGTAATACATGTTTAATTATTATTCCTCTGGCAAAGTTTTAATTTGCATATGACTTTTTTGCCTTATTAATGTCATGTTTTGGACTAATTTTTATGTTCATGTTTAGGCTAGCATAGAGTAATTTCAAAGTCCATGGACTGGTCATAGACCTCTATCTTGAATGTGGGAAACATTCTTAAGTGACATTTTTCTTTCATTGCATTACTTTGCTGAAAATATTTAGCTTTCCCACTGACAAATTCATGATTTCTTGAAAACAGTACATTAAAAAGTAGATCTGTCACTGGATAAGTATAATAGTTTGTTCTAAAAACAGGCAAATATCTATGTGTTGTACATATTCTAATACATACACACTGGAGAGCATTTAATTGGACATAGCTAAATAGTAATGCATATGTTTTAAAAAGGCAAAAGAACAAAATATATAGAAATATATGAATTCTTTTGTTATCTATAATATGCTGATCTCTTATTAACACATGTGGAATGATTAGATAAACTCTTCCATTCCACAGATGCTGGGAGAAGAACAGCTTCCATCTTCCATTGAGTGAGACAGCTACTTACCCAGGGATGCCTTAAGAGTCGGTCAAAATGGTCATAGACAGTGAATGCCAAGCCAAATCCCCAACAAAAGGAAAAGCAATTGTATATGTTCATTCTAATGAGAGTTTTCCATTGAAATACCTACATAATTGAAGTTGGAATTGTCAAGACCATGTTGTGATATGATGTAAAATATTAAGTACAGAAAAATTTTTGCAATGTAGAACAAACATGTACACAAGCATATCATATTTGTTTCCAAACATAGGACTTTAAATCAATTAAAATTAGACCTTAATCTCATTTGTTGATTACTGAGTAAGTTTGAACAGTTATCATTGATGAAGAGATTAAGAAGGTGTGCATTTTTGGAAGATGTATTACTTTTTCAATGAAAAAGTGAATTAACCTACTCTATACAAGCCCATAAGTAGACACATAAAGCAGAATGCATTTAAAAGAGAAATTTGGAGGAAGGTTGAATCTGATGACCCTATTACCAACTGTTAGTGTGTGTGTGTGTATATATATATATATCATTACGGAGAATGAAAGAACAAACCATGTAGACACACACACACACACGTATGTATATATACACATACTGATTTGATCTATTTAATAACCTTGAAAAATAAATAGCAGTAGAGTTATTATTTCCATGTTACAGTTGAAAAAATTAAGAGGAATAGAAGAAATCAAATGACTTGCCCAAGGTGCTACAGCTAGAGGCAGTACTGGGCTACTGGGCAAACAGCCAGGTCATCAAATTTAATGTTATTCTGCTTTATATTTTATCTTGTTACTTCAAATAACCACAAGTAGCTGCTGTTTCATGTTCATTTTTAAAGTAGTCCCTAGTTCTCTGTCTTTTTAGCAACATCATCATGCTTGATGCCTTGATTACAATACCCATACTGCGGAATAATAGCCCCCAAGAATGTCCACATTTTAATCCCTAGAACTTGTGAATATGTTAAGGCTGCATGACGAAGAGAAATTAAGATTGCTAATCAATTGACCTTGAAATAGATGGTCTTGAATTATCTGGATGAGCCCAATGAGATCATGAGGGTCCTTGAAATTAGAAAAGGAAGGCAGAAAAAGACATTCAGTAGAAGATGTAAGTGTGGAATAATGGTCAGAGATGCTATATTGCTAGCTTTGAAGATGATGGAATGGAGCCATGATCCAAGGAATGTGAGCAGTCTCTAGAAGTCAGAAAAAGCAAGGAAACAGATTTTCTCTAGAGTCTACAAAAGAGAACATAGCCCTGCCAATATCTTGATTTTAGCCGAGTAAAACTCATGTCAGACTTTAGTCCAAAAGAACTAAAGAGAATGAATTGGTGTTGATAAAGTTACTAAGTTTATGGCAATTAGTTACAGCACCAATAGAAAATTAATACATATACCTTATCATCTCATAATACATACACCTTATCAGTTCACAATGGCAAACACATATTTCTTGCTCAAATCACCTGAGGTCTGCACGTCAGCTGTGGCTTTAACAGGTTCTTCTCAGTTCTGTGCTCTGAGTTTCCTTTCTGGAAACCACTCTGAAGAAGTAACCACTGTCTGGGTCATGCTGTTCTCAATTAAGGGAAGCCACAAAAGATCCAAAGCCAAGCTAATGCTAAGATTTTGCTCAGATGTATTTGTCAAATTTAACAGGGCCTTTTGAAGAATTGTAAATAATTCTTAGTTGATCCTTCCTCCAATCCCCTCCCTACTATGCTACATACCCATTTATATCCATTACTAGACCATGGGCTCCTACAGGTCCAAACCTATCCCCCTAAAAATACAAACATGTTTCCTGGGAAGAATACTACTTAACTCCACAAATAAATCCACCCATTTGACACTTGTTAAGCTTACCTTCTACTCAAAGCAATGTGCAGGTAGCAGGGCATACAAAGCAGAAAAAGATACAGTTTCTGTTTCTAGGCAGCTCGCATTCTTAGAATGGAGACATCTACATAAACAAACATAATGTGAAGCACTAAGTGCTTTGTGCTGGTTCCGAGCTGGTCCACCTTAAGATTCATGCCTCCTCCTAGCTCTGTTCCACCCTGGAACACAGGAAGCTAAGCCCTGAAGGTGATGTTTCTCAGGATACTCTGTCAGCTGGCTTCCTGCTAGATTTAGCCAAAGGAGGTGCTAGCTAAAGATTGGAGGACATAAAATAAAGGTGAATAAATTAGTACCTATTTTGTTCTTACCCTCACTTTTCCTCTTGATCTTGAGAGGATATTTTAAGTGTGAATGGCCATAGAAAAGAGTATCTGGAGCAATGCAGTTCTGATGGATTAGCATGTAATTAAAAATAGGAAAGAAAGGAAAAATGGATGTACGTAGGTATCTACATAAAACACAGCCATGGGAGGTGCATGCATCTGTTCTTATTTGAGGGTCACTTCATTAACTGAAAGAAAACCATTAGAAACACTGCAAAATTCTACATACGCATAATTCTATAAATATACGAATAAGTGAAGAGTATCAGAAATGTACCAAATATGAAATCCTTGCTGTGCAATATATATTATTTGAGGGAAGATAGTTGATTTGGTACAAAACGAGCTTAAGCATTATGCTTAACCTCCTGGCTGGGCGCTTAAACAGAGCAGGCCAAACTCTGAAGAAGCTCTTTTCTCCCTCACCCAGAGGTGGTTCCCATAGAGACCACGGGAAGGCACCGGAGTGAGCTGACACAGATGGTTGTGCGCCTATCCTGTCTGGTTAAATCCCTATCTGTACCAAGTAGCAAAAAATGACTCCAGAAAAATCTTACATTCATCCATTGTTTCTTAACATCTACAGTGTGCCAAATACTGTGCCAGGGATCCGGGTTACAAGGATGAACAAGTTAGGCATGGTCTCAACTTAGAGTTGAGTGAAGAAACTGAAGAGTGGGGAAATTTTGGTTTATGACGTTGCCAAAAGTCACACAGCTGGTAAAGAGCTGGCCAAGGTTCGCACCCCCATTTGACTGCCCTTGAAAGTCCATTCCCTCAACCCCTACCCTATGCTTCCCTTTCTTTTTCCTTTTACCCTCTGAATTTTTTTCTCCTGTAAACTTCAGGATAACAATTTTTATGGTGGCAGTTTGTCCCACTGCCTAATGAATGTTTCTTAAAATATACATTGAAGGTCCTTGGAATTGTATTAGGTTGCAATTTTGTGTTATCTGATAAGCAGCATGGGTCAGGGTCTGCCAAGCCCTGCCTTGACTGAATTAATCAGCCCGAGGCTGTCCCAGGGAAGCCAGCAATTCTGCAGTGACTTTCCCCATACAGATGGCCCCTTAGTCAGCTCTGAAAATGCAGAGGGAAGTCTGGCATGGCGTTACAGCAGCAGACTGGGTGGACAAAGGCCTGGGTGGACACAGATGCCCAAGCAATTGTATTGCATCTATTTCCTGTCATTTAAACCCAGTGTCATTTATTATTCAACTCTGAGTGTATTTTGGAGATTCAATTTGTAGGGTGTATGACACACAGAGTAAATTGGTGTGTGTTATCTCAACTCATTTGCTGGAGGACAGGTGTTCACATCACAAGAACCAACAGCCCCATCCACAGTAATTGGTGCCTTGGCTGGCAGTGTGAGCCTAGAGGGCAAGGACCAAAAGTGCATGAAGAATGAACCAATAATAATTTCCACACGTGGCATAGTGTGTTTTACTTGAGGCTCTCAAAGCACATTTTAGGCATTCATTCTCTCTCACTACAATACCGCCCAGGCTTGCTATTACTCTCATGCTACAGCCAGGAAAACAAAAGCAGAGAGTGGCTGACTCAAGAGCACAGAGGGACACAATGGTAGAATGGGGAATAAAAATTCAGGAGGCCTGATCTCTCATTCTGTCTCCTTGGAATCTCCCCACATCCATTCTCCTCTCATTTATTATTTAATGTCTTAGGCAGGATATTATTAAGGAACCTAGACTGGTGAATTCAATTTTGTTCAGGTTAATTAATTTCAAAATGCTTGCAAGTCTGCATAGTGAACAATATCACACTCAACACAAATAATAGACCAAAAAAAAAAAAAAAACAAATATAGTTGCCATATGTTTCAAATGTAAGTAGCATACAAACAATAATCACCACAAGCTATTGAACACACTTTCAGTAACATGCATATTGTGTATGAATAAGTATTTCCATGTGCACGGAGTGTAGTCAATCAAAGTAGGATATAAAGATTTGTATGAAGTGAAGAAACTCCAGAGCCAACATATCATCTTAACTACATAGCTAATCGTCATTTCAGAAAATTTTGCATGCAAAATTCACTTAAAATATGAAATTTAAAAACCCTGTACTTGTGGGGTTTATTAATAATGAGCAGGGAAAAAATGGAACTTTTGCCCTGGAGCTCAGGTGAAAAGACGTAATTAAAAATACTGCACTGGAAAAAGTGATTTCTACTTCCCAGATGGCATTCAGTTTCCTCATACTTACAAATAGCCATATAGAGCAAAACCAACATATTCCATTAAGCTCCTTCCATTTATAACAAATGCAGGTTTCTTTATCACTGCTTCAGAAATTCCAAAATAAATAAATAAATACATGAAAAAAGAGATTGACTGCCATCTTCTCTTTTTGGGTTAAGGTATGCAAACGTGAAATAATTTAAGAGATTTCTCACCACTAGAAAATTAAATTTTATGTATAACATGACAAGGGCATACAGGGTCACTACCCACAGCCATACGGGCAGTACACAGCACAACCTCAGGGAACCCTAACATAACCCAGGCTGAGAATGGAGACCTTGGGGTTGAACAGGTAGTACTTAGGCATTATATTAGGAAAAGATAAAATTCCTTTTCTATTACGTCCAATCTACCTGTTAACTGACCAAGCCTAGGCATAAATGCAGAGTATAAAGTTATCTAAACCTCTTCATGGAGGGGCACCAGCTTTTGTTTTACACAAATACCAAGATGTCATGAGTGATCTCTACCATAACAATATTTTCAATGTAATTTTCATTTTCATCTAAAATGAAAGTAGAAATAAAGGAAAAGGGGATAGTGATACCTTCACAATAGCACTACAATGTGTTGGGGGAAGAGGGAGAAAGGCTCAGGAAGTTAAAGTAATGGGTCCACAGTAGTAATCAGAGGATCTAGAAAGATGTGATTCTATGTAATAATCATGATTTTCCAATTTCCCGATAAGTTGTGGGATTTCAAACTATTAAGAGGATATAACCTTATTGAATAAGTTTCTTTCAAAGCTGGTTTCCACAGCTGAGTAAAGTTTTATTTGTGGGTTAAGCCTCATCTGTAGCTCTAAGACCTGATATTCAAGAGGAACAAAAAATGAATCAAGCCATAAACCTGGTATCTCTCTAGCCGAACACTCTGCATTAATAATTAAACCCTTACCTTGTTTTGGGGACATATTTTCCATCTGTATCCCATCTACAGTGCAACTTGCTGAACTTTTTGATGTCTCAGTTCCTCCCATGAAAGCCTGATTGCCTGTTTTTGTCACTGCCTTGCCACACCCCTGCAAGGGCCTGCCTGGTTCCTGGACCACGGCCTCTACTTGCTCACCATGGTGGTCACCATGCTTTTAGCTTTAACTAGTCTGTCTGCATCTGCATTTGTCATTGGAGAAGCCAGTTCCCCAATACAAAACAGAAGAGCAATAGAGAATATCAGAGCAAGGAACAGGAAGGAATGTGTTCATAGCTACCATAATTTTATTGATATCAATAATAATTTTCCATATGGTCTTTGTCTTCATCCCACATTTTGGCCCTATAACAAAGGCAAATGTTGAATTCATTTCCTGACTACATGTGGCTTTCCGTTGGTCCTTTCTTCTTCTCCATCAGTAGACACATTTATCTTCTGCTCATTAATTCAGCTGGCATGGGTTTGCAAGCATATGTTCACTGGAAGAAATCTAAATGATAGTGACCTCAGCCTCAAGAGAAAAATCTCTAGTTATTTAAATAATTTTAACATAGTTAATACACTAAATGCCTGATAGATCATGTGAAGATCAGACATGTCTTTATTCATTCAAAAACTAAGAAATGTCAAACGAATATTGATGGCTTCTGTTTCCATTAAGAACAGAAAATTCCTTGGTTTTTACATGCTTGTCGCATCTAGAACAGTGCCCAGCAGGTAAAGGGCCCTCAATAAATACTTGCTGAATGAATAACTTAGGTAAATGGGAATTATTTATTGGCAGATTTCTTCTCTTCTCAATATTTTCTTTCCTTCTTTTGCATTCCCCATAATATAAACTGGAGTTTTCCATGAAAAGGTGATGAATGCCCAGTGAATGGACTGGTGAATGAGAGACCCAGTAATGCCAGCTATAAACTCTTTCTGTATTATGATCTCAAATATATCTAAACACCTGTATATAAGCAGAGAAAAACATTGCAGAAGGGAATGCAGCAAAATCTGAACAGTGGTTGTCCCTGTGTTGTGTGATTTTTTTTTCCTGTTTCAATTTTTCTATGATGAATATGGATAACTTTAACATGTATTATAAAAACCATCACACATAATAAACAGAACTCAAATGATATCAAAGCTGTTTAAATATAAATTGTTTTCATTTCAAACCCTGTTGCCCAGAGATAAATATTATTAGTACTCTGATGTAAATATACACACACACGTGCACATGCACACATTTTGTACATAAATGTAAAATGGCTCAGTCACACTATATATACCATATTTGAACCTACTTTTTTCACTCAGTGACAAGGGCTGTTTGTGTATATTTATATATTTATATATAAACTTATTTGAACAATTGCCAATTATTTCATTGAATTGATGGGCCATAATTTATTTTTATAAGTTATTATTTAAAAATTTTAAACAATTATTTTTAATAAGTAATTATTTCCAATTTTTTGACTTAATAAATATACCATTTTACACTTGACTGATTATTTTCTTATGTGAAATTCCTATGAACATATTTATTATTCATAGAGTCAGAACATAGTTAAATATTTTGATGTATTTTTTTCAGATAGTTCTCCAGAAATGTATCAATGCACCCTTATGTGTAAAATAAGTGTGATGTGTTTCCCTGTGACATTTACTAAAATCAGACATTGAAAACACTGTTGTTCATTTGATAATGTTAACATATCTTATTGCTGTTTTGTGTTGTTGTTTTTGTTTTGTTTTGTTTTGTTTTGAGACACAGTATCGCTCTGTCAGCCAGGCTGTAGTTCAGTGGCATGATCTTGGCTCACTGCAACCCCCGCCTCCCTGGTTCAAGCAATTCTTCTGCCTCTCGAATAGCTGGGATAACAGGCATGCACCACCATGCCTGGCTAATTTTTGTATTTTTAGTAGAGATGGAGTTTTGCAATGTTGGCCAGGCTTGTCTTGAACTCCTGACCTCAGGTGATCTGCCCACCTTGGCCTCCCAAAGTGCTGTGATTACAGGCATGAACCACCCCACCTGGCCTGCTGTTTTAATTCATAAATCTTTGGCTCTTATTAACATAATGTATCTTTTCATTTTTATGGGATGTTTATTCAATCATGAATTGCAGTTGATGCCCTTTGCCCATTGCTTTTCAGTGGTCTTTGGGTTTTATGTTTTGTTAGAAAGCACTTTCTACCTCAAGAACGTTAAAGTAGTCTACATTTTCTAACAGTGTTACGTGTTACATCTTTTATATTTATATTGTAAGTACATCTAGAATTGAGCATGTGTGTATAAGAGTTGCAGATACTTGAATTAACATTTTGTTGTTAAATCGAGAGCTAATTTTTGCCAATGCAATTTATTCGACAATCTATTTTCCTGCATATATATGGAATATCACTGCTATTCATTGTATGCATCCATATATTCATAGTAACTTCTTAGTACATTTGTAGATTCATAAGAAAATATATTAATTTTGAAATCTAAAAAATATAGCATAGAAAAAAGAAAAGCATAAAATTAACAAAAACTAATGAAAAAAAGCATGAAATGGCATGAGGTCCCTCTGCTATTATACATCTTCATAATTTCTGGCAATTTTCCATCTATAACCTCAGTATATTTATAATTTCTCATTCTATTTCCTCTAATAAACCTTAAGTACTCAAAGGCAGAGACCATATCTTTGTTATTAATCTCAAAACCCTGGACTGCAGATTTCCCAACATATAGCAGGTATTAATGCTATTCACATGTTTAATGAATAAAGTGCTCCTGATCTTACAGAATTAGCCAAGAGAGACATTTCTGATGCCAGAAAGTATAAGGTAAAATTCCAGAATGAGTAGTGTAAATAATAAAGTGCCAAAATATTTCAGAAGACAATTCAGCTTCATACTTGTTGAGCTGATCTGATGTTGGAGTGTTAGCAAAGATGTCCTAAAGTATTTCACTGGGTTCTAAAGCATGGATTGGAATTGTTTGGTTAAATGGAGGAGAGAGGAGTCCAACAAGTTAATCTTTGGCATTGCTTGGGAGACGAATTTTATCAAAGAAAATTGAAGAAACCAATTGGGTGAGTCATGTGGATCATGTTAAAGAGACTATGAAATGCATTTAATTATATAGTGTGTTAGACCATTCTTGCATTGTTATAAAGAAATACCTGAGGCTAGGCAATTTATAAAGAGAAGAGGCTTAATTGGTTCACGGTTCTTCAGTATAGGAAGCATGACATCTGTTCAGCTTCTGGTGAAGGCCTCTGGAAGTTTACAATCATGGCAGAAGGTGAAGCAGGAACCTGTGTATAACATGGTGAGAACAGGAGCAAGGTGTAGGGGAAAGGTGCTACATACTTTTAAACAACTAGATTTTCTGAGAACTCACTCACTATCATGAGGACAACACCAAGCCATGAGGAATCTGCCCCCATGACCCAAATACCTCCTACAAGGCCCCACCTCCAATGTTGGGGATCACATTTCAATATCAGATTTGAGCATGGATAAATATCCAAACTACTACATCATTCAGCCCTTGCTCCTGTGCCCCCAAATTTCATGTCCTTCTTACACTGCAAAATATAATCATGTCTTCCCAATAGTCCCCCAACATTTTAACTCATTCTGCTATTATCTCAAAAGTCCCAAGTTCACGTCCAGTCTATCATCTGGAGATAAATTCATTCACCTATGAGTCTGTAAAATCAAAACAAGTTATTTACTTCCAAGAAACAATGGGGGTACAGTCAGTCATTGGGTAAACAGTCCCATTCTAACAAAAGAGAAATCACCCAAAAGAAAGGGCTACAGGCCCCGTTTAAGTTTGAAACCCAGCAGGGCAGGTATTAAATCTTAAAGATCCAAAGTAATCTCCTTTGACTCTGTGTTCCAAATCCAGGGCACACACTGGTATGAGAGGTGAGATTCCAAGACCTTGAGCAGCTCTATCACTCTGGCTTTTCCATACTGAGGTTGCAAGCTTCTGGTGATTCTACCATTCTGGGGTCTGGAGCACAGCAGCCCCCTTCCCACAGCATCACTAGGCAGTACCCCAGTGGGGGCTTTGTGTGGGGCTCCAATTCCACATTTTCCCTTACCACTACCCTAATAGAGGTTCTCTGTGAGAGCTCTACTCCTTCAGTAGACTTCTGCCTGGGCACCCAGGCTTTCTCATACATGCTCTGAAATCTAGGTAGAAGCTTCCAAGCCTCCTTTACTTTTGCACTCTGTGCACACACAGGCTTGACACCACATGGAAGCCATCAAGGCTTACACCTTGTGCCCTCCAGAGTGGTGGCCCTAGCTGTACCTGGGGCCCTTTGATCCATGACTGGAACTGGAGTGGCCAGGATGTAAGGAGCAGTGTCCCAAAGCTGCAGTGCCCCAGACCTGGCCCCCAGAACAATTCTTTCCTCCTAGACCTCTGGGTCTGTGATGGGAGGGGCTGCCCTGAAGATCTCTGAAAAGTTTTCAAGGTCTTTTTCCCATTGTCTTTGCTATCAGCACCTGGATCCCTTTTAGTTAGGCAAATCTTCCTAGGTAGTGGTTGCTGTGCAGCCTATTTGAATCCTTCTCCTGATAATGCTTTTTATTTATGTGCTACATAACCAGGCTGCACATTTTCCAAAGTTTTTTGTTCTGCTTCTTTTTTTAATATAAATTTCAACTTTAAGTCATTTGTTTACTCTTACATCTGAACACAGCTTGTTAGAAGCAGCCACACTATTTCTGAGGGCTTTGCTGCTTATAAATTTCTTTGTTGCTTATAAATGAGATATCCTAGCTCATCACTCTTAAGTTCAAATTTGAATTCTGCTATATCCTACGTCATCACTCTAAAGTTCAAATTTACATAGAACCCTAGGGCATGAACAGAATTCAGCCAAGCTCCTTGCTAAGACAGAACACAAGTGACCTTTGATCCACTCCCCGATAAGTTCCTCATTTCCATCTGAGATCTCATCAGCGTGGACTTCACTGTCCATATCACTGTATCATCATATTGGTATAACCATTTAACCAGTATCTATGAAGTTCCAAACTTTTCCTCATCTTTCTTTCTTCTTGTGAGACCTCCAATCTCTTCCAACTCCTGCCTATTACCCAGTTTCAAAGTTGCCTCCATGTTTTCAGGTATCATTATAGCAGCATGCCACTCTTGGCACCTAATGCTGATTGGTCTTCACCCAAGGATACGTAATGATACATGATCAAAACCATGAAAAACCAGACCTTCACTTCCAGTAAAAGCTTATGCACCCCAGGTATATCTAGGTTGTATTAAATTGACCTTGGTTTGTTTGTTTGCCTGTTTGTTTGTTTGTTTGTTTGTTTGTTTCTCCCTATCCCTGAGCATTTGGGTATTCTTTTATGGAAGGGTGACATGGTGACAATCTTTTTCCTTTAGTTATATGTGCTTACTTTAATAGTATCATTAAACCCATTATTTTTATTTTATTTGCCCCACAAGGCTATTATAATCATACAAATAGAAATTATATGGGCCTAGGCAAGAAAAGTAAAAATGTGAATGGAAAGAGGAAGATTAATGTGAATTTGGAGTGAAGACTCAAAGAGACTATGTGAACAATAGAATACAGAAGGTCATGAATATAGAAAAGCCAAAGACAACTCTAGTTTCCATTCCTATTGGCCTAGGTGAAATCTATCACCACTGACAGACAGAAAAGTCACTAGAGGAATCTTCTTAGGGATCAACAACAACAACAAAAGATAATGAATTCTCTTTAGAAACGTTGACTTTGAGACAACAATAGATTTTCCAAACAGTGGCAGTGGCGTTTGTCAGTTATCAGATGGGGCATTAGTCCTCTTAAACACTCTAAATGAGACAGCTAGGATGCTAAGACTAGAGAGACCCTCCAGAGGAAAATGAAAGGACCAAAAATCATTCAGCAACAGGTGATAGGAGGAAGATAAGTTGAGCATCAGGCATGTCAGAGATTGCATAATACCTAACAGTTCAGACAGGCAGTTTGTGGCATAAGAAGACAAAAGTGGTAGAAATTCTGCCCTGTGGATTGCTGTTCATGGCCATAGTCCTATTTTTTTTGGATAACTTGGAATGACTGTTTCCACCACAAAACAAGGACTCATGTGTAGAGATACAGGATATGGACCAGGAACATCTAAATTAGTATCCTACTCAGACAAACACAGTGAAATTTGCTCTCTAAACATGGCTTTTAGTATCTCCATGACAGTGATGAGCTCTAAAAAAATGCTTACAAATAGCTTAGGATAATGCATAAAAATAACTTAGAAAAAAATAATCATTAACCTCAAAGATTGCATTTATGTTTTTAGATGCTTATTTAGTTTTCTGCCTTGGAAACTCAGAAAATGAGAACAGTAGAGTTTGAAATCTTCACTATTACTGATACATCTTCTTTCAGTATATTTAATGGCAGTTTTTGTTTTTAAATGTCTTTACATCTACCATTACTTCTTGGTTTTCAGTGGTGCTTGTGGTATTTCCTAATGTGTGATCTTCTGCAAATTTTGTTACAAGCTGTCTACTCCTACAATTAATAGAGATGTTAAATAAGGTAAGCTATAAAACTCATATTGCTCACCACCACCATTAACTTGGTACCTTGCCATTTATTAACATCTTTGTTTTTGTTTGTTTTGTTTTGTTTTTTGAGATGGAGTTTTGCTCTTGTTGCCTAGGCTGGAGTACAATGGTGTGATCTCGGCTCTCTGCAACCTCTGCCTCTTAGGATCAAGCAACTCTCCTGCCTCAGCCTCCTGAGTAGCTGGGATTACAGCCGTCTGCCACCACGTCCGGCTAATTTTTGTATTTTTAGTAGAGATGGGGTTTCACCACGTTTGCCAGGCTGGCCTCAAACTCCTGTCATCAGGTGATCCACCCACCTCAGCCTCCCAAAGTGCTGGGATTACAGGCATGAGCCACCATGCCCCGACAACATCTTTGTTTCCATCCTTCATCCAGATTTCAACCCCTGAGAAGGTGCTTGAACTTTATCCAATATCAATTGATATAACAGATTTCATGAGAAACATAGTCCTGAATGTTACTCAAATATTGGTTTAGTATACGTTGATTAGTATAGTCTTTCTATGATATCAGAATGGCAATTACTTTATACATATATGGTTTGTCCTTTAGAATACAGTGGCACTTGAAATTTTAAAACAATAATTGCCAAGATTAATCATTAGTATTTCATGATATACATTGTTTTATCATGTTTAATTGTTTTATATTTATACATTTTATCTATTGAACAAAAAGCTATGCATTTGTGGGCTCTTTCATTTACTCATTTATCAATATTTATTAAATACCTAGTACATTGAGATCCTGTCTCCTTTTCCTTTTATTTATGGATATTTGATTTCAAAGTATTAACAAAGATTTTATTACACAAAAATCCTCTATAAACATTAATGTAAACACATGAGGAATTAAAGACATACTACTTTCTTTAGAAAGTGATCTTCATTTTTATTACCATTCTAAATTGTTTTGATAAACTAGTCTTATTTTTTAATACCAGTAAATATTTTATTATCAAAGAATGTGTTAAACATATTTTAAAGCTAAGTAGTTTTTTTCTGAGTTTAAATTTTAAAAATCAAGCATGCTCTAGCACAAAAATATATACAATATTTAGAATATTTTGTGCCAAGATCCAATATGTGCTGCATGAAAACTGGAAAGATGTTCGTCAATATTATTAAGATATATATAAACTGAAACTTGATGGTAAGACCATGAAAACATACATGTTAAAGTAAAAAATAAATACCATGGAAGATATATATTCCATGGAATAATAAGAATAATAATAACTTATTGAACTTACAATATGTGCCAGGCAATCTGCTAAGTACTTCACATAAATTATGGCATTAAATATGCACATATTATTTTATTATACAGGAAACTGAGAGTCTGAGGCATTAAATAATATAAGAATACCTAGCTTGTAATAATTAGAACTCAGTGTTGATTCTAGGTCTGTTTCATTCCAAAGCCTGGGTTCTTAACCACTCTGTGATACTACCTTTATTACGAAGAAGGTGGCATGCATAATTCTATGGAGAAAGAATAAGAAAGAGAGTCTGTAATTCTTTTTTCTTTTTTCTTTTTTTTTTTTAAATTGAGTGAGGGTCTAACTATGTTGCCTGGACTGGTCTAGAATTCCTGACTCCTGGTGATATGGTTTGGCTGTGTCCCCACCCAAATCTCATCTTGAATTGTAGCTGCCATAATTCCCACATGTTGCAGGAGGGACCTAGTGGGAGATAATTGAATCATGGGGGTGGTTTCCCCCATACTGTTCCTGTGGTAGTGAATAAGTCTCTTGAGTTCTGATGGTTTTATAAGGGGTTGCCCCTTTCACTTCGCTCTCATTCTCTCTTGCCTGCCACCACGTAAGATGTGCCTCTTGCCTTCTGCCATGATTGTGAGGCCTCCCCAGCCATGTGGAACTGTGAGTCCATTAAACTCTTTTTCTTTATAAATTACCCAGTCTCGGGTATGTCTTTATCAGCAGTGTGAAAATGGACTAATACACCTGGCCTCAAGTGATCCTTCTGCCTCAGCCTCCCAAACTGCTGGGATTACAGGTATGAGTCACCATGCCCAGCCTATAATTCTTAATATGCCCAAAATTATTTATGAAACTCAGAAGGTTCAATTTACAATTGAGCAGAAAATGCATCCTCTCCTCTTTATGTGCTTTGTCTAGAATTCATATATGTCAAAAACAAAAACAAAAACAAATCCCTCAGGAGTCTTACATGTATTCAAAAGTCCAATTCAATTTGTTTCACTTTATCCCTGGAAATGAAACTCAAAAGCAACCCTTCAGCCTGGTGAACTCCTTAACCACTGCCAGGTTCTGGTTACCCTAGAATGTGCTCCCATTGACTTTCTTTCTCTGCCACCAAAGATGGAGGCCTATGTCATAGCTGAAATACATACAGTGTATAAATACTAGGGTTTTGCTGCTGCTTTCATGTTGGAATGTCATGACTGCTGTTTTTTCTCAGACACTGGGGCTTCTGCTCTGGTAGCCTCCATTACTGGTGGCGCAGACTTCTGCACAGCTGAGTGTTTTCTTTGGGGTGATATTAAGGATGATTCCCATTTCTGTAGTATGCTCATTCAGTCATGCAGTACTCACTATAAAACTGGCTCTGGCACCCAGTGATATAGCGTCTTAGATTCACCAGATGAATCTTCCCCAGGGCATAAGCCTCCTACCCTGTAAGGACACCCTATAAAAACAGGTTTGGTTTAGGGCTTCACACAGCTAGAGCTACCCTTTGGTCTCTTTATCCTTATCCATGCTGCAAATAATTGAATCCAATTAGAGTGAATTGGCTGATAATGGGTAAGTGAAATAATTATTGGAGAAAAATTACAATATCACATTGGAGTTCATGATGATGTAGAGAAACAATGCTGATTATGGGTCTGTTTAAACAAAAGTTTTAGGAAAACAGAGTCCCAAATCAAATGAAAAAATTATATATGTGGTCTCATGGGCAAAGAGAAGGAAACTAAAACAGAAGAGTGATTATACTCTCTAAAATAAAATTCTGACCTGAAGAACTAGTTCCAATATAAGGGAAACAAGCATGCATGTCTAAGGAAACCAGATATATTGCATTTGGAACATTAAGATGAATTCATATTAAAAAGATAGGAAAGATGATGAAAATGTTGCAAAAATGTTAAAGTAAAATAAAAAGTTTTGGTGAACTTATAAGAATTTCAGAAAGACTGAACCTCTAAATGACATGAGGCTTAGGGGAGAAAAGGACAAGAAAAATATACACAGCTTAAAAAAAATCATTGAGACATATCTTACATATGGTAGAGTGTACAAGATTTAAGTGTGCAGCTTGAATTGTACATACATCTATATGCACATAAACCCAAATCGAGACATAAAATTTTTTTAACACCCAAGTGACTCTCTCATACTTCCTCTACAAGTCAACAGTCCTCCAAAGGAAATTGTTATTCTGACTTTCATCACTGTATGTTAGCTTGGCTTGTTTTTTGAAATTTTAGGTAAATGAAATTATATGGCATGTATTCTTTGGAATTTTGTTTGACCCAACAATATGATGAGTTACTCATTGTTGAGTTTTAGCAATGGTTATTTTCCATTGCTGTGAAATATTTTTTTTAATGAATATACCTCAACTTATTCATCCATTCTGCTTAAGCTGAAGACCTGTTAACTAAAAGGACAAGCCATCTGCCCTATTCTTCCTATCCTCCTCTGACACCCAACAAACAGTACAGGGTGATGACAGTTAATGCCCTTATATGGAAGAGTGGGGAATGGGAGGCATCTAGCAGTCTTTGGGTCAGAATAATTCTGAAATCTTGAGGTATACATGTTGTAGGAGCCCTCTATTCTCACGGTGAAAATTGTTCCTTGATTAGACCTTAGTTTTTGTTTTGGGGAGTAGCTTCTTGGTCCATTGTTTTCTGTAACACTTCATTCTGCCCTCTGGGAGGTCCTTCCTTTCCCCTCTTGGCCACATCTGAATAGGCCACAGCTATGAGTAGTAAATAACTTTCTCAGCTTGTTTTGTTCCCAGAGAAGACTGGGGACCTGAGGTTAGTTTAAGGCTCAAACAATTACTGTCAATTTTTATCCACGATGATATTCCTTTGGCAGTAACACTCTTTGAAAACAATAACTTTTAATCTATTTGATTTTGTTCCATGTGCCAATACCCACACCAACAGTTCTTTTCAAGAGATGGCTCTTTCTAGACTTAGTTGTAAGCTTAGTAGTCCATTGGAGAGCCAGTTCTTTAGTCTCTTTGTTCTGAGACATTTTCTTCAACTAAAAAAATTAGCTGGGTGCTATCTGAATCAATATAAAGTTTTTAGCAAAAGGCCTGGAAGCCACACCCAAACTTGCTAGATATGAGAAAAAGTTGAATCTTCTACCATGCAAAGTTCCAGAACTTGTGGCCTGTTCATGTTTTCTTTCATCCTCATATTCAATGCGGCAAATTCTTTCTAAAGGTCACCTTTTTCTTGTAGAGTATTTCAAATGACCAAAGCACACAACCAATATTATTTCCCCCACCCATTCTTAAAGCACAGGCTCTTTTGCAACATTATCTGCTTCCTAAGTTATGTCAGTGGATTGTTTTACCAAAGGCATTTTATCTGCATAATGTGAGTTGACATATTCTCAGCCTCTAAACACAGTTTTCTTGCCACCTACTGCCACATCCTGTAACCAAAGTCACAAAATTTAAGCTTCTTCTATATGGCAGCACCCCACTCCTAGGTACCAATTTTCATATCAACAAGAATAGGCAATGCTATGTTATAGTAATCTGTAAGTTTAAATCTCAGTGGCTTACAAAAATGAAATTACAAGTTTCACTCACAGTATATATCCACTGTAGGTCAGTCTGCTCCATGTGTTCTTCATCCCAGTACCCAGGCCAGCAAAGAAGCTTCTATCTCAGACACTGATAATCTTGTAAGGAGAAAATGTTTAAAGGCAAACTTGAATTTTGACACTTGGAGTTATTCTCTGAAAGTGGCACATGGCACGTTTGTTCATACTTTACTGGCCAAAGCAAGTCATATGGTAAAGCTTGATATTAAACAGATGAAGATAAATACTCCTTTCATGGGGAAGAATAATTCATACTTTGAACAAAAAAAGTACAATCTACTATAATAAGGTGCAACTTTCTAGCAATTAGAGATGAATAGCAGTATAGTGAGCAATAAAAATATCTCAACAAAAGCTGGAAAATCTTCACTATTATAATAAATATAGCTACTATTCATTAAATATGTAATAAGATTCTAGATTCCTGTCTTCATTTAATCCTCGTAAAACATAAACAATGATGGGAACGTTGTTTACAGAAGACACTTTACTCAAGTGGCAAAGCTAGAATTAATAGCCAGGTCTGAATTGAAAGACTATATGCTTTCCCCGCTTTCCCCATTGCAGAACAAAATGGTAGCTACAAAATTGTTTAACATAGTGAATGAGGCATCGGATTGATATCACCTATCATTGGCTTCACCACTGAAATTTTTTATTGTGGACACTTTAAATAAAAATAGCGATTAACCCTTTATTGGGTTAGTATTTAGCAAATGTATATTTGGAAAGCAATATCAATTGTTAAATATTTAAAGATTTCTGACTAGCTAAATAACATTGTCCAAAGCCCCCCAGTATCAATTTCAGACATGGCTGTGGTCCCCCAGCACCACATTTTGATTCAGCAATTAAAGGTTTATTCCTGTCCCATAAGGGTTTACTCAGGATCCTGCTCAAATGTAAGCTTTTGGTAATTGGTCAATTCTTGCCCCTTACTGGCTGTTAAATATTATGAAGGCCAAACTACTCAATAACTCTCATTGTTGACTAATTAATAGATTAAGTAGAGATTATGAGTCTTCTGAAAGGAAAAATGAGTTAACTGGGACCAGCACTGTTCCTTAAAAAATTAAGATTGTTAACTATTGTATGTGAAATATAAAAGGGTCATATTTTTAAAAGGCTTAATTGTAAAAATGCATAATTTAAATTATTTGGTTGCAATGAATCAGATTAATAACTAAATACATACTTCAAAAAATTGAAGATAAAATGAGAACTCTGTTAAACCAGTTCACGTTAGCTTTTTCACAGGCTATTTCATGTGATCATTGATATTAAGCTGAACTTTAAATATTATATCACTAACTGGTTCTAAATAGGACTCAGCATCATTAACTCAAAATATATTCATGTTGGATAAAGAAAGGCAGAGAAAGATGGTAGAATAGAATCTTTCACCAATCATCCCTACCACGGGAACACCAAATTCAACAACTGTCTATACAAAAAAGCAATTTCATGAGAACCAAAAATCAGGTGACCTATTACAGTACTGGATTTTAACATCATATCACCGAAAGAGGCACTGAAGAGGGTAGGAAAGACAGTTTTGTATCACTGACAAACTCCCCCATCCCCTGGCAGCAGCTGCATGTCACAGAGAATCTATGCGTTTGTTAGAGAGAGAGAGAGCACTGCCATTACAGCACGCTGTTTTGAACTTAGTGCTGTCCTGTCACAGCAGAAAGTAAAACTGCTGAACTCAGCCAATGCCTGCCCATGGAGGGAACAAAAATTGGAACAGCCCTAGCCAGAGGGGAATAGCCCATCCCAGCAGGTGGAACTTGAGTTTTGGCAAGCCTTGGCCACCACAGGCTAAAGTGCTCTGGAGCTCCATATAAACTTGAAAAGCTGTCTAGGCCACAATAACTACAATTCATAGGCAACTTCTAGCACTGAGCTGAGCTCAGAGCCATTGGACAAGAGGATATGAGACCTACTGAGACACCAGTGAGGGCAGCCAAGGGAGTGGTTGCACCCTTCCACAAGCCCAGGCAGCATTCCTTCATTTTGCTTGAGAAGAAGAGAGGGAATAGTAAAGAAGATTTTTTCTTACATCTTGGATACCAACTTAGCCACAGTAGGAGAGGCATAAGGCAGAGTTACGAGGTTGCTATTCCAGGCCCTAGCTCCCAGACAATGTATCTAGACACACCCTGGTCCAGAAGGAAATCCACTTCTTTGAAAAGAAAAAACCCAGGACTGGCAGGATTCATCCCCTGCTGATTAAGAGCCCTTGGGCCCTAAATAACAAACAGTGATACCCAGGTAGTACACTGCAGACCTTGGATGAGACTCTGAAATGGGCCGGCTTCAGATGAGTCCCAGCATATTCACAGCTGTGGGGGCTACGATGAGAGACTCCTTCGGCTTGAGAAAAGCAAAAGGAAAAGTAAAGGGGTCTTTGTCTTGCATCTTGGATACCAGCTCAGCCACAGTAGGATAGGGTGCCAGACAGACTTACAAGGCCCCTATTCCAGGACTTAGTATTGAGACATATCTAGACTACCATGGGCTAGAACGGAACCTACTGCTTTAAAGGAAGGGTGAAATCCTGGAAAGATTAATCACCTGCTGACTGAAGAGCTCTTGCACCCGGAAGAGCAAGCAGCAATAATTGCAGATAGTAAGCCATGGGCTTTCAGTGAGATTTTGAGACATGCCGGCTTCAGGTACGAGCTCAGCCATAGTGGAATAGAGTACCATATGAGCTCTTGGGATCTATCATTTTAGGCCTTGGCTCTTAGATAGCATTTATGGACCTGCCCTGGGCCAGAGGGGAGCCCACTGTCATGAAGGGTGAACCTAAGGCCTGGAAGCATTCACCACAAACTGAGTGAAGAGTTTTGGGGCCTTAAGTGAACATTGGCAGTAGCCTGGCAGTACCCCCCAACCATGATCTGTGATAGTGATGGCCATGGGTGAAGTCTCCTCTGATGTGAAAGGGGGAGGGAAGAGTAGGAAGGACTTTGTATTGTGGTTTGCACACCAGCTTAGCCACAATAGAACAGAGTGCCAGGTAGATTTGGAAGGTGTTTGACTCCAGTTCTCAGCTCCCAGAGAGCATCTCTGTGCACATATGGGGCCTGGGGGAGCTTGTCACTCTGAAAGAGAGGACATAAGACTGACTGGTTTCACCATCTGCTGATTGTAGAGCCCTAGATCTTTAAGCAAACATAAGCAGTAGCCAGATAGTGGTTACAGGGGGCCATGGGCCAAACTCAGTGCTGTACTAGCTTTAAGTCTGATTCAGCACAGTCCAAGTGGTGCTGGCTACAGGGGTGCATGTCTCCAACCACCCCAAGTTCCAGGTGGCTCAGCACAGAGTTTGGGAGAAAGTCAGGGAAGAGAACAATAATCTCTGGTAATAATCTGGTAATCCAGATAATTTTTCCAGATATTATCTAAGGCCACCATGGCAGTACCTCCATGTGTCTGGAAAAAATCACAGCATTACTGGGCTTGCAGTGCCCCTAATGCAGATACAACTTATACCACAATACCCAAGACCCTTTGAAAACTTGGAAAGCCTTCCCAAGAAGGGCAGTATAAACAAGCCCAGACTGGAAAGACTACAATAAATACCTAACACTTCAAGGCTTAGACTCTGATGAATATCCACAAGCATCAAGACCGCTCAGGAAAACAGGACCTCACCAAATGAACTAAATAAGGAACCAGGGGCTGATCGTGGAGAAGCAGATATATGTGACCTTTCAGATAAAGAATTTGAAATAGCTGTTTCAAGAAAACTCAAATAAATTTAAGATAATACAGAGGAGGAATTCCGAATTCTATCAGATAAATTTAACAAAGAGAATGAAATAATTAAAAAGAATCAAGCAAAAATTCTAGACCTGAAGAATGAATCAGAGTCTCCCACCAGCAGAATTGATCAAGCAGAATATAGTGTTAGTGAGCCTGAAGACAGTCTGCTTGAAAATACACAGTCACAAGAGACAAAAGAAAAAGAATAAAGCATACCTACAAGATCTAGAAAATAACTTCAAAAGGGAAAATCTAAGTTATTGACCTTAAAAACGAAATAAAGAAAGAGATAGGGGTAGAAAATTTATTCAAAGGGATAACAGATAACTTCCCAATCCTACAGAAAGATATAAATATTTAAGTACAAGTAGTTTATGGAACACTGAGCAGGTTTAACCCAAAGAAGAATACTTAAAGGTTTTTAATAACCAAACTCTTAAAGGTCAAGAATAAAGAAAGGAAAAGCAGCAAGAGAAAGGAAACAAGTGCCATACAATGGAGCTCCAATATATCTGGCAGCACACTTTTCAGAGCAAACCTTAAAGGCCATGAGAGAGTGGTATGACATATTTAAAGTGCTGGAGGAAAAAATATTAACCTAGAATAATATATTCAGTGAAAATATCCTTCAAACATGAGGGAAAAATAAAGTCTCTTCCAGACAAACAAGAGCTGATGGATTTCATCAACACTAGACATGTCTTATGAGAAATGCTAAAGGGAGTTATTCAATCAGAAGGAAAAGAATGTTAACAAGCAGTAAGAAATCATCTGAGGGTACACAACTCACTGGTAATAGTAAGTACATGGAAAGACATAAACTATTACAACACTGTAATTGTGGTGGGCAAACTACTCTTAAGTAGAATGACTAAATGATAAATCAACCAAAAATAATAACTAAAACAACTTTATAAGGCATAGAGAGTACAATAAGATATAAACAGAATAAAAGGTAAACAGAACGGGGATGAGTGAAAGAGTAGAGTTTTAGTTTTCTTTTTACTTGTTTGCTTGTTTGTTTACAATCTGTGTTCTGCTGTCATCAATTTAAAATCATGGGTTATAATGTAGTATACAAGCCTCATGGTAATCACCAATGAAAAAACATACAATGGATGCTTAAAAAATAAAAAGCAAGAAATTAAATTCTACCACCGGAGAAAATCACCTCCACGAAAAGGAAGATAGGATCGAAGGAAATAAGGAAGACAAACCACAAAACAACCAGAAAACAAGTAACAATATGATAGGAGGAAAAGTCCTTACTCATTAATAATAACTGAATGTAAATGGACTAACTCTCCAATCAAAAGACATAGAGTGACTGAATGAATATAAGAACAAGACCCAATAATCTGTTGCCTACAAGGAATACACTTCACCTATAAAGACACACAGGCTGAAAATAAAGGGATTAAAGAAGATATGTCATGCCAATGGGAATTTCAAAACAGCAGAAGTAGCTGCACTTATATCAGACAAAATATATTTCAAAACCAAAACTATAAGAAGAGACAAAAAAGTCACTACAAAATGATAAAGAGGTCAATTCAGGAAAAGAATATAACAATTATAAATATATATGCACTCAACACTGGAGCACCCATATACATAAAGAAAATATTATTAGAGTTAACCATATACATACAGAAAATATTACTAGAGCTAAAGACAGAGATGGACCCCAATATAATAATAGTTGGAGAATTTAACACTCCGCTTTCAGCACTGAACAGAACTTCCCAATATAAAATCAACAAGGCAACAATGAACTCTATCTGCACTATAGACCAAATAGATCTAACAGATATTTACAGAATGTTTCATCCAATGGCTATAGAATACACATATTTCTCCTCAGTTCCTGGGACATTCTCAAGAATAGACCATATGCTCAGTCACGAAACAAGTCTTAAAACATTTTTTTAAATACTGAAATAATATCAGATATTTTATCTGACCACAATGGAATATAACTAGAAATCAATAACAAGATGAATTTTGGAAACTATACAAACACATGGAAATTAAACTATATGTTCCTGAATAACCAGTGGGTCAATGAAGCAATTAAGAAGGAAATTGGAAAAAGTTTTGAAACAGATGATAATGAAAACACAACATTCTAAAACCTATGGGATACAACAAAAGGAGTACTAAAAGGGAAGTTTATAGATACAAGTGCCTATATAGTAAAAGAAAAAAACTTCAAATAACCTAATGATGCAGCTTAAATAACTAGAAAAGCAAGAGCAAACTAAACCCAAATTTAATAGAAGAAAAGCAATAATAAATATCAAAGCAGAAATCAATTAAATTGAAACAAAGAAAACAATTCAAAAGATCAATGAAATGAAAAGTTGGTGTGTTGAAAAGAAACAAAACTGGCAAACCTGTACCTACACTAAGAAAAAAAGAAAGAAGACCCAAACAAATAAGAAATGAAAAGGGGGACATTACAATAGATAGCACAGAAATTCAAAGGATCATTAATGGCTACTAAGAACAAATACATGCCAATAAATTAGAAAACCTAGAGGAAATGGATAATTCCTAGACACATGCAACCTACCAAGATTGAAACATGAAGCAATCCAAAATCTGAACAGACCAACAACAAATAACAAGATTGAAGCTGTAATAAAAGGTCTCCCAGCATAAAAAACCCCAGGACCCAATGGCTTCACTGCTGAATTTTACCAAACATTTAAAGAAGAACTAACACTAACCCTACTGAAAATATTCCAAAAAATAGAAAAAGAAGGAGTACTTGCAAACTCATTCTACAAGGCCAATGTTACCCTGATGCCCAAACTAGACAAATACATCAAAAAAAAAAAGAAAAAGAAAAAGAAAAAAAGAAAAGAAAAGAACAAGAAAGAAAGAAAAAGAAAAGAAAACTGCAGGCCAGTATCTGTGATGAATATTGTGGCAAAAGTTCTTAACAAAATACTAGCCAACTGAATTCAACAACACATTGAAAAGGTCATTCATCATAACTAAGGGGGATTTATCCCAGGGATGCAAGGATGATTCAACATACACAAATTAATCAATGAGATACATCATATCAACAGAATGAAAGACAAAAACCATATGATCATTTCAAATGATGCTGAAAAAGCATTTGACAAAATGTGAAATCACTTCACGAAAAAACCCTAAAAAAAAATTGGGTGTAAAAGGAATACACCTCAACATAATACAAGTCCTATATGACAGACCCACAGCTAGTATTACACTGAATGGGGAAAAAACTGAAACCCTTTTTACTAATATCTGGAACATGACAAAGATGACCACTGTCACCACTGTTATTCAACATAGTACTGGAAATCCTAGCTATAACACTCAGAGGAAAGAAGAAATAAAGGACATCCAAACTGGAATGGAAGAAGTCAAATTATCTTTGTTTGTAGATGACATAATCTTATATTTGGAAAAACCTAAAGACTCCACCAAAAACTCTTAGAACTAATGAACAAATTCAAGTAACGTTGTGGGATATAAAATCAGCATACAAAAATTAGTCACGTTTCTATATGCAAACGACAATCTGAAAAAGAAATCAAGAAAGTAATCCCATTTACAATAACTGCAAATAAAATAAAATACCTATAAATTAACGAAAGAAGTGAAAGATCTCTTCAATAAAAACTATAAAACACTGATAAAAGAAATGGAAGAAATAAAGGGCAAAGTATAAAACACTGATGAAAGACTGATAAAAGAAATTGAAGAGAACACCAAAAATGGAAAGATATTCCATGTTCATGGATTGGAAGAAACAATATTGTTAAAATACCTATAGTAAGCAAAGCAATCTACATATTTAATGCAATCCCTATCAAAATACCAATAACATTCTTCACATAAATAGAAAAACCTATCCTAGAATTTATATGACACCACAAAAGACCCAGAGTAGCCAAACCTCCATTGAGCAAAAAGAACAAAACTAGAGGAATCACATTACCTGACTTCAAATCATACTATAGAATTGTAGTAAGCAAAACAGCACGGTACTGGGATAGAAACAGACACACAAACCACTGGAATGGAGTACAGAATCCAGAAACAATTCTTTACACCTACACCTACACCTACACCTACGGCGAACTCATTTTTGACAAAGGTGACAAGAATATACACTGGGGAAAAGTCAATCTCTTCAATAAATGGTACTGGGAAAACTGTATATTCATATGCAGAAGAATGAAACTAGATCCCTATCTCTTTCCATATACAAAAATAAAATCAAAATGAAATAAAGACTTAAATATAAGGCTTCAAACTATAAAACTACTAAGTACAAACAATGGGGAAAGTCTCCAGGATATTGGAGTGAGCAAAGATTTCTTGAGTAATACACCACAAACAAGGCAACCAAAGCAAAAATGAACAAATAGGATCACTTCAATTTAAAAAGCTTCTGCACAAAAAAGTAATCAATCAACAAAGTGAAGAGACAACCCACGGAATAGGAGAAAATATTTGCAAAGACCCTATCTGACAAGGGGTTAATAACCAGAATGTTTAAGGAGCCCAAACGGCTCTATAGGAAAAAATCTAATAATTAAATTAATAAATGAGCAAAAGGTCTTAATAGACATTTCTCAAAATAAGACAATACAAATGGCAAACAGGTCTATAAAAAGGTGTTCAAAATCAGTGATTATCAGAGAAATGCAAATACAAACTATGAGATATCATCTCACCTCACTTAAAGTAATTTTTATTCTAAAACGGGTAATAATAAATGCTGGGGAGGATGAGGAGAACAGGGAACCCTCATACGCTGTTGGTGGGAATGTCAGTACAATCACTATGGAGAGCAGTTTGAAGGTTCCACAAAACACTAAAAATAGAGCTACCATATGATCCAGCAATCCTGCTGCTAGATATATGCCCACCCTCTCCCCTGCAAAAAGGAAGTAGTATATTGAAGAGATGTCTACATTCCCACGTTTATTGCAGCACTACTCACAGTCAAGATTTGGAAGCACCCTAAGTGTTTATCAACAGATAATGGACAAAGAAAATGGGATTCATATATACAATGGTACTATTCAGCCATAAAAAAGAATGAGATCCCATCATTTGCAACCACATGGATAGAATGTAAGATCATTATAAGTGAAATAAGCCAGGCACAGAAGGAAAAACTTCTCATCTTCTCACTTATATGTGGGAACTAAATATTAGGACAATTAAACTCACAGAGATAGAATGTAGAAGGATGATTACCAAAGGCTGGAAAGGGCAGTGGGCTTGGGATGTTGGGGAAATGGGGATGGTTAGTGGGTCTAAAAAATAGAAAGAATGAATAAGATCTAGTATGTTCTAGTATAACAGGGTGACTATAGTCAACAATAATTTAATTATTCATTTAAAAATAACTAAAAGAGTATAATTTTATTGTTTGTAACTCAAAGGATAAATGCCTGAGGTGATGGATACCCCATGTACCCAGATGTGATTATTACACATTGCAAGCCTGTATCAAATATCCCATGTACCTCATGAATATATACACCTACTATGTACCTACAAAAATTAAAAATAAAAATTTTAAAGTTAAAAAGGTAAAATACACATTAAAGTTGGAGATTTAACACAGGAAATAGAGAAAACACTTAAATGTCGCCATGTCAGTAGTTCTCAACCTTGGCTACACATTGGATTCACCTGGAGAACTTGTATAGCCCACATCCCAGAACAATTACATCAAGATTTCTGGTGTTAGGACACAGGTACTAGTGGTTTTTAAAGCTCCCCAGGTGATGCCAATTCACAGCCAAGGTTGAGAACCATAACCCGACATCATCTAAAATGCTATCCAGTCCTTTCTTTTGGTTATGCTCCTTAGGTTTTATCAACTGCATTGCCCTACTTCTCAGGTTTCTGATGCACATCTGCAAATAGCTCCTGGAAACAAGAATGAAAATATACTAGGAGCTAGTGTGAGCAACCATCCTGATTTGCCGAAGACTGGGAGCTTCCCAGAATATGGCTTTCAATACTAAAACCTTAACTGGCATAGTCTCCTCTGCCCTTTCTCTGGGGTAAACTCATTCTGGCTCACTCTTGGTCTGGGATCAAAAATAAAGTTAAGAATTTTATTATTGATATGGTCTGGCTTTGTGTCCCCACCCAAAGCTTATCTCAAATTGTGATCCCCAGGTGTTGAGGGAGGGACCTGGTGGGAGGTGATTGAATCATGGGGGCAGTTTCCCCCATGCTGTTCTCATAATAGTGAGTTTTCACAAGATCTAATGGTTTTATAAGAAGCTCTTCCCCCTTCACTTCCTCTCTCACCTGCCACCATGTAAGATGTGCTTGCTTCCCCTTCATCTTCGACGGTGATTGTAAGCTTCCCGAGGCCTCCTAACCATGCTTCCTGTTAAGCCTGCAGAACTATGAGTCAATTAAACCTCTTTCCTTTATAATTACCCAGTCTCAGGCAGTTTTCTTTATAGCAGTGTGAAAATAAATACATTATGAAAGGAATTGAACAAATTCTCTGTTCCTTTATGAAACAGTTTACACTCAAGAAGTAATATAGAAATGGTGACACCTATGAAAACTCTAGACAGTGGAATTTTTCCATCATCAGGAGTTTAATTTTGTAGAAGCCTAAAATACTTGCACATATGATAGCAGTTTGACTTTTTAAATTCTTCTTATACCCTCAGGCACTTGGTCCACTGGCTGGGCTAGAATTTAGCAAGCTTTGCCAAAATAGGCCAACATCATCGACATTAAAAAAAAAAAAAAAAAACTATTTATGTGACTAGACTGTCAAAAGGGGAAAGCTGTAAAATTGTTCTGTAACTTCATGGCTTTCTGTTTTGTTTTTTTAAACCAGTTACACCTAGCCTTCTAATATTGTGTCTCACACAGCTCAGTCAACAGTGTTTGCATGCAAAATCCTTTGATTCTTCAATTTGCACTGAGTACAAACAGAGATGTTTGCTGGGAATGGGGAAGTTTTGAATCATGGTGTAGGACAGTTTATATGCATCACCTGATGACTGTCTACTGCAGCGCTGACATCAGCACTCTACCCTATTAAAGTGAGCTCTTCTCTAACAATAGTGAATGGGCCACAGACAGCTGTTGGGTTGCCTTAAGCATGACACTACTTGAATATTGATGTGCTTTGAGACAATAAAAATGAATGAAATTTAGCTTGCCTTCTCTCTAAATGCTTTCTATAGAGGTATACAAAACCATTTGCATACCTACAGTTTTGTTGTAGTTTTTTCTCCTGAGTTCCTACAGTCTTAACTGTGGCACAGTGATGCCCTTGGGAAGAACAAAGGTGAATACCATACTGCCATTACAATTTGCCTTCCATTTTTTTTTCATTTCCTTTACTGCCACCATCTTGCTGCTATTGCTGCAACTCCTTACTGATCCCTTTGTTGTGTTCACTTATTTTTTTTTCTCTTTATTTCTTCCATCACCTTGGCTTGCACACCAGCAACTTGGCTTTAAAATCAAACTTGTTTTTTTCTGGTCAGTGAACTAGCCAGTGGCTTTATGTCTGATATAGTCTTGGAAGCTTCTTCAACAATGTTTTCCAGGAGCTGTCCATCCTACCAGTGTCTGTTTTTCTGGCTCAGGCTTTTTACATGCTTTTAAGTTACATGAAGATTGGCTTCTACGTTCATGAGGCATTATTATGTTTCCGTGTATACAAGCATTATGAATTCACGTTATTCAAAGAGTTGCCTGTCTGAACCAAGGAAGAAGTCTCGTATTTTGGAAGAAGTTTACAAAAATAAATAATTTCCCTCAAAATGGAAATAATGGTGGACATGGAGAGGATAATCTGTAGATTATTACAGCTATGTGTTCTTTTTTTTTCTTTTTTTCTTTTTTTGAGATGGAGTTTCGCTCTTGTTGCCCAGGCTGGAGTGCAATGGGATGATCTCAGCTCACGGAAATCTCCTCCGCCTCCTGGGTTCAACCAATTCTCCTGCCTCAGCTTCCTGAGTAGCTGGGATTACAAGTGCCTACCACCACGCCCAGCTAATTTTTGTATTTTTAATAGATTCAGGGTCTCGCCATGTTGGCCAGGCTGGTCTTGAACTCCTGACCTAGGGTGATCCTCCTGCCTCAGCCTCTCAAAGTACTGGAATTACAGGCGTGACACCTATGTGTTCTTTTATTCCACATGCAGTCATTAAACACTGCTCTACATTAGGCATTAGGTTGGGTGTTGGAAACACAAAGATGTCAGAGTTTGGGTTCTCAGTAAAACCTTCAGCTTGCCTTGGAGATAGACTCACAAACCATGAATATTTCATTTTCTCTTAAACTTTCTATTTACTCATTTATGAAAGTCATATTTAAACAGCTTTTGATTTTAATACCTTTTATTAAGTATTTTTCTCACATTGTAAGAATGATTCTTCAAAAATAATCTATCAGAATTAAAACCATGCTTTTCACATGTGGGCATTATGTAGCTATCTTTTGACGGTTGCTTGGTATTCAAAGAATAGAGGATATTGATCATTACTGTCATTCAAAAAAATGAAAGAAAAATACATTTGACACTATTCAGAATCTTTTAATCTCAACAATGTTACTAAGTCATAAGATGTGTTAAATTTCATGAAAACATTCAAATTCTTTTTATTGATTTTAATACTGTTTATATAAATGTTACTATGTCTATAGGTATAAGTCATGAAGAATAGTAATCTAATAATTGTGTGAATATGAAACTGGGTAGTCATCCCTTGGTATCTGTGGATGACTGGTTCCAAGACATCCATGCATACCAAAGCCTGGGAAGCTCACGACCCTAATATAAAGTGGCATAGTATTTGCATATGACCTACCGACATCCTCCTGTGTAGTTGAAATCATCTGTGGATTACATATAATACCTAATGCAATGTAAATAGTTGTTAGAATGTATTTTATTTGTATTATTTTATTATTGTATGGTTATTTTAAATTTTTTATTTATTTTTGATCTGCAGTTATTTGAATCTGTGGATGTGGCACCTGTGCAGACAGAGGGCCAACTATAATTGCTACTCATAAAATACTGTATATGTGAGTGCTTCTGTGTGTGTGTGTTTGTGTTTATGAGACAGATAAGAAAAAACAGATTTCTCAAATACCTGAACTAAAACTAAATTTAATAATCAAGTAAAGACATAGCTCATAAATCTTAGGACTGAACTATATTATGATTCTTTTTGGAAAATAGACTAACATATAGAAAATACCCCTAAGGGGCACTGCTTTTGATATCTTATAAATATGTTAGGAGGTTAAAATGTTTTAATAAATTGCCTTTTATATTTTAAAATTCACATACTGGCATAGAAAAAGTGAGTCTTCTTCAAGTTTTCTATTACATGACATATCTTGAAGTCCATTGATACTGGATGCATCTGTGATTCTATTAGCTTAAAACATCTCTGAGATAGGATCTTTCCACTCACTTTCCTCTTGGAGCTCTCTCTATGAGGCTCATTCTGTGATACATTTTTCAATTTTATACTTCAAATCTGATCTTGAGTTACTTTATTTGACTTACATTCTTGTAGAATTTTTTTAGCATTAATTTTATCAGCCGTTTGCAACACACTCTGGAATTCATCACTTGAAAGACACTATTGAAGGGGAGCTTAATTGGATGAGATTGATTTCCCCACACACATCATTACACATGCTATATATATGTATGAATGCTGCTAAAGGAGAAATGGGGGAAATATGTTATTCTTTCTCTGACACACTATGTAAATAATACTATTAACTTGTTAATCAGTACCAGGAGCGATGTGGGATGTATAGATTTGGTCTTCTGAATTCTGAGTGACACTGAAAATCAAGTGATAGCTCTTTTAAATTGCTACTCACTGATTTAGAATGAATGCTTATCCATCTAGAATAAAATAAAATCTTTCTGAATAATCAATTTAACCACAATTATTTATAGAGAAGTATGATGTGTCTATAAAACTTCAGTAATCATACTGAAGCATGGGTAAGCTGGTTATACTAATACACCAATTAAGAGTGTCATAGAGTCTTTATGATTATTCAAATATTGTACATTAATAAATTCTAAAACACTCTGAATATACCACATTTATTTTTCTTTTCAAATAGCTACACAGTTTCTTACTAACTTCTGGGGGTGGAAGATGAAGAAAGCAAGCATACAAATGTCATCTCATTTGCCTTCAAAAATGGTTCCACTTTTTACACAAATATCAGAGCCCAGCATTTGGGGAAATCATAAGAGTACATAGTGGAGGCTTCCTGGGAAGAAAAATAAATCTAGGATAGGGGAGAATAAAAGACCACACAAGGCAAAGCAAAACCTAGAGGACTAGAGCACAGCCAGTGTGGGATAATCTGAACATGGTAATGACAAAAATATATAAGCATGCAAATATTTTACTACCTGTTCAGAATCTTCCTTGAGTTTGAATTGCTTGGCTGATGGAAAAAGTCAGACTTTTATTTTCAAAGTCTCAGAACGCTCAGTAGTTTTATCTGTTCGTGTATCATTTTTGACACTGACAATTTACTTTTATCACTATGTATGGAAGCACCAAGATACACTCCAGGGAATTCCCTGGGTTGCAGAAGAACTAGTAGCAATTTCCTATTAGCAATCTTAGTTCTGATAGTAATCAGTTCCAATTCCTTCTGCCAATATCGTACCTCCTTTCTTTGTGTGCAGACGCACTAGCAGAAAGAGCCAAAAGTGGTCAAGTGATAGTTAGGTTAAGTGGAATCTTTACTGTGTCCCTTAATGGAAGTATCTCCCACACCCAAAGAACTAAGAGTTTTATTCAGTAGGGACTAAAATTGCTAAGACAGAAAGCACAAATTTCATAGGTGGGTTGCAGGGAATATAGTGAGAGAGGCCAATCTTCCTTTTACTCCTTGCTTCTCAGATCTGTGCATTCAAGCTGTTTTGGAATATGGTGCCTTAATGTCAGCTATTGGCTCAGTATAAATACCACCTCCTGGAGGTAGCATTCCTGCCCTACATGGCATTGTCCCCAAACTGGCACTTCTATGGTATCTTATAAACCATTCCATCATTCAGTGAGGTTGACCACTTTCAGGCCATATAGTGTATGTTAGAACTGGTAGATCTTATGTTCATGCAGTCATTGTTACCCTTATTAATTGTAAAATGTGTCCCTTTGTCTGATGTAATAATTTGTTGCCACTGAACAAGTCATCCTGTCTCCCTAGTTGTTGATTGTCTCCTCTACCACAGATGCTCTCTGGTAAGCAATATCATGGCGTAGAGATCCTTATGTTTGTGTCAACTCTTATATGTCCATCCTGAGGGGTAATAGTATGGTGGCAGTCCACTTTCACCTAGAAGCAACATACACAACCATCCATTTGTGAACCATGCCTCGGATTTCATTTCTGCTAGGTGGTGACAGAGAAAATCCATTTCCCACTACAAGACTATATGTGTGAGCTGAGAGAGAAGAGCATGCAACAGAATTAAGGGGTATGGGGATCTAAATCACTTGTTCATGTTACTTAATAATGCCCTTTAGACCTCACTAAGCCCAAACTCATATGTGCTATTTCCATCCTATGGGCAGATTGCTATTGTACTGTTCATGTTTCTTACTTGGTGAGTGTGATAACACCTGGTTTAGGATGAGAAGCTTTGGTCACATAATAACTTGATATTCCATGATCAGGCACTCGTCCTCTAGTAGTGCCCAGGAGAATGGCAGAGACTGCTTTTACAAATGGCAAGTAGTTCTCTAACTCACAAGGTACAGACTACAGGATGTTGCTTAAGGATTCCAGGCATCTGCCTGTGCAACGGCTCTTCTTGTGGTACTAGAAAGAGACTATACACAGCCTTCGAAGTGTTGGTCACATGGATTGACTGCAGAGTTCTCTCTTACTCTGGGCCCCATCTAAAAGCCTCAGCCTTCCAAGGTGCCCGTTATGTTGGTTACAGCAGTAATCCTAAGCTCAATGTGTGTAGCCTCTAAGATTCAAAAAATCTCACCAACAGGCGTGTCTTTTTGTGGGTAGGAGTACATGGGTGACAATTCTTTGCCTTAAAGGGAATGCTACTCTGCCCCAGACCATTAGACTCCTAACATCCTTACTGATATCACAGGTTCCCAAATCTCCACAGTTTTATTCTCCCACTTTCCCTTACTATGGAATACATAGTACTTGCCACTTCTTGATCACCAAGTCCAATTAGCATATTTCATCAATATAGTAGACTGATGCAATATTATTCAAAATATGAAAGTAATCAGGATCCTGGAGAATTATATCATGACAATGATCAAGAAAGTTAATAGAGCCCTGGGGCTACAGCCTTCATAGTCTTCCAACATAATATAACTGCTTTGGATCATCTTTATGAATAGATTGGAAAACAATGCCAGTTCAATATGGAACCCTCATCAACGGTATAAGTGCCCTTATAATGGAGAGCTGATAGAGCTCCTATGCCTTGTTTACCAGGTGAGGCCATGAGACAAGGTGCCATCTATGAGGAAACAACCCTCACCAGTTACTGAACCTGCTGGTGCCTTAATCTTGGACTTTCCAGCCTCCAGAACTGTGAGAAATAAATGTTTGCTGTTTATAAACTGTCCCATTTCTGGTATTCTATTATAGCAGACCAAGCAGACTAAGAATGCTCTAATCTCTGCAGTTTTACCTGGGGTGTGATTTTCTATTTTGGCTGGGCTGGGATCTGGGCGAGAGGTAAGACAGTTTCTGGGACGTCTACTTAGCCTTTCCTACAATAATGGTTATTACTCCACAGGTCAGTGAACCAATGTGAGGGCTCTGCTAGCTGCTAAGTACATTCACATCAACCATATACTCAGGAAATGAGTAAATAACCTTAGAGTAGGTTCATGAACCCATCATCAGAGACTTGAACCAGAACTTTGTATATTTCCTGGTCTCTAATTACTCTAACCCTTGAATCATGTTGAACTGTTGGATTTTTGAGTGTCAGGTCAGATCTAGTGTCTAAAAACACTCAAATTGTTAAATATTTCCTTTCCTCCAGGTAAATGGCTGAAGATTCCTTTGGGGGAAGATCAGGTAACATGATTATTGTATATATTTGCAGTAGTACTGCAGGGTTCTTCTTCAAGGGGACTTGACTTCCACCTCAATCAATCAGTTTGGATCTGAGTGTTATATCTGTAAACCAGTGGAATTATACACTGGCTTGAAGCAGCATCAGAGTTACCAAGATTTTCATAGGTGGTGGATTGGACTGAGTGCAATGGAAGATGAAGTGTTGGCTTTTCTAATAGCTGCCGTGCTTCAGCAGTACAAGGACAATGGTAATAAGGGCTGTGAAGTCGACTTGCTTGTATAATACAAGTGCTTTTAGTAGCTTTGAAAATAGAAAATAGGCTTTGAAAAGTGCTCAGGTCAAACAACCAAACAAGGAAAGACACATAAAAAGAGACTATAAATGACACCTTTCTGATGCTATTGGAATCTTATTTGGATCTAAGCTTCCTAGCTGGCCTCCCATTCATGCTTAGGCTTGTTAATATGTAGAAAGTGCATGAATAAAGATTCTGTAGCAGAAACAGATCAGCTTTCATAGCATTTACCACCATTTGTTACTGACATGCGCTGGTGGCTTTATAGGAATGACTCCCCACTGAACTGCGAGTTCTTGTGTCATGAGTCAGGGATGGGAATCGTGTCTCTGCAGTTTACTGTGGCACATGGCTTCGCACATGGAAGCAGCTCAGCTTTTCTCAAATGAATAAAGAATAAATGAACTCGTCGGGGAAAACTCATGGTTTTATATCTCAAAGTAAAGTTTAAGTAAATAGGTTTGGAGATGGGATGAGTCTATTCTTACGGGTGCACCTGCTGGATGAAGTTTAATTCAACTGACTGCTTTTTCGCATGTTGTGTAAAACCACGGTGTGGGTGGATTCATTCTCAGGATCAAAATGCTACCTCCCAATTTTGGATGATGTGACACTGGAGCTGCTAAAACTAAAAGAAAAGGAAGCAGGGAGGGGTAGACTTGAGTATTTGAGTATTTTCTGTGTTTAGAATTTAGATAAGTGTGTGAAAGGTTTTTTAAAAGAATTAATCTCATTGATCACTAAAAGAGACATTGTCTTTGTCTCAAAGAAATAGGAAAAACTTAAAATGAGAGACAGAGACCAGAACAACCTCTAGGAGACCCATTATCCCACCAGCTCTGCCACTACCTGGTCGAGTAGATTTTAGCCAGGTCTTTTCATCTTGTTGATCATGTTTCCACATCTATGATTTAAGGGGGTTTAATGAGATGATTCTTAAAGTTTCCTCCAGCTCTAAAATTCAATGACACCATGACTTCCTACCCCGGTGTCCACATATCTTCATATTATATAGGTCCACTGGAAATATAGTTCTATAGCTTAACCAGTGGGACTTAAGGACCCTACCAATTCCTTCAAATGGGAAGGGAGTGGTTATTCTGATGGGGTATTAGAGGAAAAACCTGAGTCCTATATCCCATTTGAAAGCTTTTTTTTAGCTAACACTGACCTGAACATTGTCTTATTTCCATTTCCCTGAATATGCTATTCCCTCCCATGACCCTGTTTATAATTCACCTACCACCACAAATCTGTACCTTCTTAGGATATATTTCATCCAGTTGGAATTTCATAAATTGTCCACGATTTTGCTGATGGTCAATAATTTTAAATGACTCATTCTGCCCCTGCCTTTGTGACAGTTTCCTTACTGTGGAAGTCACCTGCCTTTTTGTGCAACTTCTTTGAAGTTTAATTTGCTCCCTTCATCATGATTGCTTATGCAGAAGCTCCACCATGCACCATTTTGCTTTAAAAGCAGAGTCTTCTGACCTCCTATCTTCCCTTGCCTACTCCCCAGCCCTCTGTCAGCTAGCCCTCAATTGGCTTCTAATGTCCTATTCATTGGAGCCCCTTGTCTGCAGGCACATGCTGTCACTTGCAAGGACATTTTTCATCCTGCACACTGAGTTACTTTAATACCAATATATTTCAGAATTTGCAAGGGACACCATGTGCTATAAGTACTCAGAGATGCCAAGATATTTAGCATCTCCCCCTTTCCTTAATATCTTGATTTTAACAAAAGTATTAGACTAAGTGCTACATGATGTAAAGCTACTTTAACATGGTCCATTGTAAAGGCAAAGTGAATGTGGGAAGTGTTCTGGTGCTCTTTCTAATCAGTGGGTTCTTCAAGTTACTGATTAAGGAGCTAAAAGAAGCACCTTTTTACCCAGGGAAAGCTGGATTATTCTATGGCAGCAGCCATCACTGCCCTGGCCTGTAATTCAGTTGCTGTAGGGCTTTGCAAAGGCCTATCCCAGGTGTATACAAAGACGGCCTTTTGAGAAGCAGAGACTATTTTAAAAATTAGATGTCCAAAGCTTTGTAATTTCTGACTTTAGATTTATGTTTAGTTTTTGCTTTTATAAATAATTATACACAAAAGAAGAGGTTTATTGCTTTCTTTTTAATACAGCATCACATTCACATGCACAGATGAAAATAATCTATAAAAAAACAAGTATCTGGCATTCTAGGTGTGGAATGTCACTATTATCAAACAAGTACCTGAAATTCAATATTTTTGTGTTGGATGACAGAAAAAGAACTACGGTCAGTTTCAGAAATAAATATAAAAGCTGAGTTTTAGCAGAAGCCCACTTGAACAGATATCATATGCTAGAGAGAAGGACAACAGATCCGACAGTTCTATGTGTATAAGAAACACAAATAGACATAATTATCTCTGCCCCAGGGACTTAACCCCTCGGGGAAAAGACCAGGCTTCCAGGCTCCTTATCAAACTAAAATAATTTTGAAATACATTTTTCATTTCCTCCAGCTCTGGTTTAAAAATGTTTGCAGATAGATACTGTTTGTTGTTGTTGTTTTTTTCTCCCTTCATTTTGTTTTCAGTGTTCATAAGGACAATTAAAACCCAGGCTGTAATAAGGCATCTGTCGTAAACAAGTTCAGACAAAGGAAGCAATTTCTCTGGCAAGTAGGAGGCATAAGGAGACGTAAAGGCCTACATTATAGAAAGCATAGATAATAACAGAAAATAAACCCTTTTCACCTCCACCCCACTCCACATACTGTGTGGATCTCATTGGCTAAAATTATCAACCTTGTAAGTTGTTTTTGGAATCATTAAATAGCAAATATATTGTTAATCTTTAAAATTTACATTATGGGTTCTGGCCACAACCTGTATTTCTCCATTCTAAATTAACAGCAAATAGGATTTTCCTGCATTTCTCCAGTCTAAATTAAGAGCAAATAGGTATTTGCCTACAGCATCAACAAGAATACACCCTGCTAGAGTCTCTTCCTTAGTGTGTGTGCGCACAATCACATACACAAACACACAGATGCGCACACGTGAGACACACTGACACACTGCGCCGCGAGCACAGACTTGTGCAAGGAGATACACGTGCACACATGTGCACAGATATGCACAAGTGCACACTCACATACATGCACAGAAATGTATCCACAGAGACACGCTTACACACAGGCACATGCACCCACAAACACACACAATTCCCTGGCCAGTCACTGAGAGGAGGTATCTGTCTTTCCAAGCTCTGTTTTAGGCCACCGGGCTTCTGAGCTTGTGCTCATTTTCATTGCTGAAAATAATCATTTTCAGCCTAACTCGCCTCAGTGCCTCAGGGAAAGTTCATTCCTATTGCTTCCTCAATATCCCTTTCCCACATGAGGCCCCAAAGCCAAATCTTTCCATTTCAGAGAAAAACTGCTGTTCACCAAACTGGACAGCATCGATATTTGCCCATTGGAAGATGCTGCTTTTCACATCTTTCGCTGAAATACAGGTACAGGACAGTGACACACAGTTCTTAGAGTGTTCCTTTTCAGGAGACAATTTAAGTGGTAACTTTCTGCCTCCCTGCTTCTACTGGAAAGCCAGTGGAGTGGTCATCAAAAAACTAAGTCTATTCCCTCACTGCCCCGGGCAGGGATTGTGTCTTATTCATCTTTACCTCTACAGTGCCTAGCAAAGCGCCTGCCACAGAACAGAATCCAGTAAAGATCTCTTCAATACATGCAATTTCAGCATTAGATCCTTCTCCCTCAATTTCTCAAATGTGTGCATGCGTACTCACAGGGGTATGCACTTATGTGCCACGGAGCATGAGCAGTCACAAGATAAACATAGAATCTCTCCAGCTTCTTGGAAAATCCATTTATTTTCTAAGTCATGTTTAAGAGATTATTTTTCTATTAAAGCAAACATTGGATAAGGAGAATCTAATAAATGTCATGTTGGTAGTTGTGGTAAAGATCATGAGCTTTGAAGATAGTTTTAAATTCTGTACCTACCACTGATTGGTGATATGACCTCAAATACATTTTAAAAAATTCTTCCAAGCATTTTTATTCTCAGTTGTAAAATGAAGATAATCATAACTGTTTTATAGAGACTTGGGGATTCAAATAAGAGAATATACGCAATTGTAGTTAATGATACTGGAGATAGTCACCGTGGCACTAAATGTGATTGCAGCAGTATACTAATATTGGTAGTAGCCACAATAATGTTGAGATTAGCAGGGGCAACTGTAACAGCCACAGAAATAAATAGCAAAAGGAGTGAATGAATAAGCAATTGAATGCACAAATAAATAAGACAAGTTAACCTAAATGTAAGGGCACTAGCTTTTTAAGTCAGTAGCCACCAGTGAGAATTGCTTAATCCTACTAGTTGGTTTTACAGGTACAGACAAGGAAACTGAGACTCAGAAAACTTAACGAAGTTACTCACCCAAGTTCATCACACTTGCTGACAATATCAAGACTATAACCCCCTTATTCCAGGTTTAGGGGGTATAGGTTACAGTATGATCTCTCATCTCTGAATATCATTATTATCCCTATGCAACAGTAAAGAGATATGCCCAGGCACAAAAGTGGAGAATTGACAGTCATGCACACTGTAGCAAAATGAACCTGGACTATAGAGCCTGAGATTGAAAATCATCTCTGCCATTTCCAAGATTTCTGTCTGTGGCCCAGTTATTTAATCTCTCTGAAAATCGTTATCTACATGTGGGGTAAAGACGATACTATCTGCCTTGCAGGTTGATAAGGGAATTAGAAAAACTGTATCAAAGTGCCTTGTAACACATAGTGGTAGATACTAAATGATAGTTTTTCTATATCCATTTTCTTTATTGTCACTCATTTTTAATGTCTTTTCAAATACAGTTACCAATCCCATAGGAAAAATAATTATCATGCACAGGATGTATTCCAAACATGACAGGAGCTACAGTGATAGAATACATTAGAAATTCAGGGGGTTTATGGCCTCATCCTGACAGTCGCTGGAGTTTCAATGATAATACTTGACTTTTCCAAGTGGTAAATTTCTTCACCACTGCAGGAATTAATACAGGGTGGGGTGAGGGTATAAAATAAATCGAAAATTTTAAAGACAGTGAATTTTCTTAAGAACAATAATAACTAGAAAGCAGACTAAACACTTGATATAGTTGTCTCATACTATTTTTATTTTGAATGTGGTTTTCTTTTTTCCTGTTTTAAAGGAATTCTCTCACATTCTGAAGAACATGATGTCATATTTGTCAACCAAGCTCTGACCTGGAAATCAAAAAAATTTATATAGCTAAAAAGTGAATTACAGAATAACAGGACAAATCAGTTCTCTGTGCTCTATGTAGCTCATTCCTCACCATCACCAAAAAAAAAAAAAAAAAATTAAAACATTAAAAAAAATTTTTAAATGGTGGAAGTAGGCAGTATGATCACATAATAAAGGAAGATTATTTAAATCAAGAATAATGTTATTGAAAACTTACTAAATTATTCTTATTTTCTTCATTTTCCCTGGGCCTGGTGACAAGCCTATTTGGAGCAACACTGGCTGCTTGGAAGAGGCTAGCAGGGCAAACTAGAAGGCGATGGCCACACCAATCACCCTCTGTGTGACCCTGAGCTGTTTCTGAACTCCTCAGTCTCAGATACATTGTACTCCTCTCTAAAGTCTGTTCCAGTTCTAACTTTATATCCTCTGACTCAGACCAATAGAGTGCCTAAGAACTAAAACTATAACCCTTCCTCAGGCAGGGTAAACTGGGACTCTCTCCTTAGCTTTACTGTACGCTGGTGTCAGAACAGGTGTAAGGCAATGAAGTTATGAGGAAGCCACTATTTTGAGGTAGTACACTGACCCTTGGGGTATCCACACCTTCTCCCAGTCATTCAATCAAATGCAAATCTAGGTTCGCTGTGAAGGGGTCTTGCAGTTCCACTGAAGGACCCATGTCAGTTAATTTTAAGAAATGGAGGGATTATCTGGGTGGACCTGATATAATCAGTCTCATTGGTCCTTTAAAAGCGAGAGATTTTTTATTTTTTTCAAGCAGGCCACAGAGGAAGAAGTCAGAAACACATTTTCTTCTAGGCCTGGAAAGAAGCAATGCTATGCTGTGAATTTCCAATAGGAGCCACATGGCAAGAAATTGTGAGTGGCTTCTAGGAGCTGAAAGTGGTCCCTAGCTGACAGCAGGAAAATGTGGACCTTAGTCACAGGACCACAAAGAACTGAATCCTGGCAAAAACATTGAGCTTGGAAGCATCTTGATGTCAACGCTGTGATAATTAGAGCACAGAATTCCACCATTCAATTCCCAGACTTCTGATCTACAGAACTGTGAACTCATAAATGGATATTTTCAAGCCATTAAGGTTATGGAAATTTGTTACACAGCAGTAGAAATCTAATATGCCTCTATGATTAGAGAAAATAGTAGATAATTTAATAGTTGTTTCTTACATTGAAAAATATTTCTTAGGCATTCTACTTATAATTTCCTCTTCATGTAGCTCAGCTGAAAGGTCATTCTCATCCACAGTTTGAGATAATACACTGGCCCCTGGTGTACATGTACCTTCTGTTAATTATGTATAAATCACCAGGTCAGCCTTTCTCCAGGTAGGCAGAACTGGACCCTTCTCTACCTTAAGGCCGTTTCTCTCAAGGGAAAAGCAGAGGATTCCAGGAGGCAAAACACAAAACAAAACGCTGCTATTTCAGAGCATTCTCTACCCTAGGACTGTTTGCTTTGTGGAGACTAGGAGTCTAAATTTAAATAGCCTCATACAAGGACTCTACCCATTAAACTTTGTTTTTCTTTATCGCAGTAGTACATTTTATTTCAAGATGGCTAGAGCAAGTGAGCAAGCTGTTGGTCAGGAAGCTGGGGTGTGCTGGAAATTCCCCGGTGATTCATTTACAGGGAGAACGACAAGAGTTCTGAATGGACAAGAGGGGAACGGTGGCCACAAGAAAGCTCTGGGAGTATCATTAAACCAGTTTCCTTATTGTTCAGAACCAGGCAGGTTCCACCTGGTCTTCACTCTTGGGTCCAGGAGGCTCCAACTGCATGAACCAAAATAAAGGGCATCTGCAGGTTTTCCAGAGGGAGAATGATGCAGAAAGGAGGTAAAGAAAACATTAAAAAGAACACTTATTTTCTAGGACCATAGAAAGCTGAGTAGTGATTATTTTTTTTAACTTCATTTTTTGATCAACCCTTTTCTTGAAAAGAAAACGCTAGCGATTTCACTTAAGACACAACCAGAGCGCCACCATGTGGTGGAGTCTTTATGGACGCACGTGGGCTTAGAGTGGGTTTGCAGACTGTATTGCAAGAAAATTGTACATCGTGACAAAAGCCAGAAAACTTAATAATAAAGATCATGCATGTTTTCAAAAGTTTGGTGATAGCCTTGTTTATTTTATCATCATATTTCCATAAGGTGTGACAATGACTCTCACATTTAACACTGCATAAAGTTATCATTGGTGTCATTTTTAAAGTGAAGTTATTTTGTTTAATTGCCTTATTTAAAAAAACAGAACAGAGCTAACACTAGTACACAGGAACAGAAAAGTATATGCTCTAGTTCATGAAAACTCACATTTTTTTGCAAATTCCTCATAGAGATCAGCTGGTATTAGCGGATTTCTGGATTATTTGTTTAGTTGTGAGGTTGTTGTTTGTGAGCAGATAGAAAAAAGTGATCTCATTCATCAATTAGAATAATCAGTTCAATCATGATGTGTAACACTCGGCTTTAGGTTTAAATTCTGGAAGAGAGTGCGTGATTAGCTTTGCTTCATCTTCTGACCAACCTTTGTCCAGGGGCCTTGACTTACAGTCTGGCCAAGACTACATGCAATGAAGGGTAGTTCACAAACTCAGAAGTAGGGTTAGAATAGTAAGGAGGTAGGAAAAAGCCAGCATATGACTAGTGTGCTTTGTGTCATTTCAGGGACTAGTTTATCCCTGGATACCACTAGGAACCAAACGTATGGCAACATACATGTCCTAACTCCCAGCGTCTACTCACTGAATGATGCAGAGCCTCCTGAGCTGCCTGAGATCTTCTGGTCCATGGACATTCTGCCACTGTGGGGTCCTGGTCAAATTTTAATCTCAGAGTCACTGAGGTCACCTGCTACTATATTATAAGCTTCCCGGAAGTTCACGTGATATCTGCTTTCACTGTATCTCAGGTCCATTTCTGGCCTGAAGATATTCATGTTTTGTTCTTATGCTGCATATTTAGGTATTTCAATGGGAAACTACCTAAAAAGGACCTGGAACCTTCTGGACACCTTGGTGAAATGGCTTTTTCCTTTTGCAGGGAGATTAAGTCATCATTAATGCTGTCCCTGTTGCTTTCATGCAGTGTGCTTTGTGTCCTTGCCAAGAAAGAGCATCTTGTGATGAAAAAGACCCATATAGTGTCTGAAGGTTCCTTACTCTTTCAAATTTTGCTTTGAAAATTACAATGTGTTTAAATATTCTTTGCCAAAATATGTCCCTTTCTTCGAGGACTTATGACTGCTTATTCTTTTGGTTATTTTACAATATACATATATATGAGGCAGAAGTTGTGATCAGTGTCCCAAATCAATGAAAAAAAGTTGTTATAAAATGTCGCTTAATTTATCACCTGGTTGAAAATTATAATGGAGGTCAGAACATTTCTTCCCCACATTTTTCTGCCTTCCCAGGAATTATCCAGTTGTACCCCTCAAGAAACTTCTTATTTACAGGCCTGCAGTAATCTCTACCGCATATACCTTCATGGCTGTTTCTTGATATTGCATAATTGCTGTATCACTGTAATCAAAGAATATCTTCAGAGAGAGAAAGAGAGAGCCAGATTTGCCAGGAGAACTGGAAGTCTTCTGACTGAAGTCACGGCTTTCCTCATAGATGACTTTGCTTCTCCACAGTTGTGATCTTTTCTCTTACTGATGTCTAAATGACATTACTCTTATGTTAGAAAATACTGAAAAAGAGATTATTAAAATATCTAATCAGCTCGTTATAATAATACATCTATGCTATTTGGTAGCTTTAAAACCTCTTTACAAACTGTTGGTGGTGGGTTCAGACAATTTCTGAGCAGAAGAAGCTTCTATTCCCTTAGTAGCACATGCTTAATAGTTGATTTTGAAACATTCTTTGTCTTGGAGGATTATTTTTTAAACTGTCTTAATGACGAAGTGTCAAATTATAAAATATACTGAGCTACAGGGTGGTTTTTCATTTTTGCACTTGACTTATTTGAGCATTTCACCTAAGTGCTGCTTTTTCCAGTAGCTTTTTCCCCAATTTCTATAGAAATGTCATTAGAAGGAGTAATTTTCCCAAATGCCCTATTATTTCTAGGTGAGTAACAAAAGTAAATTGTCTGCTGAAGACAGAGTAGGCTGAGAGGATATATCACTGACACATGTGCATGCTGCCTTTCTCAGGTTCTTGGTACTTGCTGTATGGACAAAAGTGTACACAAAAAAAGTTATAATGTGTTTTTAATAATGTAACCACAGCCTGGTGGCTCACGCCTGTAATCCCAGCACTTTTGGAGGCCAAGGCAGGAGGATCACTTAAGGTCAGGAGTTCGAGACCAGCCTGGCCACATGGCAAAACCCCATCTCTACTAAAAATACAAAAATTAGCTGGGCATGGTGGTGCATGCCTATAATCCCAGCTACTTGGGAGGCTGAGGCAGGAGAATCCCTTGAACTCAGGAGGCGGAGGTTGCAGTGAACCAAGATCGTGCCACTGCACTGCAGCCTGGGAGACAGGGCAAGACTGTCTCAAAAAAAAAAAAAGAAAAGAAAAGAAAAAAAAGATCTAGCCACTGCTAGCCATTAAAAATGCTGAAATCAGAATCTTTATTCACTTTGTGTGGTTTTTTTTTTTAACAGACTTTCTTCTACCACTGACTTTGGAAGATGAACACGTTGATTTATACAGATTTTAGAGGACAGGAGCTCATTTTGTAACTCCCTGCAGGGTAAAATCCAACTTCTTACTTTGGCATATGAGAGTTTACCAAATGTAGCCTTAATCATTTATGTGCAGCTCATTTGCAGCATTCCTTATTCCGGCTATATTCAGGTTGCTATTACCCAGGGATACAGACACTCTCTTGCTAGTGAGCTTTTATCATACTCTTCCTTGTGCCAGAAACACCTTGATCTTACTCATCCTCCCTGATCTAGATTAGGGATTAGCAAACTATGACCATGGATCACATCTGATCTGCCACTCTACCTCTTTTTGCAAGTAAAGATTTATTAGAACACAGCCATGCTCATTTATTCCTATATTGTCTATTACAGCTTTTGCACTATGACTGCAGAGTTGAATATGTACAGCAGAGACTAGCCACAGAGCCTAAAATATTTCCTATCTGGCATTTCACAAAAAAAGTTTGCTGATACATGGTCTATATTATTATTATTTTTCTGGTGAAGCAGTCACTCTATCCAAGTGTCCTAGTCAACTTATCATTCCTATAGTACTAGAGCATTCTTCACAAGCCACTAAAGAGTAACTAGCATTGTTAGAAAATGTGTTTATTCTATACTACAAGGCAATAGTAACCAAAACAGCATGGTACTGGTACAAAAGCAGACACATAGACCAATGGAATAGGTTAGAGAATCCAGAAATAAAGCTGCACACCTATGACCATCTGATCTTTAATAATGTCAACAATAACAAGCAATGAGGAAAGAACTCCCTATTCAATAAATGATGCTGGGATAACTGGCTAGCCAGATGCGAAAGAATGAAACTAGACACCTACCTTTCACCATATGCAAAAATTAACTCAAGATTGATTAAGGACTTAAACATAAAATCTAAAACTATAAAAACCCTAGAAGAAAATCTAGGAAATATTATTCAGCACATAGGCTTTGGCAAAGATGTCATGATGAGGATTCCCAAAGCAATTGCAACACAACAAAAATTGATAAATGGGACCAATCTGATTAAACCAAAGAGCCGCTTCACAGCAAAATAAACTATCAACAGAGTAAAGAGACAACCTACAAAATGCGAGAAAATATTCACAAACTATGCATCTGAAAAAGGTCTAATATCCAGCATCTATAAGGAACTTAAATAATTGAACAAGTGAAAAACAAATAACCCCATTAAAAAATGAGCAAAAGACATGAACAGACACTTCTAAAAAGAAGACATACAAGCAGCCAACAAATATATGAAAAAATGTTCAACATCAGAGAAATGCAAATCAAAACCACAATGAGATATCAACAGTAAAATAACAACAGATATTGGCAAGGCTGCAGAGAAAAAGGAATGCTAATACACTGTTGGTGGAAACGTAAATTAATTCAGCTAATGTGAAAAGCAGGTTGGAGGTTTCTCAAAGATCTTAAAACAGAACTACCATTCAATCCCAATACTTGGTATATACCCAAAGGAATATAAATAATTATACCATAAAGACACATGCACATGTACGTTCATTACAGCACTTTTCATAGTACCAAAGACATGGAATCAACCTAGATGCTCATCAGTGGTAGAATAGGTAAAGAAAATCTGATACATATATACTGTGGAACACTACACAGTGATTAAAAAAAAGAATGACATCATGTCCTTTGCAGCACACAAATGCAGCCAGGGGCCATTATCCCAAGTAAATTAACACTGGAACAGAAAACCAAATGCTGCATGTTCTTACTTTTAAATGGGTGCTAAGCATTGAGTACACAGGGAAACAAAGAAGGGAACAATAGATACGAGAACTTACCTGAGAGTGGAGGGTGGGAGGAGAATAAAGACCAAAAAACTACCTGTTGGGTACTATGTTCATTACCTGGGTGACAAAATCATTTGTACACTGAACTCCAGCAACACACAATTTACCAATGTAATAAGCCTGCACACGTACCCTCTGAACCTAAGGTAATAATAAGAAAAAAAAAAAAAAAGACAATTTGTTTAAGAGTCTATCCATCCCAAAGCAACTTTTCATTTCCTGTAGCTCAAACTATTTTATTTTATTTATTGCTACATGACCAGTTCCAAGAACAATGACAGAAATAGAGAAAGTGCTCAGGCAATGTTTGTGGAATAGTGAATAAAGTATTTGAGGATCCAACTAAAACCCATACAGGAGGAAATGAGAAGTAAAATAAAATATTTTCCACTTTTTTTTCATTGGATATGTTACTCATTATAGTTTTACAAGAATTAGATATTTCTTTGGGGATAAATTGCCCTCTGGTTTAGATAACTTCCATAAAGTGAAATCAAATGGTGCTATAGTCCTATTTGACTAGGTATGTCAAGATGACTATTTCTAGGCAGTTCAGTGTACAAGGATAGCTATAAAATATTGGTACTGATATTTTAAAGTGGCATCAAACATATGAACTGGAAAAATTTTTCCAGTCTTTGGCACATGCATTTATGTCTCCGATGGTGGTAAATCCTCAATCTTGGGGTGGGGGATGAAGGGATTTAGTTTTTTAAATGTTCCATAGTCATCTGGTGACACATGTTATGAATAAGGTAGGTAACAAAGTTGAGAAATATTTTTAATCTAACAAGGAATATTCTTATGAAGGAACAAGAATGATGTTTCGTGTATATCTGAACTTCGCTCATTCAACAAACAACAATTGAGTTCTTATGGTATAAGAAGTGTTGAGAAGGCAATTTCAGATGAGGCCTTCCCCAAATGTTGGAAGAATGCAGGATCATAAGAGTATAAGTAAGGCCCAGCACACATGTGATGAGTATTTACAAATGAAGATGAGCCAGACAGACTCAGATATGAGTGGAGGACTGATGAAAACTCCTACTTCTTCATACCAAAATTGGGCAAGAGAGCACTGGCTCTTATCACTTGAGAAGGAGTGGTGTCTTCCTCCTTTGTTGGGTCAGTCACAAGAGCACAGGTGGACAATGCTAGGCTGGTATGTGGGAGTCAGAAATAGAACACATAGGAGGAAGGGGCAAAATTGAGGCTAACGGCAGATTTGAGGGTCAAGTTGGAAAAGTTGAAGTAGAATTTGATCTCAGAGGCAAGTGTTAGGCTATAAACAGGAAAGTCAGAGGTCAAGAGTCGAGTGAATACAAATGAAGCAGAATAGGGGAAAAGAATAAGATGAAGGGTCAGGCACGGTGGCTCATGCCTGTAATCACAGCACTTTGGGAGGCCAAGGCAGGCGGATCACAAGGTCAGGAGATCAAGACCATCCTGGCCAACATGGTGAAACCCCGTCTCTACTGAAAACACAAAAATTAGCTGGGCTTGGTGGCATGCACCCGTAGTCTCAGCTACTCGGGAAGCTGAGGCAGGAGAATCTCTTGAACCCAGCAGGCGGAGGTTGTAGTGAGCCAAGATTGCGCCATTGTACTCCAGCTTGGTGACAGAGTGAGACTCTGTCTCAAAATAAAAGAAAAGAATGAGATGAAGGAACAGGGTCCAAAACTTTGGTTATGAACATCACTTGGGCTCCTAGAGTCCCCTTGTATTGGATGTTGACAAAGTAGAGTGTATGGGGTCCGCATGGGCTAAAGGCACAAGGTCAGAGCGAACATAAAGAAACTGTGTTCAGATTGGAGGAAACAACTAAAGGAAAATGTCAAGATTATCACTCTTAATAGCAACCTGCTACTTCTATTTTTTCATGCTGAAAAATTATTTACAAATACATGTTTAGGCTACTTCCTAGGACACAGTCTTTAAAAATTAGTAAATACAAAATGCTTCCACAGGAAACTTCTTCCCTGACATTTTCTCATCTGTCGTCTTTCTTTCTTCCAGCCCTCAGAACAATCCTATCAGATACAGATGAGAAGTCTCTGTCAGGAGGCACTCCCTTTATGATCCGAATATTTATAGTCTCAGACACCGTAAGACACGTAACTCCTCTACTAACCCACAGAAGGTAAGGTCTCCCTTAAAAATTAGAAAACGCTTCAGAGGCACAAACCACTGTTTCATTTTTTTTTATTTTGTCAAACTGGAGGTTATATTCACCAGCAAATGAGGTACAAAGAGTCAAAATCTTTGATCAGAATCAAAGATCTGTGCTTACTAGTTACCTTTTTACTGACAAGGAACTTCACACAAATAGAACAGCAATAATGTTTATTTTCCTGGCAGTCAAAACCATAATACTCTTACAGATATTCAACTGCCTATAACATTCTTGAAGAGTAAGAAAGGAGAAAAATGACTAAGCAGCCAACAAGGTGAGCAAAGCATTCAGGACTTCATATGTGGAAATATCTAATTTTTAAGCACCATGGGTCATCTTAAGCCCCAAATGACTTGTAAGGTAGGCAGGAATACGCCTAGTCTGATTTTCTAAAAAGGCCCGCTTTACAAACTGGAAACTTTTTATAACACCCCCTTCCTGACCTGTCCTGAGAAAGAACTAGACTTTAGTACTCTCCCGAAAGAATTAATCTCTAAAACAATAATCGCTAGGAAAGGAACTTGAGAAGACATCTGGAGATAGGTTTCCAAGCTGGGCGAATTATCACATTCCGTTGGGAGCTATCAAAGACTACAGAAATAAAGGGAGCAAATTTGTGGGCTCCATCCCTAGAGAATGCTTCATAAACCTGGGGTGTGGTTCAGACTTTTGCATATTGAAGGACTTCCCAGGTGACAGTGAAGATCAGCCATGTTTAGGAACCACTGATTCATTGTATTCTCCTCGCACCAGAAAAGGGCACCCCTAAATTACCCTCCACAAAAAAAATTTAAAAAACAACAACAAAAACTTTAAAGACAAAATTTCCTAATTTCTTCATGTAAAATATATTTATACTGTAAAGCCGATTTAGAAATAATCGACACATCTAGAGTCTATTTAAATAGCTACATTTAGATTAAGATTTCCCTTTACAAAGTAATTTGTTTGTGAAATTACACACATGTTCTGTCTTTTACTGTTATTGTATTGCATTTTGGAAGGCATAATAAAATATAGTCAAGTACAAAGATAAAAATCCACTGTCCCAAAACAGAATATGTTGGCTTATTTTTATATTTGCTTCAGGTCTTTTTTGTTATTGTCAGTTTGTTTTGGAAAATAAAACTGGAGTAAAAATTAAACCCCTCCATTTCTTTCACCACTTCTACCTACCATCTCTCCTTCTCTTCAGTTAAATAAACACTATCATAGATTTGCTATATAGTTTAAATGTTTATTTTCTACCACACACCTGTATCCATTAACAATATACACATATTATTTTTTAACTTATGTAAATGGCATTATATTGTATTTAACACTTTGAAACTTCATTTTTTCTTTCAACATTGCATTTTCAACATCTATCCATGTTGAAAAATAAACTATATTGAATTCATTTAAGTGCTATATGAACATTCCATCATATAAATATGGCACCACAATGTAGCAGACCATTCACTTAATGGTAGATATTTGAACTTTTCAAAAATGTTTACCTTCAGAAAAAATGCTGTTAGAGTGTCCATATATTTCCGCATTAATGCACATACACAAGAATTTCTGTAGGTATTTTAGTTCAACTGCAAAGTTATAAGATATGTACATTTTCAAATTTACTAGAAAATATCTAATTTTTTTCCAAAGTACTTATGAAAACTTTAATCAGCAATATATGATAGGTGTTTAGCTTCCCACAGTTTTGCTAACACTGACATTTGCAGTTCTTTGTGAATTGTGTCAATATGATGGTGTCTTAGTGTTGTTTTAATGACACCTCCTCAAATGCTTGTGACATTGGACATATTTTTATGAAATTATGTATTCAACATTCTTTAATACATTTATCTTCTGAACAAAAGTTTTTCTCTCAGAGAAATGTCTTGGTCTGCTTCTCTTCCTCAGTTTTTGTATCCATTCACTTGGTTGTTTGTATATATTATCAACAACAATGGACTCATTTAGTATAAAATTCTATCAGGATAAGAAGATTCTGAAAACAATTAAATGAAAATACCAAAAGCACCTTAAAATATTCTATAAATATTTATTGAACACTTACTAAATGACAGTACAATATTATGATAAAGGGTGCAGTCTTTGAAGCTGAACCACATGGTTTTAAATTCCAGCCCCACCCTTTTATAACTGGGTGAACAAGGAAAATTCCTTAACCTCTCTGTGCCACAATTGCCACATACATAAAATGGACATCATAATGGTACTTTTCAGTCAAATGTTATATAATACACATAAAACATTTAGCAAAGCATATAGTACATCCTTCCCATTAGATGCTCCTTCCCACTATAATACAGTTTCACTTTAATAGGCGACTTTCTTTTCCAGCAAATTGATGACTACATCATACCCCTTATGTCATGTTTCCCTCAAATACATAATATCAATTTGTTAACTTCTTCATTGTCTACATTGTCTTAGATTGGCATCCTTTGAATATTCTTGGTGTACACTGCCTCATTAAATTACAAACTCATGGTTACTATAGTCATGAAGATGTCACTATATGTGGAAAGAGAGTAGTGGTGATTGTCAGGAGCTTTGTTCCTGAGAAAGTAGAATCTAGATAGAAATTAGCATGCAGAAGCTTTATTAGGATGTGCTCTCGGGATTACCACACTGAATGCAAGAAAGACAACAGGACTGGGCAGACAAATGAGATTGCTAATGTTGCATGTTTTGCGGTGATTCAATACCTATATTTGCAGCTTATCAGAAACACGAAAAATACTGCCATTGAATCATAAAAATTATAAGAAGAAGAAAGAGGAGACAGAAGGGAAGAACAAGAGGAAGAAGAACAAAAGAATAGTCCCCGGCACTATTCTAAACATTTTACATATTAACTTATGTAATCCTCACAATATTTATAAGGATAATCCTGGTTTAACAGATGACAAAAGTGAGGTAATTTAAATAAATAGTCCATGGTCCCACAACTAGGATGTCATATAGCTAGATTTTGAACCCCAGCAATACAGCTTCAGAAACCATGTTCTCAACCACTATCCAGTATAGTCAGAATGAATGTCAATACCACTAATAAACCTTATCAGTTTGTTATTGTGATTTCTATTATTGTTCTCTACCAGACGTTTTGCTACGTGTTTTACTTACATTACCTCACTTAATCAAATTCTTGTAGTAACTCACAAAGGGTTATCCTCATTTATAGATGAGGAAAGTAGGCGATGTTTAGTTACTTTCCCACAGACAAGTTATTAGTTGAGCAAGGATTTTACTGTGTGCTTGTTTGGCTTTAAATCCCTTGCTCCTTCCCACTATGATACAGTTTCTCTTTAATAGGCGACTTTCTTTTCCAGCAAATTGATGACTATATCATACCTCTTATGTCATGTTTCCCTCAAATAAATAATATCAATTTGTTAACTTCTTCATTGTCTACATTGTCTTAGATTGGCATCCTTTGAATATTCTTTGTGTACATTGCCTCGTTAAATTACAAATTCAGAATTGAGCATGTAGAGGTTTTGACAGTTTTGAGTACCTAATGGGAAAGTTGCCAAGTACTTCCCACACTCTGAATTCTCATTTAGCATGCCAATGCCATAATTACTTCTTTAATAACAGAATCGCTGAGCTGACTCATATTTAATATACTTCTGAAGTGACCAATGGACTTCTTTCTGTGGTGCTCTTATTTCAGATTTCCTACATGTTCTGTCTGTATAATTTGCTTTATAACTATCCTGAGAATTTTTACCACCTATCAAGTTTGTGCAGCTATTATCCACTCCTAATCATTTTATTTTCAAATTAAAGTGTTTTATAAATATGCAATTTTTAAAAAATTTGAAGGCTTTCCTACTAGATTTATCCGAGTGAAAGATTTTATATAGATATGGTATAAAAGATGGAATATATTACATAAATTATGAATATTATTTCCTTATCACTAGCCATAGGTGCAGCTTAAAACCCTTAATTCTAAAGATGCACCTCAATCTACTTCTTGGAAATGTTTGTGTGTGTTTGTATATATGTACTTATTCACAGATGTATAAATTGATATAATAGGACTCTTAAAAGTAGGAACAGTCTAGTCTTGACAACTTACAAACTTCAGTCCTCTAAGAATATCTTAAATATATCCATGAGAAAAGCTGTCATATTATATTATAAAACCACCACCATGGGCCTTTTTGTTTTGCACAAATAAATCAATTGCAACACCTTTTTCCTGAAAAATATCTTAACTGCAGTGTAATTTAAATGCAGTTGTTTCAGTCAGAGACCATAACTATTCTGGATAGTCATATAAATTACGTCTCCACAGATTTTGATGCTTTGGTGGAAAAAACGTTCTTTTTCTCAGTATGAATTTAGTGATTTGTACTTGTGCTTAGATATTTTTATTGAAACAGTTAGCATTACAAAAACTGTAAGTAGAGACCCTAGGGACTCTTTGTGGAATGCAGGTATATTCCTGGTCTCATACTGGAGGAGGAGCTGGAAGTGTCTGAGAATGGATGGATCTCGGCTTGATGCAGCTCCATGCTGACAGATCTGTTGGTAACCCACCATTCCTACGGAACTACGAGATTGCAGGAAAAGTTCTGAAGCTAGATTAGTTTATTCTGATGGGTTTTGAGGGCTCTAGAGCAAGGCCTCTTGCCTCTGGATGGGGATGTAGTTTACTCTTAAGGGGATGGATTTACCTACTGAATTGTCAACCATGCCTTTTATATCTGTATTTATTCCAGTCTCATGGTTTTGAATAAAACATATGCTGAAAACTTCTAAATTTTTAACTTCAGTCAAAATCTCTTCCTTAAACCCCATATTCATATATCCAATTGCCTTGTCAAAATATTCACTTGGATGTTTAATACATTTCAAACTCAATACGTGTTTAAAACCGAGCTCCTCATGTCCCCAGCAAACTTATTCGTCCTTCAGTTTTGTTCAGTTTTGTTCTTTCAGTTCCAGACAATTCTACTCCTTCATTTGTAAATAAACCCTTAGATTCCTTTCCATGTCTCACACCTCGTATCTGACACATCTCTCAACTCTATACTCAAAGTATCTCTTTAACCTGATCAATGCTTAGCCACCCTGACTGCCACCACCAGTCTATACACGAAAATCTCTCCCCTGGATTATTGCGATAGCCTCCTAACTGACTGCTGTGCTCTGCCCTGACTCCCCTACAGGCTATGGCCAACAAGGCAGCCTAGTAACTCTCAATCCAATGGTGTTACTCCTCTGCTTGGTGCAATCCACTCTTCCTCAGAGCACCTGACAATGGTCTACAAGGTCCATTACAATCTGATTCCCCTCATATCCATTATGCCCACCCCCAATCCCATCTACCCACATCTCTGACTTCATCTCCTAATATGGCCCCATTTTTCATGTCACTATAGACATATTAGCTTCTTTACTATTCCTTACACATGTGAGAAATTCTCCCAATTCAGGGCCTTTGTATCTGTTGGTCCTTGTGCCAAGAATGCTTTTCCCCCATTAAATGGACTGAATATTTGTGTGCCCTCAAAATTCACATGTTGACATCATGACCCTCAACATGATGGAGATGAGGCCTTTGAGAAATAATGAAGTCATGAGAGTGGAGCCCTCCATGCATGTGTTCTAACCAAAGACTGTGCTAAAATCCATAACACAGAGCTGTTCCATATAGTTCAGAAACTTTAGTTTTAGTTGAAACAAACTACTACGGGCACATTTTACTTGGGAAACACAAACATTAAAGAGATCCAAGGATACCCCATTTTTTTCCATCAGTGAAATATATTTCAGAAGGATATAGGGAGGCAACACCACTTTAGGATGAAATTTGAATCCCCATTTTTGATTTAGGGAAGTGGTTTTACTAAGAGTGTACCTCAGGCCCCTGAGGATGAATCCCAGTAAACAAGATCCAATCCATGGGGCCTGATCAGACACCATGTTCTCCAACTGACTGCCAGTGTGGGACCCTGGTTATAATCCAAAAAGATGGAGCCATGTGAGTACTTTAACCTCGTACCGATTAGGACTTACCAGAATAGAATTGCTCTTGGGGGTGGGGGATTGTTGAAATTAAAAAAAAAAAAAAATATATATATATATATATATATATATATACACACACACATATACTGTGTGTGTGTGTGTGTGTGCGTGCTTGTATCTGTCTACATGTTCACACAGTATATACATTCTATTTGTGAAGAGAAAAGGTTTAGACATACTTTTAGGGTTATGCAGGGCATAAGAATTGTATAGCCAAGGTGGATTTTTAAGGGAAGTGAATGATACAGCAACCTATACAACTATATATATTTACAAAAAAGTTGATGGCCACTGCCAAGAGAAAGAGTATGGGATATCTAGGACTCAGAATTGAGGTTATTAGGTAACCAGAGAACTGCTTGGTTTACCTTCAAGTTTGGGGCATGTCCCTGGCTCTGTATGTAGAGATATCTTGCATCATGTTCCTCTGGGAACTCCATTCACCATCCAGATCACCCTTAAACCTAAATGCAGGTGCTTCTGAACCTTGTTTAGTGCTTTGTGAGAAGAGATTCTGAGAAAACTGGTGAAGGGGCTGGGCTTTGTGGCTGAGTGCAGAGCAAAAGGAAATAGCGTAAGCAGGTGCGGCGTCCACCATCAGTGATGACCATGACTGAATAAATTACTTATATTTCATGAGGCAACAAAGTTCCATTGACTTCAGGGCTTTCGAGTGAGAACTTAGGAGAGAGAAAGAAAGAGAGAAAGAAGTTCCATTGCCTTCAAGGGCTTTAGAGGCAGAATTTCGGAGAGAGAAAGAAAGAAGCAGGAAGGAAATAAAGGTCAGTATATATTTCTAACCTTTCATCCCAAGCATTTCCTCACAGCATTTGCTGCCTGCTTCTCTTGCTGTCCACACAATATCCACTGTGGGAGTAATGAAACTCTTCCAGGAGGCTATGTAGAAACCACTAAAATGAGTAAGCAGCTCAAAGCCCCATTCCACATCCAGAGAGCAGTTAATCCCATGCCTCTTGTCCCCATCACAGCCTCAAATGCCAGTCCCTTTGTCATCTCCATCTTTCTAGACTCATTCCCTAATGTTTGATTTTTCTTTCCAGCTGACTCACTTTTGACCTCAGCAACGTTTCACCTAACCTTCCCATTATTCTGAACTTTTACAATATGTGGTTGACAGGGCCTCAGTTGAGAGATTAGACACCGTTGGTTTTAGGAAGCACTCAGACACGGGTGACTTTCTAAAGCTCCAGGAGGTGATTCTAATGTGCAATGCAGTAAGAATCTTAACCCTCCATGCTCCCCAGATTCTAGTCCTATCTTCAACTTAGTTTTCCTCTCCAAATACTGCCCTTCCTCCAAGTTCTTTCAAGTTTGGACTCTTTCTCAGAAAGCCCAGATGCCTCAGGCCGGGAGGTGTGACTCACCATCTGGCTCCTAAATGCTGTATGAAATTCCTGAAATAACTCATCCTCCTTGGAGACCTGCCTTTCCTGACCCCCACATCTTTTTCCCACCTGCTGTTCATTTTCCAAGCCAACTTTTACCATCATTCTGGGGACTTCTATGAATGTGTAAATCACCCATTTTTTACCCTGGCTTCATGGTTCTTTGACCTTCACAATTAATTCCAATTGTCTCCTTATTTCCTTCTCTTCAGCATGAACACAATTTGAGCTTTGTCATTACCGACAACTGTCGCACCTCAGAAAGTGTATTCACCAACACTAACCTGCTGAGCATAATCTCCTGTCCTTCCAGCTCATACCTGCAATACCTTCAGTCTACACCTAGTATAGACCATTTGATGTGGTCTCTGCACTTCTCCAATTTCTCCTGTCTTGCCCCTGTTCAGGGCTTCACTTGATTCAACCTATTCCACTAGGCACATTATATTAATCATTTCCACACCATCTCTCTCAATCCCCTCTGTCCTGCTATTCCATTCCCACCCTCTGTGATATACACATTTATGGTACCTGATCTTGGTTTTGTGGTCACAAAGAGAATAAATATATTCTAACACTTGCCAGTAAAATATTCTGTTAGCCACAAAAGCAAACATAATGTTATTGTCACACCAACCTTAAGAGGCAGTTGCAATTGTTATTGCCATTTTACAGATGAGGAAAATGAAGCTTAGAAAGGTAAATAACTTACTCACAGCCACATAGGTAGTGAACACTGGAGCCTACATTTAAACCATTATCCGTTTAACTCTTGAGATTGAGTTCTTGAGCTGCTCTGGCTACAATGCCTCTATATACACCATTACAACTGTTTTCAAAGGGGTCCAAACAATAAGGTTGGTCTTCAAATTTTGTTTCTCTATTCAATCAATTATGTTACAAAAATATGATTTGGTTACATGTTATATTGCAAAATTACTTGTAAGGTAAAATATTGAGTATTTTCTGTTTAAATCAAGTTGGAATGTTATTAAACTTCATAGACAATCTCTGCTAGTCTCACGACTTTTCCTATCTCATTGATCTTGTGGGTAGAACTTACTCCATCTACTAAAAATCGTCTACTTGAATGCTTGCTTTCTTTGGAACTGGGAGACATTTTTGTAGATTCAAAAGATACCAACTTCTCATGTCAAAATCACACAGCTAGCAAATTCAGGTATAACCAAGGAACTGAGAATGACTTACATATTTTAGAAACTAGCTTAGTGACCACTACTTAGGTTTTTTAAAAAATAATATTTATTTATTTATTTATTTTATTATACTTTAAGTTCTACGGTACATGTGCACAGGGTGCATGTTTGTTACATAAGTATACATGTGCCACATGTATATATAAATTAGAAAATTTGTATTGGCTTGGATTGGGTAGTAACTGGGTTATAAGGAAATAAGGCTATTCATTTTTTTGTATGTGGATAAGAAAGAGATTTTATTGACTTCATTCTTAAGTTATGAGTGGTATTCTCCTATTTATACCTAATCATATACCTTAAAGGAAATCTGGCCTAAGTTCTATAGGTACAAAAACTTCAATGCCCATTTTAAAGCTGAGAGACTACTAATTTCAGAAAGCTAAATGGCATCCCGATAAGTTGCGTGATAGGATGGCCCTAGAATCCAGGTTTCTTCCATTCACATCCATGTATTTGATTCCTAGTCACATTAATACCCATGGAAGTGGGAGGGGGTGGAATGCACCCATTAACTCATCATTTACATTAGGTATATCTCCTAATGCTATCCTTCCCCCCTCCCCCGACCCCACAACAGGCCCTGGTATGTGATGTTCCCCTTCCTGTGTCCAAGTGTTCTCATTGTTCAATTCCCACCTATGAGTGAGAACATGTGGTGTTTGGTTTTCTGTTCATGCGATAGTTTGCTGAGAATGATGGTTTCCAGCTTCATCCATGTCCCTACAAAGGACATGAACTCATCCTTTTTTATGGCTGCATAGTATTCCATGGTGTATATGTGCCACATTTTCTTAATTCAGTCTATCATTGATGGACATTTGGGTTGGTTCCAAGTCTTTGCTATTGTGAATAGTGCCACAATAAACATACGTGTGCATGTGTCTTTATAACAGCATGATTTATAATCCTTTGGGTATATACCCAGTAATGGGATGGCTGGGTCAAATGGTATTTCTAGTTCTAGATCCTTGAGGAATCGCCACACTGTCTTTCACAATGGTTGAACTAGTTTACAGTCCCACTAACAGTGTAAAAGTGTTCCTATTTCTCCACATCCTCTCCAGCACCTGTTGTTTCCTGACTTTTTAATGATCACCACTCTAACTGGTGTGATATGATATCTCATTGTGGTTTTGATTTGCATTTCTCTGATGGCTAGTGATGATAAGCATTTTTTCATGTGTATGTTGGCTGCATAAATGTCTTCTTTTGAGAAATGTCTGTTCATATCCTTTGCCCACTTGTTGATGGGGTTGTTTTTCTCTTATAAATTTGTTTGAGTTCTTTGTAGGTTCTGGATATTAGCCCTTTGTCAGATGAGTAGATTGCAAATTTTTTTTTCCCATTCTGTAGGTTGCCTGTTCACTCTGATGGTACTTTCTTTTGCTGTGCAGAAGCTCTTTAGTTTAATTAGATCCCATTTGTCAGTTCTGGCTTTTGTGGCCATTGCTTTTGGTGTTTTAGACATGAAGTCCTTGCCCATGCCTATGTCCTGAATGGTATTGCCTAGGTTGTCTTCTAGGGTTTTGATGGTTTTAGGTCTAACATTAAGTCTTTATTCCATCTTGAATTAATTTTTATATAAGTTAACGAAGGGATCCAGTTTTTTTTTTTTTTTTCAAAATAAAAGGAATGTGTTTCTGGAACTAACTAGGCATTGGAATGGACAAGCCCAGCCCCTCACCACTTCAGACTCCACCTATTTCTCAGCAAGACTCCCCACCATCTCTCACTATTCTTATGCCCACAGTCACTCTGTTCACCTTCTGAAATGGCAGATGTGCCAGTAATCACTCAAGCTGTAAAAACCTGAGAAACAATCAAACTAAGGTATTAAAGAAAATAATTCCACCCCTCCCACTTCCATGGGTATTAATGTGACTAGGAATCAAATACATGGATGTGAATGGAAGAAACCTGGCTTCTAGGGCCATCCTATCACTTATGCACCTTATCGGGATGCCATTTAGCTTTCTGAAGTTCAGTAGTCTCTCAGCTTTAAAATGGGCATTGAAGTTTTTGTACCTATAGAACTTGGGTCAGACTTCCTTTAAGAGGTATGATTAGGTATAAATAGGAGAATACCACTCATAACTTAAGAATGAAGTCAATAAAATCTCTTATCCACATACAAAAAAATGAATAGCCTTATTTCCTTATAACCCAGTTACTACCCAATCCAAGCCAATATAAATTTTCTAAAAACTGAATTGAATTCACATTTTCCAACTCATCTTCATCATATGCATTTAATTCTTCCTACTTCCATAATATTTTAAAATATTTTTAAGATAATGAAAGGTGGATGGTGGTAACTACTGTGGAGGTTAAATAACTGGTAAGAAAAGTGTCCAGGGACATAAGACAAAACTTCTAACCTTCAAATAAAGTGTTCCTAATAATTATGCAAGTTTGGCTGTGCAAAATTATTCCATAGATTTTACATATTGCCAGTGCCAGTAACATATGGGTAGTGGATGATTTCTGCCCACACTTTGTGAGCAGCCTCCTCATAAATCCCAAAAGTTAATAATGACAAAAAGCAGTCTTGTCTATTCTCTTTAAAAGCCTGAAGCAATTTGTTCAGCAACCACACTGCTAAGGTAGAGATAAAGAAAAGGAGCATTGAGGGCAGAAAAAAAGGATCAAAAATGTAGAAGAATGTGTATGGAATTAAAACAACCATGGTAAAGAGAAACTGCTCGTGGACCATTTCACCTTATTACTCTGGAAATATATTGCTAGTTATAAGGGAGAATTAGGAATTGAAATTTTAGGAGAACAAATTGTGACTCATTCCTCTGTGCTGAGTAACTTCTGACTCCAAAGTCCATTCATTATTTATTCAATAATTGCAAAATAAATGATTATAAGTTCCTCACAGCAATTTTTACATGTAATGCATGGTAAACCAAAACAAAACAAGAAAAAAAAAAAAAAGAAAAACACACAGGCATCATTTCTGTATTCCAGACATGCCCCTCCTTATTCTAACTGTATAGTAGCAACCAATTTCCTATTGATAGGAAAATATAACACACCCAGTACAGTCTTGTCCTTGTTTGTTTCATGATTCAATGGCATGAGACACACAACTTAATCAGGTGACCATCTCAGCTTCCAATTCAATTGAATTATATCCTCTAGTAGAAGCCTTCTTCCTGTTGTAATTAAATGCTAACAAGTAGAGCCTAAAGTTATGGGAATAGGGAGAAAACATTTTGCTAGTGGACTTACAGGGTTAATATTGAAAACAGCCACTTTAATTTCTATTCCATGATTTCTGGACCTAATCCTGGTTATTGGAGAAAGAGCACCAAATACTAGATTCTGATTTAGCACATACGCCATATCCTGGAAGACACTGCCAACCCCAAGTTATTGTACCTGAGCTGGTGCCATAATCAAATTCTTAAAAGGCCATTCCAGCATCCTAACAAGTCAGCTCTTTCAGGACAATGGTGTCATATGATACGTCAGTGAATTCCATGGGCATGGGCTTATTGCTCCAATTCATTTGCTGCGAAGTGATTTCCTTGGTTATCAGCAATGCTGTGTTAATGTCATAGTGATGGATAAGACATTCTGTAAATCCATAGATGGCAGTTTTGGCAGAAATACTGCCAACAAGGAAAGCAACTTGGGAGCAGCTTGGGTACTAAGCCATGACTACTGCCAGACTGGCCTTAGTGATTTAAAGGTTGTTTGCTGAGCCCATGTTTACCCTCCCTTCCTGTCACAATGGACTCTTTTCTCCTAAACCCGACAGGCAACAACAGGAATGGCTGAGGATGGAAGTTCACTGACATATACATAATAAGTCATCTTTTCCACCTGACTATTAAAATCTCCTCCTGCTGAGATCACTCTTGGGTGAGCATTCACAAGGGACATAAACATCTTTACACCAAGGGCCCATTCACGGAGGACTAGTGACATATGTCTCTCCTAGACTTATTTGTAACCAATTTTCCAATTATGTTCTTTCCAAGTTCCAGACTATCCAGCCAACCCTTTAGCTGTAGTCCAGAAATAGGTATAGAACCATACCTCTGGCCAGCTCTTCCTTTAGGAAAAATAAACAGCTTGAATTTCTGTCCACTGGATGGCTTCCCTTTATCACTGCTTTTCAGGGCCATCCTGGAGTGGAGCTACAGTGCTACAGCCATTCACCTTTAGGACGTGCCTGTATATTTTGCAGAACCATTTGTTAAATTAGGCCTGGTTTCTTTCTTCTATAATCAATTTGTCCTAGGGAACTTCCTATGAGATTAGGTTAAGAAGTTTGAAAGAAATAAGACAATGTAACAGGAGAAGAGGCCATGGGCATCTGAATCTTCCTCATGCAACTCAATTGTGCCTTTGGGACCTACCTGAGCCTAATCTAGTATGTTCGCCCTTTCATTTGATAATGGATTTCTGCTGTGCATGCTAAAACTTATGGCTTAATGGGTCAAATAATACCAGTTTGTGATGGGCAGCACAGATTGCATGGTAACTTGGTAGCCTGTGGTCAAATGTTCAGTCTCCACAAAAGCCCTGTAGCAAACCAAAAATGTTTCTCAATTGGAAGGTTGTAATTCATAGAGGATGGCAAAGCTTTCCTCCAAAATTATAATAATCTGCTCTGTCATTTGCCTATAGGAGCCTGGAAAACACTCCATACAACATTCCTACTCACCACTGCCTTTTCAAGTAGGAACTAGTATGCTGGAGGACCTGTTGATCTGGAGGATTCCCTTTCAAGATGGTACACTCACACGGCTATTGGCAGAATTCAGCTCAGCTCATTGCTAATTGAGCCTCCACACAGGGCTTCTTGAATGTGTTCCCCCAGAACAAATAAACCAAGAGTGAGATTGCAAGGATTAAACAGTGATGCATTTTACAGTCTAGTCACGCAACATCATTTCCATCATATTTTGCTTACAAGAAAAAAGCAACTAAGCACAGACCTCAATCAACGGGAGGTGAATTTGGTTTCACCTTATGGAGGGAGGAGCTAAAATATTTGTGGACATATTTTAAGCATCACTATATCTTATGTATAATATTGAAAAATAAAAACATCCTTATGCAAAAATCTTTTCTCTCATTAATACATAATAATGCATACATATGTGATACATTTGATATTTTGGTATATTCTTATGATCTGTAATTATCAAATCAGGATATTTAGAATATCCCTCAATGTTTATCATTTCTTTATGTTGAGACCATTTCAAATATTACCTTCCAGTTATTCTGAAATATACAATAAATTATCCTTAACTACATTTATGCTATGGTGCTATCAAGCATTGGAATTCATTCCTTCTGTATAACTGTGCATTAGCACCATTAACCAACCTCTCTTCATTCCCCTCCTCACTCATTTCAGCCTCTAGTAACTACTTTCCTACTCTCTATCTCCATGAGATCAAACGTTTTTAGCTCCTACATATGAGTGATAGTATGCAGTATTTGTCTTTCCGTGCCTGGATTATTTCACTTAAAATAATGACACACATCACGAAATGGAGAGAAAATATAACACAGAATACCAAATAACTCAAAAAACAAATTAAAAAACCCTAAATAACAAAATGCATACATAATCTTGGGTAAACAAACCAGCATTGACATATACATTAGAAACATATTTGAGTATATGCGTCTATGCTTGTGTAGGGAAAGAAAGTAGAAATCCTTTAACTCAGGGTTAACTGCACAAATAAAAGTATTTCAGGGTTTTGGTGCTAATTTCTCTAGCCTATTTTCGTTACTCTGAGAGATTTCCATAGAACTTCCTAAAAATTGCTAAGGGCAGAGAAATCCTGACCCTGGAATAAAAGTTCAGGCTGAATCTGTCAGAAGGCTTTCATTACATTAAGAGATAATTCTACATTTCCAATTACTTTTCTTAATGGAACCACATCTAAATTGAGTATACTCACATGGGATTTATATCTTGTATTTGTCCAAGGAAGCATGTGAAGAATCTAGGAAATCTGCCACTCTCTGTAATATGTTAACACATGCATGTTCTTTACCATAAAGTTCTAAGAGTCAGAAAATATGCAGCCTAACAAAGATTGCTTTATCAAAATTCACACTTTATCAATATTGCCTAAGGATGTTAATATGCATATTCCTAGATTGATCCCCAGAGATTCTAATTCACTAGGTTAGGGAGAGGACCTGATTATCATTCTGGTGATTCTAATGCAAGGAGCCTGCAAAACATACTTGAAAAACACTGGTTTACATTGACAAAAGTGGCAATGTCCTTAACCCTGACCTAAGCTATTTTTTTGTATACAATAAGGAGCAAAATGAATTAAAACCTAAAATAAAATTGAGGTAGGAAATCAGAAATGATAAGGGGGATACGACCACTGACCCCACAGAAATCCAAACCACCATGTGACAATACTGTATACACCTCTGTGCACATGAACTAGAAAATCTAGAAGAACTGAACAAATTCCTGGACACATACACCCTCCAAATGCTGAACTAGGAAGAAACTGAATCCTTGAATAGACCAATATGAGTTCTGAAATTCAGGCGGTAGTAAACAGCCTACCAACTAAAAAATAAATAAATAAATAAAAGTCCAGGACCAGATAGATTTACAGCTACATCCTACCAGAGGTACAAAGAAGAGCTGATACCAGTTCTACTGAAACTACTACAAAAAATTGAAAAAAAGGGACTCCTCCCCAACTTATTTTATGAGGCCCGCATCATCCTGGTACCAAAACCTGGCGGAAGTAAAACAAAAAATAAACTTCAGGCCAATATTCTTGATGAACATTAGTGCAAAAGTCCACAATAAAATACCGGCATACCAAATCCAACTTCATCAAAAACTTATCTATCACAATAAAGTTGGCTTCATCCTTGGGATGCAAGGTTGGTTCAACATATGCAAATCAATAAATGCAATTCATCGCATAAACAGAACTAAAGACAAAAAACACATGAATATCAAAATACATGCAGAAAAGGTTTTTGATAAAATTCAATATCCCTTCATGTTAAAAACTTTCAAAAAACTAGGTATTGAAGGAACATATCTCAAAATAATAAGAGCTATCTATGAAAAAAACAGTTAATATCATCCGAGTGGGCAAAAGCTGGAAGCATTCCCCCTAAAAACCGGCACAAGACAAGGATGCCATCTCTCACCGTTCCTATTCAACATAGTATTGGAAGTTCAGGGTAATCAGGCAAGAGAAAGAAATAGTGTATTCAAATAGGAAGAGAGGAAGTCAAACTATTCTTGTTTGCAGATGACAATATCCTCTATCTAGAAAACCCCATAGTTTCAGCCCAAAGTTTCTTAAGCTGATAAACAACTTCAGTAAAGTCTCAGTATACAAAATCAATGCGCAAAAATCACTATCATTTTTGCATACACCAACAACAGGCAAGCAGAGAGCCATGAATGAATTCCCATCCACAATTGCCACAGAAATAATAAAATACTTAGTAATACAGCGAACAAGGGAAGTTAAGGACCCCTTCCAGAACTACAAACCACTGCTAAAATAAATCAGAGAGAACACAAACAAATGGAGAAACATTTCATGCTCATGGATAGGAAGACTCAATGTTGTGAAAATGGCCACTCGGCCCAAAGTAATTTATAGATTCAGTGCTATTCCCATTATATTGACATTCATCACAGAATTAGAAAAAAAACTATTTTAAAATTCATATGGAACCAAAAAAGACCCCAAATAGCCAAGACCTGGGCACCCCTGTGCTCTTGGAAATTGGGAGTAGGCAGGAGCCCTGCCCTCCTGGGCAGGGCTGCAGCTGCCCAAATTGTGGCTGTGGATCTTGGCCTCCCACCCAACAGAGAGGGCAGAAGCCCTGCCTCCAGGGTGCAGTTGCAGCCACCCAAACCAGGGCTGCAGACCCAGGCATCCCTGCACTCTTGGGGGACCTGGGAAGGCCCCCTTTGCCCATGCAGGCCCTAAGATCCCTGTTCTCACTGCCTGGTTTCTCCCAGCTCCTGGAACCTGCTCCAATCTTGGGGGTTGGGACCAAACCTGGGCACTGTCACAGCCCAGCCAGGTGTGCACCCGCTCAGGGCAGTGCTGACATGCCAGCCCCTTGCTGCCTCTGCCCCCTCCCGACTTTGGGGCCCCCTCTGGAAGGGGAAGCTGACGTGAGGTTGAGGGTGGCTGGGCACTGGCCTGCAAGTGATCCTTGGTGCCAGCAGCCTGGGCACCATAGATGGCCACAGGAGGCAGACAGCCTCCTGGGTGGAAGGGGGCAGGTCTCCAGTGAAACCCCATCTCCAGGCCAGGGCAGGCCTGAAGCCTGGGGGGTGGGCTGGCAGTCCTGCACCCTGCAAGGGGAGCTCATGATGCTTTATCCTGGGCCCGCTCATGGCTGCCCATGGACCAATAAGCATACACTTCCCCTCTTTGAGGCCCATAAAAGCCCTGGGTTCAGCCAGAGCAGAGCAGAGGATGGGAGGACCAGCTGCAGAGGCCCTGGAATGAGCTGCTGGCAGAGAGGAGGAGTCACACTCTCCAGGGCCTCCTCTCTGCTGAAAGCTGCAGACATCGAGAAGACAAGTTGCAGAGAGGAGCTACCCTCTCCAGGACCTTCTCTCTGCTGAGAGCTGAACACTTGATGGGATGATGATCTGCCTACAGAGAGGAGCTACCCACTGCAGGTCTCCTCTGAGCTATTGTAACACTCAATAAAGCTCCTATCTTTCTTGTTCACCTTCCACTTTTCTGCATATCTCATTCTTCCTGGATGTAGGACAAGAACTCGGCCAAAGGCACCACTGGCCACAGAGGTTTCTGGCCAGGAAAGCAACACCCCAAAGATCTCATAACACCAATGCCATGTCAGTTTACTATTGCCATGGCAACACCTGGAAGTTACTGCTCCTTTCCATGACAAAGACCCAGAAGTTACCACCCCTTCTCTAGAAATTTTGGAATAACCCCTTAATTTGCATGTAATTAAAGTGGTTATAAATATGAGTGAAGAATGGGTACACTGCCTATGGGGTAGCCCTGTTTCACAAAGAACAGTATCTCTGCTGCTGCTGTACACTGCCGCTTTAATAAAAGTTGCTGTCGCACATCACTGACCTGCCCTGGAATTCTTTCCTGGGCTAAGTCCCAATTTTGGGGCTCTCCTGTCCTGCATCAAAACTACTCTATTCTATTTGGAAATCAATTAAAATCCTGGCGGGCCACAGAAGATAACAATAGTCACTGGTTGCTGTTGAAATCTGATCCACTTCCACTCTACCTCACTTTCCCAGCTCCAGAACCATTCTGACACGGGGCGAGATGCCGTCAAAATCAGGTTATCTCCCACTTGACTTCATCATCAAATATTCCCCACAAACATGTCAGTTAAAAAACTCCTAGGCAATTAAAAAAAATCTCCATTGTGTCACCATGAATGTAGTTCATTGCTTCTTTTACTCTTAGCAACAGCAAGTGGAAACAAAATATCAATAGTTCTATATTTTATTTTGCCCTCATTTTGTGAAGTATCTACAGGACTTCTTCATTCTCATGGGAAGGGTTCTCAGAAGACAAGTGATTTTGTAAATGCTCTAACAGAAATTTAATACAGGCAAAGTGATGGAAGGGATGATGTTTATAGTCCTCTCCACCGGCTCAATGTTTTTCCTCTTCCTCTCTAGCAGGTGTGCACAATTGATGCTTGTAGTTGCAAGGTGCTCATTATCCTGGACCTTTGAGAATGTACATAGACGTCAACTTCACTGTATTTAGCTTTGTGATTGATAGCTTGAGTTCCTGACAATGCACCTAGAACAGTGACTGTAGCATTTCTCTCTGATTGTTTATTTATAACATTTATCTGCTTTTAACATTTCATTTAATGTTAACTATTCCCACTTACAGAGAAATTGAGGCCAGGAACTCAGACAGGCTCGTTCTGCTTCAGCAACCCTCTAATTCAAACAAATTTCATCCCAATGCAAATATTTGTTCATCAAACAACAAACACTGAAAAAATATTTTATCTTCTGTAGAGAAAAATAGGGCTGCCTCTATCCTGTTTTCATATTTCTTAGGGCAGCTCACAACATTCAGTAAACAAAATGTCTGCCAGGGGGCAGCAGAATGTAATGCTTTCATTCCCAAGGGATTCTAAAGGGTTTTATGAAACCTACTAGCATATTATGATAATTAACTTGAAATTAAGGCTTCATGATAACCATGTTACACCGCATTTAGAAGAAAAGGCTTGTCTGAGGGTCTTTTATTAAATCATATTAAGGGCTTTCATAAACTGAAGCTATATGTTCAGACATAAAAATCAAAGGGAAATTCGAGTAAGTTGGTGTTGCTTAAATCATTTGCTCCCTAATTCTGTCCTTCATAACTCCCCCCAAGTTTCCTTGCTCTTTTGAACCATCTGTGGACAGCCACATTGCTTTCTATAAGCAAAATAAGATATTTTTAAAATTTAAGAATACTTGGCTATGGTCTCAAAAAACGTGACTCATCTTGAAAGAAGTTGGGAATTGTTATTTTTGTTGCTTATGACAGAAAAAATACTTCCATAATAAGCTGTCATCTGGCAAATTATTTTTGCAAAGAACTTCAAGTATATGTGAATTACAGAACTGCACTGTAGCAGGACAGTGCCTGGGGAAGAGGGAGGCTTGAGAGAAAGAGGATCCATATTGCATCCTTTTGAAATCTTGTAAGTCTAAGCAATATTTATATAGAATCCCTGGCAAGAGTGCTTTTAAGAACATCCTTTGCCTGCCTGTGTATTGTTTTTTGTAATATGCACTTAAAAAGGGGCCCCCAAGGTAGTTATTTAGGGAACTTTAGTGGCTGGAACTGATGTCTCAAATTTTATAAAGTGGGCCTTCAGACTTACCTATTTGTAAGTAATTAGTTTTAATCTACTTGAAAGCACTATTTATTTTGTTTACAATGTTCTATTCTGAGTAAGGTCCTTTAAGAAAATGGTTTCTAGAGATGTCTGGTTAAAGATACAAAATAAATTAATCCCTTAAAAACTATAAAACCACTAAGACAAAATTAACAGCAGAGGAATTAACTGAAACAGAATTCTGGAAGCTGGCAAGCAGATGGGTTGGAATAACTGCTCAGAAAACTTGAGATGAATTCTGAGCTTCATTGGTAGCAGTTGTGCAGCAATAGAATTTAACTATGGAACATCCAAACAGTTCAGAAGCTGATGGCTTTGGAGGTAGCGATATGGCTGAAAAGCAGGGGATTGTTTAAATGCCATTTAAAGGAGCAGTTGGACCCTTAAGCCCCCATTCTTGCTCTGCAAGCTAGGAGACTGCCCCAACAAAAAATTGGAGGTTTATTCTTTGGAAAGGAAAGAAACAAAGATCTTGTGGACCAGAGATGTTTATCTAATCTATTGCTGTGTAACAAATCATTCCCCCAAACATAGGTATAACCATCTACCATTATACCTCATGGTTCTATGAGATGATAGAACTCAATTGAGCACATCTCACTGGGTCTCTCTAACATAGTTCCAGTCAGATGTCTATTGTCTGGCCTGGAATCTCCGAAGACTTGAATGATTTGGATGTCCAAAATGAGTTCTTTGCTCACATGCCTGGAACCTCAGCTGGGATGGCTGGAACAGCTAGAGACTGACCAGGTGCTACTCTCTTCACACTGACTCTCCATATGGCTGGTTTGGCCCATCATAGCTTGGCAGTCTCGGAGAAACTGAAACTCTTCCAGGGAGGTTGGCTTCTTCTAAAGCAAGCATTCCAAGAGATCCAGGTGGAAGCTACAAAGAGTCTATGTCATAGAGTTGGAAGTCATGCACCATCACTTCTGCCACATTATATTGGTCAGAAGACACTCAGAAGGCCAGCACAGATTTAAGATGAGTGGAGCACACAAAAACATGACCACCAGGAGATGTGGGTTCATTATGGGGCAGAGCCATTTTTGGAAACTCATTACCGCAAGGAAACACCAGGTACAGACGAGGACTGAAGAATTTATTTTTATTTTTTTTCAAGTGAAAGTAAGTTTATTAAGAAAGTAGACAGAGTTTACTAAGTTTATTAAGAAAGTAGACAGAACAGCTCCAAGGATTGCTGGTTGCCCATTTATATGGTTATTTCTTGGTTATATGCTAAGCAAGGGATGGATTATTCATGCCTCCCCTTTTTAGACCATATAGGGTAACTTCCTGACATCACCATGACATTTGTAAACTGTCATGGGGCTGGTAGGAGTGTAGAAGTGAGGACGACAAGAGGTTACTCTCATCGTGATTTTGGTTTGGGTGGGTTTTGGCTGGCTCCTTTACTGTAAAACTGTTTTATCAGCAAGGTCTTTATGACCTGTATTATGTGCTGACTTCCTATCTCATCCTGTGATTTAGAGTGCCTTAACCATCTGGGACTAAAGGATTTAAAACAGAGAAAATAAGTAAAATATTAAACCTTATCTTCCTTTCTTCATTGGATGCCCAGAATTTAGGCCTCTAGGCCTTTGCCTTCAATATAGGAAATCTGAAGAATTTGCTGCAGAGTATAAATACACAGTCCTTGGAGGTCATGGGAAAAAAATGGTCCCACTGCACCCATCCAAACCATCCAAGATTAAAGTGCACTAATTGGCAAGCCCTAAATGCACACAAAGTGCGTCAGTTCAGCTAGTTATGCTCCACTTCTCATTTACAAAAACAGATACCCAAACAGACACAAAACAAAAAGGAAGTGAGTAAACAATGGCGGGTGAAGAAAACATCAAATAATATCACTAATGCCATTAGATGGAAAAGGCAATATAATATGATCTCGAAACAAAAGCACAATGGTATAAAAACTAACATAGTAAGAGAATATAGAAGAGTCCTTAGATATACACATAGACCTAGATAGTGTGTGGGTGGGGTATTGTGGGTTTGTAGACGATAGGAAATATAAAACATTAAATTAAAATATTGAAAGGTAAATGCTTTAAGAGAAAGAGATGAAAAGGAAGAAATAAGTTAATACACCTAAAAGTTTGCTTCACAAGTTCTATGATCAAAATAGCAAATGTTCCAGAGAGAACACAATAAACAAAAAACAGGAAAATTTTCATAGAGTCAATTCAAAGAAATTCTCAGTATTAAATAATTAAATTTCTAATTCAAAGGTGCTATTACGTGTAAAAGTGCACTGAAGTCCTAACTCCCAGTAATTCAAAATAGAATCTTGTTTGGAACTATCATCTTTCCAGATATAATCAACAAAATATGAGGTCATTAATCCTCACCAGTCCAATATGACTGGTGGTGTCATTTCAAAAAGGAGAAATTTGAACACAGCCCTAGAGGCACACAGTGAGAAGGCCATATGGAGATGCAGGCAGAGATGGGGTGAAGCATCGACATGCCAAGGAATGCCCAATATTGCCAGCAAACCTCCAGAAGTTAGGAGAGAGGCATGGAATAGATTCTTCCTCACAGTTCTCAGAAGCAACTGTCAAATGTAATCTCAGTCTTACAGCCTCTAGGGCTCGAAGACAATAAATTTCTGTTCTTTAAGCCACTCAGTTTGTGGTACTTTTTTACAGCAGACCTAGGTAAATAATACTGGGTCCACCAAGTGTCCAATAATACAGATGAAAATAGATCCACAGGAAAGCACATTACAGTGCAATTGCAGGATCTGAGCGAGTGTAAAGAGAAGATTCTAAAAACGGGGGAAGGGAGTAGAAGAGAGCTGGTTTTGTATGAAGGATCAGTAATAAAAATCTATCCGATTTCTCAATAATAATGGAAGTAAGAAGACAGTAGGGAAATGTCTTCAAATTTTGAGGGAAAAATAGTAATTTCTAACCTAAAATTCTTAATCAGCTAAAACACCAATAAAACGTTAGGGTAAACAAGGACATGAGATTGCAAACATTCATTTCTCAAGCATCTATCGAATGGCATGGTCCACCAAAAGGATGGCATAAGCAGAGAGAAGGAAGACATGGGATTCAAAGAATGAATCCAATGTAAGAGAGAATGGTAGAGTGGCCCAAGGCAATTGTTGAGGATTCTTCAGAATGGGAGCTGTGGAAGAGGCCCAGGGAGCACCCAGCTCCTTTTGGAACACGTCAGATGACAAACAAGAAAGAGGAGGAGGAGGACAGTGAAGAAAAAAGGGACAAGGGGGAGGAGGAGAAGTTGTTAATTAATTAATGATACCTGATTTGTTTGAGAAATTTTATACTTACGACAGGGGATAGTAGATGAATGAATAATCACTCATCAAGAAAGAAAACTTAAGGGATTTAAAAAGTAAAGTAAAAGAAAAAAATTAAATCTCTAACTACAGTTGTAAATAGGATTTTTCATAGTCATATCAATGTAAACATTGAATATGGATTTAAACAAAAATTATAAATCAAATTAGGACAGCTAAGGGAGAATTTTGATTATATGGGGTGGGAAGTAGAGGGGAAAGAGTGCTAAATACTCATCTTTTATAGTGAAAACTTAGTAGAAATATGCTCAATATTAAAAACAGTAATGACAGAAATATAAAAATAGTATCTATGAGTACAAAATAAGTACCCCACCAAAGATTGCCTTTGCAGAACCAGAATGGGGGAACAGGTGGGATACTGTCGTTTTTAATCACAAGCCTGTAAAGCTATTCTACCACTTACATATCATTTATATATAACTTTGAAGAAACTAGAAGTTATTAAGAGAGAACTTCTTCTGAATAATTCTATATTTGAAGTGTAGAGGTAAACCTTTGGTCATTTAATCTAGGCCAGTATAATGTAGCCAGGAATCACTTGGTATTTGGTTAAAATGCAGGGCTAGAGTAGGACCTGATATTGTACATTTATCTTAAGCTCCCAGGGAGTGTGAATCCTGCTAGTCCCTGAACTACATTTTGATAGCAAGGCTCTAGAACAGCATTTTTCAACTAATTTTCAACTATTGAAGTCACATGAGGACCTTTGTAAAAAGTGTAGATGGCTGGGAATTATTACATTCTTAATGGCTCCTATATTGCTTGTGGCCTGGAGTTCAAACTCTCAGAATGGCACACAAGGCTCCTCCACACAGAATCCTGTCTGCTCTGCTACAACTACTCCATTTCTTCTAGTAGCTCCAACTAGTCATCTCCCCCAAGCCCACCATACTTCCCGTAGAGATGACTCAAAGATGACCTTGGTGTATTGGTCTCTAAATTGTTTACTTCTTCACAGCAGGTAGAGTTCTGTTAGCTCAAAGCCCACTCCATACCAAACTCGAATTTTTGTACAGTCATTTCCTTCTTATCTGCCATTTTGCTTTCTGTGGTTTCAGTTACCCTTAGTCAACAAAAGTCTGAAAATATCGAATGAAAAACTCCAGAAATAAATAACTCACAAGTGTTAAATTACTGACTCTTCTGAGTAGCATGATGAAATCTAGCTCCATGCTCTGTCTCGCCCAGGACATTAGCCATCCCTGTGTCCATTAGATCCGCATTGTGTATGTTCCCTGCCCGTGAATCACTGAGTAGCCGTCTGGGTTATCAGATTGACCCTGGTGGTATCACAGTGCTTGTGTTCAAGTAGCTCTTATTTTATTTAATAATGTTCCCAGAGAGAAGCAGTAGTGATGCTGGTAAATTAGATATGCCAAAGAGAAACCATAAAGTGTTTCCTTTAAGTGAAAAGGTGAAAGTTCACAACTTACTAAGGAAAGGAAAAAAAATTGTATACTGAGACTGCTAAGACCTAGAGTAAGAACAAATCTCTCTGTGAAATTGTGAAGATGGAAAAAGAAATTCATATTCATTTTGCTGTCACACTTCAAACTGAAAAGTTATGACCACAGTGTGTGATAAGTCCTCCGTTAAACATTGTAGGTATGTACACACAGTGAAAACATAGTATATATGAGGTTTGGCCCTAACCAGTTTCAGGCATCCACTGGAGGTCTTGAACTGTTCCTCCCAGGTTAAAGGGGAACTATTCTGTAGGAAGGCACTCAGAGGAGATTGTATATACAATTATTTTTTTAAATAGCCTAAACAAGCACATTTTTTAGCTGCTGTGAGCCTGTCCGACCCTTACCCACCCCAAACCTCACCTCACATCTGCTGGAGAAAAACAAGAGAAGGCCTGGGGCATGAAGATCCCTACCTGCTGCTGACCTTCAGAGATCTCTGACCCAAAAATTCCTCACTGCGCTGCTGAGCTGACGTCACCAAACACGTAAATCTCCTTTCACGCTCTCTCCTCTGACTGTCTCCTGGGAGTTTCTCTGCCCTTCTCTTCTGAGTAGCAACCTCTATGCCTTTGCCTGAGAACACACTCCTGCTGGAAGGGACTTCCCCTGCATCCAAACCTGTCCAAGTGTCACCAATAAAGCTTGTGTGTGCTACTGCCACATCATGATCATATTTTTTCCATGATCGGCCTCCACATCTCAATCTCCCTATAAGGCTTTAAACACCCTGAAATTCACTCCACTTTAATTGGCTAACTTCTTTTCATCTTTTAAGACTATTTTTAGGTGGCAAGTGCCACAGGAAGCTTCCTTGGCCTATAACACAGAGAATTAATTAGTGTCCTGCCTTGTAGCATCTCTGCATGGAACATAATCACAAGTCAGAAGTTTCAAGGCCTATTTTGACCTTTGCTGATCTAAAAATACCTTGGGGAAAACCGTTCTTTTCTTATAAATGGTTTTCTTTCAATCAAATGAATAAAATGTTTATTGAGCAGTATCTATGCAAATATATATATACACAAATATAGCCTCTGGATTGGATTTTCAATGATAAGAAATAAAATATTGGAGATTCTACTCCCGTGGGGTTTATAGTTTACTGAAGTAGGCAGGCATTCGTCATACAAATAAGTATAAGTGCAATTGAGATAACTTCTCTGGAGGAAGTCACTCAGAGGAGACTGTGGACCAAAAATTATTCCAGCAGTGCAGAGTACAACATAGACAAACATTTTTAATTTCATCCTGTCTTGAAGCTAGTAGTCTTCAGACTGTTCTCTTTCTGGACTATGCCTTTGGATGATCAAGCTAAAATCACTATGCCTGTGCATTACAATGAAGAACCCTGGGCCTTTGAGTTTATTTATTAATTGGGCTGAACCCAGATGGACTTTCAAAGAGAACTCTTGGCACAGCTGCAGGTGCTCTCTTGGCCAAACCCAGCATGAAAACGGGGTTGCCATATATCAGGCACATATTCCAATGAAGATGTTCTTTATTTCAACCATCTTCTGATTATATATGTCATACATCATAGAATACTTTGAAAATACAATTCAGTTCTAAGAAGGAAATAAAAATCACCTATAATCACAACCTAAATGAGCACGGTTGACATGTTGCTGTATTTCCTCTCCTTTGTTGCTATGCCTCTGTAACAGAAGAGGTATATTAGTTGCTGTATCCACCCAAATTCTCCTGCAGCCATCATCTCCTCACTGGACATGTGATTTCCCTACCTATTTCCAGAACGATCAGTTAGTGAACTGCCTGTCGGAACCAGTTGGATGGAGGCAGATGATCTGGGGCACCAAGCTGGTAGTTGGTAAAACTCTCTGACCAGCAACAAGAGGACTCTTCGCATTGTGTCACCATCTATACTTCCCTGGTACTTGCAAAGGAAGGTTCTGTTTTCTTCCCCAAGGATTGAGGTATCTCAGTTCCTTCCTCCCATCTGCTTGTTCTCTCAGCCTTCTTCACTCTCTTCCACAGTTACACATCTTTCAGGGAGTAGAAAAAGCTGCTCCTCAAGCAAGCCTGTGAGTATTTTTATGCAGCACATCAGTAGCTTGCAACTTCTGTCTTTGAGATTTACAGTTGTTAGAGCTGTTTCTGAAGTGGGTGATCCATGCCTACAGTGTGAAATAGGCTTGGAAAAAGGCTCCTTGGAGTAGGAATGAGAGAATTCTATGATCTAGATAGAAAAGAAAGACTGAAAAGAATTACAGTCTAATAAAGATTAATAACCCCACCACACACGTATGTACCTTTATTTTACAAAATCACGAGCATACATAGCCACTTTTATGTCTTGATATATTTTTATTCATTATTGCCTTATAAACATTTTGTCAAAGTCTTACAATTTTGTTTGAGAATTGAATTTCAAAGTTTTTAGAATATTCCATCCTCTGATCTGTAGCTGCTCACCTGGTTGCCAGTCAGTAATTTCATGTAGTGGTCAAGAACACAGGATCTGGATTCATGTGACCTAGACTGGAATCACAAGACTCTCACTCACCACTTTCCTGTGACCTTGGAAAAGGTGCTTAACCCCTCAGTTGCCCTCTCTGTTAGATAGAAATATTAATATTATCTGTCTCATAAAAATCTTAGGAAATTTAAAAGTTAAGATATGCATAAATAGCTAGATTGACAGTGAATAGTCAATATGTGTAGTTGTTGCTGTACTAATCTTAGTTTTGAGTTGTTTCTAATTATTATTTTTTATAAATAACTTGATTATGTATGTATTTAAAATTTTTATCTTTTTCTTTTTTACCTTTCTAGATAGAATTGTAGAACAGACCAAGGGCTATGAATTTTTAAAGGTTCTGGATATATTTTGCCAAATCGTTTATCAGAATGATTACATAATTTTACACCCACACAGCAGTTAAATGTTCTCCCTTCAATGAATTTTCCATCAGTAAGAAGAGTAATCTTTAAAAAAAAAAAAAAACAAAAACAAAACCCAGACCGGATGGAGTCCCTCCTTAAATCTTTGGTATGGCTTTGTGGGACCTGAGTATGCTGCCCCACTCATCTCGCCCTCTCCTCTTGCACTTCTTTCCTATTGGCTCACTGTCCTCCAGCCATGCAGGTGTCCTTTCCATTCCTAAACAAGCCCACTTTCATCCAGCCTTTGGACTACAGAGTCTGTAATCATCCTATTCCGTCTACCTGGGATATCTCCCCTTCCACATGTCACCTCCACTCCCCAACTTTGTTTAGTTCTTAGTCACACACACACACACACGTGCATCAGAACTCGTTATTCTCCCTTTTTGTATCCTCTCACAGCACTGTCTTTTACTCCAAAGCACTTAATGCAAGTGTAATTCATTAACTGATTATGTAATGATTTCTTTAATGTTCTTTGCTTAGTTTGTTTCTAAGCACATGACAATAGGAACTGTGACTAGTTTCTTGATGACCATAGTATTTGTGTTGTCTATTGCAGATGCAAAGTAAATACTAAATAAATACTTGTTGGGTGAATAAAAGAGGAAACGAAACAAGATACACATGACTTGATCTTGCTTTTCTGTAGGTTAAATTTGTCTTTCAAATGTCCATTCACCAACTGAGGTATACCTTTTATACCTTTCTCCTGTATGTAGATACCCCATTAGAAAAATCAGGACTGTACCCGTAACTTCAAGCAATATATTACCCCACCCCACTCCCAATCCAGAATTTAAGCTAAAGACAGAGCCCTCCTTTTTGGACAGGAAAGGCTGCAGAGAGATTCTGGACATAGACCCAGAGGCAGGGCTGGAGTGAGGCAAGTTGCGATCATGAAACAGGGAGTTTAATGGAGCTCTCTCCCCAGTTCCTTTCCCCATTCAGCTCATTGATCACTGATATGGGCTTATAACCCAACAGAGGTTGAAAGATTTCTGTCTTAGCAAATTGGCTCACTCAGGATCCTGACCTTTGAGGGTCCCCACAGAAGGGCTACATTCACACCTGGTGATCCATCTAAGTATGGAGCTGCCAGTTAACAAATCCTATCAAAGTGTACAGAGCTTCCAATCAAATTCAAAGTACCTCACTCTTAAACCTGAATAGAGAACCAAGGACCACCAGATATTTGAAGGAGGTATCTAATGTGAAAAAAGCAAAACAAACAAACATAAAATGGAACTTGGAAGAAACAGGAACAATACAGATAAAAAAATAAAACTTCTATGAAAATAAATTTGCCATGGTACAAGAGATAAGATAATTTAAAAAGAATAAAATCTTTTGAAGAATATTTGAAAAACAGGAAAGAACTACTGGAAATTAAACATGGAATACCAGAAATTAAAGATTCAATTGAAGGTTTGGAAGATATATTTGAGAAAATCATTATGAAAAGAGAAAATAAAGACAAAGAAAAAATATGGGAAGAAAGATAAGAAAAAAAGAGAATCAACATAGGATGGGCAATATCTAAATGACAAATGTTTCTGAAAAAATAAATAAAAATTTATTATATGGAGAATACAGATGAGGAAATTATCAAAACAGTAGTATCGATTATGAAGCTAGATTAAAACATTTTTCAGAAATTCAAGATCTCAATGATGAGCTTTTCCAAATGAGAAAATAAAAGAAGAAGAAGACATGAGATCCTGGAGATAGAGAATTCAAGACAGGAGAGAGAAGGCAGTTCCAGGAATAATGGCGGATAGAAGTTTTCTAACAGCTGAGCAGCAGATGTGGGGAATAGCCAGGTAAAACTGCAACAGGGTCATAGAAATGCCTTGATAGGATATGACATGCCTGGAAATATTGAAATGACTTCTACACTCTTTCAGAGACTTTTAAAATAAATAAATGACAGGGTATTTTATCAAATCTAAGTGATCAGATTCTAAAATGTACCCTCATTTTATGTACTACTAAGAAAAAAGATGGTTTACCAATTAAACATGACTGATGTTTTATTTTATAATTATTGAAATTCAGACTTTTATAGACATAGATTTATATCACACTGGCTGTATATAAAGAGGATATAGAAACAAAATAAACTGATCAAGGCATTTCTAAACTCTTGTTTATGGAGTTAGGATTTCAGGTATGTTAACATGAAGAAAATGACGGAGAGAGCATGGCTGAGAATCCATAAATTGTAGTAGGAGAAAAAAAACAGAGCAAATAAAAAACAATGAAATATAAGATGTTTAAGATAGGAAATGTAATAATGGAAGAACATCATGTGGCTGCTCTGGTGGAGTAATATTTAGTCAAGACAATGACATGTACAATGGCATTGTGACATGAGAAGTATACAAAATAAAATTGAATGCTATTCATATCTGTAGCTGTCTGGATCCTATCAAACTTGAAAAATATTAAAAGAATTCAGAATTTGATCAATGAAATAATCCAATCAAAGATGAAATAACTTGACCTTTGGATTATAGAGCTGGAGGGATTCAGACTCAAATCAAACTTGAACATTAAGTAATGAGTAATAACTTTTTTTAAGGCTTTACCTATAAAAAATATAATTCTACACTTTGGCCTGGGCCAGCACCATCTACTGAGGTGAGAATCCCAATTGTTTCAGAAAGAGGTAATTATTTCCTTAGTGTAACGGTCTTTAAAGTATGAAATAATAGATAAAATATAAAATAATACATTAAATATATCCCATAATGAATTCTTGAATATCTTTGTTGTAATTAAATATTTAAGAATTTGGCATGCTAACTGATTAGTGAATTCAACAGATTAGTCCTAACATTCTGGAGTATTTGGTTTTGTCTTGTTGGAAATTATGAGAGAATTTTTGAAACTATATCAATCATGTTGGGATGTTTAAGGTAAAAGGAGAATCACCATAGTTACAAGTTTACTTTGCTGAATTTATTATGAATGCTTAAGTTCTTGGCTTGATTAGTCAGCAAAACAAAATACTTTAAAAATATTAAGTAGAAAACAAAGTTTAAAGTTATTTACAGAATTTTAATAAATTAACTTTGTAAATGAGACCAAACATTAATATAAGGTCCCTTTACACGTAACTGTCAATACTAATAGATTACGGATAGAAAAATAAAATTTGTAAGCTGAAGTTAAAAACTTACAGTAACACATTTAAAAATTGTTAACACTAAGAAATTGAATCATGTTTGAAATCCAAAGTAAACACAAATATTGTTGTAAGTGTATACAAATGACTATCTTGAACACACACAAAAAATGCCTTCTCAGCGTCTCAATAATGTAAATAACTGTGATAACTGCAACAAATATAGTTGTAAGTGTATACAAATGACTACCTTGAACACAGACATAAAAGGTCCTCTCAGAGTCCCAATAATGTAAATAACTGCAATATCGACTTAACCCCAAATTGCAGAACAACTATATTTGGGAAATGGAAAAGAACATAGCTGTATGGAAACGGAGGGTGTGGTGATAAGTGGATTAATTACTCCTCTTTCAGAGTAAGAGTCAATAAAATATGTCTGAGATTAAAAAATAGAGACAACAATATAAGTATATTATTTAGAAATATGGAAGAAAATAAAAGAAACAGTTTAAAGAGTTGACAGTGATTGCCTCCAGAGAACCAGAATCAGGAGGGAGGAGGGTCAAGGCAAATTGCTGTTTTTCTAAATGCGCTTATTGAAACTAAAAAGCAAAACAAAACAAACATGAGTATGTATTATTTGATTAAAAATAAACATTAAATTTAAAAAAGAAATATTGCGAAAATTACTCAGTTTTGAATTATCCATACATTGAAATTTTAGTATATTTTTGTTATCCTCTAAAACCTCAAATTATTAATTTTCTTGATGTTTTCATCCCCTTTTTCTATTCTCTTGCCCAGGATTTTTTCTATCTTCTCTCCTTCTGCCAACTCTAACCATACCACCAAAGCACATGCAAGCATTTATCATCAGGGGTTAAATACAAAAAAAGTTCCTTGTTAAGAAACAGTTAAACATTTGATGCATCTGGAAGTGGATATTTCCACCCATGGGGTTTCAGGATGAGATGTGCAGCCATTTGTGCAGTGGAGCCTTAAAACAATCAGAACTACATCCTCCTAGCTAAAGCTAGATTTTGACAAATTAATAGCAAATTGATTCTCATTTGTACTCAAATCAATACACCCTCAGAGATCAGCAGGCTTTATACCTTCTGCTTGGGCTACTTTCTCAAAAACCTATCCACCTGTTAATTCAAATAGAAGTTGTTGATTTTTTTTAAACGAGTATTATTTATATCCCCATAAGAACATTTTTCTAATATAATTCCTAACCCATTCATTACAGTTAGTCTTTTTCCTTACCATCCTTTAAAAATATTTTATACTCTGCCAAACCAAAGGGATTTAATTCATTAGTCTATTATTTTTAAAGTCACTGTTAGCAAAATGAGCAGAATCATGATGTATTTACTCTCACTTATGCCTGTGCCTAGAATTTTCTTCTGCTGTCTGCCTACCTGGTAAATCTGTCATTAATTTTCATGATGCAACATAAAGGTAACCTGTAAGTTTTTCTTGATTCCACCAGGGAGAATTGGCACCTCTTTTCCATGTGTTTCTACTGCTTCACCTATTCTTCTCCCATTCACACTTTCATCCTAGCACCTGAGTGTCTGGTGAGCTTTATCAGACTCTGGGTCCCTTGACGATAAAGACTACACCTTAGTCATCTCTATCTCCCAAACTCATAGCACAGCGCATGGTACAGAGCAAATACTCAATAAAAAATTGGCAACTGAGTGAATGACAGCAACTACAATAAATTACGGGGCAGAAGACAGAGAGTCTAATGCTAGTTTTGCAGCATATTAGTTACGGAACTCTCTAAAATTGTTACTACTTTTATAATGTGGAATACTAATACCATTTATTTTACAGTTACAGAGTGATCGCGATCAAATGAAGGAATGAATATAAAAATACCTTACAAGTTGTAAAGGAGTACACAAAGTATTGTTTCCTCGCTTTAGTCATTCATTCAACAAGCACTCACTGAACACCTGTTTTGTGCTAGGCATTATTTTAGGCACTGCGATAGATCAGTGAATAAAATATAAAAATATCCCTGTCCTTGAGAAACTCAATTTGGGGATGGTTGGGGAAGGGGGAACAAACAATAATCAAATCAGTAAAATATATAGTCTATTAGATGGCGATAACTGCTATCAATAAAAATAAAATAGAAAGGGGGAACGGAAAGTATAGGTGAAAAAATGGAAGCTGCAGGAGAGAAGGAAGAATTGCTGAAAGACTGAGCTTGAAGAACTATGAGAGAGCGGGATCTAGTAGAGGAGTAAGGACAGCTCATCCTTGGCAGCAGGAGAGAAGGTTGACCGTGTAAGTCTAAACACAAGAAGGTGGTTGGGGTGGTAGTATGGCCTTGTGTAAGTTTTCTTCTCAGTAAAATCAGAACAAGAATCTCAGTTGAAAGTGAGGGGAAGGGCAGCAGTGTTCGATGTTCAAATAAAAAGGAAAAATAGTCTTAGAAGAGTATGGGCAAATGGAGGAGACAACTATGGGTTTTTTCCAGCTGAGATGTTTATTTTACAAAATTTTTAATGATTTGATTATTATATGATATATTCATGTATCAAAACATCACATTGTACCCCATACATGTGTACAATTATTATGTATCAATAAAGAAACAAGCAAACAATAAAAAGAATTATGGTTTAATTGCCAGGCAGTATTAAGGAACCACTTAGAGATTACGGATTTAAGGTATTACCAGTTACCATGGTTGTGTTTTTCTTCACCATTGATTGACTCTGCAGGTGAAAGTACGGTAGAGGCAAAAGTTTGGATTTAACTGGATTTTGACTTAGATAAGGGAGTAGAATCCAGTGGGAAGCAAGAGGTTTGAGGCCATCTGCAAGGGACAGTGGCTCATCGTAGGCTAGACATCACTTTTCATTTTGGATCTATGTAAATAATATGTTTAGCACAATGTAATAAATATAGAATTTCAGAAAGAATAAAATATTTTCAAATCATTTTTGCAATCAAATTCCTTAGTTCTGTTCTATCATTTGAGATATAAAATTGCTTCTAATAAAAAAAAAGAAATGAAAGACAAATACAGTGAGACTAAGACTGCATTCATTAATTCCACAAAGGCTTATGAATTATCTATTGTTATGTGACAGGCACCATGGTAAGTCTACTGGTACAATAGGGAGCAAATAGTTGGCACAGTTTTTCTTTTTCATGAATGTTACAACCAGTGAAGACATACAACTTAACCAAATAATTATACGAATTAATTTCAAACTGAAATAAGGGCTACCAAGGAAAAGAGAACCATTTTATTACCTCAGTTAAAACAAAAAAAGGAATTTAAAACTGAGGACAGAAAAGGACACAAAAGTCTCCTAAAGAAGTGATTCTTGTTCCAAGATCTACATTAGAAGGAGTTAATCAATAAAGAGATGGGACAAGAAAGGAGGAGAACATTTCAGGCAAAGTTTTCTAGAGGAATGTAACATCTCCTTCAATGGTCTTATAAGATGTCATTCTACCCCACTCTTCCACATTGCTAGCAATGTCTCATAGGCTGCATTATCCAAAGCAGTAAGTGTCACTAAAAGCCTGGCACATTGTCTTCTTTATGAGGATGGTGGGATTTTTTTTTTTAAGTTCTTAAAAGCAACATTATTTTGTGGTTAAGAGCGTAGCCAAAGCTAGACTACCTGGATTCAAATATCAGATTGGTATTTATTTGTAATAAAGGGATCTTATCAATATATCATTGCTAATGGCTTAATAGAAATGTGGGATCTTGGGAACACCAATTAGCCTTATGTGACTTAATTTGTAAAATGATTATAAACATAGAACCCATTTCATTGGGCAGATTAAGTCAGTTAAAGTACACAAAGGCACTTAAAATAGTGCTAGGTGTATCAGAGACAGTACGCACAATAGGAGTATTAACTATTTTAGAAATAGTTTTCCTTCTGCTAAGAATTTAATCTGGTTTTACTTTATATATGCTATGAATTATGAATTATGTTACAGATCAGATGTAAACTAATGTATGTATCTTTCTTTGGATTTGATGATAGAGAGCTTGGAACCAGTTTGTTTTGACCCATTGGTATAACTGTGTGCACCCATATTTTGACTAATATTTAAATTTTGTTTGTTTGTTTTTTCAGTTGAGTATACCTACTGTCACAGAAATGTTTACCAACTGGAATGTTATACTGAGCAAATTGTTCAATAGAGTATAAAGTGGTGTTAATCTTGCTGCAACAAGGTAAGAGAGTCCTAAAGAAAAATTAAGCTGGTACTAAAAGGAAGGTGTTTAAAGAGCATGCAAGACCTTTGTCCCATTATTTATAGAATAAGGCCTAAGCAATAAACATTTCTATTTAAGCAATGGCTGTGCTTGAGGACAATCAAGTGTTCTAACCACGATTGCTTTAATAAAAATGGAAGATAGAGTTACAATGGGGCAGTGATTGTTATATAATTATCGGTTACATAATTAGTCTTCTTTTGATTCTTTTAATCCCCTCAGAAATGCCACCAAAAATTATAGCATTTGAAAGTAAGATTTAGACCCAGAGTTTCAGAACTACTGATGTGGAAGTCAGAGGAGGTGTACAGGACCTCATTCATGTGCATTCTCAAGTTGATTAAATGTCCACATCCATTTTATATCTCTATCAGCTTATTTCTTTGTCATATCCTTTTCACTTCGTTTCAGTTTGTGTCCTTTTGCTATTTTTTTCTTTTTAAATAAATTATCTTGTAGTAGGCGTAATAATGATCCCCAAAGATGTTTACCTCCTAAACCCTGTAAACTGTGAATATGTTATGTTCTATGGAAAGGAGGCATTAAAGTTGTAGACAGAATTAAGATTGCTAATTAGCTGGCCTTGAGCTGGAGAGAATATCCTGCATTACCCAGGTGGACCCATTGCAATTACAAGGGACCTTGTAACTGAAAGATGGAGGCAGGAGAGTCAGAGTCAGACTGATGGATTGATTGATGTGAAAACCCAACTCATCATTGCTGGCTTTGAAGATGGAGGAAGGGGACTGTGAATTAAAGGAATCTTGGCAACCCTCAGAAACTAGAAAAGGAAATGGATTCACCTCTACAGCCTCCAGAGGAACATAATCCTGCTGACACTTTGATTTTAGTCCAGTGAAATTCATTTTGAACTTCTAAACTCCAGAGCTATAAAATAATAAATTTATGTTTTTTAAGCCATGAAATTTTTGGTAATTTGTTACAGGAACAATAGGAGACTAATGAAACCTTAAAACTTTTTTGAAACATAGCGATTCTAAAATTTAAAAAGTTTTATTAAAATATGGTAACCAACTTAAAAAAAAAAACTAATGAAATATGCCCACGTTCAAACATTAACTCAGAGTAGGCAATTAAAAAAAAAAAAAACACTTTTAAAATTCTTAGTAGCTATAAAGCTGAAGTTTTAGCCATTCGTTTACTTATTTTGGGGACAATTGATTATCCTGCAGATATGCCCATTGCCCCATCCAGCTATTCAGATTTTCACTTTCCACTATTCAAAATAGCAATGATCTCTGACTTGGAACCCAAAAAAGGCATATTTTGCTTTCATCGCTTTGGCAAATTACCCTGTTTCTGAGTGTCTGAAGAACTCACTGTTGTTTCCTTCACTATTAACAGACACTTGCTCACTGCCTTTAACACATTCTGTCGTCTGCACACTTGTCATTCATTATTTTAAGAAAAAAAGAGGAGAGAAAAATAATTATGAAAATAGCCTAAGAAAGTTTTTCTTAGGTTTTCTTCCAGAATTTTTACAGTTTCAGGTCTTAGATTTAAGTCTTTATTCCATCTTGAGTTAATTTTTGTACTTGGTGAGAGACAGAAATCCAGTTTCATTCTTCTGCATGTGGCTAACTTTCCCAGCACCATTTATTGTATAGGGTGTCATTTCCCCATTTGATGTCTTTGTTTACTTTGTTGAAGATCAGTTGGCTGTAAATTTTTGGATTAATGTCTGGGTTGTCTATTCCATTCCATTGGTCTATGTTTCTACTTTTATACCAGTACTATGCTGTTTTGGTTACTATAGCCTTGTAGTATAATGTGAAGTTGGGTAATGTGATGCCTCCAAATTTGTTTTATTTGCTTAGAACTGCTTTGGCTGTTCAGGCTCTTTTATGGTTCCACATGAAATTTAGAATTGTTTCTTTCCTAATCCAGTGAAAAATGATATTGGTATGTTGATAAGAATTTTACTGAATCTGTAAATTGCCTTGGGCAATATAGTCATTTTCTCAATATTTATGAGTAAGACATCAAAAACAAATGCAACAAAAAGCAAAAGTACATAAATGGGACCTAATTAAACTGTTACTAAAAAGCTTCCACACAGAAAAAGAATAAGCATCCATGTAACCAAAAAGTGCTTGTACCCATAATGCTAGTGAAATAAACAAATAAATAAAATAAAAAATAAAAAAGGAAATAAGCAGTAAAAGATAAATCAGGAGATTTGACCTTCAAATTGATACACTTTCAAAAATGTTTTTATTCAGGGAAGGTAAAGGCTGTGCATAGACATTTGCTCGGAGCCTATGTTCTGGCACAGTTCTCAAATGTGGGTGGTGTTGGCGCTTGTGTGCCAAACTTATTCTCTAGGAAACAGAGATCCTCTGATTTGAGAAGCCCTGAGCTGGCATATTCCATTGGCTTTAAATTCAGCATAAAAACTCAGAAAGAAAATTGTTAAAAGGACACCTCTATGGAAAACACTGGGACCAAACTCATGGGGTAGAACAATGTGTTTGAGCTGAGTCACTGGTAAGACACATATCCCCCTGGATCTCTCAAAAACTTTCAGGCATCAGGTAAGAGAGACAAGGTTTGCCATCAAGTGTAAGGTCTGCTTAATATTATTTGCCATATTGAAGACAGATATTGGAGACATTTCTCTCAAATTTCAAGGATATTTTAAAAAGGAAAGAAAAGAAAAACACAGTAGGGCATTGTTCTTTGCATACCCTCACATGCACAAATTAATGCTGATCACATGCCTACATCTACAAAGCAATCGGGCCAAAAATAAAATTGGACAGATTGCAAAAATACAGAGAAAATCACAACCTCTTCAATCAGGATTTCAGAAACCAGTAATATGATTAACATTTTTCACATAATTCCTTTCATGAGCCATCATGTTTAGATAAACATGTAACCTTTCTTCAGAGTTTGTTCATGTACTGGCAGATATTTACAGGCACCCAATACATACAGTCTCTATGATGAACACTGAGACTTCAAAGTCACAGGTATGTGGTACTGGATCTTGTAGGCCTAACCAAGGGACAAGTTAGACAAATATTATATCATGAAGAGATGTCTTTTTAAAGAAATATGCACGGAAATCTGCTATTGAAGCAGAGAAACAGATACTTATATCATGAGGAGGGGCAGACATGTGTTACTCTTTTCAGCTGCTCAGCATCTGTCTATCTGAGTTGCCCCAAAAGCTGACACTGAGAAAAATATTCCAATGCAAGGTAATTATTTGAGAAGTAAAAGAAACATTGCCAGGAGAGGGGAATTGGCTTAGGGAAGGGATGACAGCCAATTAAGAGTGTGTTTTCAAGCCAGCTGACACAGTGAGAGATTAGAATTTAACCTCACTTGAGAATTCTGGGAAATGGTCTAAAACACATATCTCGTAGTTATCCCACCCAAAGAGAGAGGGGAGAGGGAGCTCCCATCAGTCATTGGCTGGAGACTTCTTCTAGGGTGCTGAGTTCTCCCAGTGCATCTGGCCAGCCCTGTGACCAAGCTGAGTTTCTTTACTGACTTTCAAAATAGTCTTCAAGCAAAGACTCTGGAAGTTGGACGTTACAGTCATCCAGAGCCTGACAAAGTGGTAAGGTTAAAATAAGAGCAAGCCACCAACAGTTTCATCTTCAGCCTCTGAACTACTTCTTAGGCTTAGACAATTTCTAATTGTATAACCCTTAGTAGAAAAAAGAGATACCTAACACTATAGAAACAAAATGTGAGATGTATGCTTTCTCAGCCTCCCTTGCAGCTAGGGCACAGGCATATGAACTAGGTTCCACCAATCAGACACACCTGATTGATTTAAGCAGGAGGCTCAGCAAAACTCTCTCCTTCCATCAGAGGTGATAGCTAATTTATCTATTAAATATTTATTTATCTTTAGCTATCAAAATTCAGTATATCAACAGATGGCTTTTTCCAGCTTTCTTCTGTCTCTAGCTTTTGTCTTTCTGCTGCTTTCTGAAACCATGTAAAATGTGCTTCACTCTTTCCCATAAATGTACACACACATGGCTGGCTACAAAACTTGCAGAGCCTAGTGAAAATTAAAATGCAGTGCTTTTGTTTAAAAAAAAATAGGAAGTGGCCTTAAAAGTACATGTACAGCGTTTTTCCTGTCTTCCATGATCTCCCTCTCTCCATTTGTCACGCTGGTTTTTTTCTATTTAATGTAATTCTAAGTACTGCATAGTAAAGTTAAAATGTTAAATTTCTAGCGTAAGTTTTGCCATTCATGTTTACACTGTGCAATGCCAGTCATAAATGCAAATATCAGCACATTTAATTTTTATGTGTCGTCACTAAAATCATAAAAGTCATGTTTTGTAGTTCATCCCCAGAGAGTGCCTTAAGCTATTCAAGATAGACAAATACAACCCAGAAAAGTTGAAAAGAAGAGCAGATCCCTCCAGTCACATCCTGACAGCCTGTGAGTAAAGACACTGACAGGTACCCAGGGAGCTCCTGCATCACGTGGGGCATTTGCGCTGGCTACTGCCTTATGACAGCCAGGATCCCCTTTGCACCAGCCCCACCGATGCACCACAGGGGTGGGGGCTGGAAAATGTAGTCAGGCATCATCTCCCTTTTTCATAGGCTTGTGACTCCAAGTCACAGCAGATGGGTGAAACCTAAGGATCTTTAAACCTCCATGCCAGGAAGAAGTAAATACCTGCACAGTGGTGGGTCAAAGATGAGCTATCATATGGCCTCTGTCTAGCCACTCACCAAACACTCTGTGATACTGCCAGCTAGCATGGGGACAGCTGTCACCATTCCCAGCCCTAAGATGCAGCAGGACTTCTACACCCAACCCTGACCCTTCTCATGCCTCATCCAGGTTCCTTCCATGGGCGAAGGCTATAGCAGCTACAGATGGGGAGAAGGGAGGTGAAGGCCAGGTGGACCCAAAAGGCCAGAGGATTGGGAATAGGATAGCAGAAAGCTTCTCCCATGGAAGCAGGAGGTAGCAGGGTGAGGGATAGCTCCAGTACATGTTTCATTATCTGATCAGACCTCACAAAACATAAATTAAATATGGAGTTGTTAAGAATCTCAAGATAGCATTGGAAGGGCATTAAACCCCAAGTGTGGGGCCCTTCCTAGCATAAACCACCATGTGACTGTACTGGACACACAACCCTACAGTGGGCTTAGTATATACATACACAACCCCCTTGACCACAAGCAAAGTTCCTTTACAAAATTGATACATAATAGTTGTACATACGTATGGGGTACATGTGCTATTTTGGTACATGCACACAATGTGATATGGGCAAATCAGGGCAATTAGGAAATGCATCATCTCAAGCATTCATCATTTCTTTGTGCTAGGAATATTCAAGAAGAGACTACGCTGATCAGCTGTCGTCTCCTAGCCCATTCACATCTCAACTCCTATTGGGCTTCCATCACCAAAATCAGGAGTGACTTAGGTTTCATGGGACCTAAAGCTTACAGTTTTGAGGCCTGCTCAAAGAAATGAGTTACAAATTAGGAATCTGAAAGGGAATGTGCATTCGAGTGATCCTGATGCTTAAACTCCATTACCTACACAGTAAATCCTCCTCTGCTCACAACTTGTCTCCAACTGCTCCCCTACTTTCCCTCCATTTTTGTGAAAGATACGCAGAATTGGTTATTCTAACAGACGAATTTCAGTCTGAATCTGACTTGATTTCTCTCCTGTAATTGGTGTGGATAATACTGATCATTCCCTCCTTGAAATCATCTATGTTGCCTTCTAAGACATCATCTATTTTGATTCATTCACGTCAGCATCTTTCATTTGCTTTCTCTTTTCTATCCCTTCTACCTGTGGTACCTGGATAATTTTTAGTACACAGATTTAATTTAAGGGAAGATATTGGTTAAAGCCATGATGATATAATATGTAAGGAAGTACTTCATAAATTGTAGAACGTCATATAAATATGAAATATTATTATTACTAGGTGATTGATTCTATAATTTGTTCAGCAAAGACTTTATCTTGACTTTCCAAATGATCTTTTTATGTCCTGAAAGAAATATGTATGTAAGGGATTCATGCAAGCTGTATAAATGACTTTATGATTTATACAGTCTTTTTATGTGTTTTACATATTTTGTATTACCCATTACAAAATAAATAATACTGAAAAATTAAGGGATTGACATTTATTGTGTGTATATCTCTGTTTCTCCAGTTATAAGAGAGAAATTTTTATTTTTATGGAAATTAATTGCATGAAACTCAAGCAAATGTGCCTAAATGTGACAGACATATTTCCTCAACCAAAAGTTAATCTGTCCGAAAGAAAAACAAACCAAAAGACAAGATTTCTTCCTCCTTGAGTTTGTTCATTTATGTCCCTCAAAATAATGATTTCATTTGGCTATAAATAATTTTTCTGCTGAATTTCTTGGAGTAGTTTTGTCTCTGCACTGATCAGGATCAATTTCTCTGAAAGCAGAGATAACTTACAAATTGTTATTATCTCCTTGCCTCAAAGTTAGTCACAGTTTCAAAGGGTGCCTTCACCATAAAAAATAAAATCTATTTTGGTTTATGAATTATTTCATATGGGGCAATAATACTCATAAAATAATGAATCTATGCCTTACAGCTAAAATATTAATTACCAAAAGAAAAATAATAGATTCCGATTTATAATGGTGATTTACTTTTTCTCTGAAGAGTAGAAACAGCATTCATGATCTTACTATTTGGGAATACAATTATTTTAATTGAGAAAGCCGGTTTTTGTGGCAAAACATTTTTTTTAAAATTATTGTTAACCTTCTGAAGAGTGGAAAAGAAAGTTTTTGTGGCAGAATATTTGTTTAATTGCCATTAAACCCATTGCTGTCTTCATTACAAGTTTTGTTCAGATTTTGGTGGTTTTTTTTTTTAACCTCAAAGGGAAAAATATCGATTGTCGTCCTATAACCGTAAGTTTTACAGATATATATGGCTTCAATGCTGATCTTGTTCATCGTTTTCCCACAAAGTAATAAATCATCTTTCCTATGGTTACTTCCTTAATAAATTCAATGGGTTTGGAAGGTATCACAGAATTACAACAACTAGAATTTAACAACATTGGTAGCTATTGATTTTTTGTCTTAGTCAGTTTGGGATGCTGTAATACCATAGAATGGCTGGCTTATAAACAACAGAAATGTATTTCTCATAGTTTTGAAGGCTGGAAATATGAGATCAGGGTGCCATCATGTCCAATTCTGCTGAGGGACCTTTTCTAAGTTTCCAACTGCCATTGTCAAATTGTCTCCTCACGTGGTGGAAACCGCCCCCAGAGAGCTCTCTGAACTCCCTTTCATAAAGGCACTAATCCCATCCATAAGCGCTCCACTCTTATGACCTAATTACATCTTGAAGGCTCCATTTCTAATGCCATCACAATGTGGGGTAGGAGTTCAACGTACTCGTTTTGGGAGGACCCAAACATTCAGTCTATAACAGATTTTATAATTTGTTTCTGGACTTCTTTGACAAGCTTATTTTGGGTAAAGGCACCATGACAACTATATTGTACTGGATTCTGACAAAATTCAGATTTTCAGGCACTATTAATTCAACAAGTTTAAGTCTGGTACTGTTTGATGGGCACAGACATCTTAGGAAACCTGCCCAGACATTACTTTTTTTCCCATAAGGCAGAGATAATCTACAGATTCTGACCAGAATAATTATGTACATTTGTGGATCTTCCACTGTAAAGCTAACAGCAGAAATGAGATCAGACATACCTGTAGCTGTTATTAAGAGTCCCAGCTCAAGAGGACTGTATGCAGTCCCTATCTTTCACGAGTTACAGAATACTATCTGACATCCACTTTTAAAATTAATTTTTATTTCTATTTCTGGGGTCCAAGTGCAGGATGATGCACACATATTTTTACAAACAAACTTTTATGTGACAATCTTCCCGACAGGCTACCAAATTCCACACATAATTACATATATTATACCCCAAATTACATGTTGAGAAACAAACATCTTCATTAAAAAGTTACACAGAGGCTAGGTGTGGTGGTTTATGCCTACAATCCCAGCTACTAGGGAGGCTGGGGCAGGAGGATCACTTAAGTACAGGAGTTCAACATCGGCCTGGGCAACACAGTGAAACCCCATCTCTAAAAATATTTTAAAAGTAGCTGGGTGCAGTGTTGCATGCCTGTAGTCCCAGTTACTCAGGAGGCTGAGACTGGAAGATTGCTTGAGCCCAGGAGTTTGAGATTACAGTGGGCTATGATCATGCCACTGCACTGCACCCTACGTGACAGAGTAAGACCTTGTCTCTAAAAATAAATAAATAAAAGTTACACAAAAAGTCTCTGGACCTTTGTCTCCCCTATCAACTTCACTTTGTAATTAACTCAATGTATTATATAGGAAATGACTTTTCCAACTTGGCGCTATGAAAATTTAATTCTAGACCCAAGCAATTGAATTCAATGTTTTATTTCTGTTACCTATTTAAGTTTCAAAAACTAAGTTTGTGTTGTTGTTGTTTTGCTTGCATTTTTCTGCACACTTTAATGTTACTGCAATAATGACCTATCTCCCATCTCTAGTCTTCACACTAATCTTCACATGTTAAAATTTTTGTTGCATTTGGAATGGTGGATATGATTTATTTCTTTCTTGTTTCATCTTCCCAATCCATCATTAGTAAGCCTTCACATAAAAGAGAAGCCCTACTTCCTGTAAAATGTATATTAAATATGGGCAACTTTGCCCCTGGTAGTGTAGATAGACAGATAGATAGATAGATAGATAGATAGATAGATAGATAGATAGATAGATAGATAGACAGACAGACAGACAGACAGACAGAGACACACAGACAATATATACATTTATATGCTCCTGACTTACATTCAAGTGATGTCTAAAATGAGGTGGTCCTAATCTTTTCTGTGGTTTATCTGTGCTTCTAACTCTTACTATCCAAAATTAGGGGATGGTAGTAAATTTGTTACAGATCCTTTGCTATTTTCTCTGTTTCTATACCCCTTAATTAAAAATAAAATTTGTGATCTTGCTTTTTGTGTAAAACTATTTCTCTCAACACTATATGTAAAGGAGGTTTCTCAGAATCTATAAAGTTTGGAAGGCATCATGTTCTGGGTTAAGTGCTGATGTAACTTTTCATGCTTTATATTTTTATTCCTTCATTTACTATAATTAGTTTTAGGATAACATAATTGATAGAAGTCCTTCTATAATATTTTAATATTATGTTTACAAAAGAGAAGATGGAATATTACTCACAATTTAAGTTTTTCATGAAATATATAAATTGCAAGAAAAGGCAAGACATAAGAGCTACACATTGTTTAATTTGTAGAACTGAACTTTTGCGTTTAACTTCCAAATAAATTTTTTCTTGTAGTTTAAATGTGTATTTTAATGTACATTGTAGTACATTTTATTTTAGATACCAATCATCCAGTCACTAATTTTATTTCTCATTTGGATTCTTTTTTACTACTATCCAAAATGCCTCTTTTATACTCACAAATAAGATATAATAAATGAGAAATTGCATGATTCTGTCCAGCTCTGTAATGTTAATGGAGCAAAAATATTTTAGTTTAGATATTTTAAAATATAACTTTTGTTAATAATTGGATTAATCCATAAAAACTGTATGATTCTTCAATGAGATATACAGTATACAGTGCTACACAAATATTAGTTACATTACACTTTTTGCATTCATTTTCTATATTAATAATAAAATAGACTCATTCTATCATCTTTTCCAATAATTTAACTATATTAGGCATTAGATATTTTTATTTTGGAAATAGCAATAATAATTAATAGAAATAAATGTTGATTAAAGTCCTACCAAGTAATTCTATACTATTCTGTACTTGTAGTCAGCTTTGAAACTGATTTGTTATATTGTTTATTGGCAAAAATCACTAGTGATATGTTTAAGAATTGTTTAACTCAATGCCAGATTCTAAGTGAATTAGTTCTTCTTCTAATTTTCCCATTACTGTAATAATCAAATAGACTAGTTTTACAAAATCTGATCTTTCAAAGAGGCAAATAAGAGCCCAGTGATGGTCCATCTTCTCATACTTTGTTCTCCTCTATCATGGCCTACCCGCTCAAGGCTTTTCACGTTGCCGTGGTGGGTAGAGGGTCTTTCTGCCTTGGACAGACTAAACAGACTCTGCTGACAGTCTTACTATTAAATACAAGCCACTTCTTAGGCCCAGATTCAATCTTTATACTTGTTTACTCTCCCTGTTAAAAGGTCCCAGACACTCATTTAGTTTAATTTCTCTTCACAGTTGGTTCAGACACACAATATTGCCCAACTCCAGTGGGCACCATTCGCAGTTTTAGTTCGCAGCTCAGAAACCCATAAAGTTGCCACCACCCACTCTACATATTGAAATTTTTTTTCTCATGAGATGACTATCTACAAAGTAGAACTTAGTCTTCCCAGCTGTCCTTTTCCTTGGGGACTCCGTAAACCAAAAATGTTTGGTGGTTTTAGGTATCAAGGAGCCAGAAATTCAAAAATAGATCAGACATAATCCATACCCCGAATGAATGGTGGAGACACACAAATAAATAAACAGTGGCAAGATAGCATGAAAATTATTATGGTAGAAGTATCTACAAGAAAATTTGAAAACATACAAGAAGATGTGATAAACATCTCCTCAGTTTGAGTGAAATAATCAGAGAACACCCCTGGAGATGACACTAATGCTCAACTTCTCTTTAAGCCCCACTTAGGGAGGAGCTCTCCAGTCTAAACAACAGGGTCATATCAGACAAAGGAAACATGTGCCTGAAACCTCATGTCATGTTCAGAGGTCTTAGAATGGTTTAGAGCAAAGGTCAACAAAGTACAGCCCACAAGGCAAATCTAGCTCTCCACTGTTTTTACACAGCTTATGAACTAAGAATGCTTTTTATATTTTTTAATGGTTGAAGGAAAAATGAAAAGAAGAAGAATATTTCATGGCACATGAACATTTTATGAAATTCAAATTTTAATGTTCATAAAGATTTATGGGAATACAGCAATGCCCATTTTTTTCTGTATTGTTCACAGCTGCTTTTTTGCTACAACGGCAAATGTCTTTGTGGCAAACACTTTGTGGCCACAAAACTTGAAATATTTATTATCTGGTCCTTTACAAAAAATGTTCCAAGTGTTGGTTTAGCAGGACCAGAAGAGAGAGCCTTGGGCTGGGGGGATGGTGTGACATAAAGCAAACAAAGAAGAAATAACAAGGGACCTACTTTCTTCATGCCAGATACGTAGACTGTAGGTGAGGGAGCTATTGAAATAGGAAAGTTCTAAATAGTGTAGCAACGTATTGGGTTTAAAGTTTTGGTAGCTTGAAGGAGCAAAGCTGGAAAGAAAGAGAATTGTTTAATGATCAGTGCTATGCTTCCAGTAAATAATGGTGAAGGTCTGAACTGGAACAGTAACAGTGGGACTGAAGGGGGAATGGTTGGAAGACAGAATTAATAAAACATGATGAAAAAAAGGGAAGACAGTAGATTCTGATTTGATGTCAGGATTACTGGTGGTGCCATTAGCAAAGACACATGATAATGCTATCATTTAGAATGGATGGAGACAGAGAGAGAGAGACAGATGGAGAAAGAGAGAGAGACAGAGACAGAGACACAGAGAGAGAGAGAGAGAGACAGAGAGAGAGAAGATATATCCCAGACTTCATCCCGGGGCAGGAATAAATTATATATAAAACAAATACCACCCTGGGTGTTCTTCATTAAATTATAAGATCCTTCTTGGATCTTATAGTTTCTATTCCTCTACAAGATCCCAGAGGGGTTCTTACAAGAACTACAAGATTCTTGAACAATACAGACAAACTGAGAATTGCGATTAATTAATAAAAACTAAAATTAAGGCATATAGAATGCCAAAAAAGGATGTATGGGAGATATCAAATGAGGCTGGGGGTGGGAGAATGCAGAGGTTCTTTCTAAGTGTGGGAAAGGTATCGCCAGGGGAATACTTCAGGTAATTTAAATAGCATGTGCAGAAAGCCAAGGTATTCTACAAATAAAAGATATTCAATATACTTGGAGCTTATATTATGAGATGATAAATAGTGAGGTAAAGATGGAAAGTCCATTGGAATCCTATCACACAGACTTGTTTATCAAGCTAAAGAGTTCTTTATGAGGAAAGGACCTCATGAAGGAGACAAAGGCACCACCAGCAGACTGAAGGGAAGTGTGGCGCCACAGTGTGGCATGGCAGTCTCTCTAGGGACTTTTTGCTATCACCTTCCCACTGGAATTTTAACACGCTCAGAATCTCACATTAAACACAATCTCCCTTCACAATAACAGCTGACATGAATAGAGTGTGAACCTGGGGTCAACCCACGTAATCCTCACAACTCCATGAGATAGGCTGTATTACTACACACACATATACACACACATATTCCCTTTTGGTTTTTTAATTTTTTATTGATACATAATAATTTCACATATTTATAAAATACCCTTTTTAAATAAACAGAAACTGAGCCATAGAAAGACTGAGAAATGCTTTAGACCGTGCAGCTAGTAAGATTTAGAACCCAGGCTGTCTTACTCCAGAGTTTGTACTTTCTGACAACTACACTGACCTGCCTCAGCTTCATGGCCTTCTCTGGCTTGTTCCCTGTTTTTCTCTCCCACTTCATAGTCAAAGGTGGTATTACTACTAAACCCAGGGGAAAATTTCCATTTGTGTCTTCATTATTCTTTCCTCTGCTTCAGAAATGATTTTTTTTTTTTTTTTTTTTTTGCTCTGCATCCTTTTCCTTCCCACCTTTTATTTTTTCTGCCACATTCCAGACAACACATACACACAGTCTCAGTGGGTGATCACAACCACTGACAAGGTTTTCATCATCATTTACAGACATAATTACAAAGTTCTATCTCTATTCCAGAATACTCACTTTGGCTCCTATAAAGGTTTCTCTTTATACACACCACAAGGACCTCAAAAAGCAATATTTCAAAATCCAATCTCATCACAGTCTCTTCTGTTTCCTGGGTTCCAATGAAAGGTGTAATTATCAAGCAGTTGCCCAAGCATGACACCAGAGATACACCTTTGAAAGTATGTCAGGAGAGGTATGAAGTATCACTGAACCCTCTTGATTTCCGATTTACACTCTGAAATTCTCTTGCCTGCCTCTGTCAATCTCTTCTGATTAAGCAATATTCTCCTGTGATAGCAGGGTTTTCTAGTGTCAACTCTCCCCAGTATATTCTCCATACTACATTTAAACTGATCATGCCTTTAAAATAAACCTTATTATCATATATTTCTGCCTAAATCTATCAAAATTCCTCACTAAACAACTACAAAACTCTTTAACAGGGGATAAATGTCTTCCCCAGTTGACGTTTCCACCACATCTGACCATTCCCTCCATCTATCTGTACTTCAATTTGCTTCCCTCACCAAACTCTCAAACTCTTTGCTTCATTGTCACAGAACAAGTTGCAGTTCTGTGAACAAACCTTCCTTGGAATTATGTCCATGGTGCTTATATTTGCAGGTGTAAGGTTTCTAATCACATGCTTGGAAAAATGTGTAAACTAAAAGTAAAATCCTAAGCCCTCCACCAAGTGAATGGACTTGCTCTTGGCAAATGAGACCCCGGAAAAAACTTAAAAACGGAGTTCCCATCCATAACAAGACAGGAGTTCGCACACACTTCATTATAACCCTTTCTTTTTGCAATTTAGACACAACACTTGACCAGCATTCATGTTAAAATAGAGATCTCAAGACTGACAAAATGGACTCTTTGTGGCAATAAGATACCAAATTATAAACAAGGCCTAAGATCATGCCAGGCAAGGATTAACTCATGCACTCCTACACTTAGAGAATAAATGATGTTCTTCTCTGTAGACTTTACAGAGAATTTTACTGTAGACTTTACAAACACTGTCATAAAGTTTTTCTTTTTCTCTCTTAGCTAAACAAGCACTGGTCATAAAATAAGCAAGATAAAAACAATTGCAACTCATCCAGCTCACAGATGCCAAGTAACCAAACACCTGTTTCACCAGCCTTAACTACAGCTTTTATTGAACAAGAGACTGATTTCAGTAACTTTTTACTGTTAAGAAAACCACCAACCATGGATTGGTTCTAGCCAGTTTACAGAAGCTGAGCCCTTGAATGTCTTTGCATCCTGAAAAGACATTTTGACATGTAGGACCTAATTGTAATACATGTAAATGTTAAGTCTCCACCCCAAGGTGAATGTGGGTCATATATCACATGCATGTTTGTTAACATGTATGTGTCAGCACAATCTTTATGAATATGCATAGCTCCTTCTGTAACCTGCTGAAAATGTATATTTAGCCGTTACATTCAACATAAAGCCCTTACCTCTTCTTCAAAATGCCTGTCTCTGGTCTTTGCTGGAGCTTTCCAGCCTACAGCATGGCCACTGTGCAGGCTACAGCCTTTTCTAAGAAATCAAGTTTCCTTTTCCAAATTCATAGATCTTGTGATTTTTAAGGTAACAAATGCAATGTTTGTAATTTCTCTCCAACTGAAATTAAGTTGGTTCATGAGTTCTGACACATCTCTATTAGCAGAAAACATAACCTTGCCAATTCAAAAAACATGTTTAAGAACAAGTCCTATAATTTCAACTATGGCCTTCCTCCGTCTCTTGCCACTAGAGAGATATACGTCTTCCTCACATTTGGAAAGGGGTGTCCAGCCCCAATGCGGTCCTCTATTGGTGGGCTCTGCTGATAGATTTGTCTCTCCTTGTCATGGTGTTGCCCTTGGCTTTCTCTGCTGAGGACTGTTCTAAGTACTTCTCCATTTTCTCTGCATGGACGAAGTAAGGTGGTCACTGGGGCAAGGCCAGCATGAGTGGCCCATTCTGCTAATTCATCCCCTCTCTCATTACCAACCCTCTGGATGGAGAAGGGAATCCCCCAAGAAGCATGCTGGTTCTTCCCAGATCTCTTCTGCACCCTGCTTTGGCACACTGGAACTTTTTGGTCTATATTATGTCACACAGAGGCTGAAAGACTTGGGATGCCACATCATCTCTTACCTTCTCTACATTGCCCCTCTACTCTGCTGGCATTCAGGCAGGCTGCAATATTGTCTCTCCTCAGAGTTCAGATCTCCAAACCCATACAGGACTTTCATTGCCCCTCCTTTTTCAAGGTCCTCACTCTGAAGAAGAGGCCAGAGGACAACTGCAGAACTCTACACTGACCTAAATGTTCTTTTTGCCCTTACCAATGTTCTTCATGTTCCACCTCAGTTAAGAAGGATCTTAAGTCTTCTCACTGTATAACAGAAAAACTATTTTTTGTCATTATACATCTTTCTGTTCCCTGTGGTTAAGAGGTGGAATTCAATGCCCTGATTCAACCAGGCTTTACACTTGACATGTAAATAAAAGTCCTTAGCATTCCAAAGCATTTTTCTCTCTCTCAAGTGTCTGCCTCTTGCAATTCAGAATTACTTTCAAGATACTGCCTGCTATGAACTTAGCAAAAAGTACATAATGAAACTCAAAATGAAGAAAAGAATTGACTCCATTCTCCTTGGGTTATTTTCTTCCCTTTCCCAAGCAATAAATCCAGTCTTGAAAAAAAAAAACAAAAAACATTTATTTACATTAATTCAAAATGTCTAAAGCACAATATGTTAGAGTCCATTAGCATATAATTTTAGGATTGACATATACACAAGTATATGAACAAATGCTACTTTGCTGGAACATAGGTTTTATAAATTATTCAGACACGTTGGCTTTCACAGCCACATACTTATGGCAACAAACCATTATGATTTTAGACTTTCAATAAGGACTTTAGTACAATGCCAGGAAATGTACAGAACGAAAAGAAAACCATAAAACAAATGTAACTTTCTTACATGGTAACACCATGAAAGGTATGGTATTACAGAGTAAATTTTATCAATATAGTCTGTTGAATCTGGTCTGAAATGATGAAGTTAGCTGAATAATTCCTAAACATTACTTCACTTTGTGCTTTATAAATAAAAATTGCTTTATTCTTTTTTCTACATTTCTAAGAAATAAAATAGAACACTGATTCTTTTCTTTAAAATAATTCAACTTTGGTTTTAATAAGTCAGCAAAGTCCATTTTTAAGAACATTAATACATGAAGATTTCTTCCTATTTTTATTTTTTGAAGTCTGGTTTTAATGTTGGAAAGGTTTCAGGGAAAAAGAAGTCACAGAGAAAGAAACACACATTTTTCAAAGTAATAATATTAATATTTCAATTTATCAATCTTCTATACTCTTTCATATTGAAAATATTATTTCTCTCATACCTAACCTGGTTTATTTGAACTATTCCTTCAGCACTCAATCAAGAAAAAACTTTCTGAGGATACATATTTGTACCTTCCCACAGCTGTACTGATGGCAACAAGAGGCAGCCAAATTCCTACGCAGATAGGAGCAGGTCCCTGGTGAAACCCACCTCCAAGCCAAAGGCAGTTTAAAGCCTGAAAGCCAAGCTGCAAGTTAAATCCTCCCATAGGATTGAGAACTTGGCTTCCTGTCTGGCACACTTACCTCTGATTGGTTCCTATCCTTCACCGGTTTTACATATACCGACCCTTTCCTAATTGGTTTTCTACACTGTCATGCCCACCTTTGAGTAGTGTCTTTAACCTTTTTTGCATACTCACAAACCAGTCAGCATGCACTCCCCATTCTGAGCCCATGAAAGGACATGGACCCAGTCATAAGGGGAAACTTTCTAACCTTTGGGCACCAACCCCATGTACCCTGTCTGCTAAAGCTGTTTTCATCATTCAATAAAATTATTCTCCACCCTCCTCACTGTTCAATGTCCAGTATATCCTCATTCTTCTTGGGCATGGTACAAGAGCTTGGGAATTGCCGATCGTGGGTACAAGCTCTAACACGGGTGAGCTGGGGCATGCCAGCATGTTCGAGCCAGGCCCAGGCAGGGCACTGCTGGCTGGGGGTCTCCAGCTTGCAAAGTGAACAAGAAGAAAAATCCTACATCAGTACTAGGTGCTTTGTCATGCCTACTTATACCTATGGCACCTAGCACCTACCCTCGTATGGCATGTATCATCCTACATTGTAATTGCTTGTTTAGCATTCTTTGTCTTCCCATCTAGAGTGCAATCTCCTTGAGATAGGAAGGATCTTATTTGTTGTTCTCTCTCCCATACCGGCATATTTACCAGCATAGTAGAAACTGAATAAATAGTTGCTAAATAAGTAAAAGAGTGGATGTTGGTACCACCTTATAGACAAACAAACTGATAGCAAAGAGATAAATTGTCTTACATAACATGCCAGCTATAAATCCAAAATCAGAACAATAACTATAGGCTATTTGCATAATTTTACAGAAATATTGAAACACTAGAGTGGAAGCAAAAATTCACTTTTTCTTTACTTAAACATTCAACAATAACTATACCCCAAATCAGAAGCTCGCTTATTGACTATAAATTAGATAGTTAATTTAGACTTACAACAAATTTATTTAGTCATATAAATAAAAATTATACTTTGGCAGAGATATACATTCAAATTCTAGCTGTTTGACTTACATGATTTAGTAGAATTCTCTGAGCCACAATTTCTTTACCTGTGAAATTTAAAAGAAGAAAATTGTGAGGATTAAATTGGCCCTTATAAAATAAAATTAAAATGTAAAGCAATCTTTACAAATAGAAAATAAAATGAAATAAATGAAACTAAATCTGTATCTAACTGGTGGTATAACCACATATAAAAGAACCACTCTAAGTGACCTTAAAGCAGAGTAATTTCACTGCCTGGTAGGGTATAATTTAAGGACAAAAATAACTGTAAAAACAAAAACAAAACTTTACTCTTTTTTCACTTATTATATTATTGGCAGTAGTGTTGGTAGTTGGCATGTTGGTATTGTTATTATGAAACAGTTATTTGTGAGTTGTGGAATAAAGTAATTGAGTAATTATGTGATATTCTAGTTCTATAATTCCCAGTGTGGTATTAAATCCTGATTCTTGATTTTTGGTGTAGGAGGATGAAGAAGTTTACACAAAAGATGTTAGGTTAAAAAACAACAACAACTAACTCATCAAAATTAACCCTGTAGTCCTGAATTCAAATTTGAAATAGATGTATCAATAGAATTCATACTGATATATACATATATTTATATTAATATTTATACAGATTTTTTATATTTTGGGCTATGTATATTTTTTACTTTATCCTCTGAAAATAATTTGAAAACAATGATAAAACCGATAGAAAGGAGCCCCTTATTATGACCCAGGTTGTGGTCTCTAAATGCTACTTTCCACTAAAAGGAAACAAAGATCCTTAGAGAAATGGCTGATTCCAGATCTAGGGTTAGCAATGTATAACTCTGAAACATCTTGTTATACCAGATAGCAAGGAAGTTCTCAATGACTGCTAACGTGATATCAATAGGACTTAGGGCTTAGTTAAACTGGTACACAGTGGCCACAAATGGGTTACTTTTAACTTTGGTAATAATTACCATAGATTGAGAAGTCAACCATGATTAAGTCCATAAGTTCATAATAGCAATAAAAAAAAATCTAATTAGTCACCTTCTAGACTATTTTGTAATAACACTTAGCTTAAAACACATTATACATCTATACAAAAATAGTTTCTACCTTTATGTCCTTATTCTATAAGCTTTTTCTGTTTTTAATTTTAAATTTAAAAAAAAAACTATTTTTGTTAAAAGCTAAGACATAACACACACATTAGCCCAGGCCTACACAGGATCATCAATATCACTGTCTTCCACCTCCACATTTTGGTCCCTGTAGAAATTCTTAAGGGGCAATATCACACATGGAGCTTCATCTCCTATGATAGCAATGCCTTCTTCCGGAATACCTTCTGAAGGGCCTGCTTGAGGCTGTTTTACAGCTAATTTTTTAATTTTATAAGCAGAAGGAGTACACTATAAATAGTGATAAAAGGTACATTACAGTAAATACATAAGCCAGTAACATAGTCATTTATTATCATTATCAAGTATCATGTAGTGTACATAATTGTATGTGCTAGGCTTTTATATGGCTGGCAGTGAGGTTAGATTGTTTACACCAGCATCACTACAAACACATGAGCAATGCATTGCACTAGGACATTAGGACAGGTATGGTACCACTGAGATATAGAAATTTTTCAGCTCCATTATACTCTTACAAGACCCCCACTGTATAGGCAATCCATTCTTAACTGATACATTATTATGCCGCACAAGAATGTAATAGGTAAAGAGAACAAAAGAAACTTAATAAAAGTATCCCAAATAATAAATGACCAGAAAAAAATGGTAGTTAAGAATACCATTTTTATATAATCCCCAAGAACTAATGGATTTAGACAATGAGTAACTACCAATGGTTGCTGACATCACCAAATGAGAAACAGCCAGACCTTGAACACCTCCTGATGGAAGAATTTACTGTCTTGCCAAGGCAATCATACCTGAATCTGATCAAGTCTCTGCAGCTAATTTTGATTGACAGAAAATACGTAACACAGAGCGACATGATGAACAATTTCACAAGGATATAATCTGCACAATCCAAACTGTGGGAAAGTCCAGAGAAGCATTACCAATCAATCAGAATATATGACTTACTAAATCCTGACTCAAACAATTGGAGAAAAAATATATAAACTGTTATGATGGCTTAAAAAAAGAAAAAAAATACATAAACTATTATGATGGCTATGAATAATTAACGGGTTAAGTCAAAGAGTCAAAAATGTTGAAAATTTTGTTTTCTGTTATAAAATATATGCCTAAGGAAAACATAATTTTGATGAGATTAATAATTAGCATGGTCAGTATGAAACATGTGACCACAGCAATAGCTTTTTTCTCTTATATGGCCTGTGGAAGCTTTTATTAGTTATGATAATTTGTGTTTTTAATCTCTTCAGTTAATATATCCAGAGGCAGCGGAATTTGAGCAGCCAAGAAGGCGTAAATAAATACAACATCCTGCATGAATTCAAAAACATTAAAAAGCAACTCTATTCTTTGAATTTTGAAATTAAATAGGTCAAAGTGCTTAAAGAAAACTACAAAACTTTTCTCTTCCTTTTTGATCACTAACCTTTCTTATCACACATACAAATTACAAATTTTAGTGAGTAAATCTAATGTCTGTAAAAATAGGAATATTAAACTCAGATTTACAGCATTCATTTCAAATGAAAACACTATTCCAGAGTGCTGATTGTCTTCTTGGAAGTACTGCTCTATTTGCTTATGTTTCTGGGAAATCATTTTCCTTATTATGGCACCCTCCCAAATCTCAGTGCTTTGAAATTTAAGAGTAGTTACACTTTTGTAATAATGTATTTAATTGTAAAAATTGTATTATTATGTATCAGTCACCATGCTGTGTGCAATAGATCCACCAGAACCTATCTCTCCTATCTAAATGAAATTTGTACCCTTTGACCAACATTTTCCTTTCCTGGCCCACACCTTCCGCAAGACCCTGGTAATCACCATTTTACTGCCTACATCTACAAGTTCTACTTTTTAAGATTCCATATGAAAGTGAGATCATGCAGTATTTATCTTTCCATGTCTGGTTTATTACACTTAGCATAATGTATTCTAGATTCATCCATGTGTCACAAATGACAGAATTTTCTTCTGGTTTAAGACAATTGGGTTGATGGGATTTTAAATGTTCTCACCACAAGCAAATGGTATGTGAGGTGATGCATATGTTAATTAGCCTGATTTGATCATTCCACAATATATACATGTATGTAAACATAACATTATACTCCATAAATATATACAAATGTCAACTTAAAACTATTTTTTAGATTAAAAAAATTAAATAAATATTGCACACAATGCGTGACTTACTATGTTTTCTTTGTCTGTAATAGGGAATGCCATTAGATATCTCCCTTAGTTTTAAGCTCAGATGCCTCCAGCTTCACCAGAGTAGTTTCTCCTCTAATGCTTGCATTAGATCTTTGAAGCTTCCAATTCTGAGTTCTGAATACTTCAGGTAAAAGCAGTTCTCTTTGATTCTGAGTTATCAAGCTAATTTTCACTTCTTTACTCTAAAGCTGCCTTTTCTCACTGGGAGAAAAAAAATAACCATTATTCTCCTACCAGCACACACTTGATGGAAGAAATAAGTATACTCATCAAAAAGATACTAGTCTTCTTTTTATTTTTTTCTACAAGAAAATAATAGTTCATAGTCATACTCAGGCACCATCTTCTCCTTCTGATTTGAAGCCATCTTTAAGTCTTTTTGTATCATCTCAAATACTTTCACACTAAGGACATGGTAAACTATAATATTTAATGGTAAGTTCAGTAATATAAACATTTCTCCAAACACTAAGCTAACTAACTCTTCTGAAGTCCATTGCAATAATACATGTAGATCATTATTTTTCACATTTCAAAGAATATACTTAAAAACAAAATAATTTCTTTTTCTCTGACTCTTAGACAATACTATTGTCCCCTTTTAGAAAGTAGAATTGAATAATTGCTCAAAGAGACCATTTTCTCCCTTATAGAGAAATAAGGAGATATTTTATCCTTATAAGGAGATAAAATTTATATTAATGAAGGATATCATGCATCTTTTAAACTCACTATTACTTATTTACTAAGACTTCATTTCAGTGAATTCTAAATTATTTTTGAAGCCATTCATAAAAAGAATGAAGAGGTTTAACAGAAGAGTAACAAATATTTAAAAACCATACAACTTCTAAGCACAGAAGTCATAATTCATTAATATTATGTGCCCACAACAGTTTATGGCTCATAGTATAGCCTCAAACAATATATTCTGAATGAATATGTGAATAAATGTTATAGCAATTTCAGCACAATAAAATATAATGACTTTTTAAAATATATGTACATTTAGCCAACCACATTGTGAACTCTTGGAGGACAAGAAAAGTGCTTCATTGCTTGAACAAATTCTAGAACATAAGAGATGAAAAGTAAAGACTAAAGGAACAAAAGACATGATGAAGCCTAACTTGAGAAAATTATATGTTAATGTTAGACACAATGTTATAGTCATTGCTATCTCTGTGAAATTAGCTTTTACGTGATAAAGTGCAATTACTATTTTGCACAAACCATTAAATTCTTTATCACAAATATACTGTAGCTGTTGTATTACCTTGGCTGTTTTTAAACTTAGTGCTAATATTTACTACCATTAGATTGAGATATAAGGAAAATCATAAAATTTTACAGAGAACTCCCTTTTCAGATGATACATTATTAATGTATACAAATGCAATAAATTTTTATGTTGATCTTTTTTATCCTGAAACTTTACCGAATCCGATTATTCATTCTAATACTTTTTTATAAAGTCTCTAGGGATTTCTACATAGAGGATCACGTCATCTGCAAACAGATATAAATTTACTTCTTCTTTTTCTGATTTGGATTCTTTGTATTTCTTTTTTCTTGCCTAATTGCTCTGGATGGAACTTCCAGTACTACATTAGATAGAAGTAGTGAGAGTGAACAAACTTGTCTTGTTCCTGATCTTACAAAACAAGCCTTCAGTAGTCTCTGTAGTCTCCAGGAGGATGTAGTCATAGATTTATTTGAGATTTCAGTAATGCCATCTAAACGACCAGATTCCTTAAGGCCATGATAACTAGAGCTATCCCGGGTCTAACAGAGCCTATCCTTCAGAAAATACCAAGGCAGAATGCCATTTCAAGTGAGCCTTTATCACAGGCCTGTTAATAGGCAATGAATGCATACATTTTCAGTTAACTAAATGAATAATATGATAGCATAGAAAGTTATCTGTGATGAGCAAAGCAAAAGACAAGATATTCTAAAAGCATAGAATTAGTGGTTTGAAAATATGTGTATGCATCCACGAAGCAAAGACAGAAGTTATGCTACAGGAACACAAGTATAAAACCTCACACTTCGAGGAGCTACTTGAGTATGAGATGGAAAAAGACACATTGGAGGTGATGACATTAGAGAGGCAGGAAGTCAGTTCATGTAACTCAATGTTCAACACATGTGACAAAATGTCAAGAACCGGGAACACAGGACCAATAAATAGTGGTCCAAATGATCAACTGCTTTGTGGTCCAGAAGCCAAATTTTGAAACATATAAATTAAAAAAATCTCCATATGTTACAGGTGCTATGATAAGATTTATAACTGGGGCAGAGGATAGGACAGAAAGTAGGGAGTGTGAATTATTTCCAGGTTGGGGGAAGATTGAGAGGAAAGCCTTGCTACCAAAAACCCAGTGGAATAAACAAATAAGTAAACAACTAAGACACAATGTACCTGGCAAGATTAGGTTATAAATCATGATGTTCGGATGCAACTGTTAAAGGCCATGAATATTTCACAGCCTAAACATTTTAAAATTAAATTTCAACTTTTCAAAATTATCAAACAGTGTATAAAACAGGCTCCTTTACCATGTCTTTGAACTTCATTCCTTGTCTAAATGTTGTCCCATTCCTGAGCCCGGATCGGAGCTATGGAAATATGAGAATGGATTCAGTGCAGCGATTGAGTGAGTGACTGATACAGATGAGATATAATGCTTTGGCTTGTAGGGTCACAAATAGCTGGAATGCTAAAATATCTACTAAATCCCAATGTCAGGTACTGCACAGAAAAGACTTTCAGTAGACATCAGCTGGGTTCTGAAGGATGACTGAGAGCTGCCCAGGTGAAGAGATCAGGGAAAGTAGAAGAAAGCTGTGACAGGCAGAAGGACCGGGTAGGTGGTGATGGAGAAATGTTAGAGAATGTGGCTCCTCTCACTTTGGATGGCTGGAGGTTGGGAAGCTAGGGCGGGAACCTACGAGAGATGAACCAAAATAATAATCAGGGTTAGAGATGAGACCAAAATAATAATCAGGGCTTTGCGTTGTGTTCTCAGTAAAGCATGATTATCATTTTGAACACTCCTGGGAGATTGTAAGCAGGGGAGTGGAATGACTATATTTTTGTTTTATAAATATTAATACAAGATCAAAAATCCCTCCTTTGTCAAATCTATATTGCACACAATTATTTTATATCATTAGCTACTGTTGTCACAGGTTTCTCAAAGTTTGTGATACAGTTACTTAGGGGTCCCTAAAACCCTTTAAGAGAGCCCTCAAAGACAAAACTATTTTCAAAATATTACTAAAATCACAGGTTTCCAAAATTTTGCAGAGGAAGCACTTCAAATGGAAACCCTCAGTTGTCATTTGAGGTCCCTGAAAGATTTTGCAGATATCTCTAAGAAAACCAACATTTCTAACCTTGCCAGTATCAGAAATTTGCTGGTCTCTCTTATAGCAGATGCTGTGCTCTCTCCATATAGAACTTGGTTCACAAGTAAAAGGATGGATATACCCTTCTCTTGTTTTGGCTTTGGCCCCAGGAAAGCAAATCTGTATCAGACCCTCTTCTGGTTCAGGGATCTTGCTAAATACACTTGAATATGCCTAGCTTTTGCAGTTGATGTTTTGGAATGCATACATACTTAACTTAGTCTGACAAACCACCAGATATTCAGGATGGAAAGATCCCTGAGATTCTGAGTTACCAAATCCTTACAACCCTTATGAGCTTCTGTACTATCATCCTGCCAAGTTACCACAAGGGAGGATATTTACGAAGAGAATACCTTTACACAGCAGTTCTCTAAGTATGATGCATAGATAATTGAGTGTCCCTGAAACCCTTTCAGAGGGCCCTCAAGGTCAAAACCATTTTTACAGTAACACTAAAATGTTGTTTGCCTTTTGCACTGTGTTGACATTTGCACCAATGATACAGAAGCAATGTTTTGTAAAACTGCTGGTGAGTTAGAACAAATCAAGGCAGTGGCAAGAAAATTGTACCAGTAGTTGTAACTTTACCACCATTCATTTTTTCATTTCCAATGCAAAAGAAAAAAAAAGGCCAAGTTCAATTAAGGATATCTTTAATTTCACAGTAAAAAAAAAAAATTACATTATTAAACTCAACCTGTGAGTGCATGACTTTTGAATATTCTGTATGACTAAATAGGAAATACACATAAACAACTTTTGCTACATTCCAAAGCATGAGAGTTGTTGCAAGCAAAAGCTCCAGAGCTCAGCTGAGCTGAGAGTTGAGCCTTCATGTGACAAAGTAGCTAATTTAAGCAATAAGCCAAAAATGGACAAGTAAGGGTTGTAATCAGTTACTGTGATGATATAAGCAAGAAGCTAAAATAAGGAAGAAGCCAATTCCCCTTTTCCACTTCCCCCCACCAGAAAGGCACACCAGTGGAGGGTCGGGTAGATTAGCAGGGACATGGACGTTGGCTCACCATTGAGGGAGCCCCAAGCAGAAAGCTCTGACAATTTTATGGACCCTGAGTTGAGGTAGGAGAGGGTGAAGGAAAGGACTGGGAGTGGAAAAGTACTGGGTACTGAGTCAGATTGAGGAAAAGTATCTTCAAGTTTTCTATCTCCTCCCTGCATAAAGTGGCTCGTGAAGACCACTACCAAAGCCTTAGATAAAGGGACCTAGAAATGAAAGTCCTGGAGCTAGTACTGTGAATACGGGAAGAACAAGACAAACCAGGTGGCTGAGTCCATGACCACAACTGCTTTCAGAGACTGCAATATGCTGACCATGCACCAACCATGGTGTGGAAAAGGCAGCGCTCCCAGTGAGGGGTGCCAGGTCAAGTTTTTATAGCTGCCTATGGTCAGGCTTGAAAAGTCACACATATGTTTTTAACCAAGAGACTGACTCCTCATTCACCATGTCACAGGGAAAAGTCACTGAGTTGCAAGCTGAACTAGCTCCTTTTTAATGAAGCACCATTTTTATTTGAAAGAACTACTGACAGACAAACTGGCTACTGAAACTTAAGTATTTGGCAGGCATTTTCTTAAAAATAAAGTGAGCCTGTTGCTTCAAGGAAAATAACTAAATAATAGTATTTATTGTCAATGATAAATTGCAATCTGTCAAGCAAAAATCAGAATTTTGTAAAACTTGTAGCCATCACTGTGATCTTGATCTCTTCATAATAATTAAAGACTTCTTTGAATGAATTCAGTGGTGATATTAATGATTACAATTCCCATGGGTTGAATTTTGCTCCTTCCAAAAAGATATGTTGACGTTCCAATGCCTGTTCCTCAGAATGTGACCTTATTTGGAAATAGGGTCTTTACAGAAATAATCATGTTGAAATGAGATCGTTTAGATCATTAGGGTTGGATGATCTAGGCTCTAATACAATACAGCTGATGTTCTTTTAAAAAGGGAAAATTTGGACACAGAACAGATATAAATATAGGGAAGATTAAGTGAAGACACACAGCAAGGACACCATGTAAACACTAAGAATTGGAGTGATGCATCTGCAAGACAAAGAACATTAAAAAGTGCCAGCAAACCACCAGAAGACAGGAAGAGGCAAGGAAGGATTCCTCTACAGGTTTCAAAGGGGAACATGGCCCACTGACATCTTGATTTCTTCCTTCTAGCCTCCAGACCTGTAAGACAGTAAGTTCACTCAGTTTGTGATATTTTATGGCAGCCATAAGAAACTAATACAGCATTTATTTTTCATACTGTTAAATGAAACTGGGTCAACTTTTGGAAGATCTCTATGTTAAAGTGAGCTAGTATTTTCCAAATAATAATGTGTGAAGTTATAAAATTATACGTGGATAACAGATCCATTCAAGGTTGTAATGGGTTTTAATGTAACAGTGCAAAAAGTTCATTAAAATGGTTTGTCACAATATATTACAATGAAGTTTTTAAAAACTAACACTTGTTAGCTTTTGGTACAGCATCAAAGAAGAAAATCTACAACTGTCTGAAAAATCTATTAAAATATTTCTTTTTGAACTATATGTCCATATGAGGCTACACTTTTTATGTGCTTCAAATAAAATAACACTTTTCAACAGATCAACTGCAAAAGAATATGTAAGAATTGTCTTACATTAAGCCAGACATTAAATATATTTATAAAACCATAAAATACCTCTTCTCGTAATTTATCTTATTTGGATAAATGTATTTTTTCAAATAAAAATGTGCTAATTATGTTAACTTATAAATTTTTAAATCAATTAATCTTTTAAACTTCCTCAATTTTAATTTCTAATATGGTAAAAACTGATAAATTGAACATAAACAAAAGATACTCGTAATTTTTAACAGTGTAAAGGGAGAGTGAGATTTTAAACAAATTTGAAAATCAATGCTGTAGCAAATGTCCATTTTTATCACTAGCTGAAGTTTGGGTTCCTAAACTCTGTTCTATCTGCCACCTATGAACTGAGCTAGACCATGAGTGAGCCCTTCCTTTCTCATTCTTAGGCCTAGTTGTGTTTTCTGATTCCTCTGCTAAAGAGTGAAGATGGAGACATCTGAATTCATTTACTGCATGTGTCACATGGGACATGCCTCTAAAGATGGAAAGCCAAGCCTACATGAAAACAGCATGGTGCTTGTCCCACAAAAATCCTACTCCTAACCCCTTGACCTACTCCCAGTTGGTTTCTGAGTTCCTCTTGGCAGAAGAGGGAGGGAAGGATTCTAGGAGCCTTTCCGTCATCATCACTAGCAATAGTGGATCTTATAAAGGTTCCTGGGACCCAACCCCAAAGAGTCTGCAGATCTGGAATAAACTCCAGCATCAATATTGTAACGAGCAGCCTAAATGATTCTGAAGCAGATAGTGCCTGGACCATTTGTGGAATACACTGTGTTATGGGTGAGAGTGCACCTCTGACCATGGTAAAATATGAGATAAAGGTTTTGTAGCTTAGAGCTAAACATTAAGTGATTATCAGGATTAACTGTTCAATTACATCCAGAAAGAACACCTTGCCTCCTGATTTCACATAGATCAAGGGAGACGTGTGCTGACTGCCAGCAGGACATGAAGACTGATCTGGTTAAATCTGAGAGGAGTTAAAAATGGATTTGCCAGTCTGGGATCCTAGCTGGAAGAGTGAGCCCTTGAAATAGATTAACTCTGAAAATAAAACGTATGCAAAATAAATGTCAATTACCATGTTCCAGTGGGCCTGTCCATCTTTGCTTAGTTTTTGAAGTGTCATTTGCTGTGTTTACTTCCGTAAACCATCCATGAGGGTAATATCTGAGTGCCCTTTAGACTCTTGAGAAATGCACAATTCATTTAACTATTGAGTGAAACACAACCTTTGCTTCTCTTCACACAGAGGCATAATGACAGTGCAATAGTAGGTAGAGTTGGAAAATCATTAATACTATATTGCATCCCCATATATTTTGCGTGAATAATGATTTTTAGAAAGGGTAGAGGATATCAGTATCACATACAGTAGATGTCCATATTGTAGAGACCTTATCACAAGTAAGTAAATTAACATTTTGCCTTGGGAATCAGCCTTTTGCACTATGTTATTGTCCCAGACTTTCAGAGCTCAGTTTTGGGATTTACACCAAGCCCCCCAGCTCTCACTCTACTCTGTTTATCAAACATATCTAAAATTAAAGTCTATGTCAGTTTACTCTGCTGACTGTTCATTTTGTCAGGCAAAAGCTCTTTAGTTTAATTAAGTCCCACCTATTTATCTTTGTTTTTACTGCATTTGCTTTTAAGTTTTTGGTCATGAAATCCTTGCCTAAGCCAATACATAGAAGGGATATTCTGATGTTATCTTATAGAATTTTTATAGTTTTGGGTCTTTAAGTTCTTGATCCATCCTATCTTGAGTTGATTTTTGTAGAGGTGAGTGATGAGGATCCAGTTTCATTCTCCTACATGAAGCTTGCAAATTATCCCAGCATCATGTATGTAATAGGATGTCCTTTCCCCACTTTACATTTTTGTTTGCTTTGTCGAAGATCAGTTGGCTGTAAATATTTTGGTTTATTTCTGGGTTCCCTATTCTGTTCTATTGGTCTCCGTGCCTGTTTTTATGCCAGTATCACGCTGTTTTGGTGACTATGGCCTTATAGTATACTTTGAAATCAAGTAGTGTGATGCCTCCAGATTTGTTCTTTTTGCTTAGTCTTCCTCTGGCTATGCAGGTCTTTTTTGGTTTCACATGAATTTTAGGATTTTTTTTCTAGTTCTGCAAAGAATGATGGTGGTATAGCAATGGGAATTGCATTGAATTTGTAGATTGCTTTTGGCAGTAGGGTCATTTTCACAATATTAATTCTACCCATCCATGGGCATGGGACGTGTTTCCATTTGTTTGTGTCGTCTATGATTTCTTTCAGCAGTGTTTTGTAGTTTTCCCTGTAGAGGTAACCAGACTACCTACAGAGTGGCAGAAAATCTTTACAATCTATACATCTGACAAAGGACTAATATTTAGAATCTACAATGAACTCAAACAAATTAGCAAGAAAATAAAAACAATCCCATCAAAGAGTGAGCTAAGGACATGAATAGACAATTCTCAAAAGAAAATATACAAATGGCCAATAAACATATGAAAAAATGCTCAACATCACTAATGATCAGTGAAATGCAAATCAAAACTACAGAGCAATAGCACCTAATTCCTGCAAGAATGGCCATAATCAAAAAATCAAAAAATAATAGATGTTGGCACGGATGCAGTGGAAAGGAAACACTTCTACAATGCTGGTGGGAAATGTAAACTAGTACAACCACTATGGAAAACAGTGTGGAGATTCCTTAAAGAACGAAAAGTAGAACTCCCATTTGATTTAGCAATCCCACAACTGGGTATCTACCCAGAAGAAAAGTCATTATGTGAAAAAGATACTTGCACACACATTTATAGCGGCACAATTTCCAATTGCCATAATGTGGAACCAACCCAAATGCCCATCAACCAACAAGTGGATAAGGAAACTGTGGGTGTGTGTGTGTGTGTGTGTGTATATATATACATGGAGAGAGAAATATATATATATGTGTGTGTGTGTGTATATATATATATATAGACACACTACTCATCCATGAAAAGGAAATAATTAACGGCATTCACAGCAACCTGGATGGAATTGGAGACTATTATTCCAAGTGAAGTAACTCAGGAATGGAAAACCAAACATCATATGTTCTCTTATAAGTGGGAACTAAGCTATGAGGATGCAAAGGGCTAAGAATGACACAATGGACTTTGGGGACTCAGTGGGAAAGCGTGGGAAAGGAGCGAGGGATAAAAGACTACAAATTTGGGTTCAGTGTATACTGCTCGAGTGATGGGTACACAAATTTCACAAATCACCAATAAAGCACTTATAATCAAATACCACCTGTTCCCCAAAAACCTACAGAAATAAACAAAATTTAAAAATATAAATAAAAAGTCAAAATAGGGTTTTAAAAAAAGTCAATGTCAGGTCTTTTTATATTATGCCAATGCCACCACACTGCTCTCCTTTTCTGATTACCTTCTGTGTGTTAGCAGTTCAGTCAGGCGGTTTGCACCTACGATTACTTTTCATCACCACAGATCCATAGGGTTAGTCTTATTCTCCCCATTTTGCACTTGTAGAAGATGAGGCTCAAAGAGTTTAAGCAAATTCATCTAGACCAATAAGGCATTTGCTACCTGAGCGAGAAACTGCCCAGTTGGAAGCATCCGGTTTCTAAGCCCATATGTTATCACTTCCATTAGCCTGAATGTGCTTAGGTAAACTGACACTATGAGATTGCTAAGGAAAAAAAGAAAACCAAAAAAAATAAAACCTGAGATCAGTTTCCTTGACTTATAACTCCTGAAGCCCGCAGTTGGCTTCACCTATTTTCCATAGTAGGAAAATGGAATTCCAGTGGAAAACAAAGTACACAGCAGGATTAATCTGGCTTCACTAAAGTCCCATCAAACCACTGAGTGGAGTCAGAACTCTTCCTGCATTGCCAAGGATAGTTTTGTGGCAAGCTATTCAATCACACAGCAGCACAATAAAAATAAGAATGACTAATACTTTTTGGCCTCTGTCACGTACTCTGCCAATTAGCAAAAAATAGAAAGATGTTCCCCAAATGCCACATTAGGAAGAGTTCAGGAATAGTTCCCACACTGTATGTGTAAATATTACTGCAGCCGGGGGACCACCGCTGATACATAGATGTGATGGGTAATCCTGCTGTTTTTTTAGTATTTCAGGTTCTAGACCTTTTTCAGTAATCCAATGTGCTATCTTTTTTAAATGAGCCCGAGCATCAAGCTTGAGAAATCAAAATTATTTAAGGAAAAGAAAATAGTCTTTCAATATTATGGTTTCTAATGCTGTATTATGTTTTAAAAAATAAATTGGAAATGCCAGTACTTGCTATTGTACTTGTTTCTATTTTTGAAGAATGTCTGTGGTAAAAAGTAAACAACAAAATAGAACATACGTATCCTTTGAGTAACTCAAATCCCTCTGAAGTTTTCTTGTGGTATTATTTTTCAAGTCAGGACACTCAAAACTAATTAGTCTCTTTGTATCTATTACCTAATCAATAAGAAATAAAACCTCTCCTTCTAACAAACTGCCATTTCAGCAAAAAAGGATTTATTTTTCTTGGCCTGTACTTTCTCATTAGTAACGTAAATGCAAGAAAGTCTGATTTTTCTGGATTTTTTCCCCACTGAACAAAAAGTAATTTGGCCGACCTAGAGTTTTATTTTTCATTGTATTTGTATTGTAATTTTTTAATTAAAACTGGCCAATGGAACCTCTCTATCCCCAAATCACTGCATGTATTAAATTTCAAGGAATCTTTAAACAACCCAAGAGACTTTTATTTTTTGCAAACTGCAAGGCACTAAGATCAATAAATGATCTGAAGATGCAATTAATATGCTAGAAGCCTTTAATGGAAAAACAGAAGATTTAGTGTTAATAGCCATTACTTCTCTCAGTTTAAGAAATTTCTAAGCCTTTGCTTTACTAAGTGGACTATGTAATCAGGATCATTGAATAAGTAGTTGTATTTTCATGATAGTTAATATTAATTAGCGTGTTTATTCTTGGTATGATTACTATTAATGTACAGATTTGGATGCCGTTCCCTGTACAGTTTCTGTATATAATTCTTAAGCAAGAATACATCCACTGGCAAGGTGAGGAACTCCAGGAAAGCATTTAATTCATGATATTATTCAGTAGCTGACACAGTATAAGTTTAACCAGGATCTCTCTGGATCAGATTTCCCTGCAGTCATCTCCATTAACTCCTACATTGCTTTTCTGTAAAGATGATAAAAATAGTGACATTTAAACATGTTTTGACATTCATTTCGTCTTTTAAAGGTATCAAATTATTTTAGTAATTACAAATCAAAATATAACAGGCTTAAGGCAATACATGAGACTGCAAAGCTGGTAACGGGTGCTGAGAAGACTTTAATTTGAACTCCAGCATGAGGAGTTTACAGACTAGTAGAGGTGATACATTTTCTACCTACATGCTGAGATCTCACAGTTATTCACAGATGAAACTCTATATCCTTTGGAATGGAGCAGGCTGGAATTGACGTCCCAAATTGGAAACTCCCACTTACAGGAACTGAGGCAAATCACTCTGACTCTCTATTTTCCAGTTCACAGTCTATGAAATAAAAAGACTATCTAACATGCAACATTATTTTGACAATTATTTGGGATGATGTACATCAAAAATCTAGGTGTGGTGCCTTATATAGAAAACAGGTGTTGGGAGTGAACCTACTTTCCCCCTCCTTCACACTACTTTCACCGCATTCCAAACTTCAAGCATGTGCTATTAGAGAACACATTTTCAGGTCAGTTCCTTCATCCTCAAAGGAGGTCGGTGAACTTGGACACCAACGAAAATACAACACATTTTCATTAATTTCATCTGGAGAACTGAAATTTTGCATGTCTTTTAATGATCACTGTAGGCAACAGACAACAATGGTATTTGCAGTACCTATAGCTTCGTTACTAATATAAATGATGCATATTTTTATACCACATTACCCTGTTTACCAAGATATAAAAATATCATTTATATGTTGGGCTCAATGTTAGATATTTTTATTTAATGCATTAATTAAAAAAACACATACATAACCATAACACAAATTTTAAAGATTGTTTGATAACTGTTCTTAGTAGTATTGGTTCCCTTTATTCTAACAAAAGGCTATCAGGCTATACCAGGCCTCACAAAAGGGAGACGGAAAAACAGTTAAGAACCCCCAATCCCACTGCCACCATAGAGACAGCCTATATCTAGATGCTGCTAAGAACTGTTCTGGTAGAATCCCTGATAGAGAAGCCACAGTGTAAGTAATTGGGAAGCAACTCTTCAAATATAGGAACAGACATATCAAGTGACTGTAAAATCTCTGGGCAGATCTGAAGGATAAGACCAGGGAGACAGGACTTTAAATACTTAACAGCATTCTTGGGTGAGTTTTAGGTGATACTCCAATTTGTAGGTGGCAATTCCATTCTTCCAGTAGCTCAGGTTCACATAAATACATAAACGAGAATCTTTGTTACCATTCCCTTTCTCTCCACAACACCTAACCAATCTAAAATCAAATTCTGGCTGTTCAGTCTTTAAAATGCACCCAGGTTCTGATCATTTCACCCTCTCCCAACACTGCTACCTGGATCCAAGTTACCATTTTCTGACACTTGGATAATTAATTGACTCCTAACTGCTCTTGCTATTCCAGGCAAGGCCTGAAACATTCATACAGTTTGGGGATCACATGTTGGAGGTAAAGGATTAACAACGCCTCTTGCAAAAGTGTAGAGAGGAGGTTCTCTCATAATATATCCCTGGGGTTCAGAGAAGAAATGGAAATTAAAGCGATCCGAATGTGATGGATTAAAAATACAACTGAAAATAAAAAGTAAATGTCAATGTGATGGATTAAAAATACAACTGAAAATAAAAAGTAAATTTCTGCCTGTGGCTGTTGCCAGCATTGCACCTTTTAAAAATTGCAAGAAGTCAGTCAAATGTCACCATGAGAGAAGGTAATAGGCATAGGTGAATGTCTGTTCCCCAGATACGATAATGAATCTCTCATGCAGGGAGAGTTCTCCCGACTGTTTATTTTCAGGTCATGGACTCAAGACAACTGGCTTAGATTGACTGGGATTCTGGAGAAGCAGATATCAAGGTTTTCCCTGTCTGGTCCTTCTTCCCTCAGGATTCACTACATCTCTATTATGACAACATTAAGTAACGGGTTCTGGCAACATATATTTTCCTTAGAATACTTCATTAGGCATTAGCAATGTGTGCTTCATTTTTAAACATCGTGAGTGAAAGGGTGTGTGACCTGTAAGTGCTATCACAGTGAAGCATGTCAGAGCCTAAAAGGAATTGTACCCACTCCAGTGAATTTTAACCCCAGATGTGGAACTGAAGAGTCTAACTCTACAGGAGGCAAAATGCCTGGACATAATCTGGGGTGGTAATAGAATAGGGAGTGAAGTTTTAGTCTTGAATACAGAATACAGAGTGGCCCTGGAATCTTTTAAAATAGCTCTCCATGCATATTCCCAAGTCTTCTGCTACAAAATAGTGACCCCGACAGGAAATCCACACAGGTGTGAGGTTTGAGAAGCAGGACCAGGAAGGTAGAAGCAGGACTTTCCAATAGGGTGCTGATCACCTCCCCAGAGGAAAACAGATACACCTGTGCACACCTCTGAGCGACCAGGGCTCAATGATTAAGTCCAATCAATTAAGAGACAAAAAAAAAAGCTAAGTAGTGTTGTTGGGGAATGTTTGGGTTTTCATGAGGAAGGACTATCACTAAATACTATTGCCTTCTCAAGTCTTTCCCACAAATGTGAAATAAATTACCTGACAGTGAATTTGAGAGAGGAACTGGATATTCAAAGTCAAGTTCCTTTCTTCCTTTTCCACTTGGGAGTCAGTTGCATACAAAGTGCGGAATGGAGTCTCTTCTTGTACACCACAAATTGTACAAAGCCAGCATTGCTGATGACAAGGTAAGTAGTGCTAGAAATCACGTTTTTGCTTTATTAGTAATTAAATGGCTATTTGATTCATCTGTTAGACTCTTATTTGTCACTTAGTTCAAAACGCAGGGAGAAAAGAGATAGCTGTGTGTACTGGGCCACTTTGAATCCAATGTATTAGCTATTTGATACACAGTTCCTTAAAATAGTCAAAGATTAGCAGTAATGAGTGTCATAAGAAAAATCCACATGGGTACAGAGCTGTGACAGCTGAGAGAGAAATAGATTTTCCTGGTTGATTGGTGAAAGGAAAGTTTCACTGTGAGAGTAAACCATGAGGTGGGCCTAGAAAAGGGGAAGAATTTACACATGAGAAATCAAGAAAAAAATCCTAAGCAGTTTGACATAAGCATATGAACAAAAGCGTGAATGCATGAGAACATGGAGCAAACCATAAATATGGACCAGAGAACAGGCCAGTTTTGTTAACACAGAGCAGGGCCTTGAAAATCAGTTCTACTCAAGGACATTGAGTTGTATGCAGTGAAAAATAAGGAACCTCTGAGGTCACACAAAGATCCTAAACGTTGCAATCAAAATTAATCTTTAGATGTCTGTGAAACATTAAAGAAAATCCTTATGAGAGTACATTTATGGGACATACATAGTAAAATTGGAACAATAGGAAGAAAAGTAATATGGCTCCTTTATAAAAATTTATGAAAATCTCTATTGGTTTAATGTAATATAATCCATTTTATACACTTGAAAATTGTGCAGTCATTAAAATGATGTTTTTGAAAAGTACTTGCCAGGCTCAGTGGCTCACGCCTGTAATTCCAGCATTTTGGGAAGCCAACGCAGGCGGATCACCTGAGGTCTGGAGTTCGAGACCAGCCTGACCAACATGGAAAAACCCCATCTCTACTAAAAATACAAAATTAGCCGGGCGTGGTGACACATGCCTGTAATCCCAGCTACTCAGGAGGCTAAGGCAGGAGAATCTCTTGAACCCGGGAGGCACGGTTTGCAGTGAGCCAAGCCATTGCACTCCAGCCTGGGCAACAAGAGTGAAACTCCGTCTCAAAAAAACAAGATGCTAATGACCTAAGAAAATGCTAAAGATATGTAAAATATTTAAAAGGCAACTCAAAGCATTATAGTAGAATTCCAATTTTCTGAAGGAAAGAAATAAAGAAAAATGTGTTTGGGTATGTAAAATACAAAAATTGAATATGTCAAAACATAAAATGCAGTATGTGGAGTGTTAACATTGTTTGTTTTATTTTTCAGAAATTCCTTATAAGTTTGTAACTCTATAAAACTCTGTGTAATATCCTTCAAAGTACAGAGACCTCTGCCTTATGAACCATTCACATATATCTAATTTTGGATGCCAATTAATATACTACTACTATATATTTCCAGAAACTTCTTTAGTGATAGTAGTAGAAAAATAATGTGTACATTTATTTATGTAGTTCTTTATAATTAACATACCTTTTCAGATGGCTCCTGGGCCACTATGTATAGTTGGCACCATACTAATAAGCAGTATGTAACTATGTGCTTGAAGAAAGTGTATTCCAGAGAAAAATCTATGTTTCATATTCATACAGAATCCTCCTCCTAAATAACTGTGAAACTTACACTTTCACAGATATCATGGCCAATTATTTAATTAGTTGTATCAATATAAGTTAAGAATCTCATTAAAATTAGATTATCTCTGAGTTCTAGAATGTAATCTATCTGCTGGTATTGAGGAATATAGTAGGAAGAGAAAGGATTTGATGCAGTATATGGTTTGAATACTTGTCCTCTCTAAAATTCATGTTGAAATTTAATCCCCAATGTGGCAGTTTTGAGGGGCGGAGCCTTTAGGACATGACTGAGTCATGGAGGTCCTGCCCTTGTGAATGGATTAACCCATTCATGGATTAATGGATTACTGGGTTAATGAATTAACATGTTATTGAGGAATGAGAATGGTAGATTTATAAGAAAAGAAAGAGAGACCTGAGCCAGTACGTTATTCCTCTTGCCATGTGATCCAGTGTGCTGCCTTGGGACTCTGCAGAGTCCCCACCAGCAAGAATGCTCTCAGCATATGCCACCCCTGGACCTTGGGCTTCTCAGCCTCCATAACTGTAGGAAGTAAATTCATTTTCTTTATAAATTACCCAGTTTCAGCTATTGTTATAAACAATAGAAAAGGAATTAAGACATAGTGATATAACGGTTAAATATGAATCTACATATTTCTAAATTTTGAAGTGTATGACTTTGAACAGTTATTCTAAGCTTTATTTATCTCATCTATAAAATATGGAGAATAATTCCTACTTTATAGGATTTATGTGAAGACTGAATTAACTAATGTTAGCCAATAATTAGCACAATTTGCAAGGAGCTCAAAAAAGCCACATTTATTCCTTTGTTCTGCTGGATAGGTTAATGCCCTCATGTCTGTAAATGTTCTCGCCCATAGCCCTACTATTTCCCCATCTTATAGGCTAGGCATTCAGACTGTACCTGTTTCAATGAGTTCTATAAATAGCCATATTCTGTTCCAGAAGAACATCTTTTCTTGGCCACTGCAAATGGAAATTAAATTATTACTTTACCCAAGAAAGAATAATCTACAGATTCTACAATGGCTTGTAAGGTGGCTTGTATGAGAATTTTTCCCACCAATGGTTATGCTGATTACATCAATAACAATAATGTACAAAATTCTATCTTAGAAGTTTGACAATGGAATAGATATTGAGAACACATTATGAGAAAGAGTGCACATATACTATACATCTGTAAAAAGCAACAGTAAGTAAAAGCCATGCAACTAAGAAGAATTAGAAAAATTAGTTGATAATGGCTGAAGCAACAGAAAAAAAAATTAGTCCCCTCCGTGATTTTTCTGTCATGTAGAATGTAATACTCCTCAAATTACAGATGAGATAAACAGTATTCTCCAATTACATAGTCTTTTGACAAAAAAAGAAAAAGCTAACTTTGTTATATATGTTTCATGAGACGGTTTTTGTTGTTGCTGTTGTTGTTGCTGTTTTCTTTTGTTGTTATTTTGTTTTTTTTGTTTTTTGTTTTTTGAGATGGAGTCTGGCTCTGTCGCCCGGGCTGGAGTGCAGTGTCGCAATCTTGGCTCACTGCAACCTCCGCCTCCCAGGTTCAAGTGATTGTCCTGTCTCAGCCTCCCAAGTAGCTGGGACTACAGGCATGCGCCACTACGCCCAGCTTATTTTTGTATTTTTAGTAGAGATGGGGTTTCACCATGTTGGTTGGCCAGGATGGTCTTGATCTCTTGACCTCGTGATCCTCCCGCCTCGGCCTCCCAACATGCTGGGGTTACAGGTATGAGCCACCGTGCCTGGCTGTTGTTTTTATTGTACTTTAAGTTCTGGGATATATATGCAGAACGTGCAGGTTTGTTACATAGGTATACACGTGCCATGGTGGTTTGCTGCACCCATCAACTCATCATCTATATAAGGTATTTCTCTTAATGCTATCCCTTCCCTAGTCCCCCACCCCCAACAGGCCCCAGTGTGTGATGTTTCCCTCCCCGTGTCCATGTGTTCTCATTGTTCAACTCCCACTTATGAGTGAGAACATGCGGTGTTTGGTTTTCTGTTCCTCTGTTAGTTTGCTGAGAATGATGATTTGCAGCTTCATCCATGTCCCTGCAAAGGACATGAACTCATCCTTTTTAATGGCTGCATAGTATTCCATGGTGTATATGTGCCACATTTTCTTTATCCAGTCTATCATTGATGAGCATTTGGGTTGGTTCCAAGTCTTTGCTATTGTGAATAGTAAACATATATCTGCATTTGTCTTTATAGTAGAATGATTTATAGTCCTTTGGGTTATTGTTTGTTTTTTATTTTTAACTTTCCCACAAAACTGAAAAACATTATTTAATGCTTAGAGTTAGGTGTTATTTTCTCCCTCATGGTGAAAGTTTAAATAAACTTTGTATAGAAGCATATTCCTGGATATTATTAAGGATGGTTACTAGAGAGGCGTTTCCTGCATTATCAGTTTTAAGAGCAAAAGGAAATTTACAACAAAGTAGATAAGAGTTGTCTTCCAATGTTATATGTGTCTCCCCTCTGGTTAATTGAATGTAAAAGTCATTGTTCGATGTGTTTCTTTGTTTGTGGTTTGTAATAATCTAAACGAGTGATTCTCAGGTTTTTGTACTTTCATAGGCCAGAAAATATTTTCAAGAAAAATTGAGAACCAAATAAAGCTACTAAAAATAAAACAAACCTACCAAAGATTATCATTGTAATTTACTAAAGAAATTTATTTTAAAAGTACAATTTAGAATAAAGAACTGAGTTAATTTTGTTTTAATTAGAAAAATTTTCTAAAATGCCCTTATTTATTTTATGCCATTATACACCAATAAAAATATTTGCAACTGCTTTTACTGGTCTGTTATAATATTTCAAATCAATAATGGTGGTCTTTATTTGGTGGGTGGGGTCCAGAGAGTAATTTTCAAAAAAAAATAATAACTTACAAGATTCAGCAACAACTCACCTATAATAAATAAATAATTTTTAAAAAAATTCAGAAATTTGGTAGATGATGATTTGGTAAAACCTGTAAATGACTATTAGCCCAAACATGTATATCCTCTACTTAGTGGTTAAAAAGAAAAAAATCTAAATATCTAACTCAATCATTAAAACAACATGATTGAAAGAGCCAAATTAGTGACAACTTTGGAATTCCCATATACATATTTTAAACAAATGTCATTGATGATGTATAATCATACAAAAAATATTGTATGTGATGTTTCTCTAATTAGACTTTCTATCTCTGAGAAAAAGATTGTATTTTTTCCAAGCACCCTAACCTTTAGGGGTGATTATATCATGCTAAACATTGAACAAAAAATTTAAAATTCAGATATACTGATATTTGCAAATATTCATAGTTGTGTTATTTAAACATCTGAATGTGTGATTGATTTTTTTTTTTCTGTTATGTCTGAACTTTTGGTCCACATAGGACTATTACCAATAAAATTGAGTTAGGATTTGTTTTCATAGAGAGAGCTCTAACATGTTAAATTTTGTAGCTTAGAAAAAAAGAAAAAGTCTTCAATCAGGGCTTCAGGTTTAAATATTTAAATAAGATAATAGCTCACTAAAATTCAAGTGCTAATTAAAAATCAGAGAGAGTTTTCAGTTTTATTTGTTGTCCTGTTGCAATAAAGCTTACCTTAAGAGTATGTGATATGATCTAGAATGTAATAGTACATTAAAACAGTGCCTTATGGTTCAAAAGGGGCATTTTTTTTAAATTTTACTTTAAGTTTTGGGGTACATCTGCAGAATGTGCAGTTTTATTACACAGGTATACACGTGCCATGGTGATTTGCTGCACCCATCAACCTGTCACGTGCATTAGGTATTTCACCTAATGCTTTACAAGATAATTTCATTGTGTGAACTAACTTTCTTACTTTCCCTAAGAAGGCAATGTCCTTCCATTTTACTTCCAAAGTAAACATTGGGAGCCTAAGAGTAACCAAATTTGTCTAAACCAAATGTGTTATATTAATATATTTCCTATAAAAGATTTTGGTGTTTTTAAAAAGTTATGGCTTGTCTACTGGCCATTTTGTTTTCATTTGAGAAAAATAGTAATTAAAAAAATAAAAATAGAATGTTTATTAATTAGTAAAAATAAAAATATTAATTAATGCATTCAGAAGATGTGACTATGAATACAACTTAAATTGAAAATGTCTAAACCTAAATATTATTTTTTCCTTCTCCCTCACCCTCAACATCTTGTCACAGTCCCAATAGTTCCATTTTCAAATTCTTCCATTCCTTTCTCTGACCCCAATATTTTCTGAGGAATAAGGAATGAGTATGGGAGAGTCAATATGGCGGTGAAAGTTTCAGGGTTACACCATGGACTCTTAACTGACCACCTGGATTCATGTTCTGTCTCCACTAAGCCACTGTGTGACCTATTCATGTTCCTCATCCACTCTCTCTATTGGTTATCTCCTCTAGTTTTTACTATTCCATGCTGAGGTATAGAATTCTTTTCATTTATTTCTTTTTATATTTACTGGGCTTTCTTCTTTAGTTGGTGTGGTATTTCTGTCTTTCTAGAAATTTTCCCATTTCATACAAGTTATCTAATACTTTGGCATACAATTGATCACAATATTTGTTGTAATCCTTTTTATTTTTATAAATTTGGTAGCAATGTCCCATCTGTCATTCCTTATGTTAATACTTTGAGTCTTCTTTTTTTTTCCTAATAATTCAAGATAAAGACTTGTCAGTTTTGTTGGTATTTTCACAGAGCCAATTTCTGATTTTACTGATTTTCTCCATTTTTTTCTAGTCTGTATTTCATTTTTATCTGCTCTAATATTTTTCTTTCTTTCTCCTTGCTTTAGATTAGCTTTTAGAAAAGTAATCTAACTTTAGATTTTGTTTTCTCTTCTTTCTCGAGTTTCTTGAGGTGAAAACTTAAGTTGACTTGAAATCTTTTTTGTTTTCCGCAAATATGAATTTCCCTCTAAATATTACTTTAACTGATTCTCCAAGTTTTCATATATGATGTTTTCTTTTTTATTCACTTCAAGATGCTTCTTCTCTTGTGATTTCAACATTTTAGTTATCTTATGAGTTTGTTTAATTTTTGCATCCTTTTGAATTTCTCAAATTTACATCTGTCATTTGCTAGTAATTTCATTCTATTGTGATTAGAGAACATGCTTCATATATTTTATATTATTCAATTATTAAAATATTATTAAGGCTTATTATGGCCCAGCATATAGTCTATTTTGGAGAATGTCCCATTTGTGCTTGGGAAGAATATGTATTCTGCTTCTATTGAGCAGCCTGTTCCATAGATGTTTCTTAGGTTTAACTATATATATGGTTATACATACACATGTATAGTGTTGCTAATGTCTTCCATTTCCTCGTCAATCTTTATTCTAGTTATTTTATTATTCATTATTGAAAGTGGATTATTAAAGTCTCCAACTATTTTTGAATTTTCTATTTCTTCCTTCAATTTTGTCAGGTTTTGCTTCATGTATCTTGGGATTCTGTAATTGAGTACATATACATTTATAATTGTTGTATCTTTCTTTAATCACTAGGAAATGTTGCTATTTTTCTCTAGTAACATATTTATTTATTTCAAATTACATTTTGAATAATAATATAGACATCCCACTTCTCTGGTGTTTGCTATTTATATCATAGGTCTTTCGTAGTACTCTCAAAATACTTGTATTTTTTAATGTAGAGAGTCCTACAGACAACATACAGATAAATCTTTTAAAATTCAGTTTTATAATCTCTGCCTTTTGATTGTATTATTTAATCCATTCACATTTAATGTTATTATTGATATGGTTAGAATAAGTCTGCCGTTTTGCTTTTTGTTTTGAACATCTCTCAATCTCTTTTCCTTTCTCTATTCCTCATTTTACTATATTTTTAAATTGAGTAGATGTTTTCTAGTGTAACATTTTAATTTAACAAATTTCAAATTGTATTTAAAAATTATTTTATTAGTGGTTGGTTTTGTCTTATACCTTTTAACTTATCAAATATCTAGTTCAAATGTTAACTAATTCCAGGAAAATATAGAAACATAATTCCTGTATAGTTCCATTCCTTTTTTCTCCTTCTGCCACTGTTGTTATACATACTGCATTTGTATATGTAACAAAATCAATAATGCATTGTTATAACTTCATACAATTTTATGTTTTTTAAAAGAAGTTGAAAGGTGAAAGGAGAGCACAGGTTTGTCATATTAACCTTTATGTTTACTATTTCTGATTCTCTTCATTTCTTTCTATGGAATTGTGTTACTATATGGTATTATTTTCTTACTTGAATACAGCTTTGTTTCTACCTGCCTCCTCTATGCTGGTATTGTTTAATGAATTTCACTTGTATATGTTATTAACCCAACTATACAATCACATACACACAGTTATATACCTATATACACACATATATGTACACACATGCACACCTATATAATTGTATAGTTGGGCTAATAACATATGCAACGTGTGTGTGTGTGTGTATACGTATAGTCTTACAGACAACATACAGATGAATCTTTTTAAAATTCAGTTTCATTTTCTCTGCCTTTTGATTGTATATAGATAATTGATTTTTAAATAAGTCAGGAGAACAAATGAGAGTAAGTACAAAATTACATTATTGTTAATAGTAGTCTACAAATTACCTCTATCAGTGCTTTTTGGGTTTCTGTGTAGATTCAAATTACTGTCTGGTGTCACTTGCTTTCAGCCTAAAAATTTTTCTTTATTTTTCCTTGTAAGGAAAGTTTACTAATAATTAATTTTATCCCCTTTTGTTTATCAGGAAAGATCTTTATTTTGTCCTCCTTTTTGCCTTATTATGCATACTAGATTCTTGGTTCATATATGTAGTTTGACTTTCAATACTTTGACTATAGAATCCAATTTTCTTCTGGCTTCTATTGCTACTGAAGAGAAATCAGCTCTTGATGTTATCACATAGTGTGCAGCCTCTGAGGTTTCTCCTTACATTTTTTTTTCTTTGCTTTTATCTTTTAGCTTGTCTACTTCTACATCACCATGGGTCAGCATAGGTCACTTACTGGTTAAAGGCTGTATCTAAGCCGTCTTGGCTAGTTAGACTTCAGTGTTTTATCGTTGCATTTGTATGTGATTTGGAGGCTGCAATCACAGTTTAAGGAGTTTATGTTTGTTTTTAGTTTCTGAGATGCTAGAGATAATGTTAATTAGCAGCATCAATGAGTAAAATACTATGGTGCTGTCACTTTTTGTTATTTTCCTTTTTTATGAGTTATAATGCACATGACATAATCCACTCATTCAGTAGTCTGTGGTACCCTCTCAAGATTGTACAACCAACCCCACTATTTAATTCCAGAACATTTCTTATCACCCCATAGTCGTGAGCAGTAACAGTCTACTCTGTCTTCCCCCCAGCTCCTGGCAACCACTAATAAGATTTTTTTTTCTCTATGGCTTTGCCTGCTTTGCACATTTCATATAAATGAAATTACATAATACGCCGTTTTTTTTAATCTCTAGAATCATGTTTCTACTACACGGGGCTGGGCTGTGGTGATAAGAAATGTCTGTGGCCTGCCCCTCCCATAGCCCTAGATTTAGAGCTGGTGGGAGAGAGAGCACTATCTTCTTGTCTTCACTCTCCCACAGTAGTGGCCCAGAGAAAAGATTACATAGATGGGGACCGGGCAGAAGAGTAAGTTGTGGCTCAAGTGCTACAAATTCTTGCTGTTCTTTCACTGACTTAATTGATTTTCCTAGATGATTATTTCGCTATTTTCTTGATGCTCTTATGATGACGGCCGTTTCCACCAACTTTAAATAATTGGTTTCTTTTTAATCATTTTATCCAGTTAGATGATTACTTTCTGGGTTGGTGGGGAGTCTGCCACGCTCATCATTCTGTCATTCTGAAAGTCCTGACTTTCATGATATGGTCTTTTACTTGCAAAGCAAAGCAAACACAGAAACAAAAAAACCCATAAACTATAACACATCATGCGCTTAATTTTGCATGAAATTTTTTTTTCATATTATGATGTATAATCTCATTAGGCTTTGGTTGATTTTAGGCCATGTTAATAACTCCCATTCTTGGAATTTTTTCTTTCAAGGTATATCCAAAATCTATCATTCCATTGTATAACTTTTCTTTTTCTTTCATCAGGATTATAATCTCTATGCCTCCTGAGATGCCTACGGATAACCTGTTTCTAATAGATGTATTAGTTAAGCCTTCCTCAAAGAGTTTTAGAGCAGGGCTTAGTTACACTTCTGGTCTCCGAAACTCAACTTCACTGCATAAAAACGGTGTGGACTTTGCAAGTCACTTAGCTTCTCTAAAATAAATTTTTTTTAAATCACTTTATCTGAAAAATGTGGATGATATTAGTAACTATCTGCAAGAATTATTGTCAGGATTAAATGAGGTAAAATGTTTAGACCAATCAATGTCTTGCACGCAGTAACTACCAATAAGTGTAAGCCCTCAGTAGGTCAGGCTTAAATAACCTAGGTGGGCAAGAATATGATACACCATTCATTCTTTGAGGTTTTATTTTCTATAAAAATGAAGGATTTATTTGCAAAGCACATATGCTTAAATTATACCAATTTCTACCTGTAATTATATATGATGAAAAAATATAAAACTAAAAAAACTGATTTAAATAGTCATAATGGTAAAATGAGTAAGTGGTTTTTAGACTTATATACATAAAATGTTGCTATTTTTTTCAAATTCACTCACCTTGAAATACCTTGGGATTATACATTAGTTTGTTCCCATCTGTTATCAGCCTATTCTCAGTTGGTGTTAATTAAGCAACCTTATCTGTTCTTCTCAACATATATCAGAAGAAGAAACTACTTCTGATTTCTTCAAGCATATATATATGAAGGAGGAAGAACAAAACAATGAATGATTCTCAGAGCCCACCAAATCAACACAGACCATTGTACTCCCATGCATAAGAAGTTTAGCCCCAAATTAGTTTTCCTAAACAGACTTCTGACTCTTTATTCCATTCCCCAAAATTTCCCTAATAGAATACTGATGACTATAAGAAGGTACACAGAACCCAAGCAAGCATCATTCTCCTCCTCTTCCCTAATAAATGGTAACAGTTTTGACCGCCTAGAAAATACTTTCATTTCTTCCACAATAACTGAGTTAGAATATCCCTGCTACACACACAGACCTCCAGCCCCTGATTCATGGTTGCTGTCCCTGTGATCAAGGCTGCAGGAGCACAAATACACTGAGAACTTGAGGGTTTCGGCACAGAGCCTGATTCTCCAGCATTGCTGGGTATTACGTGGTCTTTATTCAGAAAACTTCTGAGGAGATCATGTGCTGCATCTGTGGCAGTCAATTTTAGTCCACGCCCTCAGATTAAACTGGGTAGGATCCTAAACAGAAAAGCACACTCTAGGAGTGGTTACGTGGCACAGAAAAGCTGCTGTCCAGAACCCACCCTCCAGGAAGGAGTCACAGATACATCAACTCTTCATCCCCAATTAACACCATTTCCTCCTTCCTCCTTCATATATGCTTGAAGAAATCAGAAGTGTGTGTGTGTGTGTGTGTGTGTGTGTGTGTATATATGTTGGGGTCCACGTGTTTCCTAAACAAAGGAATGAACACACAAGACAAGACAAACATGGCGGCCACCTCAAATGGTGCACTCTGCTTTATTTTATACAGTCGTTTGTGGAATGTTGCCAAGTCACAACACACATTGTTGTTTTTCTGACCTTTCCCTGACTTTCTGGATTTTCAAGATGTTTACACATAAACAAGCCCCCAGGGTCTGCTGTTTGCAGCTGGCTCCTTTGTCCTCCCTGTTTACAGGGAAGGAACGCCCAGCTTCTTTTGCAAGAGCAGGACTTATCAGGAACGCCCTGCTTTGTTTGCAAGAGCAGGACTTATCCGAACGTCTCGTTTGCGAGCACATAGTCCTCTACATATATACACACACACATACTTCTATATACATATATATATATAACTTTACTGCCATCTTTCCAATGTCATTCTACAATATAATCATTGGCTCTATAATGCACGTGAAGTACTCATACATTTGCCTAATGAACGTTTTTACTCAATCTGGGTAGATAATGGTTTCTAATAAATGTCAGTTTTCCATTTCCATCTATATGCTTAGGTTTCAGTTCTTATAATTAATGACATCTAATTCTCCCCTAGGTGTCCATTAAAATTTGTAAATTGTGACTTTTGTCTGTTATTCTTAAGTATAGTAAAATCTTGAAGTCCATCTCCAGCAATTAGTTGGAAAACATATATATATATATGAAATATTATTGTGAAAAACCTCTGTCTAGAAATTACACTTCTTTTTTGATGTTTTTTAACGAAAAAATACACAAGAAAATGACTTAAGATCCCAGAAATTTTATCCTTCCACTTTTCCTCCCAAATTCTGAACCAATTATGCAAGAAGAAAAGTTAAAAAGCAGGCGGGAAAATAAAAGTATGACTTTTAGTTTTGGTAGAACTGTATTGAGAATGTGACATACTTCTGAACAAGGCAGATATGACACATGTGGGCCTTCAAATATCAAATCTGAGTATCGGACTGACAAAGCCAGTGTAGGACCGAAAACAAAAAGCTTCCTCACAGAGGAACCTACTCAGTAAAACTCATGGAGGAGCTGATCAGAAACAAGTCCTGTTGTACAAAACGGTGTTATGCTTGATTGTCTCTGAGTTCCTCAAACAACCTCAGGTTCCTGTGGGTGAGACATCTATATCCACATTAGCTGAAGTGACCCTGGTGACCAATGCAGAGTCACTGACATTAGTAGCCCACTGGGTCACAGCCACCTGTTTCCCTTACAATCAAAGATCCTTTACTTCATTAATCCTTGAAGTAAAGATCAAAAAAGTGATAACTTTTTTTTTTGTCACTCTCTGTATCCTTTTTTTTTTTTTTTTTTTTTTGAGACAGAGTCTCACTCTCTCACCCAGGCTGGAGTGTAGTGATGTGACCTCGGCTCATTGCACCCTCCGCCTCCCAGGTTCATGTAATTCTACTGCCTCAGCCTCCCAAGTAGCTGGGACTACAGGCAATGCCACATCACACCTGGCTACCTGGCTAATTTTTGTATTTTTAGTATAGATGGGGTTTCGCCGTGTTGGCCAGGCTGGTCTCAAACTCCTGACCTCAAGTTGTCCACCCACCTTGGCCTCCCAACATTCTGGGATTACAGGTGTGAGCCACTGCACCCGGACTGTATCCTTCTTGAAGATATTAGTGGTTTTTTTTTTTTTTTCAGTGAATATTATAGACCATATTTAAACAAATAGATAATGATAGCAAAAACTTGTACATTGTTTACTATGTGCCAAGCACTTTTCTAAGCATGTTACATATATTAATATATTTTATCCCCAGAAAAAGAAATATTAGCCATAGGTACTAATATTATTTCCATTCTACAGATGAGGGAAAAGGCTTAGATGAATAAGTAACTTCTACCAGGTTATACAGGTTGTAAGTGTGGGTCTCAGATTCAAATCACATGCTCCAAAGTTTATATTCTGAACCATCATCCAGTATCACCTCTCAAGGGGAAAAACTCATAGGCAGAAATAAATAGCTAATAGATGCCAGATGAAAAAAATACCAACTTCTCCATAGCAACAAATCACAATACATATGTTTTTGTCATTTTAATTATTATAAATATATCATTGCATTGGTAAAAGTTTCAAAATAAATTGTGAAATACAGAGACATAGATGATTAAAATGGTAGGGAAGAGGACACATTACTTGATTGTTGTAGGAGTGAAATTTTCCAGGATAAGGTACTCATCTTTTCTGTCATTTTATTTTCTGACCTTGTAGACTATTTCTGATTTTTACATTACTACAAAATAAAACCAGGATTTATGTTTTATAATTTACATAGCTGCTTTATGTAGTTTTGATAGTTGCCTTTTTTTTGTTGTTGTTGTTGTTGTTGTTAGCCTATGGGAAGGAAGAGTTTGGAGGGCCTGGAGGAATTCTTGTGGGTGGTGAGTGACTCTTCTGTTTATATATGTTCTCATTCTGATTTTGCTTGTAAACCTAATGTCTTGGAACTTACATATAAATTTTAATAACATAGTTAGACAAGAGCTTAATAGTATTTACACAGTAGTCTTTGCTTCATTTTTTAAATCTAAAATTATAATGCAATTCAGCAGAAAAAAGATGTCTATTTGAAGTTAGGAATAAATTCCTTGACTACTCAGTGTAACAAATGTTAAAAAAAAGTTACATTTGTCCTTAAGTCCTTCAACTTTATCCTGTGAGATTTTTATTTAAATCATCAGTGATCTTCATTACATTTACTTTTCCAACTTTTATATTGTTAAAGAGGTTAGGTAGGCTTTTATCCCTTTGTTTTAAATGAATCTTGATAAATGTAACCATAAACAGCTTTGTAAAGTTCATATAGTTTTAGACCACCTATTAGAAATGAATAATAAACATATTTATTAGATGTTTTGAAAGTTACTATAGCTAATTACTCTAAATTGAGTCTTAAAAGTTTCTGGTGTATTATAGGACTTGATGAACTTAATTGGCTCTAAAAAGCTCCCACAGGCAGTGCATGACTTTTATGAAGAATAAATTACAGAGAAATAATAATTTATCAGCTCTCTGTTTAGAAAAATAAGATCATGAAAAGTCTTTTCTAATACCTGAGAAGTTTAACAAGAATATTCTGTTAATAGGAAGCAGTTAAGTTTTTTTTATCAGCTCATATCCAATTCAGTTCTTCAGAGTTTCCCCACATATTGATCATTCCACTTAGATCTTTCTTTACCAATGCAGTGATAGCACACTTGTAACTAAATGAAGTTAGCCCTTAGAAATGATTATACCTTTTCAGTCAGCAAATATGGAATTTCATACTTATCTATCTGCTTTAAAGTCAAAAAAAGAAATAAAAATTCTAGATCCATACAAACTTTGGATAAATGAAGACAGATAAAATATGGCAAGTTGCCCTAGCCATTTGTGAAAAAGGTGTTCCTACCTGATTTGTAAACAAATAGAAATTCATTACTAGATAGCTTGAAAAAGACAAATTACCCAGAATTTATGGGAGAGTAATTTATTTCCTTTAAGTCATGATAATGACTCTCCATTATCCACCATTTTTACTTTACCCTCAGACCTCAGAAATTGGAACAATGATTATAGGCTTTAGTGAAAAATGTTTCCCATTTTCTTTCTTTGATTCTCTTAAATATTAGGAAATGGGATTCTCTTTGGGCTTATCTTTGCTGAGTAGAGGATTTTAGAGATGAATGTGCCATATGTTAACATTATTTCTAAAAGTTATTGTTATTATATTATTACTAAATTCTGGAGGAAGAAATAAAAAAGGTTAACAATTCTCAATTTAAAAGCACATTACATTTCATTACATTGTCTTGATTTCATTTTCTTTAATATTTGAAATATATTTTCTTGTAGAAGGGATATTACAAATAGTTTATTATAGTAACTTGCTTCCCAGTTAAAACCAGAAAGGCTTGCTCCATAATGTAGCCAACCTATAAATATACAGATTTATATTATCAGTAACAGAGTAAATTTATCCTCTTATCCTTCCTCCCTCCCTCCCTTCCTTTCTTTTCTTTCTCTTTCTTTCTTTCTCTCTCTCTTTCTTTCTTTTATTCTTTTCCTCTTTTTTTTTCCAAGACAGAGTCTCGCTCTGTCACCCAGGCTGTAGTGCAGTGGCACAATCTTGGCTCACTGCAAGCTCCGACTCCCAGGTTCACACCATTCTCCTGCATCAGCCTCCCATGTAGCTGGGACTACAGGTGCAGCCACCACGCCCGGCTAATTTTTTGTATTTTTAGTAGAGACGGGGTTTCACTGTGTTAGCCAGGATGGTCTCGATCTCCTGACCTCGTGATCTGCCCGCCTCGGCCTCCCAAGGTGGTGGGATTACAGGCGTGAGCCAACGCGCCTGGCCTCTTTCTTTTTTTTAACCAACCAGCATAGCCCAGTACCTCTTTTACATAAATACATATAAAGAAACTCTCATATCTATACATGTTGAGATATGTCTATGGGTGTTAAAACCAGCAGTGTTTGTGGTGCCAAAATCTTGGAAACTACCCAAGGGTCTATTCTATTGATAGGTGAAAGGAACTAGATCAATGTTACATATATATTTATTTATACATAAAAAGTTGAATATTTATATAATGGAATGTTGTACAGCCTTTAAAATAAGTAAAGTTTATCTACATGTGCCAACATGTATATTAGGGCATACTGGAGAGAGGAATAAAATGGTTTGCATAAAAAGATGTTTAACATAATAAAATATATAAATATAATGTAGGTAATGTTTGAAACCACCTAAAGTGGTACATATTGTGGATCAATATGTACATATGCTGAAAAAGTTTACACACACTATGGTAAGAATGCACACTCACTTAGGATAGTGTTCCTCTCTAGAAAGGAAGAGGGACAAGTAAGTTTTAGTTTGGAGGAGATAGGGTTTTAAATATATCTGCATTCTTCACTTTTTAAAAATCTCACCCTTTGAGGTAGTTTATGAGGTCAAAATTCAAAAATGTTAGTCTTTTTTATTGGGCTAACATTTGCACAGATGGTACAAAAACAAGGTAAGACTGCTGGCACCTTAGCATGATTCAAGGCAGTAACACCCAACTGTGCCAGTAATCACAGATATGCCTCCATCCATAGTGAAATATAGATTCACTACAAAATGCCATTTAAGTAGAATTAAAAAGTTCATTATATTACATTCCAAATCTCGAGTGCATATACTTTTAATATTATGTGCAACAAAATTGGAAGTTTGCATAAAGTATTCTGCTGTACTGTGGAATAGGACAGCTGTCTTGAGAAGAAGCACTTGTATGACTGAGTTGCAAGTTGAACAAACTTCACATTTTATGGAACGCTTTTTTTACTTGTCAGAACAATTTGCAGACACACTATGATTATCAGACTAGAGTATTATCGACATCTTTTTTAATATAAAGGTAAGCTTCTCATTTTAAGAAAAGCAAACATATATCAAGATGTTGTTTTTCCTAAAATTGTTGTCAAGGACAAAATTTTGCTCTCGAGAGAAAATTAAAATTTTGGAAACCTTGTATCTGCCACAATGACATTTTCAGTTTTTCAATACTTAGCACATTTTGTGATGAATAAGTGATGACAGAAACAAAGGATTTTAAAAATATATTATGATGAAATGTGTCAACATTTAGATCTCCATGATGTATAGATGTTACAAAACCCTGGTGGAGAAAAACATCCATTCAAAAGGCAAAGCTGATCAATGGACTTTAATATAATCAAGCACATAACAAATTAAGCAAAGTTATTTGATATTTTTTCAGATAAGACATCACAACTAAACTTTAAGAAATTATTGTCAAGTTTTGGTGTAGTATCAAAGAATATTCACAACTATCTAAAAAGAAAGCTATTAAAATACTGCTGCTCCCTTTTCCAAATACTTACCAAACATACCCCAATCAAAACGATAAATTGCAACAAATTGAACACAGATATGAGAATCTATTAAGCTAAATGTTAAAGAGATTTGCAAACATGTAAACCAATGGTGCTCTTCTAAAGCATTATTTTTTCATTTGGAGAAACTACAGAAAATAAAGACTATTAAAAATTTTTAAATACGAAAAAAGAGTAAGAGAAAAGATAGGAAAAGAAAAGAAAGACTGTCCAGGATCTCTTCCCATTTATAACCACAGGCAACAGCTTGATATATTTCATTTCAGACACTATGTTTCTTAGCTTGGACTTAAAAAATGTTTGTTCTCCATCCTGAAGTGTCTCCAGTAGCTGCTATCAATTGATTAGGGGAACAGGCAGGGAATGATCCCGTTTTTCAAGCAAGCATGCCCACACATGTTATAACCTCAGGTTAGAATGACAGATGATAACTATACATAGACCTGAGAAGCATGGATGTTGGGCATGGCAAATTCAATTTAACTAATTTGTGCTTGAGCACATTAAATGAATTTAAAGCTTTACTCTGTAAACTTGATACATATTTTTGCTACTATTCTCTTGCTATATATACTCTCAACTTGCACAGAGTGTCCAGAGAGTATCCCACACGACTGCCTTCTGTCTTTTCACGCATTTTTCCATCTCTATAGCACATTGACTCTTCTTACTATCTCCTCCCCCGCCCTGCCTCACATAGTCCTCACTTACACTTTCCACACACACACTTTCTTTGTAGTCAGGGAAATCTCCATAGACTCTTTTCCTTCCATTCCTTCTAGGATTCTAGAGGCTGATTACGGGTGGGGGAAGAGGATTGGTGTTTTCCTTTGTTTCATACCCAAAAGGGGAAGGTAGGTAGAAAAGGAATCCAGGAGGGAGGGAGGGAGGGAAGGAAAGGAGGGAGGGAGGGAGGGATGAAGAAGGGAAGGGAGGAAAGCAGGAAAGGAAGGAAAGAAAGAAGGCGGCAAATAATTTTAAAAATCACAATTTAAAAAGGACAAAAATTCCTTTATTGATTCCTGAATGTGGAGAAGAAAGAATGGATGTTCAATCCTTTCGCACACTTTGTTGAGTGGGACGCTTTGCCACCTAGCAGAGGAGAGTAGAAGTTTCCCCATTATCTCTTAGGTGAAGAGGAATTAGAAACTCCAATTTGGTATTGCAGCCTGTGCACCAAGCAGTGTGAACTTAGCAGGAAGGTACCTTTCGCAAACATTTCCAATCTATCATTATTATCTAGATCCCAGTGAAGGGCAGGTTTCTACAGAGGGTTGACCACAGCTATTCTACTTCTCAACTAGTTCTTTCCTCCTTCATGGTCTAATGCATCATACAGCAAGCTTTTTCTTTTCCTCCATTCCATCCATCTTTTTTTTCCACCTCCATAGTGCCTTGATTTCTTCATTACTGCCCTTGCATTGAAGTCTGCCAAGGAAAGCATGCCAAGTTCCCCACCATTTTCATAGGTTGATGGGTGGCCAGCCTCAGGAGGCTCATGGCACCCCTGGTCTTCACTGTCATTTTCTCTCTCACCCTGCGTTCCTAGCATAATGGGAGCCTCTTTATAGATCCATTTGAAAGCATATTTGTTGACATTGTTTGAAGGTTAATATAAGGATTCTTGATGCGATAATTTAATGAAGTAAATCATTTATTTTAACTTTCTCCTATGGCATTACGTTGTGTATTCTCTGTCTTGCAATCAAATATTCTTAAAAGCAATAAACCATGTCTTCTTACCAAAAGTCCATGAGGGTACAAATTCAACTATCGTCTCCTTAGCAATAGGCAGTAATTTTCTTTTTAATCTTTCCTTATTTGATATATAAAAATAATATCTAGTTATCTAGTTATTTTCATTTTCATATTCTACTTGTAATTGGACTATTTGTTCATGTATTTATTAGTCATTGGATTTATCTACACATGATCTTTTCGTGGTATTTGTTCATTTTCTTTGAGAAGATCATGAATTCTTCATCTATAAAAAGTATTGTAAACTTTTTGTCATATTTATCATAAATATTTTATCCGAATCAGTTGTGTCTCAAAAACCATTTTGAAAGACTGAATAAATATCATGTAGATGGGCCAGGTGCGGTGGCTCATGCCTGTAATCCTGGCACTTTGGGAGGCCTAGGCAGGTGGACCACCTGAGGTCAGGAGTTCGAGACCAGCCTGACCAACATGGTGAAACCCCATCTCTACTAAAGATGCAAAAATTAGCTGGGCATGGTGGTGGCCACCTGTAATCCCAGCTAGTCAGGAGGCTGAGGCAGGAGAATCGCTTGAACCAGCAAGCAGAGGTTGCAGTGAGCAGCACCATTGTGCTGCAGCCTGAGTGACACAGTAAGTCTCCATCTCAAAAAAATATATATCATGTATATGGTTGATGAGTGTTGAGCATATAAATCATCCTAAGACTCTGGTATGTCATCCCAAAGCTTTGAGGTTTGCAGCAAGCAGGTCAATTTTAGAATGATTTACTTTCAAGCTACTTTTACTCACTTCCAAGCTAATTAAAGTTCATCTACATTATATTGTTCTCTCCCGTTTAGGTTCCAATAAACTTTTCTGATGGAAAGAAAAAGAACTGAGTTAGTAGCCTTGATGGTAATTGAACATAACTTTACTGCCAAACAGGCGGTATCTCACTGGAAATATCATCTATTTGGGGGTCTGTGGCAGAAAAGTAATTGAGAGTTGCTGCTTGAACTAATGGAACTGATAGAAGTTCTATGTGATACATCATGAGCCCTTATTATGCTTTATGGTAATTAGTTTTATAATTGTCTTTCTTCCCTACTAAATTATAAACTCTATGAGGACAAACTTGGATGTCTTGTTCATCATTATATCCTGGTACATAATTGCTGAATACATGGATGAATGTAGAGCAAAAATAAAACAGTCGTGTAGTATACTTCAAAATGTGCCATTTTAATAGTTAAAATCAGAGCAGTAGAACTGGCATTTCAGTTTTCCTGTAAGTGATTTGGCTGTGTAGCCTTGGCTGTTTGACTGAATTAAATGTTACAGAAAAAAATCTTCCAAACCCTTAAAAATAATGTATTTATTTATTATCTATTTATTTATTTATTTTTTCCATTTAAGTTGGAATACACATTGAGAAGAAAGTAAAAATATCTGAGAAACCTTACTAAAAATGGTGAGCTGTTTTCCCTCTTGAAATGTAAATAAATGTTAATTTCTGAGAAATTAACACAAAACCTTGAGTTTAGACTAAAAATGAATTGCAATATGCAACAGGTCCTCGAATAACATTTTCTTGTAACGTTGATGAGAAAAATAATCAATTCCTTCTGAGGTCACTGTCTGTTTGGAGTTTGCACATTCTCCTCATGTCTACATGGGTTTTCTTCAGGTCCCCTGGTTTGTTCCCGTATCTCGAAGCCGTGCACATTAGGTTAATTGGCATGTGTATATTGTGTCAGTTGGCATGAGGGTGTGTGTGTGTGAGCGTGCCCCGCAATGGAATAGCATCATCTTGTCGGGGGCTGGATCCTGCATTGCACCCTGAAGTGACCCTGAACTGGAAAAAGTGGGTTGGAAAATCAATGAATGAATGCAGATGATTGTAAAATAATAATTTATAAAGTATAAGATAATCATACAAATGCATTGCAATAAATGATGCAGGAGAAAAGAGCTCAGCAAGCCCACCATGTTTTTATTATACTTTAAGTTCTGGGGTACATGTGCAGAAAGTGCAGTTTTGTTACATAGGTATACATGTGCTATGGTGGTTTGCTGCACCCATCAACTCGTCACCTACATTAGGTATTTCTCCTAATGCTATCCCTCCCCTAGCCCCCCACCCGCCAACAGGCCCCAGTGTGTGATGTTCCCCTCCCTGTGTCCATGTGTTCTCCTTGTTCAACTCCCACGTATGACTGAGAACATGCAGTGTTTGGTTTTCTGTCCTTGTGATAGTTTGCTGAGACTGATGGTTTCCAGCTTCATCCAGGTCCCTGCAAAGGACATGAATTCATCAGTTTTGATGGCTGCATAGTATTCCATGGTATATATGTGCTATATTTTCTTTATCCAGTTTATCATTGATGGACATTTGGATTGGTTCCAAGTCTTTGCTATTGTGAATAGTGCTGCAATAAACCTAAGTGTGCATGTGTTTTTATAGTAGAATAGTTTAGAATCCTTTGGGTATATACCCAGCAATGGGATTGCTGGGTCAAATAACATTTCTAGTTCTAGATCCTTGAGGAATCGCCACACTGCCTTCCACAATGGTTGAACTAATTTACACTCCCACTAGCAGTGTAAAAGCATTCCTATTTTTCCACATCCTCTCCAGCATCTGTTGTTTCCTGACTTTTTAATGACTGCCATTCTAACTGGCATGCGATGGTATCTCATTGTGGTTTTGATTTGCATTTCGCCAATGACCAGTGATGATGAGCATTTTTTCATATGTTTGTTGGCAGAATAAAGGTCTTTTTTTGAGAATTGTCTGTTCATATCCTTTGCCCACTTTTTGATGGGGTTGTTTTTTTCTCTTATAAACTTGTTTAAGTTCTTTGTAGATTATGGATATTAGCCCTTTGTCAGATGGATAGATTGCTAAAATTCTCTCCCATTATGTAGGGTGCCTGTTTACTCTGCTGATAGTTTCTTTTGCTGTGCAGCAGCTCTTGAGTTTAATTAGATCCCAGTTGTCAATCTTGGCTTTTATTGCCATTGGTTTTGTTTTTTAGACATGAAGTCTTTGCCCATGCCTATGTCCTGAAATGGTATTGCGCAGGTTTTCTTCTAGGATTCTTATGGTTTTAGGTCTTACATTTAAGTCTTTAATCCATCTTGAGTTGATTTTTGTATAAGGTATAGGGAGGGGTACAGTTTCAGTTTTCTGCATATGGCTAACCAGTTTTCCCAATACCATTTATTAAATAAGGAATCTTTCCCCCATTGCTTGTTTGTGTCAGGTTTGTCAAAGATCAGATGGTTGTAGATGTGTGGTGTTATTTCTGAGGCCTGTATTCTGTTCCATTGCTCTATATATCTGTTTTGGTACCAGTAACATGATTTTTTGGTTACTGTAGCCTTGTAGTATAGTTTGAAGTCAGGTAGGGTGATGCCTCCAGCTTTGTTCTTTTTGCTTAGGATTTTCTTGGCTATGTGGGCTCCTTTTTGGTTCCATACAAAGTTTAAAGTAGTTTCTTCCAATTCTGTGAAGAAAGTCAGCGGTAGCTTGGTGGGGATAGCACTGAATTTCTAAATTACTTTGGGCAGTATGGCCATTTTCACAATACTGATTCTTCCTATCCATGAGCATGGAATATTTTTCCATGTTTGTGTCCTCTCTTATTTCCTTGAACAGTAATTTTTAGTTCTCCTCAAAGAGGTCCTTCACATCCCTTGTAAGTTATATTCCTAGGTATTTTATTCCCTTTGTATAAATTGTGAATGGGAGTTCAGTCATGATTTGGCTATTATTGGTTTATAGGAATGCTTGTGATTTTTGCACATTCATTTTGTATCCTGAGACTTTGCTGAAGTTGCTTATCAGCTTACGGAGATTTTGGGCTGAGATGATGGGGTTTTCTAAATATACAATCATGTCATCTGCAAACACAGACAATTTGACTGCCTCTCTTCCTATCTGAATACCCTTTATTTCCTTCTCTTGCCTGACTGCCCTGGCCAAGAACTTCCAATACTATGTTGAACAGGATCGTGACAGAGGGCATCCTTGTCTTGTGCTGGTTTTCAAAGGGAATGCTTCCAGTTTTTGACCATTCAGTCTAATATTGGCTATGGGGTTGTCATAAATAGCTCTTATTATTTTGAGATATGTTCCACTGATACCTAGTTTATTGAGAGTTCTTAGCATGAAGAAGTGTTGAATTTTGTTGAAGGCCTTTTCTGCATCTATTGAGATAATCACGTGGTTTTTGCCATTGGTTCTGTTTATGTGATGGATTATGCTTATAGAGTTTTGTATTTTGCGTATGTCCAGCCTTGCATCCCAGGTATGAAGCTGACTTGATCGTGGTGGATAAGCTTTTTGATGTACTGCTGGACTCTGTTTGAGTTGAGGATTATCATATCGATGTTCATCAGGGATACTGCCCTGAAATTTTCCTTTTTTGTTGTGTCTCTGCTAGGTTTTGGCATCAGGATGATGCTAGCTTCATAGAATGAGTTAGGGAGGATTCTTTCTTTTTCTATCGTTTTGAATACTTTCAGAAGGAATGGTACAAGCTCCTCTTTGTACTTCTGGTAGAATTTGGCTGTGAATCCATCTGGTCCTACATGTTTTTTAGTTGGTAGGCTATTAATTACTGCCTCAATTTCAGAACTGATTATTGGTCTATTCAGGGATTCGACTTCTTCTTTGTTTAGTCTTGGGAGAGTGTATGTGTCCAGGAATTTATCCATTTCTTCTAGGTTTTCTAGTTTATTTGTGGTGTTTATAGCGCTCTCTGATGGTAGTTTGTATTTCTGTGGGGTTATTGGTGATATCCCCTATATCACTTTTTACTGCATCTATTTGATTCTTCTCTCTTTTCTTCTTTATTAGTCTGGCTAGTGGTCTATTTTGTTGATCTTTCCAAAAAACCAGCTCCTGGATTCATTGATTTTTTGAAGGGTTTTTCATGTCTCTATCTCCTTCAGTTCTGCTCTGATCTTACTTATTTCTTGTCTTCTGCTAGCTTTTGAATTTGTTTGCTGTTGCTTCTCTACTTCTTTTAATTGTAATATTAGGGTGTCAATTTTAGATCTTTCCTGCTGTCTCTTATGGGCATTTAGTGCTATAAATTTCACTGCACACACTATTTTAAATGTATCCCAGAGATTTTGGTACCTTGTGTCTTCGTTTTCACTGGTTTCAAAGAACATCTTTATTTCTGCCTTCATTTCTTTATTTACCCAGAAGTCATTCAGGAGCAGGTTGTTCAGTTTCCATGTAGTTGTGTGGTTTTGAGTGAGTTTCTGAGTCCTAAGCTCTAATTTGATTACACTGTGGTCTGGGAGACTGTTTGTTATGATTTTAGTTCTTTTGCATTTGCTGAGGAGTGTTTTTCTTCCAATTATGTGGTCAGTTTCAGAATAAATGCTATGTGGTGCTGAGAAGAATGTATATTCTGTTTATTTGGGGTGGCGAGTTCTGTAGGTGTCTATTAGGTCCACTTGGTGCAGTGCTGACTTCAAGTGCTAAATATCTTTGTTAATTTTCTGTCTCGTTGATCTGTCTAATATTGACAGTGGGTGTTAAAGTCTCCCATTATTATTGTGTGGGAGTCTACGTCTCTTTGTAGGTTTCTAAGAACTTGCTTTATGAATCTGGGTGTTCCCTTATTGGGATTGGGTGCACATATATTTAGGATAGTTTGCTCTTTTTGCTGCATTGATCCCATTACCACCATTATGTAATGCCCTTGTCTCTTCTGATCTTTGTTGGTTTAAAGTCTGTTTTATCAGAGATTAGGACTGGAACCCCTGCTTTTTTTTTTTCTTTCTTTCCATTTGCTTGGTAGATTATTCCTCCATCCCTTTATTTTGAGCCTGTGTGTGTCTTTGCCTGTGAGATGAGTCTCCTGAAATCAGCACTCTCATGGGTCTTGACTCTTTATCCAGTTTGCCAGTCTATGTCTTTTAGTTGGGGCATTTAGCCCATTTACATTTAAGGTTAATATTGTTATGTGTGAATTTGATCCTGTCATTATTATGTTAGCTAGTTGTTTTGTCCTTTAGTTGATGCAGTTTTCTCATAGTGTCAATGTTCTTTACAATTTGGTATGTTTTTGCAGTGGCTGTACTGGTTGTTCCTTTCCATGTTTAATGCTTCCTTCAGGAGCTCTTGTAAGATAGGCCAGGTGGTGACAAAATCTCTCAGCATTTTCTTGTCTGTCAAGGATTTTATTTTTCCTTCACTTATGAACCTTAGTTTGGCTGGATATAGAATTCTGTATTGAAAATTCTTTTCTTTAAGAATGTTGAATATTGGCCCCTACTCTCTTCTGGCTTGTAGGGTTTCTGCTGAGAGATCCCCTGTTAGTCTGATGGGCTTCCCTTTATGGGTATTAGTCTGATGGGCTTCCCTTTATGGGTAACCCAACCTTTTTCTCTGGCTGCTCTTAACATTTTTTCCTTCATTTCAACTTTGGTGAATCTGACAATTATGTGTTGCTCTTCTTGAGGAGTATCTTTGTGGTGTTCTCTGTATTTCCTGAATTTGAATGTTGGCCTGTCTTGTTAGATTGTGGAAGTTCTCCTGGATAATACCCGGAAGAGTGTTTTCCAATTTGGTTCCATTCTCCCCATCACTTTCAGGTACACCAGTCAAACATAGGTTTGGTCTTGTCTCATAGTCCCATATTTCTTGGAGGTTTTGTTCACTCCTTTTTATTCTTTTTTTCTCTATCTTGCCTTTTCTCTTTATATCATTAAGTTGATCTTCAATCACTGATACCCTTTCTTCCACTTGATCAATTCAGCTATTGACACTTCTGTATTCTTCATGAAGTTCTTGTGCTGTGTTTTTCAGCTCCATCAGTTCATTTATGTTCTTCTCTACACTGGTTATTCTAGTTAGCAATTCGTCTAACCTTTTTTCAATGTTCTTAGCTTCCTCGCATTGGGTTAGAACATGCTCCTTTAGCTCAGAGGAGTTTGTTATTACCCACCTTCTGAAGCCTATATCTGTCAATTCATCAAACCCGTTCTCTGTCCAGTTTTGTTCCCTTCCTGCTAAGGAGAGGAGTTGTGATCCTTTGGAGGAGAAAAGGCATTCTGGTTTTAGAATTTTCAGCCTTTTTGCGCTGGTTTCTCCCCATCTTTCTGGATTTATCTATCTTTGGTCTTTGATGTTGGTGACCTTCAGATGGGGTCTTTGAGTGGACATACTATTTCTTTCTGTTTGTTAGTTTTCCTTCTAACAGTCAGACCCCTCTGCTGAAGGTCTGCTGGAGTATACTGGAGGTTCACTCCTGACCCTGTTTGGCTGGGTATCACCAGCAGAGGCTGCAGAACAGCAAAGATTGCTGCCTGTTCTTTCCTCTGCAAACTTTGTCCCAGAGGGGTACCTGCCAGATGCCAGCCAGAGCTCTCCTGTATGAGGTGTCTGTTGGCCCCTCCTGGGAGGTGTCTCCCAGTCAGGATACACGAGGGTCAGGGACCCATAGCACTGCTCTCTTCAGAACTCCAACACTGTGCTGGGAGGTCTGCTGCTCTCTTCAGAGCCATCACACAGGAACGTTTAAGTCTGCTGAAGCTGTACCCACAGCCACCCCTTCCCCCAGGTGCTCTGTCCCAGGGATAAGGAGGTTTTATCTGTAAGTCCCTGACTGGGAGCCCACCATTTTTATGACTGTTTTTGAACTGCATGGTGGTAATGACAATTTTTGCTTGGCAAACATTTATTCCTTGAAAATGAGAGCAAATGCAAAAGTTAGCAAAAGTTCTTCAGCAAATGCAAAAGAACTAAAATCATAACAAACAGTCTCTCAGACCACAGTTTAATCAAATTAGAGCTTAGGACTCAGAAACTCACTCAAAACCACACAACTACATGGAAACTGAACAACCTGCTCCTGAATGACTTCTGGGTAAATAAAGAAATGAAGGCATTTATTCCTTGACTTAACCCATCACCACTACAACTTCCTTCATTCCTGATTCACCAAAAATTAGGTAAATAATTATGTTACTCGTTTTGATTAATCTTTCTTAAATGTATATATAGCTCACATTTATTTCAATGTTTAATATAAGTGCTTGGAATCTTTATTTAGAAGTGTAGTGAGGTTTTCTGTGACCAGAAGTATGCAGTAGCAACTTAACTCTTATGTCAATTAGCCTATGGTAAAATTGGTTTCATTAAACATCATTTTGCTTCAAGTTGTGGTTTCCAAGTACCTATGGACAATAGTGAAGATTTACTGTACATGTTTTCAGATAAGACCCATTACAGTTAATTCCCTCATAGATATGTTATAGCTACTCTGCTTTATTTATCTAGCTCTGGTGAAGTTTCTTGACTAGGAACTCTGAACACTTTTGTTTAAGCTTATTTATAAAGTGTTATGTCCACTCTCATTTTCTTTATAAAATGACAATTATACTTCTTCTGTTACCCTTCTTTGCATTAATTATCCCAATACATGTAACTGAAGAAGGAAGCAGGGGATGATTAGGGTCCACACAGCGAAGCGGCCACCATGGTACCATGTTTTATTCTATGTGGACTGCTCCAAGAGTTCAGTTTCATCAATTCTCCCTGAACTGATAAGACAAATTTGTCAAGCCCACAAGACACTGTTGAAACCAGAATGCCGGTTTACTAATTTAAATTAGAGTGTACACCGATACCTCAGCCCATTAGCCAGGGCAAATCTTTTCCTATAAATCAGACGTTCAGGAAGTGAATCAGAAAAATCTATTTAGTGAGCATAAAATAAAAGATCATTGGATGTTCTTGAAAAATATTTCACTCAGATTGTAGGAAACTCTATCAATTCCCCACTATAGAGAAACTCTCTTCAGAGACAGAGTACTTAAGCCTGCTAAATTAGTATTTCTTTCTCCCCCTAGAAGAATGTTGCATATATAGATATATATATATATATAAATAAATTGATGAACATTTCTGAGTAGATTGCAACATTCTGTGTATCACTGTCACTCAAGCTGAATTTGTATCTTGTATATATTTATAAGTAGTCACCAAATGTTATCTACTATTATTATAGTTTTGTATATCAGTGCCTATCATGGGCCTAAGATAACTGTCTACTACAATCTTTGTATAAATCAAAATTTTCCCAGGTTCACATCTGGGTCAAATAATCTATTTTACAGACTAACTTTCCTACTAAAGTATCGTTGTTAAGCAATGCATTGTCATGTACATAAAGAAAATGTAGATTATGCTTTACTTCTCAGGTTTATTAACATTTTCTGTATCACTTTAATGTCTGCAATATTTGTAAATTTAATTTAAATGATGGAATTATGTTTATGAGTCATTTGAAGAATGTGTACTAAATTTGAGTCTGAATTACCTTATGACTATAATAATGATTTATCATCTGCTAGGTTCATGATTGTATTCTAAGCAGGCTAAGAGAGATGAATAAATATTAGCAATAAAAATTACATCATTCTCCTCTTAATACATATGTAAAATGTAGTAAGAATGATAGTTTAAATTAATTCAGTTGGAATCCTAAAACCACATCTAGAAAATTGACTTGGCATTCGTTCGTTCAAATATGGTTATACATTTTAAAACTAATTCATCTAGTTTATTGCACAAGATTCCTCATGAATAAGCCAAATATTTTCAACCTGAGGATATTTTATTGTAACCAATGTAGATATTCATTGGTTGTCACCTCAGGATCCATTCCTATTTCTCACCAATGTTACTCAGATTTTCCATAAGGAGTTTACTCTACTCAAGTCCTCAGCCTGTAGTTGGGTGTAAGATGAATCCCATCTCCAGCCTTTGAATTAAGCCCTCTGATTTGTTCACAAATGCAGACTTGTCCAATTTTGGACCAATAAAGAGAAAAAAAAGCCTATGATGTGCATAGCCATGATCACTGATCTTTGTCCTTTTAGGTAAGATGTAAGTGTGTGAGGCTTGGGGATGCCTTAGGTGTAGGGGTAGAATATGATGTTTTGATATATGTCTACAATGTGAAATGGTTAAATCAAGCTAATTAAAATAGCCACCAGCTCACCTATCTTTTTTTATGGTGATACATTTGAAATTTACTCTTGGCTATTTTGAAATATACAATACATTGTTATTGACTGTAGTCACCCTATCCCTCCTTTCTATCTGAAACATTGTACCCTTTCATCAGCAACTCTCATTCCCTTTCTTCCCACCACACTCCTCTACCCCAGCCTCCAGTAACCACTAGTCTACTCTATTTCTATGGTTCAATTTTATTAGATTTCACATGTAAGTGAGATCATGTGGTATTTGTCTTTTTGTGACTGGCTTATTTTACTTAATACAGTGTCCTCCAGATTTACCCATATTTTCACAAATGACAGGGTTTCCCCCCTTTTAAAGGCTGAGTAGTATTCCATTGTGTGTGTGTGTGTGTAGTATAGTGTATATATATATAGAATAGTATTCCGTTTGTTTGTGTGTGTATATATAGTATATGTGTGTGTATATATAGTACCGTATATGTGTGTGTATATATAGTATTATATATATCATATTCCTTTGTGTGACACACATATATATATATATATATATATATATCACATTTTATTTATCCATTCATCTGTTGATGGGCACTTGCGTTGATTTCGTATCTTGGCTATTATGAATAGTGCTGCAATGAACATGGGAGTGCAGATATCCCCGACATAATTTATTTCAGTTCCTTTGGATACGCACCCAAAAGTGGAATTGCTGGATCATATGGTAGTACTGTTTTTAGTTTTTTCAGGAATCTCTATACCATTTTCCATCATGGCTATACTAATTCACATTCCCATCAACACTGTGCAAGAGTCCCTTTTTCTCCACATCCTCTCTAACACTTATCTCAGTGATATTTAATTGTGGTTTTATTTTGAATTTCCCTAATGATTAGTAATGCTGAACATTTTTTCATGTACTTCTTCACCATTTGTATGCCTTCTTTTGAGGAATACCTGTTCGAGCTTTTCTAATTTTTTAATTAAGTGGTTTTCTTGCTATTGAGTTTTTCGAGTTGTTCCTTTTATATTTTAGATATTAGTCCCTTATCATATGCATGGTTTGCAAGTATTTCTCCCATGCTGTGGGCTATTTCTTCATTTTGTTAATTGTTTCCTTCGCTGTGCAGAAGATTTTTAGTTTGATGTCATCCAATTCATCTATTTTGGTTTTTGTTACCTGTCCTTTTGGGATCATATCTCAAAAATTATTGTTCAGGTCAATGCTGTGGAGCTTTTCCCCTACGTTTTCTTCTAATAGTTTTACAATCTGAGGTCTTATACTTGAGTCTTTAACCCATATTGAGTTGATTTTCATATACAAGGGTCTAATTTTTTTTGCATGTCAATATTCAGTTTTCCCCACTATTGAAGAAACTCTCTTTTTCCATTGTATGTTCTTGTGCTATTGTGAAAAATCAATAGACTAAGAATGCAGGGGCTTGTTTTTCGGTTTTCTTCCTGCTGCTTCAGTTGATGTCTGTTTGTATACAAATACCATGGTTTTTAAATAACAATTGCGTTATGTTTTGATATCAGAAAATGTGATACCTCCAGTTTTGGGGCTTTCTGCCCAAGACTTTTTTGTCTATTTGAGGTCTTTTGTGGTTCCATGTGAACTTAAGAATTTTTTTCTATTTCTTTGAAAAATAATATTGAAATTTTTATAGGGATTACATTCAATCTGTGAATTGCTTTGAATAGTATGGACACTTGCACATTGTGAATTCTTCCAATTCATGAACAAGGGTTATCTTTCCATTTATTTGTGTTTTCTTCAGTTTCTTTTGCCAGTGTTTTATAGTTTTCAGTGTACAGGTCTTTTACGTTCTTGGTCAAATTTGTATCTAAATATTTAAATTTTTGTTACGATTGTAAATGGGATTGTTTTCTTAATAGCTTTTTCAGATAGTTAATTATTTAAATATAGAAATGTTACTGATTTTTGTATGTTGATATTGTATTCTGCAACTTTACTGAATTTGTTTATCAGTTCTAACAGTTTTTTTGGCAAAGACTTAGTTGTTTTTTGACCAGCAGGGGAATCACCATGTAGTTCCTAAGGATAAAGCTGGCATAAGTGAAGGCAGAACAGAGAGAGATAATCCAGATGTTAGTAATATTGTTTAAACAGCAGAGTAAAGTTTCATCCAGAGCTAATTGTACTACTGGATTTTTAAGATGTACAGCCAATGTATATTTAGTTCATTTGTGTATTTTAGCTTTTTGATTTTGTTTTCTATTCCATGCAACCAAAAGATTTCTTACTGACATAGGAACTGACAGATTTGATTTCAGTATTACATGGAGTTATTATGTATATGTATTTAAGAAGAAACAGAGTAGAAATTCATTTCTGCACTTAACAAATGTTTATTGAGTACCTATTTATTCCAGGGAATGTAGTAGTACTGAAGATACAGGGAGTAAACAAAACCTGTCTGGTACCTGTTCACAGAATATTCTTCTTACATTCTAGCAAGCAAGAAGATATTTAAAACTAATCACACATTAATACATTCATCTTAATTTTGAAAGGGCTGTAAAGAAGAGGAACAAAATCTCATGGAGGTTTATAAAAGTGAAATAGATCTAGTCTGGGGTAAATTAGCTTCCTAGGGCTGCCATAACAAACATCCACATACTGAAAACAGCAGAAATTTATTCTCTGACAGTTCTGGAAACTAAAAGTCTGAAATCCAGGCGTTGGCAGGACCATATTCTTTGTGAAGGCTCTAAGGAAAACTCCGTCTCTGCCTCTTTCTAGCTTCTGGTGGTTGCCAGCAATCCTTGACATTCCTTGGCTTGTAGCTCCATCACTCTGGTCTCTTCCTGAATTAACATATGGCCTTCCTCCTTGTGTATCATTATGTCTCCAAATATCTTTCAACTATCTTTTTGGGGGGACATAATTTAATCCACAACAGGGGTTTAGGGAAGACTTCTCTGAGGAGATCATCTTGAGCTGACATCTAAGGATGAACCTGAATTTCTAAGGCAGGAACAATGAGAATGTGTATTCCAGCTATATATTGCATTTGTTGCTCTTCCATTATTTCTGCCTTCATCCATCATTACTCCTATATTATATTTTAGTCTTCCATCTGGAACCCCAACATTTTAAAGAGAAGAAATTGTGGAAGGGCATCTCCTAATAATGGTCATGATAGCATCTCTTGGACAGTCACAGAGTCAAATGATAAATGAAGCCTGTATGTGTTTGTATTCACTAAGAATATTTTTCTAAAGCTTTTGTTTAGAATAAGATAGGATTAGATTATGTTTTTTATGTAACTATGCATTGTAAGTGGCAGAGGAATTTGGAATATCTCTTTTTTCCCCAAGCATAAAACTGTATTTAATTGTTATTTTAATTTTGGAAGAAATACACATATAATCTATTTTCTACCTTGATTTTCACTGATAATGTTAAAGTATTAGCACATAAAATTTGTTAATTGCAGGAAATAATTTAAAATTTTCTCTACTAAAAGGTCTCAAAACAAAATTTCAATGCACTGCTATTTTTCCAAAGGAACCCTGAGTTTAGCCACTTAAATCAGTGAGTTCTTTTACCAACTAAGAGCTTTTATTCAGAACAAAATCTTTCCACATAACCTTGTGTCTTTCTCCCTCATACCCTAGGAGCTGAATTCATTTTTTTTCTACCATAGATTACTTGTACATTGGGTTTATTCAACACTTTACTACTTACTGACCATGAAAAAAATAAATTAACATCAACTTTTAGAAAAAAAATTATGAGTTAGGATTTCTCATTTGTAATAAAGATAATAGAATTTTTTCAATTATTTAAATAAATTTCACTGTGAGTGCAAAAACATTTTTTAGGTCATGAAACAGAAATATGTGTATGGAATCTCACTATTATTTATTAAATCAGGCATTTTATCACACTTATTTTGCTGTCTGATTTTTACAACTTGGCTTCATGGGTGGAAAACTGAGGCCCAAAGTTGCATAACAAGTAGATATGCTGAAGTAGAGAATAAAAATTTAGGTTTGACTATGAAACCTGCTCAGTTTTCCCATAGAACTGATGTTCATGGTTCATTTTGAATAAATATAAAAAGCGACCCTCCCAGTCTTCAAACTTGAGAAATTTACAACTGTTTTATCTGAGTTCCTTTCTCTGGAAACTAATCATCAGGCTGCCCAGATAGTATCAAGGAGCTGAAACTTACCAGACCATTGCATCTAAAAAATAAAGAGCCAAACCTCTTACCCATCATGATTGCTAATTCAATCACCTGCTTCCTGTTGACCAATTCCTCTTCCTTACCACTCCTTAATTCCTCTTTTCTGCATCTAGTTACATTTTTGCTACAAAACCCCTTAATTTCAGTCAGACAGGGAGAAGGAGCTGAGACTGATCTCCCATCTCCTTGGCTGTAGCACCCAAATAGGTCTTCTTCCCGGGCAATACTGGTTGTTTCAGTGATTAGCTTTCTGTGCACTTAATAGCAGAACCTACTCTGAACACCTGGTATTTTGGTAACAACCATCTTTAATGAAAACTTAATTTTTAATTAATGCCATTTAAATTTTTCCCAGGGCTACATACAGAGAAACTAACACTTAAATACTTAAACTTTATTTCCTTTTTTTTTTTTTAAGTCAAGTTCTCCCTCTGTTGCCCAGGTTGAACTGAAGTGCACTGCAGCCTCAAACTCTTGGGCTCAAGCAATCCTCCCATCTCAGCCTCTTGAGTAGCTAGGATTACAGGCATGCACCACCATGCCCTGCTAAGACATATATTTTTTCTCTCACTATATTGCCCAGGCTGATTTCAACCCTCAGGCCTCAAGCAATCCTCCTGCCTCAGCCTCCCCAAGTGTTGGGATTCAAAGTGTAAACTACCACGCCCAGCCTACTTAAATGTTTTTAAAAGTATACATTATCTCCTCTTTAACCTGTTATTCAGTAGCTCTTAAGGGATTACTTTAAGTTATGTGCTCTCATAAAACTAATGTTCCAGGAACACGTCTTCCTTCTCATTAGTTTTAGCCCCCTACTATGTATAAAACACTGGACTAAATGTTTATATCATTGAAAGCACAGGAAACTGAATTCTGCCACTAAGGGATTTATAATCTATAAAGGAAGTCAAGACACATAAGGTTATTATCTAATTTAAAATTCTTAATTTACTTACTATTGTCCCTAGCATCAGGTCCAAACTCCCTAAAAGACTGCATGATCTAGTCTCACTTCAGCCATTCAGCTTTACTCTTTTCCATGGATGACCCCTTTTCCTTACCCCAAATTCTAATATATAGCCATAATGAAATTCAGGCTCCTACACCCCTATTGCTACCCTCAGCAATGTCTTTGGGACCTCTAGCAATCATTTGATCAGGTTTGCTCCTACCATCCTTGACTAAATTGTGAGCTACATGGGTGTAGGTTCACGTCTTCTTTGTCCACTTTGGTAGTACTTGGAACATTGAATATGTTCAACTGTTTATAGACCGAAAAAGATCTAAAAGATCTGGTTGGTTGCTTGGTTGGCCAGTTTTCCAAATAAATTCATCCTTTGAGAAATATATTTTATATAAGTAAGTATAGTGTTTCTATAATGATGTCTACATTAGGGAAAAATTTGTAATGTCTTTTCATGTCAAAGAAGACTTTTTAACATTGTTATAATTTTTTAAACTAATTCTATGTAATAAAAGAGAGTTACTTTCTATCATTAAAACAGTTTTATGGACTGATCATACAACTTCAGACTCTGAATTAATTAAAGAAAGTCATATTTATCTGTTTCTTCTAATTCTCCATCCCATGCAAACATTCATTTATAAACACTAAGGTATTTAATCAATCTGTGAATTATACTCTCTTATAACTATAAGTATACTAGTTAATAATGATGTGATAGCACAATACAATTCCAGCTTCAGAATTTTTTGGTGAAACCAAATTGTAAAGTTTTAAATTACTCTTTAATGCTTTCTATATTTTCTAGATGTTAGCATTGTGTTTCTTTTAAATAAAGAACTATTATATGCCCGGGCATGAGGCAACCAACTTTCAGTTGCAATATTCAATATCTCTAACAAATGTTTAAATGAGATTACTCTGCCTTATGCTGAGATCTCGAAGTCTAAGAACCATACAATTGACACCAAATATTTTTTAGATCTTAGAGTGAGAGATTACATGCAAAACGTACTACTCAACTGTGAAACTGGCTCTGCCAACTTTAGATCACTTCCCTCTTTGTTTAACAGGGAAGAAGAGACCACCTTTGGAGAAAATCCTTGAAATGCTAAAATCTTTCCTCTCACTACAAGCTAAGGTAAGAAGAGCCTAGAAAATAAGGAGTCCAAGAGAAAGTGAGTTTGGGGATACTTGTTGGTGGGCTGCATGTATCTTCCACCCTCAACCATTCCCTACAGGGGTATCATAAACATTAACTGCCAGAGAGGCTTGAAGGAGATCGATCACTCAGAGAACCTGATGAGTGTCCCATGGAATTTTGGCCTGAAGTCAGCAAGGAAAACAAAAAAGTAGAAGGAAACAGTACCTTAACCAAAAAAAAAAAATGGGGCAAGGAAGCATGAATTTTCTCTTGGGCTAAGCTAATCTTTGGGAAAACACAAACCCGAGGGAGGCCATTGTAAAATAAAAGGAATTCTGCTCAAGAGGGTTACTTTTCTGGAGAACAAAGGAATCCCAATAGGGATCATCTGTGTGGACAGGAAAGCCAGAACAACAGCAGGTGGAGGGAGAGCAAAAAATGGCCATTATAACAGAGACATTCCCCTGGACCAGGAACACCATTGAAAGATCTCCAAAAAACAAAAAGTTTTAAAAATGCACTCATGAGAAAAAAGAGTCAGCAATTGTGCATCAGCCCCCAAAGAAACAGCCAAGGGCCATGCAACATGGTGCTTTCTCCCCTAATGCTTCTTTCCTTGAGCTTAATCCTAGTGGGATCAAAAATGCTGCCTAGTACACAGAGGACATCTATGAAACTAGGATCAAAGAAGGAAAAAAAAGAAACAAGAAGAAACTCCTGCTCCCTGCCATCACTGCAGGCCCCAAGGCCTGAGCAGGGAAGAGGTGAAACTTCAAGTTGAGTGACTTTAATGTTTTGCTTATTATACTGGAGGACGCATTTAAATTGCTGAGATGAAATTTGTTCTTGTGACTAAAAATGGTAAGAAAAACTATGGGGCATATCAGCAATCTTATGTAGGAAACATAAAAATGAATGTATGTAAGCTAGTGTAATAGGCAAGTAGCAAAACAAAAAAATATATATACTGCCAATAATTACTAAGAAAAGAATTACGTATTTATCAGTCATTTACTACGTATCAAACAGTGCTAGGACACATAATTCTATGGATATCTATATCTATATATAGATATATAGATATAGATATATAGATGTATATAGACAGATATCTATCTATCTATATATATCTATATCTATATATCTGACTATCTTCCCTTCAAACCCCTTGGAAGATGATATTATTATTATTATATGCTTTTACAGATACAGAAATAAAGCAGTTGACTTGTACAAGTTACTCAGATATTACCATGAGGAGGTAAAATTCCCACACGTTGCCTCTATGAGGCAGAGTTCAGTATGAAGTGATGATGTAGATATTTATCATTCCATTTCCAGCTCTGAAATGCCCTCTTGCAGTACATATGATCTAATAATAACTGCACCTACATTAAGCATATGCACCAGGTATATTATATATTAACTCTAATACCCAAAACTCCACAAAAGGACATTGATTTCATTTTGTAAATTTACTTGACAAGTTTGAGTAACCTGCTTGAGATTTCACAGCTAGTAAGATTTCACAGTTCTTAGAACCGTGCTGTTTCTAATACTCTATCTGTATTGTTAAGATAAATTTCCTGACATAGGACATAGAAGCTACAGATGTTATCAAACTACAAATGTTGTCAATCAAGTTTAAATGACAAATTTCCCATTTAATGATATGTTTAAATAAATTAAATAATTTTCACATCCTTAATACCTGAGCAATATGGGCTATCATTATTTACAGTCTACTGATAACTGAGGCCCCCTGCAGACTGAAATATTCACAGGCACAATGTGAGTTAATGACAGAGATGAAACTAGAAAATATCCTGATTTTCCTGTCTAGTTTATTTCACAATATTATGCATAATAATGGAGATTATTGGATAAACGTGGATAGGTACCCAGGCAGTGGTTGTCCCAACTAAAATGGTGAGAGAAAGAGAACTTTATTTAAACGTCCTTCTTCAAAATAGTAGGAAAGAACTGTGTAGTTGTAGTTAACTCACTCTCTCAAACAGTGAAAGTCTGAATATGAAAATTACAGTAGGCTGGGTGTGGTGGCTCACGCCTGTAAACCCAGCACTTTGGGAGGCCAAGGTGGGTGGATCACTTGAGGTCAGGAGTTTGAGACCAGCCTGGCCAACATGGTAAAATCCTGTCTCTACTAAAAATACAAGAATTAGCCGGGCATGGTGGCATGTGCCTATAATCCCAGCTACTAGGGAGGCTGAGGCATGAGAATCGCTTGAACCCAGGAGGTGGGGGTTGCAGTGAGCCGAGATCATGCCACTGCACTCCAGCCTGGGGTGACAGAGAGCTAGACTCCATTAAAGAAAAAAAAAAAGAGAGAGAGAGAGAGAGAAAAAAAAAATTATAGTAAAAAACTGCAGGCTATTTACTAGTTGTAAAGTAAGGATTAGGACAAAATTTCTTTACAATGCTTAGGATATGAAATATTTTCACAGGAATTTTACTGACCACTTTGTTATGGCAACATTTTTTCTGGACCTTTTGTAATAAAGTTCCCAGACAGAAAATATTTGGTGTCAAAATACATAATTTTGCATTCAAGATTTTAACAGCTGCCTTATTTCTATTACAATTTTGTAGAACAGAACTTATAAACCGCAGTTATTATAAAGCCAATCTGAGAATTGAAGCTTCACAAGCCAGAATTACCTCTGTGATTTAAAAGTCATTATCTGTATTTGCCCAGTATTTCATTGTAGTTTTACACAATCTACATTTAAAAGCTGAATTATGAACCAAACAGTCATGGCTATGTTTGTATTTCCTTTCTTTTTTTTATTTACAAAAATAAAATTTAAGAAATACGGCAGTTACATTCTATTTCCGAGATTAAAAGAAAAAAAAATGAACAAACTTATCTACCAAAACTAATGTTTAAATTATGTGGATAACTCTGAGGGAAGAAAATAGTACTACCCTGGTTTATTTCATATTTTTATATGTAATTTCCTCCATGCTTAGTGATCAGGCTATTTTTCAAATTAATTGTAGTATTTTCATGACTGTTTGACTTTGCAGGATAATATGTGTTTTCATTTTCCATAACACTCACCTCCTGCACAAAGGATAATATGTTTTATATGTGCAGATAGCTTGATGTTGTCTGGTTTGAAAAGAACTCACATTTGTTGTATTATCTTCAGTGAAATTAGTTGTATCTGCACTGTGGTTTGCCTTTAAAAATAGCCATTTCAAACTACCTGTTGACGGAAAACAAGATAGAGGCAGCAAAACTTTGGCATAGTTCAATTTTAGCCACCATCCCCAAATTTTATTGGCATTTTGGGTTATAAAAATTAGAATGTCACTGAAAAAAAAGGCAGTTTTTACTGTCAAAGACAGTTTTTACTTCTTCCTTTGCAATTATTTTCCTCATGTATTTTTCTTGCCTTATTACATTGGCTAGAACCTCAGTAAAATGCTGAAAATAAGTGATGAGAACAGACAGCCATACTTTGTTCTTAATCTTTAAAAGAGACCATTCAGTCTTTCACCATGAAGAATGTTATTAGATAAAGATTTTCCATAGATACCCTTTATCAATTTGAGTAAGTTCCCTTATATTCGTAGTTTTCTAAGAGTGTTCATCAGGAACAGATGTTGAATTTTGTCAAATATATTTTATTTACCTATTGAGATGATCATGTGGTCTGTTGATATCATGAATTATGGTTGCTTTTTGAATATTAAACCAATCTTACATTCCTGGGAAAAATCTCACTTGGTCATAATGTATTATCCTTGTTACATATCGCTGGATTCAAGTAGCTAGATACATTTGTGTTAAGGAATTTTGCATCTATTCTCATGCAGGATAATGGTATGGAGTTTTCTCCTTCTACAAGGTCTTTTTTTCTAATTTTGTATCAGGGCAATGCTGTCCTCATAAAATTAAGTAAAAATAGTTCACAGGTATTTTATTTCCTGAGGAAATCTGTGTCAATTTGTATTACTTTTTCCTAAATGTTTGGTAGAATTCACAAGCAAAGGCATCTGAGCCATAAGGTTTTTTGTAGGAAAATTTTGAGTAAGTAAGTTTCTTTACTAAATATAGTTTTCCAGATTAAATTTTTGTATGAGTGAGCTTTAGTAGTTTGTGTATTTCAGTAATTGTTCCATCACATCTGATTTGTTTATTACCACATATTGCTGAGATTATTTCCTTGTTATATTTAAGTGTTTTGTAGCATCTTAAACATCATTTGTATTGATGTTTCTTCTTTCATTCCATATGTTGGTAACTGTATCTTTTTTTTTTTTTCCTGACTAGCAGCTTATCAATTTTACTGATTTTTTTCAAAGCTTTTGGTTTCACTGATTTTCTTATATTGTTTTGTATATTTCCCAATTTATTAATTTTGGAGTTTTTATTATTTCTTTCCTTCTTCTTACTTTGATAAGTCTGCTTTATTCTAGTTTCTTAAGGTAGAAGTTTAAATAACTGATTTTAGACTTTTTTATGACATAGGTGTATAATGCTGTGAGTTTTCCTCTAAGAATTGCTTTAGCTGCATACCACAATGTTTGATAAGTTGTATTATCTCAGGTTCCCCAAAAGCAGTTTTAAAAATAAGGTTACGTGTTCAAGAAATTTATTGAGGGGCAGATATGTTTCGGAGGCAGATATGTTTCGCAAAACTTCAGACTAAAATGCCTATGTGGTACGTGTGAAAGGAGAGAAGGAAGGAAGATAAATTGGTTAGAAAGAATATAAAACTGTAATAGAGCTCTGTAGCAATCTTATCAAGGCCACTGAATAGCCTCAGTGAAAATACTGCCTATTAGAGGAACTTTCATTAAGCAAGATGGCCTAACTCTATATCCCCACCATGTTCAGTAATAGCCAAGAAACAGCACAAGAAGAGCAAGGCCTTCGAAATTAGTGCTGCCAGAGATTCCAAAGATGTTACCTAATCACACTCTTCAGCAAGTTTTCTCTTGTGGGAGAATCTAACCAGCATACTCCCATGGCTGCCACAGCTCATCTTTTCTGCCACAATGATCCATTTCTTCATTTATTTTCAGCAAGCAACTTCTCCACAATTTCTGTGGTTCTTTCCCTCTGAGAGAAAACTTACGAAAGGGAAAGTAAGACAAATTCCAGTCCCCATCACTCCATTTGGTCTCCAGATCACAAGATGTTCACTGTCTTTCCCCACTATCTATTCATTAAAAGTGCCCTCACCCTTAGCTATCACTTCTGAAGATCTTAGTAGCTTATCCACCCCAACTTCTACAGATCTTTATAGCTTACTCACCAGGGCACTCCATCTACCTAACAGTAGCTTACCCTAACCCTCACTCCTGAGGGGTCTAATTTACAAGAAAATCATCAGCTTCTTAGGATGGAGTCACTGTATGTGTTTACTCACATTTACAACTGGACAAGGAATACCAAAAGGGACCTAAATGGATCACCTTGGTTCCACATGTAGCCCTTGTTCCCCACTGTAAAAGCAGCCTTACTCCTCCTGCTAATCAGGGTCAATTACCCCTGTCAACATGCTGACTTCTTGACATTTGGTTTCTGGAAACAAGGAGACAAAAGTGGCAAGGCAGTATCTGTGGCTTACAGTTCAGATATATCCATGCTATGTTCCCTATCAAGAGGACATCCTCTTTGCAGACCAGGACCTTTAACCAAGCAGATCCTAGAGTTGTGTCAATGTAAGACACAAAGCTTTCCAAATGGGTCATTGGAAGTGGTAAGTGAAGTTAATCTGGCTTCAATTCATTGGTTTCTAGACCCATAAATTCTTCCTATTGGAAACACAGAGCCATAGGAGTCTCTGATGTAGAGCATGTATTGTGAAGCAAAGGATGACACCCCATCATTGCAGCGTATTGCTTTGGAGCTTGTGCCTCATTCATGACTCCACAGACCATTTTAATGCTCCATTGGACAAACTTCTTCTGGATGGTGTTGCATGTTATATTTTTTAAATTAATCTGAATCTTACACCTCCTTCACTATGAAATGAGTCATCTATTTACATATTACAATATGTAGGATTCCTTACCTATGGATCAGGCATTCCTACAACCTCCCAGTTAGTGATACTGGCTGAGGACATTTTCCTTGGTCACCACCACTAAATTCTTAAGAAGGAAGGCATCATCACCTCTCGTTAGAGATTATTTGTGCACCACATTGCAGCTAGAGAGTGGGTGATCCAGTCGCAAAACTCAATCTTATTGCCTATTTTCTCAGACCTTTACCAGTATTTGCTGTCAGTTTAGATTCCTAAGAAGCAGATGTCAATACAGAATTTGATACCTAATAACTTCCTTGGGAAAAACACCTGTAAGCAATAAAAAGGAGAAGGAAACAGGAACAGGTGTGGAGAACCTTCAGAATATGATGGAGAAAAGTGAAAAGAGTGAGGGGAAAAATGATTGGATGGAAAAAGCCTCCTACTGAACGAAAATTCTGAGTATCATAGCAAAGCTGATAGGGAGTCCCAAGGTAAACATTACTCATCAAAGTAATTAGAAGAGTTTCATATTGGGTAAGAATGATCCAGTCTATGTTCAGCAGTTATTGATACAGCAATTATTGACACGCTCATGGGACTTGGGAACAAGGGGAACTGATGTAAATATGCTGATTCTCATGTTGTTTGCTAAGCCGTGGGTAATAAAGTACTCTGTCTCTAATCTAGCATTTAAGAAACTGTGTTAGGTTTCTTAACTTTAACGCAACTTGTTAAATTAACAACTTATTTAACTAACTTGTTAAGTTGAAAGCACGGTAAAAATTCAGATTCTTCACAGTTCTCAATAAGTTTTCTTTTACAAGCTGTTCCAAGAGGCACACTCCCATGGCTAACACAGTTACACTTCCAATCTCAATCACTTCAAAGTATCCTTTCCCCTGTGATTTCTTCTCTGATTTATTGATTCAGAAGTATGTTGTTTAATTTCCCAATATTGGAGGATTTGATGGACATCCTTTATGTTGTTGATTTTTTAATCTAATCCCATTGTCATCAGAGAACATATTTTGTTTTAAATCCTTTTAAATTTGTTCAGATTTGTTTTATGACCCACACTATGGTCTATCATGTAGACCATATGGTATTCCACATGCATTTGAAATGAATGTGTATTCTGCTACTATTGAGTAAAGTGTTCCATAAATATCAATTTGGTCCAGCTGTTTGAGTTGTTTAATAACTGTAGGGATTTTCTGTTTATTTGTGCTACAACTTACTGACAAAGGACTGTTGAAGCCTTTACTTATTACTATGGAATTTTCTATTTCTTGCTCAATTCAATGTATAAGACTTTTCTGTATGAATTTTTAAGATCTGTTAGTGGGTGAATACACACTTAAGCTTTTTATGTCTTATTGGTAAATTGAGGTCTTTATATAATGTCTCTTTTTATCCCTCATTTTGATTCCTTTCTCCAAAGTCTAGTTTGTCTAATAGCAATATAAATATTTCAGCTTTCCTTTAATTAATATTGTTGTGGTAAATCTTTTCTATCTTTTTACTATTAACCTATGAATCTTTATATTTAAAATGGTGCTCTTATATATAGTTTATAGTTGAGACTTGCTTATTTTCAACTCCATCTTCTCTGCCTTTTAATTATAAATTTTATACCTTTACATGTAATGTAATATACTTATGCAATTAAAATCTAATATCTTATGTGTTTTCTATTTCTTCTATTTGTGGTTTCTTTTTCCTTTTTCCTATGTTTTTTGCATTTAGAATTTTTAAATTCCATTTATCTCCATTAATGTCTTATTAGGTATGACTTTTTGTTGTGCTTGTGTAGTTATTGATCTAGTCTTTAAACTATGCTTGAGAGGTAATATGATTTACCTTTGGCTGATTTTTAAAATGTTTACAATTTTTCTCTATCACTGGTTCTCAGCAGTTCAATTATTGTATATCATTGATTGTAGTGTGGTTCTCTCCAGTTTATTACCTACAATTATCCTGATCTGTCTCTCTGTGCAGCTTCATCTTGGGGTGTTCTGGCACAGCAACCTTTGCCTCCCTAAACACCTATCTTTGTTTCCTCAGTTCAGTAAGTCTGCTGAACTCAGTCCAGGTTCCCCATTTTTAAACTGTGGTGTCAAAACTCTACCAGTAAGCCAGGGCCAAGTGGTAGGCATAACCTCATTTGTTTCCCTTTGTTAAATAATCAGTCATTTGCTTTCTCTTTTCCAATGTTTAAAAAACATTGTGTCAGCATTCCATCTATTTCTCTTGTTTCTGGGAGGGCAAATCCTATACCCATTAACTCTTTGTGGCTGGAAGCATAGATTATGCCTACTCAAATGTATTCAGTAATACAGAAATGCACAAAATAAAAGGTAGAAATATTCATCCTCCTTATTTGTGCTTAGATGCATATTTAGAATATATTACTTGAAAATGTGTTCCTATGCAAAATAACTTTATGAGTACAGTTACTTTTTGTTTTTATAAAATTAGGACTATACCTGGTTTTCTTTTGAAATTTATCTTTCTTAACAAGAAACATGGATAAAGTTCTGTTTCCATATATATAGCTCTATTGTCAAATTTTAGACTGTTGAGTCATATTTTATCTCTCCCTCAATTTACATATCTAATTCTTTAATGAACTGCATTTTGATATTTTTCATTTTTTCTCTATTACATATTATGGTACAGTGTATATTCTTGCCTTACTATTTACTTTAGTCACATTACACTTGAATTTTTATAAGAGAATGTTTTAGATGTGCTGTATCAAAGACTATGTAAATTTATATTTTTAATGAATATCACCACCCTCACACTTCTTCCAAATACATTGTCATACTTCATCTGAATGAAATGGGTTTCCAGAATTTTTAAAGCATTTTTGTTGCTCTTTATGTGCTTAGTTTAATTAAAACCAAATGAATTTAAATATTGTGATATAGCCACTAATTCTCTATCATCATATAGTCATAATCCATGTTTCAAAAATAGACATGCATAGGTTTAAATGCATCTAGGATCACTGATTCTCAACATGACTTTAGAAAGTCACTCCATTTGTGCTATTCAAAATCACAATTCAAAATAATTGTGAGTAAAAAAAGACTCAAGCATGTGATAGAGAAATTGATTCACATTCTTGAAAGTCTTGTTTCTATAATGGTATGTAACTGCTTTATATTTAGGTATGTGCTTCTTAATATATTCCATTCCTTTTGCAGAATGTATTATTTTACCAGAACAGCATGTCTTAATATATTCCTTTCATTCTAATAGTACCTCGTACTATAAGTTCAGTTTTTATTTTATCCTAGAGCAATATATATAAATTTGATCTTTCACCCTCCATGCATAACTAATTCCTTCATTAGGCCAACTAGAGTTCAAGTCTAACCAAGTGAGCTGAATAAATGCCATGTTAAATCACTTCTTATTAGTGTCCTGGTGGTAGGCAGAGAGAGAGAGAGAAAGAGAAAGAGAGAGACAGAAAGCATGCCAACTTCTCTTGGATTTTCAAGGTCTAGAAAAATGATCAAAGAAGATAAAACATGACACCAGTATTTTATGAAAGCTACTCTGAATTGTTTCCTTGTCAGCTAGGGTTATCTCTGCTTCATGCTCAAGGTGACAAAAGGGGAGCATAAATAGAAACGACTACCACACAAAGAATTGATTAAGATATAGTAAATTACAAAAATATATGAGTTTAACTCATATCCCCTTAGATATTAGAACTTCATTTCTGCATTTCAAAGATTTTCTAAAATACCTTCAAATTTTATGGCAAAAATTTATATTTAGCCATCTGAGACATTCACTCATTCAAGAAATATTTATTAAGCATCTATGATAGTTCAGACACCATTTTAAGCACCACTGAAACACATCAGTGAACAAAACACATAAAAATCTCAGGTCTCATTAAGCTTTTATTCTAAAGAAGGGAGATTGACACCAAACAAAAATAAACAAGGGAATTGTATGGTATTTGTGTTAGAAAGAATTCTAAGATGTCACCTAGACCCTTGCCCTTGTGTGATCCTCTGCCCTTGAGTTGGGATAGAACCTGTGAATGTGATGAAACATATCACTCCTGTGATTATTTCACCATATCTGGGAAAATATTTTTTTAATGTAATTAAGATCCTAAATGAGTTGAACTTAAGACAGGGAGATTATCTGAGGGGACCTGACCTAATCACATGAACTCTTTAAATCTGGATCTTAGAGTTGGAAACAGAGAAAGATTCAAAGTGTGACAAAGATTCAATGTGAGGAATTATTATCTGACTCTGAAGGTGGAGGAGGACTACATGGCAAGAATCTGAAGGATCCTTTAGGAGCAATAAACAGTCCCAGGCTGACGGCCAGAAAGAAAAGGGGGACATCACTTCTGCAACTGCAAGAAACTGAGTTTTCCAACAACTCAATTGAGTCCCAAAACAGATTTTCCTTAGAGCCTCTTGTCGAAAATTCAGCCCTGGCAATCCCTTGATTTTAGCTCTGTGAGACACTGAGCAAAACATTCAACCATACTATGCTGAACTTCAGAGCTTCAGAACGTATGCTAATAAATGGCTATTATTTTAACTTGCTAAAAGTGTGATAAATTGCTACGCAGCAACAGAAAATGAATACAGTATTTTAGGGGCTAATCAGTGCTATGTAAGAAAGAGAAGAAAGATGACAGGGAATGCTAGGAATGAGAGTGGAATGGGTAGCAATGCAAGTCTAAAAGTAGGCAAAATGTGAGTAAAATATAGAAAAAGGTGAAGGATATCCTTGGATATATAGCCTTGTGGATATCTGAAAGGAGAACTTTCCAGCATTGAGAACATCTACAAAGGCCTTAAGGCTGGAGTATGCCAGGGGTGTTATAAATCAATTAACAGAGTCTATGAGTTACACTTTGATGAAGTTCCTATGAGGCATATATCCTGCCTGCTGTAAAGGGTTCATAGTTTAGATGAAATGGGTAATCCCTTCTTTCCTACCTACCTTTCCCTTCTTCCACCTTGTTTTCTTCCCTTCTTCTTTCCTTTCTTCCAACCTTTTTTCAATAAGTGCTTACTATATGTCTATTTTGTGCCTGGAATTGTGCTAGGCAATAGAAATATAGTGAGATGGACGTAGCCATTGCTCTCGAGTTTACCCTCTAGAGACAGTAAACAGGCAATCAAGAGCAGTATGGTTGTGTGTCATACAATCATACGTTGCATGACAAAGAAAATACACTATGGTATAGAAAAGCAAAGGAAGAATGACTAGTTCAGAGTTGGTGACCTAGGGAAGTTGTCTACAAATGAGTGATGTCTAGGCTGAGACCGGAGAAAAGAGTGTTATCCAAGACAAGGGAGCCAGAAGGGAGACCACATTTCCTGGCAGAGAGAAGACTAACAGACTCAAAGATCCTGGGGAGGAATAGAGCATGCTCACAAGAGGAGCTTCAAGGAGATCAGGGTGACTGAAGCATGCAGTACAAGGGACATGGGATGAAGAGAGTGGGGAAATCTTAAAATAAGCCTGGGAACAGAATGTACAGGTCTTGTAAGCCATGTTAATGAGTTTAGATTTTGCCCTAAGAGTGATAGGAAGCCATGGATGGATTTAAATGGGGGGAATTTGCCTTTTAGAAAGATCGCTTAGGTTGTTATATGGGGTATAGACGCATACGAGTCAAGACTTGGGAAAGGGCATCTAGTTAGAAGGGAAATCCAGCTAACAGCAAGAGAAATGTAGACGGCTTTGGTAGAAATAGTGCAAATAGGGAGAAACTGATGGATTCAGTAGAAAGGTGGGGAAAAATTCGAAAAAATTATGTGGAGGGACTGAAGATTCCAGAATTGCTTCCAGGTTTCCGATTTAGCCCACTCTGTGAATGTCAATAACTGAATTGTGTTCAAGATATATATTAATTTTCTACATAATCAAGTACGTTATCAAGGTAAGTGGTACTGTGTAAAAACTGTAAGCGTTGAGGAAAAAAAAGAGGATTTTGGACATGGGAAATGTTAGAGAAGGCTTCTGAAGAATACGAAAACTGAACCCAGATGAAAATACAATTTATGGCACAATCACACAGAGAGGCACAATTCCCAGTGGCTTCAAAGTATAATAATTTGACTCAGATATAACCTAATACAAAAAGAAGTGCAATTATTATACTCATAATTCAGCCATTTTAAATAAACATTGCTGGTGGTAGTGCTACTACAGGTATTCTTTTTTGTTTGTTTGTTTGTTTTTTGACAGTCTCACTCTGTCACCCAGACTGGAGTGCAGTGGCATGATTTTGGCTCACCACAACCTCCACCTCCCAGGTTCAAGCGATTCTCCTGTCTCAGCCTCCCAGGTAGCTGGGATTACAGGCATGAGTCGCCACACCAGGCTCATTTTTTTCATTTTTAGTAGAGACAGGGTTTCACAATATTGACCAGGTTGGTCTCGAACTCCTGACCTCAAGTGATTCGCCCGTCTCGGCTTCCCAAAATGCCGAGATTACAGGCAGGAACCACCGTACCCAGCCTACTACTAGTATTCTTAAATTGTTATATACAGGTTTACCTCAGCGATATTTTGTGGTCTCCTCCAGCACTGCAATAAAGCAGATATGCAATAAAGCTAGTCATGCAAATATTTTGATTTCCCAGAGCATACAAAAGTTATAATTATACAATATTATATTAAGTGTGTTATAACATTATGTCTTAAAAATGTACATACCTTAATTTTAAAATACTTCATTGCTAAAAAGATACTGACAATTATTTCAGCATTCAGCAAGTGATAATCTTTTTGCTGGTTTGGAATCTTGCCTCCATGTTGATAGTTGCTTACTGATCAAAGTGGTGGTTGCTGAAGGTTGGGTGGCTGTGGCAATTTCTTTGTCTTTTTAGACATGGTCTTGCTCTGTCTCTCAGGCTGGAGTGCAGTGACATGATCATAGCTCACTACAGCCTTGAACTCCTGGGCTCAGGTAATCCTCCTGCCTCAGCCTCCCAGGTAGCTAGGACTACAGGCATGTGCCATGATGACTAGCTAATTTTTTATATTATTTTTTTGTAGAGAATAATACATGTCTCATCATGTTGCCCGGGCCAGTCTCAAACTCCTGGCCTCGAGCAATCCTCATGCCTTGGCATATGTGTGTTCACTGGAGTAGCACTTTTATATACAGGCATGAGCCACCACACCTGGCTGTGTGGCAATTTCTTAAAATAAGACAACAGTGAAGTCAGCCACATCAATTGACTTTCCTTCTCACAAAAGATTTCTCCGTAGCATGTGATGCTGTTTGATAACATTTTACTCACAGTAGAACTTCTTTCAAAATTCAGTCCTCTAAAACCCTGTCACTGCTTTATCAACCAAATTTATTTAATAATCTTAATCCTTTGCCATCATTTCAATAATGTTCACAGCATTTTCACCAGGAATAGATTCCACCTTAAGAAACCACTTTCTTCGTTCATCCAAAAGAAGCAATAGCATGAATTAACTTCTCATCAATTAAAGTTTTATCATGAAATTTCAGTAATTCAGTCATATAATCAGGCTCCACATCCAATTCTACTTCTTTTGCTATGTGTACTACATCTACAGTTACTTCCTTCTCTGAGGGAGTACATCAATTTACTTAGCCCAGATTTCTCAAATATATCCTTATATATGGCAGCTAGATGCTTACAAAATGTATTTCTTAAGTAATAATATTTTAAAGTCAAAATTACTCTTTGATCCAAGGACTACAGGATATTTATCGTGTTGTCAGGCATGAAAACATTAATCGCTTTGTACATCTCCATCAGAGCTCTTTTGTGACTAACTGCATTGTCAATGAACAGTAATATTTTGAAAGAAATCTTTTGTATTCTGAGCAGGAGATCTCAACAGTGGGCTTAAAATATTCAATAAGCTGGGCCGGGCGCGGTGGCTCAAGCCTGTAATCCCAGCACTTTGGGAGGCCGAGATGGGTGGATCACGAGGTCAGGAGATCAAGACCATCCTGGCTAACACGGTGAAACCCTGTCTCTACTAAAAAATACAAAAAATTAGCCAGGCGAGGTGGCGGGTGCCTGTAGTCCCAGCTACTCAGGAGGCTGAGGCAGGAGAATGGCATGAACCTGGGAGGCGGAGCTTGCAGTGAGCTGAGATCCGGCCACTGCACTCCAGCCTGGGCGACAGAGCGAGACTCCGTCTCAAAAAAAAAAATAAATAAATATTCAATAAGCCATGCTATAAAGAAATGTGCTGTCATCCAGGCTTTGTTGTTTCATTTACAGAGCACAGACAGCAATTTAGCATAATTCTTAAGAGCCCTAGGACTTTCAGAATGGTAAATGAGTATTGGCTTCAATTTAGAGTCACCTGATGCAGCTTTTGTAGCTTTCAAGCCAGGAGTTGACTTCTCCTCTCTAAGATAGTCTTACGTGGCATCTTCTTTAACAGCCAATTGTTTTATCTATATTGAAAATCTGTTATTTAGTGAAGCCATCGTTCTCATTATCTTAGCTAGATCATCTGCATAACTTGCTGCAGCTTGTACATTAGCACTTGCTACTTCACTTTTCATGTTCATATTACAGAGACAGCTTCCTTCCTTAAACCTCATGAACTAACTTCCAGTAGCTTCAGACTTTTCTTCTGCAACTTCCTGAACTCTCTCAGCCTTCATAGATTGGAGAAAGTTAGGATCTTGATCTGGATTAAGCTTTGAATTAAGAGAATGTTGTGGCTGGTCTGATCTATCCAGAACACTAAAACTTTCTTCACATCAGCAATGAGGCTGTTTTACTTTCTTATCATATGTGTGTTCACTAAAGTAGCAGTTTTAATCTCCTTTGACAAATTTTTCTTGCATTAACAATGCGGCTAACTGGTGCAAGAGGCCTACCTTTTGGATTATCTCGGCTTTTGACATGCCTTCCCCCTTAGCTTAACCATTTCCAGCTTTTGGTTTGAAGTAAGAGATGTGCAACTCTTTCACTTGAAGACTTAGAACTCATTGTAGGGTTATTACTTGGCCTAATTTCAATATTATAGTGTCCTAGTGAATAGAGAGGCCTGAAGAGAGGGAGAGAGATGGGGAAATGGCAAGATGGCTGTAATTAAAAAGTCAAAAAATAACAGATGATGGCGAGGATGTAGAGAAAAGGGAAAACTTATACACTGCTGGTGGGAATGTAAATTAGTTCAGCTACTTTGGAGAACAGCTTGGAAATTTCTCCAGGAACTTAAAACAGAACTACCATTTGGCCCAGCAATCCCACTATTGGGAATATACCCAAAGAAATATAAAGTGTTCTACCATAAAGACATATGAATGCATATGTTCACTGAAGCACTATTCACAACAGCCAAGACATGAAATCAACTTAGATGCTCCATAATGGTAGACTAGATAAAGTAAATGTGATACATATACACCATGGAATATTGTGCAGCTATAAAATAGAATGAGATCATGTGCCTGCTTTTGGTTTTCTGACCTCATGGACCGAGCTACAGGGGATTATCCTAAGCAAACTATGGCAGGAACAGAAAACCAAATATTGTGTGTTCTCATTTATAAGTGGGAGATAAACACTGAGTACACATGGACACAAGGAAGGCACAATAGACACTGGGACCTACTTGAGAGTGGAGAGTGGGAGGAGGTTGAGGATTGAAAAACTACCTATAGGGTACTACAATTTTTATGTGGGTGATGAAACAATATGTACACCAAACCCCTGCAACATGCAATTTATTTATAGAACAAACCTCCACTTGTTTCACTTAAACTAAAGTTAAAAAAAAAAGTTTGCCATGTTATACGAGTGCAGTTCTTTGCATCTCAAAACAATTACAGTAGTAACATCAAAGATCACTGATTACAGATCACCATGACCAATAAAATAATAATGAAAAAGTCTGAATTATAGCGAGAATTATCAAAATGGACACAGAGACACGAAGTGAGAACATGATATTGGGAAAACGGCACTGACAAACTTGGTAGACACAGGGTTGCCATGAATCTTCAATTTGTAAAATACAGTATCAGTGAAGCACAATAAAGCAAATTGTAATATAATGTTGTATGTCTATACACATTTTTGGACCATAAAACAAATAAAATTACATGATGCTCTAATTTTTATTCCCAGTTAATTTGAGACTTGCATTCAGTTCAGGAGAAAAGTAACTCAAAGGCTGACTTTGAGTTTGCATTTGCATTGAAAATATAAACAAAAACTCAGGATGTATTTCAAATCTTAATTTTCCCCTGAATTCTACTCATTGAAAGGCCTAGAAACACTGAGCAAAACAATGGTAATACCCTTAATGCCCAGATTCTGATCCTGAAAAACCATTTTTCAGATAGATAGATAGATAGATAGACAGACAGACAGACAGACAGACAGACAGACAGATAGATAGATAGATAGATAGATAAAATAGGGATCCTTGGAGAAGGAACTGATTTCTAGGGCCAGGAATGTGTAAGATGAGTTTAGAACATCCAATAGTGAGAAAGCTGTCAAAGGCTATTAGAATTATGTCAATCAGACATGTAACCAACTTGAAGAAACTCCCACTAGCCAAAGATACGCAATTGAACTGTCAATAAGAATAACTGAAGAACATCCATAGTTTAATACATGAATTCATAATAATATTAAAATACATTCATTAGTCACTACTGGAGGGTATAAGCCAACTGAATATTCTGAAAATAGTAATTGGGGCCAGGCTCGTGCTTGTAATCTCAGCATTGGGACGCTGAGGCAGGTGGATCACAAGGTCAAGAGATCGAGACCATCGTGGCCAACATGTTGAAACCCCGTCGCTACTAAAAATACAAAAATTAGCTAGACATGGTGACGTGTGCCTGTAGTCCCAGCTACACGGGAGGCCAAGGCAGGAAGATCGCTTGAACCCGGGAGGTAGAGGTTGCAGTGAGCCAAGATGATGCCACTGCACTCCAGCCTGGTGACAGAGTGAGACTCCGTCTCAAAAAAAAAAAAAAAGTAATTAAAAAATTCAGCTCTTCCAACATGTACTGTACCCCTGAACAACCAAATAGTAGATGAAAAGTTGTGCTTCTCAGTTTTCATTTTTTAACAGAAGTAGCCTGGTGACAGAGTGAGACTCCGTCTTAAAAAAAAAAAAAAAAAAGTAATTAAAAAATTCAGCTTTTCCAACATGTACTGTACCCCTGGACAACCAAAGAGTAGATGAAGAGTTTTGCTTCTGGGTTTGTTTTCATTTTTTAACAGAAGTATTCCAACCAATAAATGAAGTAGAAATAATAGAATATAGCTCTTACCATTTTGCAATAACAAATGGAACCACACTTTGAGAATCAATGGCTACTAACACCACTTAAAGAGAGGCAACTAGAGATTAGGTGTTTCCTGATGAAAGAATAAACCACCACCACCTGTGAAATGGTCCTTAAAACAAAAAAAGGCAAAAACTAGCCTGAATCTGACAAAGTCCTACCACCTTCTAACTACCAGTTTAACAGGAAATACAGTTTAGAGAGACATATTGCATTAACACTATGGAGATGCAAACAGCAAATTTCAAATGGTGAGAAACTTTTCAAACAAATAAGTTGCAAGGGAAAAAAGAGAAATGAAAGAAAACTATGAATGAAAACAGGATTAAAAGACATGATAATCAATTGAAATATAAGAACCTTATTAAAATCTTGGTTCAAACTATTAAAAATATAAGACAGTTGAAATTTTGAGCACTATACATTTTGATGACATTAAGGAATCATTCCTATTTTTATTTGTAACAATGGTTAATGCTAGGTATTTTTAAAAGATTCCTGACCTTTTAGAAATACCTGACAAAATATATAAGATTTCTTCAAAATAATATGGAAGGCACAAGTGGATGGAGGTGTATATAAAATGAGATTGGCCATGTGTTGATAATTATTAAAACTGACTTATGGGTATATGTGGGTTCATTATATTTTTCTATGTACTTTTGTATATGTTCAAAATTTTCCAAAATAAAAAATAAATGTAATATTTGGGCCATCAGCTTAAACTACACAAAACAATTGGTGAAATTATCTAAACATCAGCTTGAACTTCAAATTTTACTCTCACTAGAAAGAATCACAGCTATGAGATGTGCAAGTGCTCAATACAAAGCTGACTGGCATGAATCTGCTTGATGCAGAATAAATAAGTAGATTATGTACAATCTGATTTTCTAAAGAAGAGAGAGGATTTGGATCAAAATCAGGAAAGGCATTTTCCTAGCTACTCTTAGATTAGGATGTCACTAGTACTCTAATTAGAAGGTAGACCAGGCAGTGTCGAGGCAGGAAACAGATAAGATACCCCAACTCATTTAACTAAGGAGATTTCAATGAAAAGACTACTTGCAGAAGAGAGGGCAGATGATGGGACCAGTAAGGGTTAGGAAACATTCAGGAGGTGGGACAGCGGGAAGCTGAATCCAGTAAGAGCTGTTGCCCTGCAAGAGATCTGCCCTACAGGAGCTGTGGCTGTGAAGTAGGTAACCACTGCCAGAACCACAGTGAGACAACACTGGAGAAATGACATAAATACCAAACTTGTGTCTCCCACTGCCCTCTGATCTCCCGCAGTTTTTTCCATTGACAAAGACAACTAGAAGCCAAAGGGCAAAGCAGCCAGTGTGATGCAGTCCTCAGAGGTCGTTCTCTCAAGGCAGGACACAGAAAGATAGACAGTGGACTCAGAAGGGACAAGCTGACGATAACCAGAACAAAATGTACTGTTCATCAGCACCAAGTCTGTACTGTACATTTCAAATCATTTGTTTGTATTAAATGTGTGCACATATTAACTGTACATTTCATGTATTTTGTATATATTAACTTTATGCATATAGAAACACATGTCAGCTTCTCTGTGTGTGTGTGTGTGTGTGTGTGTGTGTGTGTGTGTGTAGCGAAAGATAGATTCAGAGTATGGATTCAGTACACCTTTACCTCTAATCTTCCATTTTAAGATATTAAAAATAATTCACAGCAAAAGGAAACATAAATGTCTGATAAACTATAAAACAATGTTCAGCATTGCCAGAAATCTGTGAAATTGCAAATTAAAATAAAAAGACACTTTTTTGTTCATCGAATTGGCAAGTATTTAAACATTTTATAATATCAATTGGTATTGGTAAAGCTGAGGGATAATGGGAACTCACATACAGGGATAAGGATGCAGGAAAATCTCAAAATTGGGGCTCAGCCAGACAGGGTTCTTACCTTCAGGTACGAACAAATTCAAGAGTGAAGCGAAAGCAAAGCAAGTTTATTAGAGCAAGAGTACAGGAAAATGGCTGCCCCAAGAGCAGGGCTATCTCATAGGCAGAGTAGCACTCATGGATTGAGGGCTAGCTATATTTATAACAACTCTTTAACAATATGCTAAATAAGCAGTGGGTTATTCACAAATTTTCTAGAAAAGGGATGAGGAGTTCCTGGAACTGAGGGTTCCTCCCCTTTGAAACCACATAAGGTAACTTCTGGGTATTGTCACGGGATTTGTAAACTGTCATGTCACTGGTGGGAGTGTCTTTTAGCATGCTAATACATAATAATTAGCATATAATGAGCAGTGAGGGCAACTGGAGCTTGCTTTCATCACCATCTTGGTTTTAGCTGGCTTTGGTTGGTTTATTTAATGCATCCTATTTTGATCGGTGGAGTTGTGACCAATACTCAGAAAACAAGTCCTGCTGATTGCCTCCCTCACCTGGAAGGGTGCAAATCTGCTTAGGTACTTGTTCAGTTTGGTAGTATGTATTATAGAGAGAGCATAACAACATGGTGAAGCGTGCAGACATACTTTGGGTTCAAATCCTTGTTCTACTACTTAATCTCCATGTAATCTTCAGCAGGTTCCTTAATCTCTCATGGCTCAGTGTGGGGAAAAGAAAGAGAGATCAGCCTCTTACTGTGTCTATATAGAAAGAAGTAGACATAAGAGACTCCATTTTGTTCTGTATTTGAATTGCTGTTAATCTGTGACCCTATCCCCAACCTTCTCCTTGCAAGAGACATGTGCTGTGGTGACTCAAGGTTTAATGGATTTTGGGCTGTGCAGGATGTGTCTTTGTTAAACAAGTGCCTGAAGGCAGCTTGCTGGTTAAAAGTCATCACCATTCTCTTAATTTCAACTACCCAGGGACACGTACACGGCCAAAGGTCGCAGGGACCTCTGTCTAGGAAAGCTAGGTATTGTCCAAGGTTTCTCCCCATGTGATAGGCTGAAACAATGCTGCTAAAAGGTTTATGGAGATGTTTGCATATGCAACTCAAGGCACAGCCTTTTCCTTTAAACTTATTCATGTCACAGAGATTTTTGTTCATATGTCTTACTGCCGATTTCCTCCCTACAATGATCCTATTGTCCAGCCACTCCCTTATCTTTAAGATGGTAAAGATAATTATCAATAAATACTAAGGGAACTCAGAGACCAGTGCCGGCGTGGGTCCTCTGTAAGCTGAGCGCTGGTCCCCTGGGCCCACTTTTTCTTTCTCTATACTTTGTCTCTGTGTCTCATTTCTTTTCTCAAGTCTCTTGTTCCACCTAATGAGAAACACCCATAGGTGTGGAGGGGCAGGCCACCCCTTCACCTCGGTTTCTATATTTTTATTAAAAATACTTAACCTCCCTATGTCAGACAGTTTCCCTGTCTGTAAAATGGAGAAATAACAGCCTACCTCAATTCATAAGACAGCTAAGTACATACATAAGTGCTCCATAAACACAAAAAACGCAAATACACCAAGAGTTAACAATTTTACTGCTATGTACAAAGAAAGCAACACAAGGATATTTATTTTGCTATTATTGTACTGATTCTTATAGCACATGAATGAAAACAAACTTTCATGTTCATTGCTAGCTATGGAAAAATTCTTGACACAGTGTTGAGTGAACAAAATATCAATGAAAAATATGTTTTCCATGGAACTCTATTTGTATATACTAACAGCTATAATATATTTATAGGGTGCATCTGTATAAAAGTTTAGAAAAACTCTGGGGTAGTATATCTAACTTGACAATGGTTCTTTCTGTAAAGTGACTGGGATTGGAGGTGGGGAAAGATTTAGATTTCAATTCATCTACTGTATTTGAATTCTTATCACGAAAATGTATTCAGAAGGCACTTGTGTGATTAAAAATTAATACAGTTTTGAAAAACAGTTCAGGTACATCTCACTCCAAAACCAATGCATGCCATCATTAAACATCAGAAAAACATTTTTACTAACCAGGAAAGCTTTTTTTCTATGGTTGTTTCTTCATTCAATCCATAAAAATTGAAGCCATGTTTAAAATTGTTTTCACATACTGGATTGCTGAAGTTTTGATGTTAATCATTTATTTCCTGCTAAATGTGAGTCCTATCAAGATGTATGAATAGTAGCAATGATTTGTATCACTTCCATTAGTCCATATTACTTCCATCTTTACTTTAAAACATTATTTTTTCTTGAAAAAATAAAAGAATGACAATAATACTAGTATACACTTATAGTTCATAGTTACCCAACATTCTCATATAAATAATAGGAATATTAGAAAAGTGACTTAATAATTTTTTCTCTAAAGAGTCATAAATAAGATTTAAAATGTATGCTATGGAATTAAAAATCAGAGATGGAGACTGAATAATTTTGACTAATTCAAAGTTCAGAGTGAGTGAGATGAAATCTGAAATAAAAAGATAGGAAGCAGATGAAGTTTGGTCAGGGAAATACCCAATTATAGTCAGAAGTTTGAATTTGCTTTACAAGTTGCTGAATAATATGATGATTAAGATATGTCTGTAAGCATTAGAAAGTAAACAGGGACAGTTATTCTTTATTTTAATAAAAATATTTTATGTCATTAAAAGCAGAAAATGACTCAATTGTGTGTTTACATCTTTTTCTCTTTGGGATTTTTAATTCAAGGAAAGCGTGCTTTTTGTAAACAATTATAAGCTACTTTTTAAGGTTCATCTGAGAGCAACTACCCTGATATGGTTTGACTGTGTCGCCATCCAAATCTCATCTTGAATTATAGCTCCCATAATCACATTTCATGGGACAGACCCAGTGGGAGGTAGAGTCATGAGGGCAGGTTTTTCCCATGCTATTCTCGTGATAGTGAATGTCTCATGAGATCTGATGGTTTTATAAAGGGCAGTTCCCCTGCACATGCTCTCTTGCCTGTTGCCATGTGTAAGACATGAATTTGCTCCTCCTTTGCCTTCCACCATGATTGTGAGACCTCCCCAGCCATGTGGAACTGTGAGTCCATTAAGCCTCTTTTCTTTTATAAATTACCCAGTCTCGAGTATTTCTTATAGCAGTGTGAGAATGGACTAATACATACCTAAAATAGGGTCTTAAGGTTTGCAAGGAAATTGCCTCATACACAATCAAGAAGGCCAAGCGATAAACCCATAAATCAGCTGTCACCAACATTTCAGTCAGTTCAATTACTCTCTTGGATGTTGACATTCTCCTTGACTATTATTAATATAACCATTTGAGAACTATATACTGTATTATTTATTATTTGTTAACTTTGACATCAATTTTACTTTATTCTTAATAATACAGTAACACCTTTGTATTACAGAATTGATGTAGAGGAAAAATTTAAACTCTATATATTAAATATTTTATTTGTTTTTTTTATTCATTATAGTCATTTTACATTTGTTAACAACAATACCATAAAAATTAGAGTTCTCCTTTAGGTTGTCCCCAACCCCCAGATAATCTTTCCCTGTTTTAAAAAGTACTAATTTGAGGACTGAATAATTCAAATTTTTACTCTTAAAATATGGTGGCATTATTTAATGTTTTCAAAATGTAATTAATGAATTTTAGCAGTTCATTATCACCATATAGTGCAACAACTGGTTATATTAGGGGTGAAATATATTAAAAATAGATATTTTATCAATTTTTACATGTTTAATCTGTTGAAGGACATGGAACAAATTCCAAAGAGCTGATTTAAGCAAATTTCAAAATACTTGATTTCACTTTCCTTTAAAACTTAAAAATCCAGTAAGTAGATTATGTGGTACTTTACTTGATAAACGCCAATGAGTACCACTTTAGGCTAACTGATCATCTTCTCGTCTTTCTTCTACTCTCACCACTGGGATATAGCATTTTTTCCTTGCTGCTGCAACCTCAGGGGTCCCATACTCTCAAATTCCTCATATGTTAGGCAATGTTAATAAAGATAAATTTTTAAGGAAGGAAAGGCAGCCTTCGCTTGGAACCTAATTATAACGTTTAAATATTTCTGGGAGGGTTCTTTTTTCCTAAATTCACTCTCATTTTCTGTGTCTCTTGCCAGCCATTCTTCCCCCCTGTAAGCCCCAGATACTGTTTAATATCATTGAATATTAGCAGCAGACGGTATTAAAATCACACGACAAATTATTGAGAATACCCAGACTGTTTCATTTTGTTTTTTAAAATTTGATTTAGATTTATTTCATTTTTAAATATGCAAATTTTTTAAAGATACCAAAAGAAGTTTAAAAATCCCCTTTGCCTCACTGCCTACAGGCATTTACAATTAACATTTTGTCTAGTTCTTTCCAGAGAGTTTCCTATATATATGGCTATCTACATATTTACTTCTTCTAATAAACACAGACGCCTTTTTTGTATAAACTACTTAATAACAACATATCGTAATTTTCTTTGCATATAAATATTGATTTACAAAAATTATTTTAATAGCATTATAGTATTTAGATTATTGTATTAGTCCATTCTCACACTGCTGGGAACAAATGCCTGAGACTGGGCAATATATAAAGAACAGAGATTTTTTTTTTTTTTTTTTTTTTTTGAGACGGAGTCTGGCTCTGTCGCCCGGGCTGGAGTGCAGTGGCCGGATCTCAGCTCACTGCAATCTCCGCCCCCCGGGTTTACGCCATTCTCCTGCCTCAGCCTCCCGAGTAGCTGGGACTACAGGCGCCCACCGCCTCGCCCGGCTAGTTTTTTTGTATTTTTTTAGTAGAGACGGGGTTTCACCGTGTTCGCCAGGATGGTCTCGATCTCCTGACCTCGTGATCCGCCCGTCTCGGCCTCCCAAAGTGCTGGGATTACAGGCTTGAGCCACCGCGACCGGCCAAGAACAGAGATTTAATTGACTCACAGTTTCACATGGTTGGAGAGGGCTCAGGAAATTTACAATCACAGTAGAAGGTAAAGGAGAAGCAGGCACCTTCTTCACAGGGTGGCAAGATAGAGTAGTGCAAGGAAGAGAAATGTCAGATGCTTACAAAACCCATCAGATCTCATGAGATTCACTCACTTTAAGAAGAATAGCATGTGAGAAACCACCGCCATGATTCCATTATCTCCACCTGTTCTGCCTTCAACACGTGGGGGTTATGGGAGCTACAATTCAAGAGAAGATTTGGGTCGGGATATAAAGCCTAACCATCTCGTTCTTCCCCAGCCCTTCCCAAATCTCATCTTTTCATATTTCAAAACACAATCATGCATTCCTGACAGTCCCCCAAAGTCTTAACTCATTTCGGCATTAACTCAAAAGTCCACAGTCCAAAGTCTCACCTGAGACAGGCGAGTCCCATGAGTTTGTAAAATCAAAAGCAAGTTAGTTACTTCTAGATACAGAGGAGATACAGGCATTGTGTAGATACATCCTTTTCAAATGGGAGAAACTGGCCAAAACAAAAGGCTACAGGCCCCATGCAAGTTCAAAATCCAACAGGGTAGTCATTATACCTTAAGGTTCCAAAATGATCTCCTTTGACTCCATGTCTCACAGCCAGGTCATGCTGATGCAAGGGGTGAACTCTCTCAGCCTTGGGCAGCTCTGCTCCTATGGCTTTGCAGGGAACAGCCCCACTCCTGGCTGCTTTCATGGGCTGGCATTGAGTGCCTGTGGCTTTTCCAGGTGCATAGTGCAAGCCAATGATGGAACTACCATTTGGGGTCCAGAGGACAGTGGACCTCTCCTCACAACTCCATTAGGCAGTTCCCCAGTGAGGACATTGTGTGGGCCTCCGATCCCACATTTTCCTTCTGTACTGCCCTAGTAGAAGTTCTGCATGAGGGCTCTGCCTTGCAGTGAACCTCTGCCTAGACATCCAGACATTTCCATACAGCCTCTGAAATCTAGGCAGGGATTCCCAAACCTCAGTTCTTGTTTGTTTTTTGCATATCTGCAGGACAAACATCACATGGAGGCTGCCAATGCTCGGGGCTTGTACCCTCTGAAGCAATGGCCTAAGCTGTATCTTCGCTCCTTTTAGCCATGGCTGGAGTGGCTGGGATGCAAGGCACCAAGCCCTAAGGCTGCACACAGAGTGGGGGCCCTGGACCTAGCCCACAAAAGCATTTTTCTCTCCTAGGCCTCCAGGTTTGTGGTGGGAGGAGCTACCGTGAAGGCCTCTGACATGCCCTGGAGACATTTTCCCCACTGTGTTGACAATTAACATTTGCCTCCTCATTACTTATGGAAATTTATGCAGTAGGCTTGAATGTATCCCCCCAAAAATTAGTTTCTCTTTTCTACTGCATTGTGAGGCTGCAAATTTTCCAAACTTTGTTGCTCTGTCACCTCTCAAACACTTTGCTGCTTAGAAATTTCTTCCACCAGATACCTTAAAATATCTCTCTCAAGTTCAAAGTTCCACAGATCTCTAGGGCAGGGCAAAATGTTACCAGTCTCTTTGTGAAAGCATGCAAGATTCACCTTTATTCCTGTTCCCAGTAAGTTCCTCATATCCATCAAGGACCATCTCAGTCTGGACTTCATTGTCCATATCACTATCAGAATTTTGGTCAAAGCCATTCAACAATTCTCTAGGAAGTTCCAAACCTTCCCACATCTTTCTGTCTTCTTCTGAGCCCTCCAAGTCTCTAGGAAGTTCAAAACTTTCACATATCTTCTTGTCTTCTGAGCCCTCCAAAATGTTCCAATTTCTGCCTGTTACCCAGGTCCAAAGTTGCTTCCACATTTTGGGGTATCCTTATAGCAGCACCCCATTCCTGGTACCAATTTACTGTATTAGTTCGTTGTCCCACTGCTATGAAGAAATACCTAAGACTGGGAAATTTATTTTTTTTTTTAAAAATGGTTTAATTGACTCCATTTTGCATGGCCAGGGAGGCCTCAGGAAACTTACCATCATGGCAGAAGGAACCTCTTCACAGAGTGGCAGGAGAGAGAATGAGTGCCAGCAGAGGAAATGCAAGAAGCTTATAAAACCATCAGATCTCAAGAGAACTCACTATCCCGAGAACAGCATGGGGGAAACTGCTCCCATGATCCAAAGACCTTCTACCAGGTCCCTTCCAGGACACATGGGGATCATAGGATTACAATTTAAGATGAGATTTGGGTGAGGACCCAAAGCCAAACCATGTCAATTGTATAATATCTAACATGTTAAATAATATATAATATGCAATTTGTAATCTATAAACATAAAATTTTGATAAAAGTAAAATTTTAAACCCTATAAATAAAACTTTAATTTAAAAAAAAATGTTTCCCAACTTAAATATTAACTATTAGAGGACTGTTTAAATTTTACTTGGTTTCTCAGTTACCCAGATCTGCAAATCAAGTCTTCAGATAATTATGCAATCTCTGGGAATAGTACCTTCTCTTTCTGCTTCATCTGTTGTTGGGGAACATTACTCACTTTGGACTCTGTACCTGCCCATTTATCCTCATCATTAAGAATATTTAGTGTTTTCCCCTTTGTTCCTTCATTTAGCAAATATTTATTGATCCCCTAAAGTACTATAACATTGCCATTACATTTCTTTTTGAAAATTGATGAGGCTTAATTTGCAAATTACACTGGGGAATCTTCTGTTTCCCCCTCCTCTTGGCATTATATTTTACCTTCCTTCTCCAGTTACCCTGGGAATACCCTAGTAAGTAAAGAAGCATGTAAATGATGATGGTTTAGAGAGAGGGTTAAAAAGGAACGGTGATAATGGCAGGCTAAACAGGGTGAAAATAAAAATCAAGTAACTGGAAAAGATTAACTAAAAGGAGGTAAAGCAATGCCCATTTACATGAATAGTCATTTTTTCACCCAACAATCTTCTTTGATTATCTGATATGTGCTGCACTGTGTGATGCATCAGAAAAAGAAACATCAAAAAAGAGATTTAAATTATCAAAAAGAATCAAGTGTAAATTACAGAGTTGAAAAGTCCAATAACTGAAATAATAAATTCACTAATGGGGCCCAACGGTAGATTTAACTGGGCAGAAGAATTAATAAAGTTGAACCAACAAGACCTAACAGGCAATATAGAACACTCCACTCATAGCAACAGAACCTACATTCTTCTCAAGAGCACATAAAATATTCTCCAGGATAGACCACATGCTGGGTCATAAAAGAAACCTCAATACATTTCAAAGGAAAAACACAATACAAAGTATTTTCTCTAAATACAATGTAATAAAATTATAAATCAATAGCATAAAAAACTGAGAAATCACAAATGTGTATAAATTAAACAACACACACCCACATAATCAACGCATCAAAGGAGAAATGAAAAGCAAAATCAGAAAATCCTTTGAGATGAATGAAAACCAAGATAAAACATACAAAAATTTATGGAATGCACTAACACAGTGTTTAGAGGAAAATTTATAGCTGCAAATGTCTATGTTATGTTAAGAAAGAAGATCTCAAAAAATAAAAAGTCATCCAGATTGGAAAGAAAAAAGTAAAACTATTCTATTTGCATATGGCATGTGCCACATAAAGAAAATCTTAAAAATTCACTGAAAAATTATTAGAACAAATTAGCAAGTCCACCAAGCTAGCAAGGTGTAAGATCAGTATATGAATATTAATTGTATTTCTATACCCTTGCAAAGAACATTCTGAAAATGAAATTTGAAAGATAATCCCACTTCCAACAGCATCAAAAAGCACAAAATATTTAGGAATAAATTTAACAAGAGAAATGTAAAATGAATACTCAAAAAACTATGTAACATTGTTGAAAGAAATTAAGGAACATCTGAATAATTGGGAAAATGTCCTGTATTCATGGATCAGAAGACTATTTTAAGATAGTAATACTCCCTAAACTGATCTACAGATTCAGTATAATATCACCATCAGAATACCAGATGACTTCTTTGTAGAAATTGACAAACCGATTCTAAAACTTATATGGAATTGCAAAGGACTGAGAATAGCTGACAGAATTTTGAAACAAAAAACAGTAGAATGATTCACAATTTTTTTAAATTTCAAAACTTACTAGAAAGCCACAGTAATCAACACTGTGGTAGCTGCATGAGGATAGACATGTAGTTCAATGGAATAAAATTGAAAGTCCAGAAATAAACCCAAACATCTATGGTCAACTGATTTTTGGCAAGATGCTAAGACCATCCAACGGTCTCTTTTCAACAAATGGTGCTGGGACAACTGGATAGCCACATACAAATAAATTAATTGCCACTCTTACCTCAAACCATATACAAAAATTAACTCAAAATGGATCAAGGAACTAGACGTAAGAACTAAACCGTAAAATTCTTAGAAGAAACCATAGTAGTAAATCTTGATGACTATGTACTCAGCAAAGGATTTCTGGATAGAACACAAAACCCAAAAGCAACAACAAAAAAAATAACTTGGACTTTATCAAAATTAAAATTTTTTTTTTTTTTTTTTTTTTTTTTTTTGAGACAGAGTCTCGCTGTGTCTCCCAGGCTGGAGTGCAGTGGCGTGATCTCGGCTCACTGCAAGCTCCGCCTCCCGGGTTCACGCCATTCTCCCGCCTCAGCCTCCCAAGTAACTGAGACTACAGGCGCCCGCCACCACGCCCGGCTAGTTTTTTGTATTTTTAGTAGAGACGGGGTTTCACCATGTTAGCCAGGATAGTCTCGATCTCCTGACCTCGTGATCCACCCGCCTCGGCCTCCCAAAGTGCTGGGATTACAGGCTTGAGCCACCGCGCCCGGCCCAAAATTAAAAATTTTTGTGCTTCAAAGGACACAATTTAAAAACTACAAAGACAGCCCACAAAATGGGAGAAAATATTTGCAAATCATGTACCTGAAAAGGGACTAGTATCCAAAATTTATCATGAAATCTTCTATCTCAATAATAAAAAGACAAATAACTCAATTTCAAAATGGTCAAAAGACATGGTAGACATTTCTTCCAAAAAAGATATACAAGTGGCCCACAAGCACATGAAAAGATGGTTCATATCATTAGTCATCAGCAAAATGCAAATCAAAACCAGTGAGATATTACTCACACCTACTAGGATGGCTAGACTCCAAAAGTCGCATAACAACAAATGGTGGTAATGATGTAAGAGAAATCAATACCTTTTTCGCTGCTGGTGGTAATATAAATGGTACAGCCACTTTGGAAAGCAGTCTGGGAGTTCCTCAGATGATTTAACATATAATCCAGAAATTCTACTCCTAGGTATATACCCTAGAAAAATGAAAACATATGTCCATGCAAAAAACTCATACACAAATGTTTATAGTAGCATTCTTCTTAATAGCCAAAAGGTTAAAACAATCCAAATGTCCGTCAACCAACAAAATGTGATATAGATTTTAAATACAATATTGTTTGGCCATAAAAATGAAAGAAGTATTATACATGCTACAACATGGATGGACCTTGAAAATATTATGCTGTGTTAAAGAAGCTAGTCGCAAAAGACCACATATTATATGATTCCATTCATATAAAGTGTCCAGAACAGAGAAATCTACAAAGACAGAAATTAATTTAGTGGTTACTTAGGGCTGGAGAGTGGAGGATAATTGGGTAATTAGAGGGATAACAGTTAAAGGCTGGGAGGTTTCTTTTTGAGGTTATGAAAATGTTCTAAGATCGACTGTGGGAATGATCACACATCATTGAATACTTAATGAGTGAATTATAAGGTATTTAAGTTAGATTTCAATAGAGCCTTTTTAAAATATATATATACATCATCTGAGTTATGGAAAATAGTTCTTCTTTTCAGAACAAGCAAAGTTTTTTAATTCTGTGATTTATTTATTTCTATTTTTAATATTTTTACTGAGGGAAAAATCAACTGCATTAGTTTATAGTTTGATACACACTTATTAATGTAATATTCATGTATCTGCCACCCAGATAAGAAACAGATCAGTTCCATTACCCTAGCATGCACATTTTTCCTCCTTCCCAGATATACTCCCTTCCAAAGGTAACCCCTATTTTGACTGTTATTCGAGATTAGTTTTGCCACCTTTTAAGTTCTACATATATGTCCTCTCTTTTATCTGGCTTCTTTTGCTCAACATTAGTTCCCCAAGACTTGTTCATGTGTAACAGTCATTTATTCTTCTTTGTTTTTATTACCTGAAGCCCACACTTTACTCAGATTTTCTTAGTTTTTACCTAATGTCCTTTTTTCAGTTCTAGGATCCCATCAAGGACACCACAATATGCTCGTTAGACCTCTTTAGGCTTGTTGTGGCTGTGTCAGCTTTCTAAGCTTACCTTGTTTTTAATGACCTTAACAGTTTTAAGGATTACTGGTCAGGCATTTTGTAGGATGCCTCTCTACTGAAATTTATCTGATGTTTGTCTCATAATTAGATAGCAATTACGAGGTTTCAGAAGGAAGGCCACGATAGTCAGGTGCAATTTTCATCTGATCTTATCAAGAATAAATATAATCACATAATTTGTCACTCTTGATACTCACCTTGAGCACCTAGCTGAAGTAGTCTTTGTCAAATTTCTCCATTGTAAAGTTACTTTCCCCCCATGTCCATACTATACTTTTTGTCAGGGAATGACTATATGTGCCCATACTAAAAGAATGGGAAGTTATGCTCTGCCTCCTTGAGGGTGGGCTAACTATATAAATTACTCGGAATTCTCCTCTACAGCAGCGTTTCCCCTAATGTATCTATTTACCTATTTTATCATTTATATCAGCATGGAGTCTGTATATTTACCTTATACTCTGGACTTCAATCCAGTTTTTTTTTGCTCAAACTGTTTCAACTCCTGTGTCTCTTTGACATTCTCCCATGAATTTTTATTTCGCTTTTTTCTTTTCTTTTTGAGCATTTTTTTTTTAATTTCAACTTTTATTTTAGGTATGGGGGTAAATGTGCAGGTTTGTTACGTTGCACCCAGGTAGTGAGCATTGTGCCCAATAGGTAGTCTTTCAATCCATGTGCCCTTTTCTCCATCCCCCCACAGTAGTGTCCCCAGTGTCTACTGTTCTCATGTTAATGTCCATGTATGCTCAATGTTTAGCTCCCACTTGTAAGTGAGAACATTTATTATTTGGTTTTCTGTTCCTGAGTTAATTTGCCTAGGATTATTGGCCTCCAGCTCCATCCATTATGCTGCAGAGGACACGATTTCATTTGTTTATGACTAGGTAGTATTTCATAGTATACATGTACCACATTTTCTTTATCCAATCCATCATTGATAGATACCTAGGTTGATTCCATGTTGTGATGGTTGTCAACTTGATTGGACTGAAGGATGCAGAGTATTGTTCCTGTATGTGTTTGTAAGGGTGTTACAAAAGGAGATTAACATTTGAGTTAGTGGACTGGGAGAGGCAGACCCACCCTCAGTCTGGGTAGCCATCATCTAATGAGCTGCCAGTGTGGCTAGAATAAAGCAGGCAGAAGAAAGTGGAATGAGAAGACTTGCTGAGTCTTCCGGCCTTCATCTTTCTCCCTTGCTGGATGCTTCCTGCCCTCAAACATCAGACTCCAAGTTCTTCAGCTTTTGAACTCTTGGACTTGCACCAGTGATTTGCCAGGGGCTGTCAGGCCTTCGGCCAGACTGAAGGCTACACTGTCAGCTTCCCTGCTTTTGAGGTTTGGGGACTTGGACAGCTACCTTGCTCCTCAGCTTGCAGACGGCCTATTGTGGGACTTCACCGTGTGATAGTGTGAGTCAATTCTCCTAATTTGTGTTGTCTCTGATTTCTTTCCTAATAAACTCCCGTTCATACATACATACATCCTATTAGTTCTGTCCCTTTAGAGAACTTTGACTAACACACGTGTTCGCTATTTGAATAGCATGGCAATGGCACATGAGTGCATGTGTCTTTTTGGTATAATTACCTACTTTCCTTTGGGTATATACCCAGTAATGGGATTGCTGGGTCAAGTTGTAGCTCTGTTTTAAGCTCTTTGAGAAATGTCCAACCTGCTTTCCACAGTAGCTGAACTAATTTACATTCCCACCTTTTCTATGCAGCCTAATCAGCATCTGTTGTTTTTTGACTTTTTAATAATAGCCATTCCGACTAGTGTGAGATGGTATCTCACTGTGGTTTTTATTTGCATTTCTGTAATGATTCGTGATGATGAGCATTTTTTCATGTTTGTTGGCCACTTTTATATTTTCTTTTGAAAAGTGCCTGTTCATGTCTTTTGCCCACTTTTTAATTGGTTATTCGGTTTTTGCTGTTTTGGTTACTGTAGCCTGTAGTATAGTTTGAAGTAGGATAGTGTGATGTCTTTGGCTTTATTCTTTTTGCTTGGGATTGCTTTGGCTACTTAGGCTATTTTTTGGTTTGATATTAATTTTAAAATAGGTTTTCTTTCTAATTCTGTCAAGAATGACATTGGTAGTTTAAAAGGAATAGCACTAAATCTGTAAAGTGCTTTAAGTAGTATGACCATTTTAATTATATTGATTCTTCGGAACCATGAGCATGGAATATTTTCTCCATTTATTTCTGTTGTCTCTGATTTCTTTCAGCAATATTTTGTAGTTCTCCTTTTAGAGATATTTTACCACCTCGGTTAGCTGTATTCCTGGATATTTCATTTTCTTTGTGGCTATTGTAAATGGGTTGTGTTCTTGATTTGACTCTCAGCCTAGATGTTATTGGTGTATAGAAATGTTACTGATTTTTTACATTGATTTTGTATCCTGAAAAATTGCTAAATCATTAATCAGTTCTAGTAGCCTTTTGGTAGAGTCTTTAGCATTTTGTAAATATAGAATCACATCGTCAGTGAAGAGACATAGTTTGACTTCTTTCCCTTACTTTTTGGCACAACAAGAAGTTTCAGGCTCATTTCATATATTTCCACCTCCAGTCCTAGAATCAGCCATTTCTACAAGAATTTCTGGATCCTTTTATTGGAGAATGGTATTAAAAATGAAGATCTGAGTGCTACATATGTTCATTGTAACTCGGGTGCCATTAATTCTAGTCCCTGTCAGCTGACAGAGCAAGGAAATATATGATTGTATACTAACCCATGTGTACATACATTATCTATAAATATTTCTGTATGTAAGCATCTGTATTAGTTTCTTGTTGCTTCTGTAACACACTGCCAAAAATCTAAATGCCAAACGTGTATTATCTTTTTAGTTCTGGAGGCTAGAATTCTAAAATGAGTTAGCTTGGCTGTCATCCTTCCAGATGCTCTAGGGCAGAATTGTTTTCTTGACATTTTATGTTATAGAGGCCGTAAGTTCCTTGGCACATGTTTTTGGCTCATGGCTCCACATTGCACTTACCTCTGGTTCCACTGTCACACCTCTTTCTCTGACTCTGACTGTCCTGTCTCCCTCTTATAAAAACTCATGTGATTACATTGGGTTTGCCTGAATAATCTGGGATAATGTTCTCAACTCAAAATTCTTAATCACATTTGCAAAATCCCTTTTTCACATAAAATAATGTATTTACAGTCTGTGAGCATTAGGATGTAGATTTCTTTGAAATACCATTATTAAGCCTACAGTGGGCTAAATTATGCGCCTCCAAAATTCACATGCCTAAGTCCTAACCCCCGATATCTCAGCATTTGACTATATTTGGATATAGGGCCTTAAATGAGGTCATTAGGGTGGGCCCTAATACAATCTGACTAGTGTTCTTATAAGACGAGGAGATACCAAAGGTTCACGCACACAGGGAGAAAGACCATAGCAAGAAGGCAGCCATCTGCAAGCCAAGGGATGGAGCCTCAGAAGACACCAAACGGGCAGAAACTGTGATCTTGAACTCTAGCTTCCAGAACCATTAGAAAATTAATTTCTAATATTTAAGCCACTCAGTCTGTGGCATCTTGTTATGGCAGCCCTAGCAAATGAATACACCTACAATACCATATGTATCTATATTAAGCTAAGCATCAGTTCATACTGATTTCTCACACTCTAATCTGTTATCCCTGTCTCATTCTAGCCTCCTCTGCTTACTCATCTACAATCTCACATTCCAAAAGTGGGAAATGTGGCTCCCAACATCCACCATCCATTTATATAATTGTTTAATTCCAATATATATGTGTGGTGGTATCAGAATTATTAACCCATACCCCTGTGGGAACAATTTTATCCATTAGAATACAATGCTTAGTACAGTTGTGCCATTAGTTTTACAGACTCCACACATTTTCAAAGCTACTTATCTCAGCACATTTTGCCCTTGCCCCCTATAATTAGATTGAGATTGTTTTGTCACGTTCTGTATTCCATCTCTTAACTTTTTAAATTACTTTTTAATGTGCATAGATTAAGTATTACTTTATAGCTTAAGGCCCTATAGATTTTGGCAAATGCACAGTGTCATATATTTATTATTACAATATTATACAGAATAGATTCAGCACCCTGAAAAATTTCCTGTGCTTGAAGCACATTCCCTTGCTACCTCAAAAAAAATCCTAGCAAATATTGATCTTCCATTGTTTTGCTTTATTTCATAATGTCACATAATAAAATCATATATTATGTAGACTTTTTATGCTGATCTTTTTCACTTAGTAATATGCATTTAAGATTTATTCATACTTTGGGAGGCCGAGGCGGGCAGATCACGAGGTCAGGAGATCGAGACCATCCTGGCTAACACGGTGAAACCCCGTCTCTACTAAAATACAAAAAATTAGCCGGGCACGGTGGCGGGCGCCTGTAGTCCCAGCTACTCGGGAGGCTGAGGCAGGAGAATGGCGTGAACCCAGGAGGCGGAGCTTGCAGTGAGCCGAGATGGTGCCACTGCACTCCAGCCTGGGCGACAGAGTGAAGACTCCGCCTCAAAAAAAAAAAAAAAAAAGATTTATTCATGTCTTTTCATGGCTTCATAGCTCATTTCTTATTACTAAATAATATTACATTGTATGGACGTACATTGTTTATCCATTGGCTTATTGATGACATCTTGGCTTTTTCCAATTTGGGATAATTATGTTTCTATAAGCATTCAAATGCAGGTTTTTACATGGACATAAATTTCAACTAGTTTTAGTATCGTTGTAATGCTAGCTTCACAGAGTAAATTAGGAAGTGTTCCCTCTAGTTCTATTTTCTGAAAGATACTGTAAAGAATTGGTATTATTTATTCTTTGAATGTTCAGTACAACTCACCCGTAATACCATCTGAGCCTGGTGCTTTCTTTTTCTGAAAAGTTACTAATTATTGATTTAATTTCTTTAGGAAATATAGGCCTATTTAGATTATCTAATTTTCTTTGCATGAGTTCTCGTAGTTTGTATCTGTCAATGAATTGGTCCATTTTATTTTAGTTATTAAAGTTTTAGGTATATGTCTCTGTGCTGTGACCTTCATAAGTGCATCTCTAATATCATAACATTTTTTCACCCTTAGGTAAGATGCTAAGGCTCAAGAGAGCTGAAGTAACAGCAGTGTGCTTACCCCAGCTGAGAGAATACTCGGTTAAAAGATATAGTCTTCCTTGGAGAGTAGAACTTTGTTATGGAGAATGCTCTGGGCTTTTTGCACAATTATTACCCTACTCCTTCTCTTTCTAGAGCCATAAGGAGATGTTTCTTAGCTCTTTTTCATGAAAATTTGGAGGAGTTCCTGAAAGTAATACCCATAAAAGTGTGAGGCCCCCAAAATGCACCCCCAAGAATTTCTTACCCTCATACTAGTCCACATTCAGCTTCCAACAATTCATCAAAATTATCATTTAAATCTTCCCATAACCGCAGTTTTTTTCAAATTTTGTTTTATTTTTAATTGACAAATAATAATCATATATATTTATGGGTACAGTGTGACGTTTTGATGTATGTTTACATTGTGGAATGATTAAGTAGAGCTAATTAACATATTCATCACCTCACATGCTTGTCAATTTTTTGTGGGAATATTTAAAATCTAGTCTTTAAGCAATTTGGAAATCTAAAGTACATTATTATTAACTATGGTCACCATTCTGTGCAATAAATCACTAAAGCTTATTCCTCCTGTCTAGCTAAAACTTTGTACCCTTCCACCATCATCTCCCTTTTCCCTATCCATTTGCCTCCCACAGCACCATTCTACTTTCTACTTCTCTGAGTTCTACCTTTTAGATTCCACATATAAGTGAGATCACATGTTATTTATCTGTCTGTGTCTGGCTTGGCTTATTTCACCTAGCATAATATCCTTGTTGTTCACAAATGACAGAATTTCCTTCTTTTTAAAAAGTGATAATATTCCACTATCTTATGTCCCACATTTTCTTTATCTATCTGTTGATGGACACTTAGCTCCAACCTCAGTTTTTTGATGGATCCCAAGAGAGTCATTAATTTTCTATGTATTCAGCAAGAATAAATAGGAATAATGAGTTCCAAGCTCTTTACATGTTGGTGCTAAAACAAGAACAATAAGCAAGAAGTTTATTCTTTTTATTGCTGAATAGCATTCCATTATATAAATATGGCAATTTTTTTATTCACTATCCTGCTGATGGATTTTTTTATCGTTTCAAGTTTTTGGCCATTATGTATAAAGCTACTGTGAACCTTCTTTTAACTGGCTTATGATGGACATAAGCAATCATTAATTTTATAATTCCAGACTCAGACTAAACCACAGATCACAACAAGGCACTTGTATATAGTAAAATCTCTTTACAGAAAATGAATCACACACAACATAACGAGCTTTGTAACTCACTAGGCACTGGGGGACTGGACATTCTCTGCAGAAAACAGATTTGAATAGAACATCTAACTTACTGTTAATAGGCTTCTTTCTGAGAATCATCAATTATTATGGCACAGGCCATGTACTCAGGTATGCATAGAAGTAACTTTATTTTCCTAAAACATATGTTTTTGTTGAGCCACCAATTGACTTGGTGACAGCATATGCAAGCTTAATCTTTTCTAAGTAAACCAATTGATTCAGGATTTCACTCAGCCAATAAAAATTTCGTATTCTTACTTGTTCTCTTCCCCTTCCTCTTCCCTCTCCCTGTCATTTCTCTCCCTGAATCTAAGCTCTGGAGTATAGAGAGTGCCATTATATTGGAGAAGAGGTGACATCTTGATCTTCCCTCTCTGGAACTTGCTGAAAAGAAATTCTCTAGAGGACTCTTTATCTCATTGGTGTTTACTCTTTTTTGAGAATTTATATACTATTTCATTATATTAATACTTTGTCAACTGAAAATATTATTTTCATAAGTTATAATAAATTATCAAATATCTGCAATTATTTTGTGTGTAAAACTTAAATCGCAGTACAAACGTTGTCTGGAAATCATATCCCTTTTAACTTTAGGTTATATCAAATCATTCAGGTGTATCTGCAGCTGATTCACTTTATGGTAGTGCCAGCTGGCTAAGAAAATATTCTATAACCAATACAATCATCTGTAGTAGGTTATTTCAAAGTCAACATAGAATGTATTTTAATTCTTACTTTTAAGAATGTTAATCTATAATGCGTACAAAAATACACTTAGAAGGAATAAGTTGTAGTGTTCAATAGCACAGTACGGTGACTGTAGATAGCAATAATTACTTTTTAAAATAGCTGGAAGAATTGTAATGTCCCCAACACAAAGAAAAGATAAATGTCTGAGATGATAAATAACCCAATTACCCTGATGTATCATTACACATTGTATGCATGTATCAAAATATGACATGTACCCCATAAAGATATACAATTATTATTATCTATAAAAACATACATTCTTCAAGAATAAATGTTTAATGGGTACCCAGAATGAAAAAGAATGTTAAGTTGTATGTGGCAGGTTCTATTTATCCTTAGTATAAAGGAGAATAATTCTGCTCTATCACTATCATTTCTTATAAAAGGCTATTTTTTACCAAGTTTTAGTTGACCTACTTTTTACAGTCATCTAATTTGTCCGCAAACCCCTAAACACACACACACACACACACACACACACACACACACTCTCTAATAAGGCTTGAGAGAGTTTAACATGCTACTTAAAAGCCCAGCTTCTGAACTCTTACTAGAACTGATCATGATATCCGCAAGATAAACTGAGCATTTCTTTATTGGAACCAGGAAAATTACTTAGAGTCAATGAAGTCAGTTCAGAACTTGTTGCTAGCCAGTCCACAGAACATCTAGGAAACTGAGCTTCATTTGGATTTTCTTGAGATAGTTTATGATAGCCAAATTGGGCAGATATTTGGTCTTTAGAAAATTTTAACTTGACCTAAACTTATATAATATGGTAGATGTGAAATGAATCACCTAATTTTTAAATAACCATTAGTATAATTCTCATTAGATATTAGTAAATATAAACCTAAATTTTTCTGATTCTTAGTTTCTTCAATGTTAAAATGGTACAAGAGGTAAGAAGTTGAACTAAATTAACTCTAAAGATTCTTTCCAGTTAAAAATGTTGTACTTTTCACTTTCCACTTAAATTTACTTCTACCAGAACAGAGGAGAAGGGAATGCCTATAAAACTAAGAAAATGGCAAAAGATATAAGGGACAGAGAGTACACGACATGTTTGGGAGATAGAATCAAGCAACTGGATTACAGTAGAGGGTTTATGTTGAGATTAGTACAAAGTATAGCTTGAACGGTAGTTTGGAGCAGAATTATAAATAGCCTTGAACAGTGGGCTAAAACGTTTGTGTATCATTCTACAGATAATGGAAAGCTATTTCAGGAGTTCGAGTTAAAGTGAGCATAATAATGGTTTAAAAGGAATGATCTAGTGTTAACAATTACAAATGAATTAAAAGTGAGATAGGCTGGGAGAAGAAAAATCAATAGAGGGGATGTTTGTAAAAATAGGTGTGAGCTAATTATAGTTTCAGCAAGGTGATGTCATAGAATAGCAAAAATTCATAGACTAACAAAATCTTGTGGAAAAAAGAATCAGTGAAACTGGCTGATATACCAAGCTAATGAGAAGAAAGTCAAAGACAATTCCAATTTTATGTTGGGAGAAATATATTTTTACTTTGTTCAATATGGAAAGCTCTTAGAGAAAACACAAAATATGAGTTCAGTTTTAGAGGCTTTTAATTTGAAGCATAAATAGACAGAAAGGAAATATGCTGTTTGCAGTGAAAAATGCAAGCCTGGGTGAGAGGTCAGAGTTGTATCCATTTTAATTTTAAATAAAACTTCACTTAAAAAAACAGATAAAATAGTAAGGTTTCAATTTGAACATCGTATTGAAAAACTGAAGAGATTTAGTCATTTATATTACTTACCACGTTTTTAATTTATACTCAGACATATTATTTATCTTCTCAATTCAATCATGTCTCTTTTATACATGTGCTTTGCTGGAACATTGTAAGCAATATCTTCTGATTTGGCAGAGCTTAGCTCTGTAAACTGAATGTTTATTATCAAAGAATAATTTTTACCATTTAATTAAGTGTTCCCAATTAATACTTTGAACAGAAATGAGAAGTGCTAGTTTTCTTAGCAAAAGAGGTCTCTGAATATATTGTGCCTACTAGGGCCAAAGTAACTGGTTCAAAGCAGTGGGAAAATAATTCTGTTTTATGGAACTGATTGCTTAAGTCCCAATCAAAGCAGTTAATTTAATATATTTGGGGTAGCACCACACTACGATCTTCTTCCAAATCAATATAATTTCTTTTTGCATGTTAAAGAGCCTCAGAACACGTAAGTGGTCAAGTCCTGTAATTAAACTAGCCCCAGTCTCCTTATTTGTGAAATGAGAAACTGGAATGATGGCTAAGTTCCCTTTCAGTGAGTATATTTTATTACATATAAACACTACATCATTGAAAAAAAAGAGCTTATTATTGAATATTTCAGGCATACTAAAAATGTGTCCAAATTTAAAATTCCAAGAAATTCTAAAGTCATGGAGTCTCCTCACTAATATCACCTGGAATTTATTTTATTAAGTTGGTACAAAAGTAATTGCAGTTTTTGCCATTGAAAGTAACAGTAAAAACCACAAAAACTTTTGCACCAACCTAATACGCAACGTATTCTATCTAGCAAATGTAAAGATTCCCAGGGTTGCATTAACTACCTTTTTAAAAGGGAGGAAATAACAGCAAATATCCTAAGCCCCATCTCAGTTGACATACCAAGCAAGTCTGTAGTATAATCTAGCAACTGAAGTGTGGTCTTCAGATCAGCAGTACAGGCATCACCTGGGATCCTGTTAGAAATGCAGACCCAGATTCTATTCCAAACTTGCTGAATCAGAATCTGCATTTTAACCAGATTTCCAGGTGATTCTTATCAGCACATTAAAGTTTGAGAGACAGTGATATATAATCCCACTAAATCTACACCCCAAAAATAGGGAAATTCATACCATCTATCTGTAGCAATCCCATCTGTCTTATTTGTCTTCAGTTAATTAAATTTTACGATACCACCCACTCTAATGTCACACACTTAGTAAATGAAAATATGTAAACCTGAAGAGGTCCTTCATGAGGAAACAGCTTGAATTAGACTTCTCTTAAGAATGATGCAGGCCGGGCGCGGTGGCTCAAGCCTGTAATCCCAGCACTTTGGGAGGCCGAGACGGGCGGATCACGAGGTCAGGAGATCGAGACCATCCTGGCTAACACCGTGAAACCCCATCTCTACTAAAAATACAAAAAACTAGCCGGGCGAGGTGGCGGGCGCCTGTAGTCCCAGCTACTCCGGAGGCTGAGGCAGGAGAATGGCGTAAACCCGGGAGGCGGAGCTTGCAGTGAGCTGAGATCTGGCCACTGCACTCCAGCCTGGGCTACAGAGCAAGACTCCGTCTCAAAAAAAAAAAAAAAAAAGAATGATGCAGAACATTTATGAAGACCTCCTCCACTCTAGCCAAGAAACTAGTGCCTGGAGAAACTTAGCTTAAAATCTTAATCGAGGTCCTTTATTATTTGTACCTTCATTCACCAGGACAAAAGCAAAGTGAATCCAGAAAGCTACACAGAAGATCCATATGTTCTTATTCGTTTTACAATAAATGTTCCACTCTTATCTACTCTACAGATTGCTTTAAGTAACAAACAAATGAAAATTTCCACTTAAGCTTCATTAAGCTTTATTAACATAGAGGGTTGCATCTATACTTGAAAACTAGCAAACTGAGCTGTTTGAAAAGAGTACTTGTTTGATTTGTTATGAATACCAGAAGGATGAGGCAATACAGAAATAAACTAATATTTCTTGAGTATGCTAAGTGCTACAGTAGCTGTCTTATATAAAGAGAGTCTCTAAACTGTTAAATTTGAGATCTGCTCTCTAATCACATAAATGTGGCAGTATTGTGATCTGTTAAAACTATACAAATACTGATTCCTACTCATTTGATGACACAAAAATCTATGTGTTTAAAACTATGCTTTATTATTGAATAGTAACATGTCAAGCCTTTCCCATCTCCCCAGCTAGGCATTATTCAGAAATATCTAAAAGTAGGACTGAAGTGGTCTTGTTATTATAATTTCCAAATAAAATGTCTATTTTAGCTCTTAAACAAGCATAGAGATCTGATGTGGACCCCTGTGATTATATTGTTTACCTGGTTGCAGTCCCTGGAAGTATCTTTTGAGACTATAATTAAAACCATTTTGCTACCTAAGTTTTATCATCATGAAAGACATCATTTTGGTCATGCAATGTTTCACCCTTTCATTCCAGGCATATCTATTGATTGCTTCCAATTTGTCACAAAATTTTAACAAAACAGTCTGAAAATAAATAAGTACAAAGACATAGCTATAACTATAAATAGTTACAAATTGTGAAAAGGGCTATGAAGTAAAAAAGCATGAGACCATTATAGAAAATGATCAGGAGAAAGAGTTCCTCTTCTGATGTGGACAAAAAAGATCCAACAAGAATAATCCTTCTGAAGACAATTATAGACTCTGGACAAAAATATAGGCAGCCCGCGTGTTACCTAAAACTATGTTAAAAGTCATGCGTATCAGAACCAAGTCACTGCTTTATATAGTTCTATAGTATCAGTTAATGTGCAAAGAGAAGACGCAGTTACAAAATTCACAGGTTTCCACTGACACAGTACTGTGCATAGCAAGGACTGTGCATAGCAAAGACTGCCTTTATAACAAAACAATCATTTGAAAGCACCATAGAGTGAACAAAAGCAAATGGATATCAGGGGTGGTCAACACTTTAAAATGGAATAACGCAGAATATTTTACCTTTTTTACAGCTCTTAGGCTAAAAGAATGCTGCAGCAGGCACCATGCAGAGTGGATACAATTCCTATAGAAAATCTACAAATTTCCTGACTCAAAGAAACAAAGGATAGAGTTCAAAGACACCACAACTTGTGAAAAGTAAAGGAATAATCCCTGGAAAGGAGAGACAGAGAAAAGAAACCCCAAGTTTTCTTAACAAGTTCTGCAGAACCCTAAAACATGCATGCACGAGGCAGACCACAGAAGCTAACTAAGAATGAACTAACTATATTGAGATTTAAGCTGCTGCAAAACACATTGTTTGCAGCTTGACTGCAACACACATTGTTTGCAGCTTGACTGCAACCAAGTTTATTACCTGCTAATACAATCGAATGAAAAAAATCAACACTCTTTGGAAGAATTTAAAATAGGTTATTTCCAACATTATATACACAGTGTTCAGATAAAATCCCAAATTACTCAAAAAGCAAAAACAAAACAAAAAAAATGTGAGCCATTCTCAAGGATGAAAAACGTAGAAACCAACTCCAAGACATTCAAGGCATTGGCATGAGCAGACAAAAATTCTGAAGCAGCTATTGTAATTACGCTCAATGACATTCGGAGGCAGAGGCAGGAGAATCGCTTGAGCCTGGGAGGTGGAGGTCGAGGTTGCAATGAGCCGAGATCGCGCCACTGCACTACAGCCTTCGCGACAGAGACTCCATCTCAAAAAAAAAAAAAAAAAAAAATGCTCAATGACATAAAAGAAAATATTCTGAGTAAAAAATGGAAATCTCAACAAGGAAGTAAAAAATATCAAAAATAACAAACTAAATACTAGTATTTAAAAATAAAATATATGAAATAAAAAGTCACAGCATAGGCTCAAAAGTAGAATGGTGATGACAAAATGAGACAGTAAACTTGAAGATATATAACTATAAAGAATGCAGTCTGCACCTGGCATGGTGGCTCAAACCTGTAATCCCAGCACTTTGGGAAGCCAAGAGGGGTGGATGACTTGAGTTGATCAGCCTGTGAAAAATGGTGAAATCCATTTCTAAAAAAAAAATACAGAAATTAAATGGACATAGTGGTGCATGCCTGTATTTGCAGCTACTCTGGAGGCTAAGGTGGGAGACTCACTTAAGCCCAGGAGGTCAAGGCTGCAGTGAGCTGTGACCATGTCACTGCACTCCAGCCTCTACAACAGAGTAAAACCCTGTCTCAGGAAAAAAATAGTAATAATAATAATCTGAGAATAGATTGAAAAAATTAACAGGGCCTCAGGTTCCTATGGAATAATGCCAAATGGTTTAATATATATGTAATTAGAGTTTATTAGGACAAGAGTAAGAATATGGGGGCACAAATAATATTCTAATACATAGTGGTTGACTATATCCAAAATTTGGTAAAACATATATTTACCAATTGCAGGTTATAGAATTACATCAGGATAAAAGGAAATGATACTAGAGAGAAACTCAGGTATTTAAAAAGAGATAAGAACATTAGAAATAGCACATATCTGGGTAAATATAAAACACTATTGATCCCTCTTTATTTTTTTAAAATGCATATTACTGTTTCAAAAAATTACAAATTCTGGGATGTTGTTGTTTGGATGTGGTTTGTCCATGCCAAAACTCATGTTGAAATTTGATCCCCAATATGGCAGTGTTGGGAGGTGGTGACTAGTGGGAGGTGTCTGGGACATGGGGTGAATTCTTCATGAATGGCTTGGCGCTTTTCTCCAGGTAGCAAGTGTGTTCTCACTCTTGAGAGACTGGATTAATTCTCACAGGAATGGATTAGTTCCCCTGAGAATGGATTTGTATAAAGGGAGGTTCCTACTAACGTCTGGTCCCTCTTTATAGGTGTCTGCTTTTATATGACCTTCCACCATGTTTTTACTCAGTATAAAAGCTCTCACTAGAAGCTAAGTAAAAGCCAGTGCCATGTCCTTGAACTTCCTAGCCTGCAAAATCATGAGCTAAAGAAACCACTTTTCTTTATAAATTACCCAGCCTCAGGTATTCTGTTATAACAGCAAAAATTGGATTAAGGCATGGGGCCTATACCATAAATAGAAAAAATATATACAAAAGTTTTATCATCAAAGTTAAGGTGGGGGAATACATTGACCTATATGTTTGAAAGATTTATATACTTTACACAAAGTGGTACAATAGAAACTCTGAGTAGATTGTAAAAAGGTAAGAATGTATGTTGTAATTCCTATAGCAACCATTAAACAATAATTCAAAGAGCTATGTTAAAAGCCAATATATTCAAGATTCTAAAAATATTCTATGACTCACAACAAAGACAGAAAAGGAGGACAAAGGAGACAAGTTGAAATTAAATAACAATATAGGAAACCTAAATCCAACCATAATAGGAATTACATTAACTGTTAATTAACATCCCATTTAAAATACAGTGATTTTCAGAAGACATTAAAAAGCAAGACCCAAATGTATGCTAAAAGTTGTTTCTTCGAGAGTATCAACAAAATGGATTAACCTAAAGCAAAACTGTTCAAGAAAAGTAAGACAGAGAGAGAAAGAAAATCAGGAGAGAACACAAATGAGAGAGTGAAGAAAAAATTAAGGTCATTTGATAGTGAAAAGGGAGTCCGTTCTGCAAGAGAGTGTAAGAATCCTACATGTTTATGCACCTAATAAAGAGCTTCAAAATGCATTAAGTAAAAACTGATAGAAATAAAAAGAGAATGCCACAAATCCACTATTGTAATAGGCAGCTTCTGATCTGGCTCCCAATTATCCCATCTTCTAGTGTTCATGCCCCTGTGTTTGTGCTGAACCTCATGACTTGCTTCTAATCAATGGAATATCGTAAAAGTGATAGGATGTGACATTTGCGATTAGGATACAAGGTCTTGCTAGAACTCCCTATCTCCCTGGCACTCTCACTTCTTCTTTCAATTCCTCACTTTTTTGAAACCACTGCCAGGTTGTAAGATGCTCATGTGGAAAGGAACCAACTGGGCAACAGCTCTTAAAAATCTGAGGCCTCGGCCCAACAACCCAAGAGAAACTGAGTCCTGCCAAGCAGCACATGTGTGAACCGGGAAGTGAGTCCTTCCCATCAAGCCTTGAGAAGACTGAAGACTTGTGAGAGATCCAGAGCCAGAGAACCCAGCTAAGCACATTCAGAATCCTGACCCACAGAAATTCTGAAATAATAAATAGATGCTTTATGTCACTACATTTTGTGGTAATCTGCTATGGGGCAATAGATAACTACCATAGCCATTACAGGTTAAAGGTTTCAACACCCCTTTTTCAATAATTGATAAAATAAATAGAAAACTCAGGATGTATTACAGAAGACTAAAAATATTACCAACCAACTTACCCTAAATGTAATTTATACACTTCATTCAATAACAAAAGAAAATATTTTCTTTTCAAGTGAACACAGATTATTCATTAGAATAGATCATATTCTAGCCCATAAAATAGTCCTCAATAAATTAAACAGGATTGAAATCATTCAGAGTAGGTTCTTTGTCCACAATGGAAAGGGAAATCAATAGCAGAATAATGTCTAAAAACAACCACCCAATATACTGAAATTTAAATCACATTTCTAAATAAAACTGATCAAACAAAAGCCACTGGAAAAATCAGGAAAAAATAAACTAAACATAAATGAGAAACAGCAAATCAAAATATGAGGGATGCAGCTGAAGCAGTGCTTAGAGAGAAAATTATAACATTAAACTCTAATATTAGAAAAGATGAAAGCACTCAAATCAATTATCTACATTTCCACCATAAGAAACAAGTAAAAGAAAAGTAAATTAAACCTCAAGTAAGCAGAAGGTAGGCATAAGGAGTAAAACCAATTAAAAAAAAAAAAAGATAAAAAAGACAGTCAAGTAAAACCAAAAGCTGAGTTTTTGAATAGGTAAATGAAATAAATAACCTCTGTAAGACTTACCAAGTATTTATCAAAGAAAAGTGAAAACGAGAGGTGGCAACGTGCTGGCAGACCTCGCTCTCGGCCCCTCCTGGGCCTCGGCACCCACTCTGACCGTGCTTGAGGAGCCCTGCAGCCCGCCATGGCACTGTGGGAGCCCCTCTTTGGGCTGGCCGAGGCCGGAGCCGCCTCCCTCTGCTCGCAGGGAGGTGTGGAGGGAGAAGCGCGGGCGGGAACCGAGGCCAGAGTGAGTTCCGGCGGGCGCCGGCGCAGGCTCGGCAGGCCCCGCACACTGAGAGGTTGTCCGGCGCCCCGGCCCAGGGCAGTGAGGGGCTTAGGATCCGGGGCAGCAGCTGCAGAGGGTGCCGGCCGGTGGGCACTACGATATAGTTCTTGCCAGGCCTCAGCTGCCTCCCCGTGGGGCAGGGCTCAGGACCTGCAGCCCGCCATGCCCAAGCCCCGCCTCCGCCGTGGGCTCCAGTGCGGCCCAAGCCTCCCGGACGAGCACCGCCCCCTGCTCTGCGGCTCTCAGTCCCTATCAACCGCCCAGGAGCTGAGCTGAGCAGTGCGGGTGCAGGGCGCAGGACTAGCAGGCAGCTCAGCCTGTGGCCCCGGTGAGGAATCCACTGGCTGAAGCCAGCTGGACCCCTGAGTCTGGTGGGGACTTGGGGAACTTTTATGTCTAGCTAAGGGATCACAAACCCACCAATCAGCACTCTGTGTCTAGCTCAGGGTTTGTAAATACACCAATTGGTACTCTGTATCTAGCTAACGTAGTGGGGACTTGGAGAACTTCTCTGTCTAGCACTCTGTGTCTAGCTCAAGGTTTGTAAATACACCAATCAGCACCCTGTCAAAATGGCCCAATCAGCTCTCTGTAAAGTGGACCAATCAGTGCTCTGTAAAATGGACCAATCAGCAGGTTGTGGGTGGGGCAAGATAAGGGAATAAAAGCAGGCTGCCCAAGCTAGCCAGCAGCCACCTGGTGGGCTGACGTGTGACGCTGGAAGGTTTGCTGTTTCTCTCTACGATAAATCTTGCAGCTGCTCACTCTTTGGGTCCACGCTGCTTTTTCTGGGTTGTAACACTCACCACGAAGGTCTATAGCTTCACTCCTGAAGCCAACGAGATCAGGAACCCACTGAGAAGAACGAACAACTCCAGATGTGCTGCTTTTAAGAGCTGTAACGCTCACCACGAAGGTCTGCAGCTTCACTCCTGACAGCGAGACCACGAACCCACCAGAAGGAAAAAGCTCCAGACACATGTGAACGTCTGAAAGAACAAACTCTGGATACACCATTTTTAAGAACTGTTAACACTCACTGCAAGGGTCTGTAGCTTCATTCTGGAAGTCAGACCAAGAACCCACCAATTCCGGACACAAAAATATAGATCCAAAAAGGTAAAACTGATCATCTATTTACCCAAGAGTTAAAAATAGAAACTCTCAAAAATACTTATACAAAAATATTTGTAGCAGTTTTACTCATAAGTGCCAAATCTTGTAAACAACTCAAATGTCAATCCACATGGGAATGGATGATCCAATTGTGATATATTTACACAACGGATTAGAACTGAGCAAAGAAAAATAAAAGAAACCAACTATTGATACACGCAATAACACTGATGAATGTCACAGACATGATGCTGTGCTGAGAGAGACGCAAAAACATGCAATACTGTATAATTCCTTTTACACAAAATTCTAGAACAGTCAAATCGAATCTATAATGGCAGATATAAAGCAGACATTACCTCTGGGTGGAGGAGATAGGCAAGGATTTACTAGGAAAGGGCACAGGGAATTTTCTTGGTGATATCAGTGTCTGCGTCTTGATCGGTTATTGGTTACATTTCTCAAAAAGTCAGATTGCACTGAAGATCAGAAAGAGCTAGAGAAGAAGGGAAAAGGAGGCAGAAAGTGGGGAAAGTGGGAGAGAAACAGGAGAGAGAGAGAGAGACTATAAAGGGACAAAAAAAAGAAAAAACTGGCCAGGTATTAGGGGAAAAATTTAACCTGGATCAGGGATAAAAGCATAGAATAGCAAAACATCAACTTTGAGAAAAATTCAGAAATAAACACTAAGATAAAAAGAAACAGCCTTTAGAGAATGGATAGAAGCTTCCAGGAATGAGCAATCTAAGTTATTTACTGTATTTCTAAGCATATGTAATTGTGTTTGTGTAATGTCCACTTTAAGTATCACATCGGCTTTAAGCATGTACGTGTGCTGCAGTAGAAGACAAGATTTTTAGAACCTCTATGCACAGAAAATACAGTTTTCTGACTTACCTACTCACATAATGTAATTTTAAATTAAAATTGTAATAATGATATACTATAATATGGATGGATAGATCTTCTTTCTAGTCTATGCTTCAAAATAATATGGATAGAGGGATGAACGGGTGTGTGGAAAGTTCGGCCATGCATTAGTAATTGCTGCACCTGGATGATGGGTACTGTTATACATGTTTGAATTCTCTGTAAAGGAAAGCTAAAAAAAAAAAAAAAAAAAAAAAAAAAAAAAAAAAAAAAGCCAGGCGCGGTGGCTCACGCCTGTAATCCCAGCACTTTGGGAAGCTGAGGTGGGTGGATCACCTGAGGTCAGGAGTTCAAGACCAACCTGGCCAACGTGGTGAAACTCCGTCTCTACTAAAACGACAAAAATTAGCCAGGCGTGGTGGGGCATGCCTGTAATCCCAGCTACTCAGGAGGCTGAGGCAGGAGACTAGCTTGAATCCCTGAGGTGGAGGTTGCGGTAGGTCGATATTGCGCCATTGCACTCCAGCCTGGGCAACAAGCATGAAACTCCATCTCAAAAAAAAAAAAAAAAAAAAGCAAGCTTAAAAAAAAATGTAGTGACCATAAGATCAGTGTGCTAATTCCAGAGAAGTTTTCATTTAAAAGAATCTTTTAAGTATTTTAGTACCCCTGTGGCTAATGTTAAAAGCCCATGCATAGTGCACCTACTGGATTATCCTGTTCCTGTTAGACTGAGGATTGCTGGTTTTGCTTGTTTTAAATCAGGAAAGTTTCACAGGTTAAAGGTGCCCCAGGGTGGGCAGTAAAAATAAAAGTGAAGGGAATGAGTCAAATTCTTCATCACTGCCCAGTAAGGATCATCCCAACTAACAGGAAAGTGACTGGAAATGTGTTCATGTCAGATGGGGTGAAGGTAGCGGTGGAGCAGGTCCTAGTGTATTTTTTTTTTCTATCCAGGATGTGAAAAATACTATAATTTGGATTTTTATTTTAGAAAAGAAAACTCAGGTTGAATTTCCTGAAGACTAGATATTGTAGATAGCAACTCTTTGATATGACCTATTGTTAAACAAATGTGCTTATTATATATTGGGCATTCAATAAATATTTTTGATTGTTGAAATATTTGTTCATTTTTGAACGAATATAAACCATTTTGTAATATGATTGACAAATAATTGAAAAAGTAAATCAGCTTAAAATTTTAAATTATCAAAAATTTGTGAGAACAAAGAAAAAATGGCAGAGAGAAAATTGTATTTAATTAAGTCCAGATGCATTTTTAGAAGTTTCTTAATATAAGAAATAAAATTACATTACTCAACAAGAATGGTAACTACAGTAATCCTGTCTGGTTAAGGTAGGAACTTAAAAGAACACATGTACAAATAAATTGATTTTGGTTTAATTTTTATTTATTTATTTATGTATAAATACAGATACAAAACTTATCAGTTTTATGACATTATTATAAACAACTTTAATGCTGTACTAGGAATATATTTAAATATTTGGAAACTCATAGAGATTAATAATAAACAGAAAGAGAAGAAATTACTCTTTCCTATTTGGGGCACTGTCATGTCACAATAGCAGTCTATTTTCAGTTAATCAACAAAGCTATCAGCAAGTATTTCTAGAATAACTGCAAGATGCTGTGAAATGTACAATTGGTATATTGGATTAGAAGTTTACAATCTTGATGTCTAATACACATGAAATGGTTAGATAACAATATAGCACATTATATGAATAGGTTTTAAGATAGTATTTCCATGAGTAAGTCTTTGATATGAGCTCAAAGAAAATAAATAACACTGGGCTGAAGGATGCACTTTGAATGATGGTAAGAAAATGAGAGAGAATATTTATTATGGAATACTTTATGTACCATAATCCTTAAAGTATTCAGTCCACTTCTACTATAAAACAAGTAAATTGTTTTTATTTTCTTTGAAATAAAAAACAAAAGATCTTAAACTATCCACTATTTCTTTTATATATATCTTAGCGTAGGGTCTTGCTCTGTCACCCAGACTGGGTGCAGTGGTGCAATCATAGCTCATTGTAACTTTGAACGCCTAGGCTCAAGTGATTCCCCGCCTCAGCTTCCCAGGCAGCCAGTACTACAGGTATGCACCACCATGCTTGGCTATATAAAATATTTTTTAAATGCTTACAGTCTTTGACTGTAATCATTTAAGACATAGATATAAATAAGGGAAGTTACAATTATTTTTCTTCATTAAACTAAAGAAGTGTCATTACAGTAAGAAGTAGACTGCTATGGTATTGATCACACAATTTAAATGAATACCTTTCCATATACATAATTCTGCCATCCAAAATTTTTTTGATTTGTTTTAAACATACAAACCAAAAGGTACTCCAATGGCAAAAGCAAACCAAACAAGGTATCCAGTTCATCTTGTTCATATAAAACATAAAAACATGATCTGTCAAAGGAATTCACAAGCTCAAAAAATTATTTCCATATGCTATGTAATGCCAGAGGTAATTTTTAAAAATATTCCTATCATCCTAATCTTATAAACATTTTCCAAGCACCTTCTACATGATATAAACATGCTTGATTTTCTAGGGAAGAGAAAAGTAATAGAATGTTTTTCATTATAGACACTGTCCTTGAGAATCTTAAAACGCTTTTTGAGATATGTGCAAATGAAAATAGTAACAATTTCAATATCAGGAAATTTTCTGATATATCTACTGAGTAGCAAAGACAATGCTGACGGCAGACTAAGAATTGGGTACAAATTAAAGCTTTTGGTTTTTGGTTATGATAAAACACGTAAAATCCCTGCTACCCCTGTTTCTTTCAGACTACCTGATTGACATAAAAAAGAGGGAAGTTAAAGCAATATGTAAATGAAAAAGCACTGAAACAAGGTGGACTATTCAGGCTGATCTGGTGATGCAGGCCAGGGGCAAAAAAGAGGAAAGATCAAGATAATCTTGTGTGATATTTGTGGCACATATAAAATACAAGCATCTTGATTAACAAAGAAAATTTGCATATTATTAGAAAAATCATTACACATATAAATACACTTTGAACTATCTCAAAATGTATCCCCTAAAGGCTAAAATATTCTATTTCCCAACAATAAGTTTTAATTATGGATCTACCCACATATTTACTACACAGTTTTAAAGATGACAAATTGGTTAGTTTAGCTTCATCCTCCCTCCTTTATTTTTCATTTAGTTTTTCATAACACATAAGGCTTCTCAGCATCAAATAAATTATATGGTATTTGCTGTAGGAATTATCTTTCAAATTAAAATGTGTGCTTGTTAACATAGTTCCTGATGGTCTACAAGAGATTTGGGCTGTATCTACTTGATATGTAAAGAATCATTTCAGTGGGAAAAAATTAAATCAGGCAAACTGATTTTTCATAAATAAAATTGTTTTGACTAAGCTTTTCACTTTGTAACAGCTTCTTCGGTATTTTTTAAAAACATGAGGTTTTCTTTAGAAATCATCAAAGAAAAATTTGACATTTTCCTGAAATAAGTAGATAGCTATTCAGATAATTAATGTACAATAAGTAATAGGGGTTTTCTGGTCTTTAATTATTTGGGTGAGTCATCTACATTGATCACATTTATTTGCCAGTATTTGCCACTGATATCGCTGATTTATTCAATATAATCCATGGTTACATGTATCAAGATATTCTGTATTCTTGGGCATAAACACACACACACACACACACACACACACACACACGCACACACACACACATTCAGCCAAAAAGCAAATTTAAAGTAGAGTTAAAAACAGTTTTAGCAGGAAAGTGAGTAGATTATAAGCACCTTCTGAAAAGCTATTCTTCAGGTGACTTTTTCCTGCTGTGGCTTCACTGTGACAGTGCATTAAAGTTTCATCTAAAACATTTGTATTTTGTTTACAGTTCATTGAGAAAATAAATTCTCCCAGGAGTAAAGGGAATGCTGGTGTGATGCCATTGAGAGATGTGAACACCATAATACGTATTTAATGAATTGCCATTATAAGGTGGACTTACAGCCATTTAGAATGTCAACAGATTTGTTCATTCTAACACTAGGAAACAAAATATACTTGACCGCTTATACCAGTTCTGAAGCTAGGTTCTCTCCTTCAGTTCGAGAAGACCGCGGAGAATGGAAACAACATTTCTCCTGAGGTTGTCAGCCAGACAGGAAGATCAACAGAGGAGATATCACAACAGAGCACCATAATAAGCACTGCCAGGGACTGCTGAGCTCGGAGGCCCTGCCCATGTGCAGGGGGCTTCAGTCTAGGTAAGGAAACAGAGCATAGGTGGGATGAAAGGAAGACCACCTCTGCTCTCTTGGACTTAGCAATTACCCCCTAACAGCTGACAGGGCCATGTCTTAATGCTGAGTTTCACAGGCAAATACATATTAAGCTTATATAAATATACACCTTGAAGTGATGCAGAAGGAGACTGAATGGACAGACACCTTTGGTGGTTTTTTTTTGGTTTTTTTTTTTTTTTGAGATGGAGTCTCGCTCTGTCGCCCAGGCTAGAGTGCAGTAGCCGGATCTCAGCCCACTGCAAGCTCCGCCTCCCGGGTTTACACCATTCTCCTGCCTCAGCCTCCCAAGTAGCTGGGACTACAGGCGCCCGCCACCACGCCCAGCTAGTTTTCTTGTATTTCTTTTAGTAGAGACGGGGTTTCACCGTGTTAGCCAGGATGGTCTCGATCTCCTGACCTCGTGATCCGCCGGTCTCGGCCTCCCAAAGTGCTGGGATTACAGGCTTGAGCCACCTTTGGTGTTTTTTAATACAAACACATACTTACATCCCTTCGGGTTTCATGAATACTTAGGACACCATTTACACATTTCAGGGGAGGTCAGAACATGATATCTATCTTACACTGCTGATGAGTTCCACAATGCGGGTATGCAGAAAAGCGAGAGAACAGCAAGTGGTTGCTGACTATCCCTGGGAGCCCAAGGACAGTCAGGGCTTCTGCAGGAAGAAGGAGACATTGGGGAAAAAAATGGAGAGAGACAAAATTCATCTCCTTCATAATTCTGCCTAGGGCCCACCTTAGCCTCAAAATTTGGTAGTGCTCACAAGGAAAAAGAACTAACCATGAATTAATTAATTCCCCAAGCCACAGCTCAGCTGATCTATTTTCTTGACCTGTGTGGGACTGCTAACATACTTCTCATTCTTGAAAGCTAACCAGTTGGTTGGGGAAGCAAAATTTATGTATATTTTGTTTTTCAAGACCCCATTCTTCCCTGAAACAGTCTACATCCAAGGGGTAAGAGTTTCTAATTGATAAAACAGCAGTGCCTTTATTTTTTTTAACTCTTTTGAATTATTTAAATACTCCAAAATTGTTAATTCCTCATGCCCCCAAACTATTATCAGTTCATAGATAATAGTAAACATCCCCATTTGATCTAAAGCACATGTATACTCTATATGTCATTACATATTAAACCATAGGTACACACATAGAGTTTTACTATTAACATAATATAGTGAACATTCTGATTTTACCCATGGCCATTCTCATATCAATTATAATTTTAAAAAGCAAGAAATTATAAGAGCAAAACAAACATCAGGAATGTATTTTCATTGATAATGATAGTTTAAATTAGTATAAACCGTAAATGTTTGTGCATAACCACATTAAAAATATTTTTCCCTAAATGAAGGAATTCTGACACAAGCTACTAGTAATTGTTGAGCCACTGAAGTTGTAATGCACTTCTGAAACACATGTAATAATCATCAAACCTAAATATATCTCTAATTAAAACAAATCCTGCTATGAGTATGCTGATCAAAAGGAAAGTGCTCTTGATATATTGCTGTTCAATTTAGCCCTCCATCTCTTTTGCGGAAATCTCCCAGGATGATGCAAAGCCATTAGAGTCTGCTACACACTAAAGCTTCTAGTTTAACTCCAATGGCATGTGTAAAATCCTGGATTATAAATCAGTGTTACAATCTATGCCCAGAAATCCATCTAGACTTATTGTTTAGGAGAAGTATTGGAAGAAGATACACTAAGCAATAGTTAGAGTTGACTTATCAGAAAATATAATAGTTTCAAAACAATGAGTGAAAATTTTCAGTACTTCTCCATTCAACATGTATTATAAAAAATTAGGAAGAATTATCACTTCAAAAATGAAGTCCATAAAGGGGTCTACTTCTGATTATTATTAGACTCCATAAAAATGTATGAAAAGATCTGGAAAAATCTGAAAGTACTTTAAAATATTTTATTATTAATATTATTTTCTTTAAATATTGCAAGCTTATCTCTTCATTGCCTACTTTATTATACCACTGTCTTTGCTTTCCCATCTATCTCCCTGAATTTCAGTGTTAATTTCTTCTTAAAAATGTATATGCCATGGCTATTTGATCCCACTGTCACTTTTATTATTACATTATACTAATAAGTCTAGTTATTTCTTTTAGTGGATCCTATACTTTTTTAAAAATTGAGATCTTTCAGTACATCCTCTGCAGAACCGACGCCTGGTGTCATTGCCATCAAATTCCTGTAAGTTTGTTTAAGAAAGAAAAAATTCAGTAAGAAAGTCCACAATTTCCTGAATTTGTTTTCCATGCACCAAAATTTGGAAAATTTTAGCTTTCACATGAAAGTTGATCCTCTTTTTCTTCTCCTTTTGTTTCCTTCTCTTCTTTACTTTCTTATCTTGTAACTTCATTCCCCCTCCTTTTCCCCCCTCTTGACTCCTTTCTCTTCTGCCTTTTCTCTGACCATTCTCTCTTTCATACTATTTGTTTTCTTTTTGGGTTATTAGAAGGCTAGTTAGCTGCTGGAATTTCTTATCTACACTGAAAAGAAGCTACCCAAGAGTGTTCTTTCTGAGAACTTTTACAATATAAATCATTCCCCATTTACTGTTTATGTGAGTATGGTGAAAGTGTAAGAGAAGGGCAAGGTTACACATAATTACGTTGGCCATTTAGAAGGTAGGAGGGTTAATGACAAGACTGAAATATAGGGCACATAGGCAAATGAGATGATTTTAACATGGAAGAGAAATTAAGTAAAAAGAAAATAAAAGTATCTTGTGCTTTCTTTGTGATAACTCACAACACCAAAATAACAAAGATTTTTATCTGCAGTCATTCAGTATATGTATCTTGTCTCAACAACTAGATGTAAACTAAAAAGTACTTGTATTAAACTTCTTTATGTCCTTCAAAATGTAGCATAGCTCTTCATATACACCAGGTGAAAAGGGTTTCAATGACATATACAAATTATGAAATTGGTGACTACTTCAGAAACATTGGCTCAATTTGCTAGAAATTACTATCTAAGCATTTAAACAATGCAACTGGATATAAATGTACGCATACACATGCATACACACAACACATTCCCTGAAAAAGAAATAAAATTATATGAAAACGTGAAATTGGAAATACAATACTAGAGAAAATTATATGAAAACATACATATAGTAAGAAAAAATAATTTTCAGTCTTGGTAACTTAAAAATAATCAACAATGTTTTCATTATTTTCAGTAACCTAAGTATCTGAGAATTGATTACAGTGAAAAAGCAACCTGTGAGTAGCTGTGCAATTAATATTTATAGTGAGATATTGACTTATTATGTGTACTTGGGTAGGTCATGTTATCTTACTTATGCTTCTGTGTCTCTGAAGTGACAATACTATTTGCCTTTTCATCTACCTCCTCTGCAAAGATGCTCTGCAAATAAATGAGGTAATGTTTGGGGAATGTTTGCAGCTTGGGAAAGAAACCCACTGCATACATCTAAGAATATTCCATATTCAAGCCTGGTATATTTTGCCTCTGTTTTAAATTGAAATTGTACTGTTTAAGTTCTTGGGTTCTGACCAAAATCTGGGTCAACATAAGAGAATAATTATTTTTAATTTTAATTCTGAGTCTCTGTTCCCATCTCCTGCACGTGTGAGGGAAAACTGGAGGAAATAAACAAAGCACATAAATCAAGCTTTGGAAGAGAAAAATCTCTATCTGGAAGGATTTCTTTTTTTTCTTTTTCTTTTTCTTTTTTTTTTTTTTCAATGATGAGCGTGCCCACTATTTCCCTAGAGGAATATTTCGGTCCAGGAAGGAGGATAGTGCATTCAGTGTGAGAGTGTGTGTGTGTGTGTGTGTGCTGTGCGTGCGCGCCCGCGGAGAGAGGGGCGGGGGAGGCGGATGAGGAGGATGAGATCATAGTTTCAGGATCCTCAGGAAACCCTGGTACTGGCAGCAGCCAGCCTCTGCTGTGCCCACATGACCCACAACTCTGGCAGCGGACCCGGCACTTCCAACATTATTAAATAATAAGAAAGCGGCTCCTACTCCAGGCTCAAACCTCCCTGCAGACCAATGGACGCCTTCTAAGAGTTTGGCGAGTCGGTGACTGAAGCGCCCGTCCATTCCAAGGTGTGTGCAAGGCGTTTTCTTCCTTGACAGCTCCAGAGTGGGGGAGGGCGCGGGGGTGGAGGAGGTCCGTGTGCCGGGCGAGGAGTGGGCGCGAGGCCGGGCTGCCGCGCTGCCCACGGCCGCCCGGTGCAGCGGGGCCCGCCGCGGGGCGGGAGGTGCACATGACGCGCAGCCCCGAATGCGCAGGGACCGCAGCCGCCCACGGCGCCGGGGCGCGGGCAAAGGCGGCTCGGCGCTGGAGCAAGGGCAGGCGCCGCACACCGACCAAAGTCAAGAGTGGAAGCGGGCGGAGAGCGCCGGCGGGGGCAGGGATTCGCCTCAACGCCCACTCGCGGGGTTCCCACCTGTGCGCCGGCGCCGGCCGCGGCTAGCGCAAAGCATGTGCCGGGCGCCGCAGCCAGGACTGCGGCGCGGCGCCTCCCCGGGCGGCGGGCGGCGCCTCGGGCCCGCGGGGCGGCGGTAGCGGCTGCTGCAGGATGTCCGGCCTGGGGGCGCGGGGCCGCGCAGGTAAATCTCCGCCGCCCTCGAAGGCCCCCGCAGCGCCGCAGCCCCCGCTGCTGCCGCGGCGCCGCTCGGGGGGTGGCGATGGCAGCTGGCTCCCTCGCGTCGCGGGTTGAGTTGTTTTTGTTGTGGTCGCTGCCCTCTTGGTCATCCTCGCGTGCTGAGCTGGTGGGAGGTGGCGTGTCTACCTCCATTAGGGATGATACTCACGTCGGGGAACAGTCTGAGGGGTATTGACCGGGACATCCGCGATGGGTTCCTTTGCAGCCAGCGGCGTCCTCTCGTGTTGCAATGCACTGCGGTGCCCGGGCCGATGCCAGAGTGGGAGTGGGCTCTGGGCCCTGGGGACGGGGGGCGGCGGGGACGGGTGGGGACGGGGGTGAGTGTCTTCGGCGTTTATAGCCTGTTGCCCACTTCGAAGTTTTCTGCTGGACAGAGGGCAGGCGGGAGGTTCCTTCTGTTATCCGGAGTGGGAGGTGGAGAGAGGTGTCTGTCAAAAGACCAAAGCCAAAGAGAGAAGGGGGTGGCGACCCCGGGGCTGGGAATCAGTGGTACCACTCCTGGGACTTGATGGTAAAACTTTGCTCTTTGGCAGGCTTAGGGTATGACTTTGGGAAGATAACTGTAGAACTTGGCAGGGAGGGGGCAGAGGGAGGCGCAGATATTGGATGTACCTTGCAGTGAAGCTTACCATGCTTTAGGCTCTTACTCTAAAAATTGTCTTTTAAGTTGATGCTTATGTTTTCCTGTTATATGTCATCACTTGGCATTTAATGTGCTTGTGTTTCCTTTCTAATCTAAGAGATACTTGTACTGTTGAAGTGTACAGTTACTGATTTCTTTAAAAAAATAATGTTTTTTTTTCTTTTGCTTATTCCAAAGGTGGAAACTTTAGGAAAAAAGTGTTCCACATGTTCCACGGTTCTATATGGTTTAGATTGATTCACCGTCTTAATTCTTAGACCACCAGGGGGGTAGATAATATTAATAAACAACTTTTGCAGGTGAGAAAATCCAGGCACAGAGAGGCAAAATAACTTACCCAAGGTCATACATTTATTAAGTGTTAGAGTCTAGTTGGACTTTTCATGTGCCCCTAATCAACTCATTATACCTAAAGTCTTCTATATTGACCACATCTTTCTATGAAGATGAGCCTTAATAGGTATGTGCTGCATGTTCAGAATAATTAACTCTTTTTCCACTTTTTCTTCTTATTCTAACTTTCAATACTAAAATTATGGCAAATAATGTTTGAGTAGTTTCCTTTCACCACAATTAACCAAGTGTCCTACAATAATTAAAGTTGCATGTCCTACAGTGACTAAAGTTGCATTTCACAACAAAGTTGAGATTCTCAGCAGGTAAGATGTATCAACAAGGTAAATTATTGTAAAGCAGATGGCTAAAGCTATGTGTTTGCAATTAATTTTAAATTTCCTAGGTTATTAGTCTGTTCTTTGTTCAGATCATGGCCATCGTTTTCTTCAGAACACCACCATCTTGCAGATTTTTGAGCAAGTTTAGTTGTATTTAATCCACTCACTCTGGCGAGAGTTGGGCAGTTTTAAAAGAATTATGCAATTCTCTTTGGACTATCAGTGATTAGAAGCAAGCTGTATTTTAAGGGCATTCGAGTTTGTCATGTCATTTAGCCAATTGTATGTACTTTATACTGAATTGTGTAGCAGTGAAGACTGAAATCAGATTTTCTCATTAGTTCTAAGTTGAAATACTTTTAAAATCTCCACTTGTTTTAAATGAACCATGATGTGAAGAAAGGTCTCAATGGGGTGAGCTCCAACTTACATGGAGAATTACTCTCACATATTTAGAGAATTACTCTTTATTTGAGCTTATCATAGAGCTTTCACAATATTCATTTTATTGGGCAGATGTCTCTTAAGTCTTCATCTGTTATTTTTTTTTCAAGTAAACTTTAATTGCTTCTTCACATAACGAGTTTCAAAATTATTTTGACATTCATAGATTTCCTTTAATTCTCATCTTTCACTTTAATTAAATTCAATATATATAATTTCAAACTCACACTTACTCAACATTATAAGTAAAAAGAGACTAGAATCCAACTAAACGGCATGGAAACATGATCTGTGGATACGAGAAAAAATATTCAGCTCTTCAGTGGTTAACCATCCCCTCCCCGAAACACACACACACACACACACACACACACACACACACCCCAGAAATATGGCTACATCTTTATTTTGGGATGCTACAGTGCAGTCCTGTGGTCAGAGTGCTTGTATGCCATCAGTCACAAGTATTTTTGATATTGAAATTGAATTGATTTTTCCAAGTCCATTTATATATAGTGTTGATTATTATCAAGACAAATTCTGTGATACATACATATATCCTTTCTTAACTCAGCGTTCCAGTTTTCTAGCTTCTGTTACTTATTTTAGAGACAGCTTGCTACTTTTATCTCACTTGGTAGTTTTGACATGACCTTTTCCTTTCAAGTCCCACACCTCTAGTTTGAAAGAACTGTACTGTCTCTGCTTCTACAGAGCCTCTTTTCTCCAGGTGTGAGGTGCAAGAGTGGGGTTCAGTAGTGAGCAGAAAGATCTGTGAGCCCTGACTGCACAGGGGGACAAGCTTTAATAAAATAATTATACCAATAAATTATTACTTGTAAGTTGAGGTAGGTTTCCTGAATGAAAGAAGGAGTTCTATGAGAATATCTATTAAAGGATTCTGGACTAGACATGGAGGTCAGGACAAGGTGCCTGAAAAGTCACATATTTGTGCGGGAATGACACGTGAGAAGGTGTGTAATAATTCCAGTAATCTTTTACTAAATGCTTGCATGTTAATTTTCTGAATTATGTTCTGAATCAGAGATATGTGTCACTCTAGTTATCTCTTTACTTCTGTATTCACCAGGAGACATACTGTTTCACCTCATTATCCATCCGTGGACATGGGGGGAGGGTTTACAAAACTATCAGTACTTTTTTCAAAGCACACGGGGCATGTGCTAGCTTTATGTGGTTACTCACCTATTTGCAAAGAGTGATTTAGGTTTAATGTAATATAGTCATTTTCTTTCTTTTCCTTGGCAACTACTTTCAAACTAAAAGAAGTAGTTCTGTGTAGTTTGGGAGGTTTGTTGTTGTTTTTGTTAAAGTGCCAGGATGTCTCAAAATAGAACTTTAATTGGTTTATCACACAGTCACTGACATTCTCTCAACTACCCAAAAGAAGAGAGGAGGCTCCATAGTGATGGAGATGATATTGAGTGCTGAAGATGCTGGAGAAATTCATATTAATGAGTTCAAGCAAACATAGGAGTGACTAAATTTATTGAACACTTACTATGTACTGAGCGTCATTCTGTGGTCTCTATATAAATTATGTGATATATTCTTTACAAAAGCCATATGAGGCTTGCATATCATTATCTCAATTTTATAGAAGGGAAAACTGAAGCACAAGGAGGAGAGTAACCCTGACCACTGTCACATAGTTTGAGATGGTCTTTAAAACAAAGCATTCTGATTCTGTATTTCATACTATTAAATATTGATATATAATACCTGGCTCAGAATCTTACTGCTGAATTAAATTTCCATTGCTGTTGAAAATCATAACACTACCTAATCTGATATTTTGATTGTTTTTTTTAAAAAAAGCAGTGGAAAAATAGAACTTCCTTTATATGAATATTTTTGCCCCATATTTTATAGGTGAAAAATATACAAAACATGAAGATATATAAATGCTAGACAAAAACAGATGACTAATAGATTATGAGAAATGTTTCGTTATATTATGTATTTTTAATTCAAAAATGGTAAATTAAGCAACATTTGAAACTATTAAGGTTGTTAAAATCAAAAGTGTAAGAGTATCTATATTAGCATTTCAAATGATCAGGAAAATATCTTTAACAGCTAAAGATTCTGTGATCATTAATTAATGTAAGAATTTTAAGGCTGGGCTCGGTGGCTCAAGCCTGTAATCCCAGCACTTTGGGAGGCCGGGGCGTTGGGGTGGATCACCTGAGGTCAGGAGTTCGAGACCAGCCTGGCCAACATTGTGAAACCCTGTTTCTACTAAAAATTCAAAAATTGACCAGGCGCGGTGGCTCATGCTTATAATCCCAGCACTTTGGGAGGCCGAGGCAGGCAGATCACAAGGTGAGGAGATCGAGACCATCCTGGCTAACATGGTAAAACCCCATCTCTACTAAAAATATGAAAACAAATTAGCTGGAGTGGTGGTGGGCGCTTGTAGTCCTAGCTACTCAGGAGGCTGAGGCAGGAGAATGGTGTGAACCTGGGAGGTGGAGCTTGCAGTGAGCTGAGATCGCACCACTACGCTCCAGCCTGAGCAACAGAGCGAGACTCCATCTCAAAAAATTAAAATAATAATAATAATAATGTAACCATCTAAAAATGATTTATTCCTCAATTTAAAAGTAGATTCATCAATAAGTGATGCTCTCATTCTTTTCCAGTGAGAGTTGTATTTAGTCAAGGAATAATAAAAGCAATGGTTTATTTTTGAGTGAATGCATGTGGTAGCCTATTTGACAGCAAGTGAAAGCCAAGAACAGTGCCAATACCTGCCCACAGCAACCAAATTGGGTTTTCTGAACAGATTTGATAGTATCAACATGGTACAGAAATCAGAACAGCTATGTGTGTATCTTTTCTTATCACCTACCCCAAAATAGACAAAAGTATAATTTCTGCTATCACACATTGTTATAAAAAGTATGCAAACATATAAATCATACTATACATTTATTTTGCGTTGCCAAATGTAATCTGCATAATTGGAATATATTCAATCAGTACTTTTAATTAAACACTTTATTTGGAGATAATTCGAGGTCCATATGCAGTTGTAAGGAGTAATACAGAGATCCCGTGGTCCCTTTACCCAGGTTTCCCCAATGGTAAATTCTTGCAAAATGATAGTACAATATCACAACCAGGATGTTGACATTGACACAGTGGTGAACAAATTCCAGCACCAGAATGATAATTCCTATTGCTCTTCTATGGCCACACCAACTTGGCTCTAACCACCACCCACGTCCAACCCCTTAATCCCTTGCAATCATTAACATGTTCTCTATTTCTATAATTTTGTCATTGCAAGAATATTATATAAGTGGAATTATACATTATGTGAACTTTTGGGATTGGTTTTTCCACTCAGCATAGTTTTCTGGAAATTCATCTAGGTTGTTGCGTGTCTCAATAGCTTATTCCTTTCTGTTGCTCAATAGTATTTTGTGGCATACATGAGCTATAGCTTGTTTAACCATTCACCTATTGAAAGACATCTGTTTTGTTTTTTTTCCAATTTTTTTAACTACTACAACTAAAATGTTTTGTAGTACTATAGACATTCATGTAAATATTTTTGTATTAATGTATTGTAAGTATTAATTTCTTTGGGATAAATTCCCAGAAGTTGCATGTTTACTTTTATAAGAGACTACCAAACTTTTCCAGAGTGAATGTGCCGTTTTACATCCCCATCAACAGTATATGAGAAATTAGTTTCTCTGTATCTTCACTAGCATTTGATGTTATTGCCGTGTTGTATTTTAGCCATTCTGATAGGTGTGTAGCAATATTTCGTTGTGATTTCAATTTGCATTTCCTTAAGACTGATGATGGTGAACATCTTTTAATGTGCCTATTTGTCATTTAAATATCTTCCTTGGTGAGATGTCTTTTCATTTTCTATTTGGATTGTTTGGGAATTTTTATGCTATGTTTTGAGAATTCTTTATATATTGTCAATAATGGTTCTTTGTAAGGTATGTGGTTTGCATTAGGAATATTTGTTTGGATTTATTTTGGGGTTTCTTATTCTTTGGAAACCTATTATATAGATTTACATATAAGTAACTATTGAACTCATAATAGATTGATTCCTCCCACTTTTGTTTTTTTTTCAAAATTGTTTCAGCTATTCTGATTCCTTTGACTTTTCATATACATTTTAGAATTATCTTGTCTATATTAACAAAAAATCTTAATGGGATTTTGATAGGAATTATGTTAAAACTGCTTAGCAGTTTAAGGATAATTGATGTTTAACCCATACATGTGGCATGTTTCTCCATTTATGTGAACATCTTTGATACCTTTTATCAGTGATCTGTAGGTTTTGGGATTAAGTCTGGTACATATATTACTGGACTTACATATGAGTAACTTTTAAGCAATTTAAAATAATAATGTATTTTTAATTTCATTGTTGAGGTATTCAGTGCAAATATATTGAAATTTAATTGATTTTTATGTTTATCTAGTATCCTGGGAACTTCCTGAACTCGCTTATTAGTTCTGTGTGTTTTTTTGTGTGTGTGTGTGTGTGTGTGTGTGTGTGTGTGTGTGTATAGTTGTTGTTGCTTGTTTTGATACTGAGTCTTGTTCTGTTGCCCAGGCTGGAGTGCAGTAGCATGATCTATGCCCACTGCAACCTCTGCCTCCCTGATTCAAGCAGTTCTCCTGCCTCAGCCTCCTGAGTAGCTGGGATTACAGGAACCCACCCCACGCCCACCTAATTTTTGTATTTTTCGTAGAGAGAGGGTTTCACCATGTGGGCCAGGCTGGTCACAAACTCCTGACCTCAGGTGATCCACCTGTGTCAGCCTCCCAAAGTTCTGGGATTACAGGCATGAGCCACCGTGCCCGAGCAGTTCTGTACTTTTTTGGCACATCATAGTTGTATATGTTAATGAGGTACAATGTGATGTTTTTATATGTGTGTTCAATGTGATATGTTGAATCATGCTAATTAACAGATTAATTAGGAGATGGTAGACCACCATCATGTCATCTGAAAACAGAGACAATTGTATTTATTTCTAATCTATATGCTTTTTGTTTCATTTTCTTGTCCTATTGCACTGGCTAGAACTTCTGGTACTATATAGAATAAAAATAGAGAGTGCAAACATCTTTGCCTTTTGCTAATCTTCAGTGGAAAGCATTCAGTCTTTCTGCATTAAGTATAATGTTATCTGTAAGTTTTATGTAAATGTTATTTATCAAATTGAAGAATTCCACTTTGATTTCCATTTTTTCCTGAGTTTTAAAAAAAATCACAAATAGGTATTGATTTTTGTCAAATGCTTTTCTTCACCACATAATGTGATCATATGATTTTTCTTCTTTAGCTTCTTAATATGTTGGAGTACATTGACCAATTTTAAACTATTGGACCAGCCTTGCATTCTTGCAATAAACTCCATTTATTCATTATGTATGATTAATTCTTTGTATGAATTACCAAATTGATTTGCCAATGTTTTGTTAAAGATTTTTACATCTATATTCAAATGAGGAATATTGACTTGTAGTTTTCTTTTTTTTTGGTACTGTTTTTGGTATTAGTATCAGGATAATACTAGCTTTATAAAATGAATAGGGATGTGTTCGCTCTTCTATTTTCTGAAAGAGATTACATAGGATTCGTGTTATTTTTTTAAAAGACCTTTGGTAGAATTCTCCAGTGAAATCACCTGGGCTGGGAGATTTCTTCTTTAGGGTGTTTTTGGTTTTAGTTATGGGACTTGATTTCCTTAATATCTATATGAGTGTGCTAGGGCTGACATAAAATACCACAGACTCTGTGGCTTAAACAACAGAAATTTATTTCCCCACAGTTCTGGAGGTTAGAAGTCTAAGGTCATGGTGTTGGCATATTTGGTTTCTTCTGAGGCCTCTCTCTTTGGCTTGCAGATAACTAAGTTCTCACTGTGTTTTCACATCATCTTTTCCTCAGTGCTCAAGCATCCCTGGTGTCTCTCCGTGTGTTCGAATTTCCTCTTTGTGTAAGGACACCAGTCAGATTGTATTAGGCCCTAAACACACCCTAACAGCTACATTTTAATTTAAACTCTTTTTGATCTTAATCAGTTTCTTTTAGAGTCCTATCTCTAGTAGAGTCACTTTTTGAGATCCTGGGGGTTAGGACTTCAACATATGAATTTGTGGGGTGACACAATAATGGTCTGTTTCATATTGTGTGAGTTACTGTGGTTTAAGTTGATGGAGGAATTGTTCATTTCATCTCAGTTTTCAAATTTATTTGTGTAGAATTACTCCTAATATTTCAAATTATTCTTTGGATGCCTGCATGGTCTTTAGTGCTATTCCATGTTTCATTCCTGATGTTACTAATTTGTGTCTTCTCTCTTCTTTTCTATCAGTTTTTCTAGAGGATTTCAATTTTATTCATCTGTTAAAAGAACACATTGTTTCATTAATTTTTCTCTATTATTTTTCTGTTCTCCATTTCATTGATTTCTGCTCTTATAATTGTTATTTTCTCCTATTTTTCTTGAAGAAAGATAATATCTTTTTCTATATTCTTGGCAGGGAGCTAAGATTATTGGTTTGAGATCTTTCCTCTTTTCTAATGTATGCATTTAGTGCTGTAGATTTCCCTCTCAGTTCTGCCGTCATGGTATCCCATACATTTTTGTATATTGTATTTTCATTTTAATTTAGTTGAATGTATTTTTAAATTTCCTTGAGATTTCCTCTTTGACTAATTGGATATTTAGAATTATAGTGTTCAATTTCTAAACGTTTGAAGATTTTTCCTGCTTTCTTTCCATTATTGACTTTTAGTTCGATTCTGTTGTATTCAGAGAACACATGCTCTATGATTTCAATTCTTTTAATTTGTTGAGGTTTATTTTAATGTGTTATACCTTGGTATATGTTCCATGGGCACTAGAAAAGAATGTAAATTTGGCTGTTTGGGGGCAGAGTGTTCTATAAATGCTGATTAAATCACGTTGGTTGATGTTGCTGTCAAGTTCTTATGTCTTTGCTGATTTTCTGTCTAGTTTTCCTGTTAATGAAAAAGTATATGCCGTATCCAGTTATAATTGTGAGTTTGTCTATTTCTCCCTTCACGTCTACCACTTTGGCTTTACATATTTTATAGCTCTGTTATTTGGTGCATACATATTTAGAATTGTTATGTCTTCTTGGTGTATTGACTTTATTATTAAATAATGCCCTTCTCTCTTTCTGGTAGTTTTATTTGCTCTGAAGTCTACTTTGTCTGACATTAATATAGACATTTTAATGTCATTTTTCCTTTAATGGATGTTTGCATATCCCTTTTTCCATCCTTGTACTTTCCACTGGCCCATATTTTATATTTTATTTGAGTTCCTTGTAGACAAAATATAGTTGGCTCTTATTTTTAATGCACTCTGCTAATATCCGTCTTTTAATTGGTATATTTAAACCATTTACATTTACTGTAAATATTAATACCATACTTTAGTGCTTACATCTGCCATTTTTTGTTTGTTATCTCTATTTTGGATTTCACTGGGTTTTTTTTCCTACCATCCTGTTATTGAGGATTTATAGAATTCCACTTTTATGTGTATAGTGTTTTTAAGTGTGTCAGTGTATAAAGTTTGTTTGTTTGTTTTTTGAGATAGAGTCTCACTGTGTCGCCCAGGCTGGAGTGCAGTGGTGCAATCTCGGCCCATTGCAAACTTTACCTCCCGCATTCACACCATTCTCCTGCCTCAGCCTTCTGAGTAGCTAGGACTACAGGCGCCTGCCACCATGCCTGGCTAATTTTCTTTTTTTTCCTTTTTTTTTTTTTTTTTTTTTTTTTTGTATTTTTAGTAGAGACAGGGTTTCACTGTGTTAGCCAAGATGGTCTCGATCTCTTGACCTTGTGATATGCCTGCCTCGGCCTCCCAAAGTGCTGGGATTACAGGCGTGAGCCACCACACCCAGCCAGGTTTTTTGTTTTCTTTTTTTTTTTTTATCATCACTCTAAGTGTTACATCATATACACATAATTTGTCACTGGCTACTGCTGTTGTCATTTTATCAATTTGAATGAAGTATAGAAACCTTACCTCCCTTTACAACCTCCATTTATAATATGATTGTCTTAAATATTTCCTCTACATACGTTTGGAACCACATCAGACAGTGTTACAATTTTTGCTTCAGTAAGCAAAGACAGAAGGTCTGTTGCACTTGTTCATATGTTTTGCTTACCATGTTCTTTTTTCTTGAAGTTCTAACCTTTCTTGTTTTATTGTTTCCTTTTTGTTTTAAGAGCTTTCTCTAGCCATCCTTTGTGAGCAGGTCAGATCTGCTGGTGACAAAATATTTTTGTTTTCCTTTAGCTGAGAATGTCTTGATTTTTCCTTTCTTCCTGAAAGATTTTCACTGGATATAATATTCTAGGTTGACAGGCCTTTTCTTAAAGCAATTGAAAAATGTTGTGTTACTTCCTTTGTACTCCATGTATTCTGATGAAAATCCATTGTTGTTCTAATGGATTTTCTCCTTTGGTAAAGTAACATTTATCTCTTGCTGTTTTGTCTTTAATTTTCGTAAATGTGACTATAATGTGTCTTGGCATGGATATCTTTGGAGAGTTTTTTTTGGCATTCAGATTTACTCAGGTGTTTAGGTCTGTAGGTCTATGACTTCTGTCAAAATTGGGAAGTTTTCAGCCATTTTTAGCAATTTTTCAGCCTCGTCCAATTTTTCCTTTTCTTCAGGTCTCCAAGACATGAATGTTAGACCTTTTTATTTTATTGTCACACAGTATATTGATTTTTTTTATGGCTACTGTAACAAATTACCATACAGTTCATGCCTCACGGAAGTGCACATTTACTTTCTTGTGGTTCTGAAGGCCAGAAGTCAAAAATCAGTTTCATAGGGCTAACATCAAGGTGTTAGCAATGCTGCTTCCTTCTGGAGGTTCTAAGGAATAATCTGTTTCTTTGGTTTCTCTAGCTTCTAGAGGCACCTGTATTCTTTGACTTACAATCCCTTCCTTGATCACTCCAATTTCTTTCCGATGTCATCGTATCTCCTACTTGCTTTTCTGTGGCCAGATTTATCTCTGCTCTCTGCCTCCCTCTTTTAAGGACACTGTGATTACATTTAGGACCCACCTAGTTAGTGCAAGTCACTCTCCCTATCTGAAGAGCTGTAGTATAATCACATCTACCAAATCTCTTTTGCCATTCACAGCTGCCAGGGATTGGAACCATTCTGCTGAATATCTTTGGGAGCCATTATTCAGCTTACCACGCACAGGTTTCTGAGGCTCTCTTTCTCTCTCTTTTTATTCTCTAATCTGTTTTCTCTGTTACTCAAATTGAGTGATTTCTATTTTTCTATCTTGTAGCTCCCATGTTCTCTTCTGTCACTCACATTCTGCTATGGAACCCACCCACTGATTTTTATATTTTGGTTATTTTTTTCAATTCTAAAATTTCTACTTAGTTTTTCCTTATGTGTTCTATTTCTTGGCCAAAGGTTTCTGTTTTTTCATTTGTTTGAAGCGTGTTTATAATCATTCAATTGAAATGTTTTTCTTATGACTGCTTTAACAATTTTGTCAAATAATTCTAATATCTCTGGGATCTTGTTTTTGACATCTGTTGATTGTCATCTTTCATTCAGTTTGAGATCTTCCTGGTTATTGGTATGATGAATGATTTTCAATGGAAACTTGGCCATTTTCTTTTTTTTTTTTTTTTTTTTTTAAGACGGAGTCTCGCTCTGTCGCCCGGGCTGGAGTGCAGTGGCCGGACCTCAGCTCACTGCAAGCTCCGCCTCCCGGGTTCCCGCCATTCTCCTGCCTCAGCCTCCTGAGTAGCTGGGACTACAGGCGCCCGCCACCTCGCCCGGCTAATTTTTTGTATTTTTAGTAGAGACGGGGTTTCACCGTATTAGCCAGGATGGTCTCGATCTCCTGACCTCGTGATCCGCCCGTCTCGGCCTCCCAAAGTGCTGGGATTACAGGCTTGAGCCACCGCGCCCAGCCGGCCATTTTCTTATATGTTAAGAGACTCTGAATCTTATTTAAACTTTCTGATTTAGCCAGATTCCACTAACATCACCTCAGTGAGCATCAGTGCCAGGTGGGGAGTAGAAATCAGGTTCCTCACTCAGTCTCCCTTCACACCTGAAGGGACTTCACATTACTGTAGGGCAAAGTGGGAATCCGGGCTTCTCACCAGGTCTTCACGGATTCTTCAAGCTGTGAAGGGTAGAAGTGCCTCCTTTGTGTTCCCCATGTGGTCTCTCCACTGACACACTACGGGGACAGAAGAGGTGGCCTAATGACTGCTGGGTCTTAATGACAGTCCTGACTCTCCATTAAGTCACCCGTGACACCATTCCAGCAGAGAAGGAGAAGGGAGACTGAGTACTGCAAGGTAGGCGTAGAACTCCAGGATCCTCCCATAGTTACTATTGACAACATAGTGGTGGGGAAGAATAGGGGAGTCTTTATTACCATTCGTGAAAATGAAAGTCCCAGCTTTTTACTTGGCCTTCTATGGCATCATCACAGTGGGGATGCGAGAAGTTGGGGTGTCTCGTTACAGCTTGGCAAGGGTGGAAGTGTAGGTTTCCTACACAGCTTGTGTTGGCATCGGTGTGGTAGAGGCACAATTATTTCTGTCATCTGTGGCTATAATAGAGCAGTTATTGCCTAAATTGGTTTTTTATCTAGCTATGCTGCTCCTTTCCTTTTCCTTAGGTCAGGGAGGGTATAGTTTTGTTGGCACCCTTTTAAAAGTTGTACCTGATGGCATTTCTGGGTTTCCAGTTTCTTTAGCCCCAAGTATTGGATATGTGAGGCAACATATCCAATGAATTTCAGGGAACTCACCATCTTGTCATTCCTTGAGCTCCGAGGTACCCTAGCTGATTTGTCTTCTTTTCTCCAGCTTTCAGTGTCTTTGTATGTTTATTTTATGTATAAAATACAGGGGTTTTAGTTGTACTTAGTAAGAGGAGTAGGGAAGTGTTTTTTCTCCTTCTTCACAGAAGCAAAAGCCCAATCTATATGTTTTATGCAAGCGTAATCTGAGAAAAATCACTCCCATTGATTCTCAGAGGATAAATCTCAGAGGGTTACTGCTTATCTGTTTCTGAATAATCAACACTTGACAGGTAACTGGGATGAGTGAGTCCTCAAGTGGTGATGCAGATAGATGTGTTCACAGTGCAGTCCGTCAGTGTAGGATTCATGGACCTTAGGCAGGTACTCTTACTCCCCCAAATCAATTCTCTCTCCCCTCCTGGAAAGCCATTACTGTAGGCTGTGGCATCGTTGGAGATTTCCCCCACTCTCAGAGATGTCTTCTCTGGTGGGATTCTGGAACCACATCATCCCAGCTCTTGCACTACTCTCACTAAATGCTCTTTATTTGCAAGAATACCATCCACCTGAAATGTAGTTTTGAACCAGTAAGTGCGTGAGAAAATGTTCATAAACTAAGAAATCGTGAACACAAAATCCATATTTAAACTCTGAGGAGCACCTCCTAGAAAGCATTCTTATTAATTTCTTTTGATGTAAAAATTATGCATTAAAAATAAATGTACTGATTTGTCAAGTTGTTTGATCACTACTTGGTAGGTTAAGTACAAAAGATGGAGCTAAGAATTCCCTGCTTGAAACCAATATGCTGAGGAATTACAGCTGACACAGAGGAGATAATAAAGAACAACAGTCTAGAGAAATTCATAAAAAAGACAAATCAAGTTATTAACATTGTAGCCAACCTTGAAATTCTCACTCTACCAGAGCAGTGGTTCTCAAAGTGTTGGCCTCAGCAGCATCGGCACAACTTTGGAACTCTTTGTTAATGCAAATTCTAAGTGTCTATCCTGGACCCACTGAATCACAAACTATGGGGATAGATCTCACAATCTGTCTTGTAGCCAGCTCTCCAGGGGATTGTGCTACACACTAAAGTTGAGAACCACTGCACTAGAGTAACCCCTCCAACCATTGTAAAATATGCTAAATTTATGCTTTCAGTGATCCTTGACTTATCAGTTTAGGTTTTTGGAAAATGTATTTATTGTGTTTAACATTTTGTGTGCTTGTATTACAAATGTTTTTTCAAGTAAATATAGTAAGGAAATTAAAAATGCATTACCTGAAACTATTCCTTGGTTGATACATATTAATGATTATGCAGTTATTTTCTGTCCTTAACGCAGATCTACTCCATGTCTGATTTTGTGGTTGACATCAAAAAAATGAGCCAGGCCTATACTTCCCTCGTGTTGTTTCTCATAGTTGCCAAGTCATACATTAATGGATTTTGTAGCTGTTTTTATGTTCTTTTCTAGAGGTGACACCCGTCATTAAGGTATTTGGAGGTGAGAGTGGGGGTGTCTCTGCATTATTTGAAGAAGATACTTTTTAGGAGATCTTGTCACACAGTATTGTTAGAGACAGATGCGTATGTGGATGTCCAAATTAATCATTGTCATTACCACATCAGCTCCACCATGGGGGATTCACTGTTTACTGTATGCTGGCATTTTTCTCTGGGGTCATGTGAGATTAAAGGAAATCTTGGCTAAAAGGCTGTCCTGAGGAAAGAAAAGCTGCATTTTTATATAGATATTTTATAAGTGAGATATAGTTCCAAACCCCAGGATAGGGTAAGACAAAATCAACAAGAAGTAAAAGGTTAAAAGGTTTTAAAATGTTTTGTGATGGTACTGAAATATGGACAGATACAGATTTGAGAAGTAGTCTGTGGCTTCCAGCCCTGAATATGGTTGTTTCATTGTATTTTAAGGACAATATTTTATATAATTTTACACTTTCAGCTAGCAATTTGCTAAACTGAGAGGGCATAATTGGTATTCACATAGTATCCACCTCTTCTGATGAATAGTATTTTAGCTTTTGGATTAGGCATCACATTTTACTGTGTATAAGCTGAATTTTTTAGTTTCTATAAATCATATGTTTCAATTACATACACCATTTATACACTTTTTTGAAAATGTCTTGTTCTGTGTAAACTGAGTAAATCTGCTTTTCATTTAAGATGACACATATTCTTGGTTTAGAAAAATATTATTTTCTGTCCTTTCACTGTTCCTCACCACCAGTTGTCTTAGGCTCTTTTTATTCCTTCTGTTTCATTTGTACTTTCAATTTGATACTATTTATCATTTACTCATTTTGCTTGGGCGTTTAAATGGTTGAGCCTCTGCAATGTTTTGGGGATAAGACTTTTCCAAACCTTCATTATACAATGTTTGTTCAATAATACCATTTGGGCAGGTTGGAGGAACCACTCCTTTAAGAACAGATTTTTAAATGGTATAGCAGATGTTTCCTCTTACATAGAGTCATCCTTTCTAAAATAAAGGCCCCCAGCCATGGCAATACTAATCAGATGTCTTCTTTCTTATAATCATTACTTGGTTGACATTTTTTAAATGTGGTAATTAAATCACTACCAAAATGCTTTGATAGGAAGTGCACACTGTGCCTTCTGTGGGTAGTGGTCCAGATTTTCCCCTACTGTGTTCATTGCTATTTATAAACACAAAATGTGTCAGGTGATTTTTTTTCCACATGCAAATAAATTCTGCCTCCTCCTTTTAACCCAAACACTATAAAAATAATGTTTATCATAAAAGTGTGTACAAAATAATAATTTTTGCTCATGATGCTAAATACCCTTTAGGAAGCAATATATGAGTCAGATTGATTTTGAGAATTTTATCAAAATATGAATCATTTTCAAAACAGGAAAACATTTCAAAACATCTAGCTGTTCTCTTTTTTTGTTTGCCTTAGTGTCAACATAGTGCTTAAACCTTTTTTTGTTTCTGCTTTTTGTTTGCTTGTTTTGGGTTTAAGTTTTTGTTTCTGTTTGATGCCTTACTTTCCAAACATATGATGTAATAGCTAAAAACAAAAGTTCTCTAAATACCTTTAATATTTCAGATTGAGATTAGATATGAGATTGAGAGTTGTCCCATGTTTCTACAATCTGAATCCTTGTATAGACAAGGAGGAAAAACAACTGAAGTGAACCCAAAGGAAATGGTATTCTGTTACCAGTCTGCTATGGACTGGTTTTATAGTGGTTATAAAAGCAAAATAATCTAACTTCACTCAGCCAATAGTAGTTTAAGGGATAAAAATAGTCCTGTGGTTTCATGTGAGTGAGTATGTGTAATTTTGTGTGTGTGTGTGTGCGCGCGTGTGTGTGGTTTTTTGGTTTTTTTTTTTTTTTTTTAAGACTGAGCTCGGTCACAGGTGGGAGAAGGTGACAGATATCAGCGTTTCACTTCTTTCTTAGCTTTGACTGCTCCTGCCCATTTATGAAGAGATGCTAATCTATACCAGTTAGATTTTTTTTCCTACAAATTTATCTGTTCTCTCCATCCATTTTGTTTTTGTGTGTTTTCTGTTTTTCTCTGAGTTTTCATCCCTCAGTACCCCAACTAGCATCTAGCATCTTGGATGGTCATGAAAGGAGACATGCTTCTAGCATAGTGAAATTAAGAACATTTTGGTTCCTTGCTTGCGCTTCTTAAAGCTTTCACCAAGGCCCTGACAAGACTGCATATTTCAGCTTTCCTTCCTCCCTGTTCCATCAGTCAGTCATTCCATATTATTTACTAGGAGTCAGTATTTTATAATCAGTGACAGAACTAGTCTTTGGCATAGTTTATCCTTGCCACGCCTTTTGTTAGCTCCTGTGGCTCAATGTGACTAGGACACTGGCCATTTTTTTTAGGTGCTTCTCAAATATATTTCAAGGACCACCTGCATCAGAATCATCTGGGGGCTTTGCTAAAAGTACGGGTATCTAAAACCCATTCTGGAGCCACACATTGAATCAGAACCTGTCTTTATGAGTTTAGAATTTTAAGGCTAACAGTAATGATAGGGGCTAATCCAGATCTGCGAGTCACAATCCAGGCAACTTTAAAAAAATCGGAATGCATAGATCTCATCCCCAAGTTTCCCAGTTAAATGGCCTTGTGTATTTTAATCATGCAGCTGATGGTAACAACCAGAAATGTGCTGTAGAAGTTGAAATGTAAGAATGGAGATTGGTATTGACAGAGAACCATTACTTTCAATGAATTCGTGAAAGTCCATGGATCTATCTTCATTTATAAATTCAGAACCCAGATCCTTCTCTGAAATACAAAGCCACATTAAGCTTATAGAGACTGAGCTATAAATAAGAATTTGCTTAATCACAATTAGAATTATCATTGTTACTAGGATCAGCATGAATAAGGCAGTCTTACCTTACTGGCTGCCATGGAAAGAAAACTTATTGTAAGTTTCCTCTTGAACCTGGAGTCAGACTAAAGAAAGTTATTTGAATAAAAATGATGAATATATACTTAAGACTTATCTGTCATGAACAATTCTAAACATTTCATCTGTATTATCTCAATCCTACTCAGTAACCCTTTGTGCTAGTATTATTAGCTCTAATTTCTAGATGAGAAAAAGATAGGAAAACGGATCCTATGTAACGTGTTGAATATGACAGAGCCACCAAAAAGGTAGAGCTGAAATTCCTGGGCTGTATGACTTAGTTATTTGTAAAAAAAGAAAGAAGCTACTATATAACTTAAGAGTTCGCTGGGCTTTAGCATCTAAGTAAGCAATCAGGTGGGGCCAGCATAGCTCCTAGTTGGTGAAGAAGAAAGAAATGTGCAAACTGCCATTCACATGGATAGGATGCTTTCAAGTCATGTGTAGCTACAATGAATAGCCCCTGGGTGGATCAAGAGTGATATCGTGGTCAGAACCTTGTGGTTTGTCTAAATTACCTCTCCAGAACTGTGATTAAGTGAAAGATGTACAGAATCAGAGTCTGCTCTCAAAGTTGCTTTTGGAAAAATGAATCACAGTTTATAGAAACAGCTAGTATAAATATTAATATATAATAATAGGGGCATATCTAAATATATTAGGTGAGTATGCATATATCAGTTTCTTGCATGTCCCCAAGTCCTTAGGTCACTTTGACTCAGAAAATTTGAGTGAAATTGGCTTAAACTTCCACTAGCTCCAACTCAAGCATATTTTCTGTTATTGGGGGGATTTTTGTGGAGCTTACATTTCTCCTGTGACTCTGTTCTGAGTCTCTGCATCTACTGAATGCCCAATCATTACTCTGAGTTTTATTTCCTAAGCACAGTGCCAACTTAGGTCACCCTGCTGGTTATGCCCTGGATTTTTTTAATCCCAGAAGTCCCACTGGCTCTAGGCTGTGTTTTTAGGAGACTTTGCTGTAGGTTTAGGCAATGGAGTTGTGTTATGGGACAAAAATGTTAGATATCCCTAGTATTGAAACTCCCTCAATCATTATTTTTTTCTAAAAATATAGTTCTCCTTTTTAACTTAAGCTTCTGTACCTTACTGTATGAGAAATGGGGTTATTTATAAGTGTACAAATTCATCCCCAAACGGCAGGTACACACTAGTAAGTCATATTTCTGGCTTTCTGTTTTCCTCAGTTAGTCGGCTAGGAACTATTAGATTGTTAGCTACTATTGAAATGTAACCCTTACTCTCTCAGAAAGGAAAAGTGAATGGCCCTCTCATCTATGAAATAAATGTCTGCCGCCAGCAGTCCCTGAAAACCCCTCAGCATAAACAACCCTTACCTCTTTTATGGTGGTGAATCCAGCAGATGGATGGCACAGTGGCAGTGTGTGGTATTGCAGTTGATACTATAGGATTCTTTTAAGTAGGAGTGCAACTGTAACTCCACAATGGTGGTGGTGTTACTGTTCTCTGGAAGGTATATGTGAGAATTATCTAAATTGCTGAGCATGGGAAACTTTAGTCATAAAAACTTTAGCTCTAGTCATAAAAACATGGTATATCCTTGAGTTGATATCTTTCAGAAAACAACCCTTTCCAATGCTTACATAAGCATTGTTTGCATCTTGCAGGTTATAGTTTACCAGATTTTGCATATTTGGTCAAAAAATAAAAATAAAAATATTCCCCTGTGATGAAAAGTAACCACTGCTTTATGGAATACAAATTAACAAACCAGTATAGAAGAAAACTGGTTTCACATAAGATGTGACCACTGCTATAATCAAGATGACAACAGTGAATGAAGTTTGCTTGCATGAATCTAATAATCCATGGAAAATTTTAATAGTTGCCTAAGATTGATGGTAAACCTAACAGCAGCACTGTTTTAGATTGTCATGTGTTTTTAAAGACATAGCTATTAGAGCTCTGTTTATTTTCCCAAAGCCTTTTGCCTCGTGTCCATTAACACTGCCAAGGTGCACATTACTGTGAGCTGGATTTGTTATGCTAATCCAGAAAACACTGGTTGAGATTGATAGAAATCTGTAACACAAGCAGAAAGCTTAATTAACAACACCTATATGCTAATAGTAAATTTGACATAGAATAGTTGCAAAACTAAATAGTTATGGTCATAACATGTACCAGTCTTTACCTAGTGATAGGCTAAGAGGAAAATATGGCAAATTTCAAATACAAAAGTAGTGTTTTATTGGTAACACCATTTTCTTTAGCAATACCTAAAGTGTTACTCTGACTCTGCCAGATACAAAGCTGGCAATTGAATGATTTGCTCTAAATTCTCATTAGGCAAGCCATCATCTACTGCAAGGTGACATCTCAGCTATCTAGGTGATCCAGTGTGGGACTGGAGGAAGATGAAGGCATCTGCTCATCAGTGTCTATGTACAGTTGGACCACACTGAACACCTGGAGACACCACTCCCTTGTCCTTAGGGAGCTTACATTCTACTTGGGAGATGCAATTAAGAAACAATGAAACAACATGAGATGAATAAAGAAAAAATTGTGTTGTATGAAACATGAGAAAATATCTAAACATTCTGAGAAGCAGGAAGGTTAGGAGGAGATATGTGACAACATTTTAGTGGCTTTCTTGAATCAACAACTGCATGAACAAGTAGATTTTACCGTTAACTATTACCTGCACCCTACCTCAAATCTCTTCAATAGAAACCTAGATAGAACTTGAGTCCTACTTGGATACTTCCAAATTCTAAGTTCTTTGCCTGTGCGGGTAATGACTCCTAATAAGATAGATTTCCCTACCTGTAGGAAACTGGGAGAATGGACCAGAAAAAGATAAAATCTGGTTTAAATTGTGTGTAGAGGTTCTAGTGGTCAGAATTCACTCCACAGTGGCTATTTAAGGACTCTAAAGTTTGCTCTTTGTTATCTGTTATTTTATTAGGCTGAAGGATCAATTTCTATCTTTAAGGAAATCTATGATTTTATTATCTTTGTCCTAATTCCACACCAACTCTGTGTGTGCATGTGTTTGTGTGTGTGTGTGTGTGTGTGTATAAATGTGTGTATAAAACAGTAGTTCAAACCTTTAGCATGCATAAGAATTACCTGGTTGATGGGGGGAGCTTTTGAAAACAGCTTGCTGGGTCCCACTGCCAGGGTTTCTGATTTAATCGGTCTGGACTGGGAACCAAATATTTGCATTTCTAACAGGTTACCAGACAATGCTGACACTGCTGACCCAGGGACCACACTTTTAAGAGTCATCAATATGACACATAAAGCCCATGGTGAATCACAGTGGCTTTATTAAAAAGTAAATCATTTAAATGCAGTATCTAAGGCAGTCTTAAAGAAGAAAGGGGGTACTGAAATGTTGCCAAATGAGTGTGTCTTAGTCTGTTCAGACTGCTATAGCAAAATACCATAAGCTGGTTACTAAGAAAGAACAAGAATTTATTTCTCATAGTTCTAGAGGCTGGAAAGTCCAAGATTAAGGCAGTTTTGGTGCCTGGTAAGGTCCTGTTTACTGGCTCATATATGGCACCCCTTGCCATGTCCTCACATGGTGGAAAGGGCAAGGAGTCTCTCATGGGACTTTTTTCATAAGGGAGTTAACACCATTGATGAAGGTTTTGTCCTCATGACCTAATTACCTCCCAAAGGCTTCACTCCTAACACCATCAACTTGGGTGTTAGGATTTCCACATATGAGTTTCAGGGGGACACAAATATTGTGACCATAGCAAGATGTGTGTTTTAATAGCCCATGACACTCACCCTGTGCTGGCCTTGAAATTTTGCAGTGTCGGGTTGGGAGGGTAGACTGAGTGTATGGGTTGATAAAGCTTTGGGGGTTTGTTTAGTTCATCTATTAGAGTAGACTCCCTATGCTTGATGCCTTTTAAAATTCTTGCTCAAAATATTGCAAAACAGCTGGCTCAACTCATTCCACCTGACTTTCTCTTTCACAAGCTCTGACCCATTCCAAACAGGATTTTTCACTTCTCTCAGTAAGCTCGCTGGCTTTGTTTGGCTTGTTAGATGGCAAACTCCCTTGAGTTTTCTTCCCTTGAAGAAGAAACTCCCTTAATTTTTGTTTGGACTGCTGGTCAGCTAATCCTTACAGTTTTAATTATTGCTCAGGAAATCTGGGTCCTTGTGCATCTCCAGTTTTAACTTCCTACAGAGACCTTTCCTTGCAAAATACTATTACAATGCAAAAGGATGTTAGTACTTTCATCAATTATTTTAAAAATACTTGCACACACATGCACACAAACACAACAAAACCATTCTTAAAAACATCTTACTATTCCATAGTCATAGTTGTATTTGTGAAATAAGCCTTGTATTCAATTATATTGTGCAGCATCCTGATCACTATAATAGATGAAATGTGTTACTATTGTTCTCTACTACTTGTATAGTAGTAGAGAACAGATTAGAGATTAGAATGTCTTGTAAACAACAAATGCTGTCCCAAAACCACCTTGGCGGCCTTACCAAAAGGAAAGATTCTGCCATTTTCTTCTAACCAGGTCCCCGTGATATATTTCATATTCTTCGGTCGAACTCGGCTCTTATCCTCTTTCTTTTGTCTTAGGATCATGATGTGCTTGTGGAACATTAAAATTGAAAGAAGCAGAGGTATCATTTAGCCCCACCCTTTTATTTAAGAGAGAAGTTAGACAGACTGCTCAAGGTCAAACACTAAATTAGTCACACAGAAAATGACTAAGGGTCAAGATCTTTTAGCCAATCCTTTTCTATAACCAATGTTAACTAACACAGTGAATCTCAGTCATCCCCGTAACTGTTGGATAAGATTAACCAAAGCAGCAGCTGCTGGTCAAAAACTTGTTGGAACTTCTTAAGCTGAAGCTGCCCGAAATTTCTTTAATACTCTTAAATGCCTTCAGTGTTTAAAATTTTTTTATTTTCAGATAATTATAGATTCACATGCAGTTGCAGTAAATAATACAGAGGTCCCATGAACTTGTCACCCAATTTACCCAATGGTAACAGCTTGCAAAACTGTGATAAAATATCGTAATGAGAAAATTGAGATGGGCATAATTCATAGACCTTATTCAGATTTAACAAGTTTTATATACACATGTGTGTGTGTGTATTTAGGTGCATGCAATTTTATCTCATATGTAGCTTTGCATAAATATCACTAAAATCAAGATAGAGAACAGTTCCATAGTTCTGCCCTTTTATAGTCATGCTCATTTCTCTTCCCGTCTCCATCCCTCCATCCCTAACCTCTGACAACCTGTAATCTCTTCATCTCTATAATTTTATCATTGCAAAAATGTTATATAAATGGAATTTTACTATATGTAAAACCTTTTGAGATTTTTTAAAATTCAGGATAATTTCCTTGAGTTCCATCCACCTTGCCCCATGTCCATAGTTCATTCCTTTTAATTTCTGAGTAGTATTCCAAGGTATGGATATACCACATTTTGTTTAACCATTCACCTGTTAAAGGACATCTCAGTTTTTTCCAGTTTTTGAATATTGTAAGTAAATATGCTATGAACATCTGTGAATAGGTTTGTGTGAAAGTAAACTTTCATTTCTCTGGGATAAATGCCCAACAGTGAGACTGCTGGATGTTTAGTTTTGTAAGAAACTGCAAGCTATATTTCAGAATGGATGTGCCAGTTTACATTCCCATAAACAATGCGTGAGAGATTAAGCTTCTCTGCGTTTGCCAGCGTTTAGCGTTAACACTATGTTTTATGTTATATATTCTGATACATGTGTAGTAGTATCTCCTCATGGTTTTACTGTTTCCTTAATGACTAATGATGTTGAACATCTTTTCATGTGCTTATTTGCCATCTGTGTAACCCCTTTTTTGAAATGTCTCTTCATATCTTTTGCCCATTTTCTAATTGGATTGTTTGTCTTTTTACTGGTACGTTTTGAGAGTCCATTACATATTCTATATGTTGGATTTGTGGTTTGCAAATAGTTTCTTTCAGTATGTATCTTGTCTTTTATTCTTGTTATCTAAGTCTTTCACAGAGCAAATAGTTTTAATTTTGGTGAGGACCATTTGATAAGAACCCATTTTTATTTTAATGGCTTGTGCTTTTGGTATCAAGTTTAAGAATTCTTTCCCTAAATCTCTATCCTGAAGATTTTCTCTTTTTTTCCCTAAAAGTTTCATTATTTTACATTTAAGTCTATGATCTATTTGGAGTTAATTTTTGTATAAGGTCTGAGGTTTAGGTTGAGGCTTATTGTTTTGCCTATGAATGTCCAGTTGCTCCAACAAAAATGTTTTCAATTTTGACTTATTGTTTTTTTTTAATTTGGCAAACTTTTTATTGTGTGTGAGAAGCGGCTATGTGTGAGACACTGTTAGGTAGTAAAGATAGGAATATTAATAGAATGCAGCACTGGAAATATCTCCTGGTATAGTTGGGGAGGTACATATAGAAATATTTTCAGAATTGCAGGTTAAATTATAATATAGAAGAATGCACAGAGGAAAAGGACTTGAATGATACAAGTGGATGCAGGCAGAGTAGGTGTAAGCCATTGCTATAGCTTCATGAGAGATAATTAAAGCAGGAGCTTACAGACAGAAAGGAGTGAATAGATCTGAGGAATATTTATCAGAGACTTGCAGGGAATGGTTTAGTGAGAAGGAAGAGTCAAAGGTAAACAGAGTGGATGGTGATGTTATCCAAAAGGATAAAACAAGGAACAGGTTTGGATTGAAGATAATGATTTTGTTTTAAACTTCTTGAGTTTGAGAAAGCCATTAAACATCCAGGAGGAAGTGTCCTAGTAATAGTTTTCCAATATGAAGCTAAAGCTTGTGGGAGAATTTCATGGCAGACAATTTTTGAAAATTGCCAGAAATCGCTTAGAGCTAAGGAAAGATGTTACAAATTTAGGCTGTACTGTTTTAAGTCAAAAACAGAAATCATAAAACTCTAGAAGGAAACATTAAGGATTAATGTAAAAGTTGTGAGCTTTGGTGCACTTCAGGTATGAATCTGAAATAGAGTGATTCTGATTACAAACTTCATTAGATAAATAAATAAATAACTCTTCTGAGCCACAATTTCGTCGTCTCTGAAGTGGGCGTATTCATGGCCCTAGAGCTTTTGGGATTGCATTGAGGATCAAATGAGATGACAAGCCTAAAATTCTTGGCCTGTAATGAAGGTTTAGCACGTGTTAGTTCCTTTGTTCCTACAAGATACTTTTGAGATTATTTACTATAATGTTTTACAAGCTACTTTTTTTAAAGGAAGGGAACTCTTTTTTCAAGTGAAGTCTCATACAGAACTGGAAAACGGTTAAAAGCAAAGCAGTCTCCTCTTTACCCAAGTTTTCAATTGAAGCAACAATGTGGCAACATAGGACTCTCGTAAATCACGAAGATAATAAGATCGTCCATTTAAAGTTAAGAATACTGTGATCTAAGAAGGTAAAGAAGGTTTTCTCAAGTCACATGATTTGCTGGAGGCACACCCAGGTTTAAGTCCTTGGTTATCTCATCCCTTTTTCATATTCTTTCTGAAATACCATAGTACCCATAACTCACATTATAATGTTTACTTGCATAGGTGACTGTAGTTATAGTTCTAGAAGAAGCTGATATCTTAAATGTTCTTTGAGGTACAGTGGCATTTCTGTGATTTGTGGCCTCCAATGCATCCTTCTGAAAAAGCCTCTTTTTGATAGGTACCTTCTGATATATTTAAGAAATGAGCTTTGTGGGCCCACTTGATATAAAAGACAATCATGATACTTTTTGTGGCCTGCTCTCTTAACAGCCAGTGCTGACAAACATTTCCCATTTTAGTTTAGAAGACTGTGTCCTTGGGTGGCGGTTTCAAACATGCAGTTATCCAAGGAACACTTTTAAATAATAGATTCTGGGATGGATCCTTGAAGACTGAGTCAGTTGATCCAAAGTGGATCTTTACCATCTCATTTTTAAAATCTTCCCAGGGCCAGACACAGTGACTCATGCCTGTAATCCCAGCGCTTTGAGAGGCAGAAGTGGGTGGATCACCTGAGGTCAGGAGTTCGAGACCAGCCTGGCCAACATGGCAAAACCCTGTCTCTACTAAAAATACAAAAAAAAATAAATAAATAAATAGCTGGGCGTGGTAGCATGTACCTGTAATCCCAGCTACTAGGGAGACTGAGGCAGGAGAGGATCCCGGGAGGCAGAGGTTGCAGTGAGCCGAGATCTTGCCACTGCGCTCCAGCCTGGGCAACAAGAGCAAAAACCCCATCTAAAAAAAAAAAAAAAAAAAAAATCTTTCCAGGTGAGGCTGGAACATTTGAGAACTCTTTCTCTATTGTTTATCTCAGGCCTCTTGAAGTTTTAATTGTTGTTCTCCTGCCATTTCCTTCCTTGGTAACTACTGCTTTTGAACACTTCATAGTTTTCCTCAGATTTTCTCTCTAGTTCAGAACTAGAACATGTGCTGATAGATGTTTTAAACAATTCCTACCCTATCTGAGTCCCGCTGCTCCCATATATCAAATTCCTTCATAAAGCAACATCTTAGAGGCAAAAGATGGTGTCAGTTTGGTAGTAACAATAACAACCACAACATAAAAGCCATCACTTATTGAGCATTCACTAGGTGACAGATGTGTCTTTAGTGTTTGGACTGTATTTTCTGGTGATAGAAGTCTCAGCCATAGACTTTTATTTACAGCTGCTTACTCAATATTTCAAACAGAACTCTTGATTACTCCTTTTCCTGATATATGCTCCTCCTCCAGGCTTCCCTCATCTCAGTATGTTTCCAGCAGTCATCCAATGCTGAGTAGGTGTTATTCTTGTCCCCCATTTCCCCTGACACTTCATAACCAATCCATCAGTAAGTTCTGTCAGCTGTGCCCTCAAAATATATCCCAATCTAACCACTTCTTACTGACTCCACCAAGAGCCGTTCAATCCAAGTCACTATTATATTATTTTGGTAGCTGGATGACTGTATTCTCTGCTCCTACTTTGGTTTCCATGGCTAGTCCTTCAGAATGAACCAAGAATAATCATATAAAAGTATAAAGCAGAGATAATATCATTCATTGACCTAAAATGTTCGTCATGTCCCATCACACTTAGGTTAAACATCAGTTCCCTTGCAAAACATGACTTGTAAGTCCTAGATGACCTTGCTTGGACCTCCCTCTCTAGCCTCATCTCATATTACTCTATTCCTTGCCTTCCATCCCTCTGCTTCACTGCTGTTCTCTGAGTAAGCCAACCTTTTGCCCAGCTCAGGACCACTGCACTTGCTCTGACCCGTACCTGGAACACTTACTCCAGATCTCCGTGCCTTTCTCTCTCACTTCACACAGGTCTCTGTTCACATATCCTCAGTGATGCCTTCTCTACCGTTCTGCCTAATACAGCACCTTGTCTCTCTCTATCCACTTTTCCTGCTTTACTTTTCCTTACAGCCTTTTTTACTACCTGACATTGAAGCATACATGTATTGGGGCTGTTCATTGTCTTTCTCCCCCACTACAATGTAAGCTGCACAAGGGAAGGAATTTTTATCTGTTTCTTGTTCTCTTTTGTATCCCTAGCACCTGGCACAGAGCTGAGGCTCATTAAGTATTTGTTGAATGAATGAATTAGTAACTATAGCAGTTGTCACTCTCCTGGGTTCTTCTGCAGCAGTGCCTTTGATGCTTGTGCGTGAAATTCCTAAAAATTTAGATGGCATGTCTTGATCTCTGTCAGTCACTTTATTCAGGATCTTGTTTGCCTTTTGTAGCTGCACTTTAATATTTATAAAGAACTGAGCCGTGCCTAGATAAGTTTAGTCCTTAAAATATTTCACTGTTATCCCTTTATTATAAAGTCCTGGGCTTTGCATCCTGTCCTTGGCTTTGGGGCTCTCAGATTTAGGTTGAAAGAGGGCTATAAAGAGGGCATGCTATATTGGGTCGACAGTGACCCTAAAGACAGGGGAATACTCTGAGTACATGTATTGTCTCTTCTAGACCTTTATAGAACTGTATGAGAGAGGGAAATGCACTTTTATGTGGGATGATAAAATGCTCACACTGGGACTTTCAAGCTAACATTGCTTCTTACCTCTCACACTAATAATAGATAAATGGATCATTTTCCTCCTCCCTTTGTCCGTGGCCTCCTTGTCCACTCTGAGCCATTTCCTACAGGAAGTTTTGCATGTGTTCTATGTTCACTGATGCCTGAAATATTAGTGCAGCTCTTCCCTCTTTTTATTCATGCTAGGAGCATTTGTTTTATGACATATGAGAGCCAACAAGTGTGGTCAAGTGCAAATAGACCCATATGTATGTTGGGTGGAAGGGCTCCTTGCAGAAAGCTAGCTCTCACCACAGTATACCCACACACAGACCCTTAGAAGGCTGGCAGCTCTGCTGAAGTAAGATGGACCAGCTTGCCAATGGGCACTTTGCCATCAGAGCAGATGGGCCCAAGCAGGGGCAGGCAGCAGAGCACGCATGTCTGTTCTGGACACATGCACATATTTATCATTCGTGTCTTTCATTTGCAGGAGACAAATTCTTGAACAGAAAGGCTGAGTTATAAACTGAGAGTCAAGAAAGATGAGTTTTCAGCCCCTAATTAAAACATTCAAGCAAAGAAATCAGTGTTTCAGTGCCACTTTAGAAAACTTGTGAAGTAACTTGTTAGAGAACCTCTTAACTCCCAGGTCACTCTTCACTAAAGGGGATGCTGTGTCTTGCTTAAGCAGTTTTTCACTTGTAAATCATGAGGTAACCTAATATTTTCAAAAAAAAAAAAAAAAGACCAGAGATGTAGGAGAATCACTGTATGCAATGAAATTATTTTTACCAATATACTCCTTTTTATAAAATATTATTAAAATTTTTTCCAAAACTATTCTCTTTTTAATTTTCTTGTTTTAATAAAATGAGAACTAAATTTAATTTCTTTTCCTGCTAACTGCTGAAGGTGACTATATGGAGACAGGACTCAGCTTGTAGTACAGGCAAAAACATTTACACCTTGAAAATCTACTTTAATATCACCTGTGTAATGTTCCATTTGCCCGAGTGGAAAATCAGAAAAAGATTAGAATAATAATAATTATTTAAAAATGTGCAAATTACCTTAGATAATTTATAAGCATCATGTCCATCTAAATTATAAAAGAAAACCTCTCACAAACCCTACATAAGATTCACAGGTATTTTCTAATAATATTTCACATTTATATTTCACCTTGCACTTGCCACAGTTTTCATATATATTAACTCCTTTGAACCTCTCCATAACCTTGTGAGGTAAGTAAGGCAGGCCTGTTGGTCTCTCTGCAGTTGAGGAAACTAAAGATTGTGCAGATAAAATGACTCGAGCTCAAACTTCAAGATCATTTGTCTTTTATTATATTAATTTTAATTTGAAGGCTATTTTATAATAAGACAATATCTAGTGATGGCTTTTAATATCAAATGATCATAGTCTTACAATCTTGCTTTCTGGTTTTGATTTTGCTAATTAAATCTGGCAATGAAGACTTTAGGGAAACTCTTATGTTTCAAGTGTTTTGGACATTGATGGAAATTCAGCATTTGAGGGCTGCTGGTTGACTTCTCTTTATGTTTTTGACAACAGTAAAGTCCTCTAGGGATTTGAGTAGGTCACTGTGTTGCCTAGTGTGTGTTAAATTATTGAGTAAACATGAAGAATGAAGATGGTTGTTCCTGATCTTTAGTTTATTCTCTATGGTTTCTCTTAGAGATCTTAAAACAGTATTACTGCTCTTCAAAAGCTGTGAGTTGGACCATATTACACATAAACACAAATACGGACTTTTGTGTATTAATAAAATAACAGCAATAAATAGAACTCTATAGTAGTAAATTGCTGTGCACCTTTGTATGAAAATATAATTTAAAATTATAAAAGTATTTTATAATTTTGTACTACTTTGCATGTGATTTTTTCCCAACTGGAAATGCTATGTTCTTATTTTGACATGCTACAAACAGTGTGTGATAATTACTATTTATATTTACCATTAAAAATTACAGATTTTTGCCTTTGGACATGAGGCTGATAATGAAATTTTCCAGTCTTAAGAACCAATCAAAAAATCTTTTGGAAGCCAACTCCCTTAAAGAAACCTAGAAAACCACTCTCCTCATAAAGCTTGGTAGGATATCATCTGACTTCTATTATAAATAGCCTGTTTGAAGAGATAAGAGTGAGTTAAATTACAAACTGTTTTCCAAGTAATTGATACCCATTACTGGATTTGGACAGAGCAAAATTATTTTTTCTGGTGGCTAGTGCTGTGGTGTGCAAACACAGTATGTCTTTTCTGTTGTCAGAGACTTGCAGAGAAATTATAATTTTTAAAACTTTGTAGAGACATGAGAGAGTTTTTTTAAAGGTTTATATGTTTCTGAATATCTAAAAGAAAAATATTCCTGGAAGCTGTGACAACCCAAACATTTGTGTCCGACTGATAGAGGACTAAATGTAATCACTTGTGCAGAAAACCAAGCACTTAAAAGCAAGTGAGTTTGGGGCATACTGGATCTGTACATAAAAGGTGAATTATTTAGCATGGATTGGATGAAAACTGAATTTCTAAAACCCACTAATTCCTTAATTCTGCTTTGAGATCATAAAAGGGGAACAATATTCAAAACAAATCTGAAAGAAATCAAATTTTTGAAAGAAATCAGAAGTATGTGTTCTTTAGAGTACATGTGGAAGTGATCATTCATATGGGGACTGAGATGAAGTTCTTTGTTGTTCAACCTTGGAAAGTCTCCATGACTCCCAAAGAATAATGAGCAAAGAGGGAGTGAGTAAGTACTCCACTCTCTAGGACATCAGGTGCCCCAGAGGTTCAGGGAGATCCACAGTAATTGTTTCTGGCCTGCAAAATCAGGGGAAAATATGCTGAACAACCAGGGCAGAGGTGCCATTCCTCTGCTACCATTCCTTTCTCCACTACCCTTCAGACTCTTCTATCTCTCACTGGGCTTTCTCTCACACTGTCTCTCCTCCAGCTTTAATTCTTCCTTTGCCCTCTGCTGCCCTTTCAGCTCCTTCTATCTGAGCCCCACAGTTCATCAGTACCTGTGTTATACTATTGTGATTGTGATTTATCCCTGCTGGAGGAAATATTGAGATCTTTGGTTCATAGGTTTTGAAAATGCATTGTAAGACCAGAGGTTTTTGTTTGTCCCTCAGGTTTTTCTCTTAAAGGAGGGCGTATTCCACAATAGATTGTTTTATAGTGGGAAGTTCCACAATTCAAGTAAAACTACTCCTCTGACACTGAGTGGTAGAACTAGAAATAAATAATTCCTCAATTATTTTATTGACCCAGAAAGATTCAATAGGTTTTCCAGGAATCCAAAGAGAATGTGACCTATTTGGACATAATGAAAACACAGAAATTGATTGGCTACTCAGGGTATCTTCTAGGAATTTTAAATTATCCACAAATCTGTCTTCTCATTCATATATTTACCCTGGCTTTGAATAGATTGGTATCATTTCCACATCACAAAACCGAAACGGGGCTCAAGTCCCGGGGCACTGTTACCTAGCTCAGTGCTGTCTTGTAGGTTACTCAGTGTCCTAGAATTATAAGGGCAGGGTACATCCCTGAACTCATCACTCTTTCGGAACACGAAGCTATGGTCTTTAGCAGAATATTTGACAGTAGAAAGGAGTGACTGGTGCTACATGATAAAGCAGCATGGCCATGTGTGTTCTGGGTAGAAATCAAAGATCCATTATTCACTCGGGCTTTTGCTATTAGGCTCTTGAAAGATTAGCAAAATTTCATAAAATGTTGTTTCACTCAGATGAAGTTGGAGACTTAAAGAGAAATAGTTGTGATTTAATGACTTTTTTGTCTTCTGGAGTATGCTGTCCTTACACTTTTCAGACTAAGATTAATTAATTTAAAAATAAAACATTCTTAGGAGTTCAGTATCATCGTTAGGAGTAGGGATTCTAGACCCACATTGACTGATGTCAGATATTAGTCTCAATTGCATGTTTTTGGGCAATTAGCTTCAAACATTATTATGTGTGAAAATAGGGATAATGATGGTACCTCCATCAAGGGTTTTGGTGAGTATATGTATACTAAATATAAAATACTGATAACAGTTCCTAGCACATATTACACTAAGTATTACCTATTACTGTTACTAGAATTAATCAATAACAGAAAACGGCCATATCCCTATACTTACATAATCAAATAAATATTAATTATAATAATAGGAATAAGTAAAATTATGGTTTGGTGGAACTATATTTCATAGAGGGAGTCAGTTTTATGCAAATAAGATCTGACTACCCCCAGCATAAGAAGTTGACCCTTCTGTTGTTTAAGAAGGCGTGATTTGTGTTTTTCACTCGTTCTCAAAATTTTGATGTTTTCTCAATGAGCAAGAGAGATGAGAAGCCATTTTTATGGAGGCTATTACTTTTTTTCAGTCTACGTTTTTATTTAAAGCTGGAACACATTTTGCAAGTGTATTTGGTTTTCATCTGTAAGAGGTGCGGGGAAGAATTTTCAATGCTGTGATTTGTTGGTTCCACTAGTAAGGAACATACACTGAAATCTTAGGCAGATCCTCGTGAAAAACTCTCTTTGCTTTCCAGGCTATTTTTCTCAGGTTTGATATTTTTTAAGCATTTGACCATCCTTTTCTTCCCACTCTGTTGTCTCTCTACAACTGTCCTTTCTGTAACACCTTAAACCTCCTTTACCTCATGTGCGAACACACAGGTATATGTGTGCATGGAAATGTGCAGTACGTGTGTTTCCATACTTGGATCTAGTAGGTAAGATCTCTCTGCTAAAGGAGTGCAACAGTAAAACACATTAGACTGGAGCTCAAAAGGTCATTTAGTCAAATCCTTTTATCTCAAGTCATACCTCCCACAAACCAAAGAGAACTGCCTGCTCATCAAGAAATAGATTTCCTATCTTCCCTTTGTCCCATACAAAAGCATATTTTAGTGGTTCACCAGATGCTGCCAAAAGTTAATAAAGAATGGCATTTTAATAGTAGACATTCCAGATATAGACAGAAACTTCAGCAAAATGAGACAATGTTTCATTTTGTTTTTATTCAAGTCCCTGTGCTTCCTACAGGGAAGGTGAAATTATTTAGGTTGCAAAACAAATCTGTATTTAGAGTTCCAAAATATGTTGAGATATCACTGAAGACATTGTTACTCGTTTAATGTTTCCAGTTTTGTTACTTGTATATTTGATCTACGATTTTTTAGAGTTATTTGTATTCTACAGAACAAAAATGAAAGCTAGAGAAGCAGTTCTGTGGAGGTGAGTGCCTGGTTCAAGGTCAGAGAAAATCATTGGTAAGACGAGTTTTCAGTTATTAAACTGTTACTTAAACCACTAAGCCATGATAAATGAGTCCAGATACTGCAGTTAGGTAAAATCCCAAGCATTGCTTGAACCTGTATCAAGCTCAATAAAGTCACCTATTTGGGGAAATTCTCTATGAATTGCTTCTTAAAGTGAAATTACTTACACCTCTATTGTCCATTGAAAGTGCTTTTATGCCCAGCATTTAGCAAAGGACCGCAGCATCAGTTTTTTTCTCTTTTTGGAGTACACAATGTTAATATACTTGTTACTATGGTTGATTTATTATTTAATTCTATTTTTGTATCTTATTTTAATGAGTTAGAGTCTCCATACTCCTGTTTTAAAAACTCCATCTGTTTCTAATACATGGCTGCTATGAAGGCATGCCCTTGAAACCTGGATTTCCTGTACAACTATTATGCATTGTGCAGGACCTTGAAGTTAGACAGTTGACTGGACTCAAGGAACTTCTGCCAAATCTATTAGAATTAATTGTTAAAGTTACTTGGAACTGAAGAAGAGAATAACTTCATGGCTTGGAGCTTGTTCCATTAAAAAATTCTAGAATTGTCACCTCAACTGGTAGTGCCTTCTACAATCATGGGTTATTCCTATTAGCTCATGCAAGAGGGTATGGCTACAAAACAAAGCATGGGAATTGCAGTAAAAAGAAGCCAAAGAGGTAGTGACCTATGATTTTCACCTTCAGCAATGCATGTATATATATACAGACACACACACACACACACACACACATATTTTTTTTCCGACTTAAATAAGGCTAATCAAATGATGATATACTCTGGATAACTGTGTGTTAGGTTGAAATGCTTTCTAAAAAGGGGGGAAAAAAAACTATCCAGAACTAATGCACTAGTGGCATGTTTCACAATTGGCTCAAGCTTCTGGGGCACAGGACCTGCTAAGTTGTCTAGAAAAAAAAAATGCCTTTCCTTCATTGGGCTTTTTTTTAACCCCTAAATCAAATCACTAATTGTCTAAATACTTCTGTTTTTTAAACACAGGCCTACGTTTTCCTAGAAAATTGGAAAATAGATAATTTGACTTGAACTTAAACTTACAGTCGAAAATTTGCCATATTTACATAGTTGATACCAGTAGCATAATTTATGTTTTCACATCCAATACCTAATTCCAACCCAACTGACTCACCTGACCCTGCTCTATAGGTTGTAAATGTTACAGATTATTTTTTCTGATCTCCCTTATAAGTATGGGTGACAGTGTGACTCAGGCATAGCCATTGAGATGTAGGTGGCTGTCCACTGGCCCTGCCTCTGCCCCTATTCCTTTCATTTTTTTTCTAATAAACAGCAAAATTAGTGGAGCTGCACAGCCATTATGTTAACATGAGGAAAAGACCTAACGAATATAAGAGACATTAAGTCCAACTTGTTTGAGCAACAGAAACCATTCTAGTGACTGCTTACTTTTAGAATTCTTGTTATATTAGAACTCTATATATTTATATAGGCTGAGATATGCTCTGCCTTTTATCCTAGTACATATCATGGTATAACTTCTTTATTAGAATAATTGATTAAGTCATTCATTATGATACAGTATATGATTGAAGTCAGTGTATAATATGGCAAGGTAAACTAAAATTTTAATAAAAAGAAATATAAGTTAAAGACAATATAATGGTAGAAGAGTAAAATAAAGCCAAAAGAACACAAAAATATGTCTAAAAGATTTATATATATTCTTCAAGATCAAACAAAGATTTGCCTCAAGATTTCCAGCATCCAGTGCAAAGGGGAAGACAAGATGAATTATACAATTTGCAGTGTCCATAAGAGAATAACAAACAGATCAGTTGCTTAGCAGAAGGCCGACTGCTACTGACTAGGAAATGATAAGAGACGTTTTCCCCATGGATAGTCACAAAGTGGTTATTGTGGACTGTAATGAGCAAAATCTGTGTAACCATTGTCATACAGTTACATTTTTATACTTTTTTTATACTGTCTCTTCATATAAGCTGATATTACAGTGTCAAATTGCACGTTAGTAAAAGCAACTTTGTAACTCACCAGTATGATGCAGTACACATTCATGCTTCTCTGAAAGTCTACTTTAATCCAGGGTAGAGCAAAGAGTATTTAGAAAAATGGAATATGAGAATATGCTTCAGAAGTACCTCAGTTCTCTCAACCAAAGTTTTAGTAGTTATTAAGAAACATTGTCATAAAATATTTTCAATACATGTAACTACCGAGGGCTTTCCTAGCTTCTTTGAGTACATGGATATGACAGTGTGTGCCTTTCATTCTATGAGATTATATACGAAAGCCAGAGCTGCGTAGTCCACTGTAAGCCACTTTATCCTTCAGAAAACACTTGGTGGTGATGGCATTTGTACTCCTGCTCACAGCTGATACAGATGAGCTGGTCAGGCAGCCCTCTGTCTGCCCGGACAGAGCAACTCCCACAGTGTTCAGTCAAGGCTGATTCCCAAAATGAGGATGTGAACATCTTCATCAAGGCTAATTTATCCTAACTGGGGACTTTAATGAATGGTGACGCTTTAATAAAAATGGTAAATCTTTTAAAGGGTCCTTTTACTCTTAGTCCTCTCTTTTCATAAATGCTCCGTCATTCTAGATCCCCCTGAAATTTACTATAGTTCTTTTTTCTTCTCCTTCAAGGAAAATAAAATCATTGTGAAATCATTAGCTTATGGTGTGTTCGTCCCGTGGAAATCAGTCTCCAAATCACTTTTAGTGTCTTCTCACAAGTACTTGTCCTTTTCTTTAGTTACTTATCTCCATCCCCAACCCCCGTTTCTCCTTTCTATCATATTATCATACATGGAAAAGCAAAATTAATAATTCTATACTACCACTAACAATAATAGCTAAATTAATGGGGAATTATCAAATGCCAAAATCCATGCTGAGTACTTTCACATTTATCATTTAACCCCTCTAACAATGCTTTAAAGAAGACAGCTATTTTTATCCCAATTTACTCATAGGGAAGAATGCTTGAAGTCACACTAAATAGTAGAGCCAGAATTCACACCAATGCTATCTGATCCAGTTCCTACCATTCTTAACCATTCTGCTAATTTCTAGAAGTCCAGCTGATAAAGTGTAAAACAAAAGTTGTTTATTGCTGTCACCAAGAAAATATCAGGGAATGCTTCTACTAATACATCAGCAGCTTCTTTTCTTCTTCCCCTCTCTCCTCCTCTCTCCACCCAGTTACAATCTACAGGTGCTTCAAGCATCAAATTGGACATTTCTGTGCAGTCATAGAATAGTTGGAACTTAAGATATTTATTTTTCTGGAAAACCATTGATGTGAGGTAGATATGATTACACAGTCACTTAGGTCAAGAGATTTGTCTGAATGGAAACACAATATTGAAAGTGAAAATGGACACATGAGAAACATAGTTTTCCTGGAAATCTCTTACTTTAGTGTATACATTCTGTGTTGTAACCCTGAATATAATTCATGATGCTTTTTTGGAGGCATCATGACCTGACACTATTGAGACAGGTGGAGGACTGATGGTCAGGAGATGTAGATTCGAATCTGTCTCTCATTAGCTGACTGTGTGACTTTAAGCCAATCATTGTTACCTTATGTCTCTCATAGATACATTCAGAACTCTGATAGGGCCTCCTGGTGCATTAGTATTTTGAAGACATAATTACATAAGCTATTTTTTTCCTTTGAAAATTTAAAACTATCTCATAAGTAAATGAAAGCAAAAGTATTTTACTCTTCTTTTGTCTTGCATTTGCTCATCCATTACGCAGTTTATAACTTTCTGTTCTCTTTTTGTTTATTAACTATGACTTCATTCATTGGGCTACATTCTATGTAAATTATTTAACTCTGCAAAGTGGGAACACAAAATATTTAATAAATAAGACTCTGTAGACAGCAAGCACAAGGCAGTGTGAACATCACAGTTAGTTTCTGTCCAGTTTTTTGAAGTCATCTTAAGTTCATTTATTATTCTCTGTCCACTCAGACAGGAATTTTAAACCCTTTCTGACTTTTGGTTTCAAAACAATTTTTAAAGCATCTGAGAAGCCCTGAAACAAAGAGTGATAATACTTTATTTCTACATAATTTTTAAGTGGCCAAACAGAGTTTTTTTGCTTTTATTTCTGTTAAAAAACCCCTTCTTCCGAGTTGAAAAAAAGAACATGAACATCTTCTGCCAAAAGGTTAAATCCTTTAAATAGAGGGCTTTTCAGGGAAGTGCCCAAAGATCATGAAGAATGAAAATGCCTTCTCAACCATTTTAATTTAATTTAATTCAAACAGCATTCACAGAGTACCTCCTAGGTGCTGCCCATTATTGTAAAAGCCCCTTTGGGAATTACAAAGATGAATGAGACATGGCACCCGCCTCCTTTTAGTGCACAGGGCAATGGGAGAGAAAGATGTATGCGTAGATTAGTTTAAAACGGCACACTGGTCAAGGGAGGAAAAATGACATAAATTAATTCTGATGAAGGCATTTTAGTAGACTTCACTGTAGAGGTAGGAGCATTTAACCTGTTTTTTGAAAAATAATAATGGGGAAGAAAGCTGCTCCAGGCTGAGAGAAGTAAATGTGCAAATAAGTGGGAAAAAAGTGCTGGTGCTTGGGCTCTTTTGTGGAACTGTAAAAAGACAAGTCGGCTAGATTATAGAGTGTGGAAAACTGCTCGAAGGCTCAATTGAGATCATTGTATGAAGGGTTGGAATGCCAGATTGCAACTGCAGAATTTGGTATCCACCACTTGCAGTAAGAAGCAATTGAAGTTTGTTGTTTTGTTTTGTTTTGTTTTTTAGCACTTAACACCCGGAAAGAAGTCTTTGTTCTTATACTCCTGTCCCTAGTCCATGCTACTGCCTCTTCTCTAGTCTCATACAATGTTGTGCATATCAACAAAAATAGCATGTATCGCACCGTGTTAAAATCACCAGCTCACCTGGCTACCTCCCTAGTGGGCTGTAAGACCTCTGAGAATGAGAACTCTCTCTCTATATATAGAACTATATATATATAGAACTATATATAGAACTATATATATAGAACTATATATATAGAACTATATATATATAGAACTATATATAGAACTATATATATAGAACTATATATAATATATTTTATATATTATATATATTTTATGTATTTATATATAATATATATAAAGTAGAAACTATATATAAAGTAAATATATATATATAGTAAAACCTATGCATTTACATATATGCATAGAACGAATAGATTTTAAAAATTAGAAGCCATGTGGTCAGGGTTGTGTTTTAGGAAGAGAAGCCTGTTGACCATATATAGGATGGAATTGAAGGTGGAGAGGTGAGGAATGGTTGGATACAGGGAAAGTTTTTGTAGCCCTCCTGGGAGAAAGGAAGAAGGACCTGAAGCACAATGTTGAGGGTGCCATTTGGACAAGATTTGGTAATTTCTTGGGTTTGGGACCAAAGAAGAAGAGATAGGGAGAATGAAGATTTTTTTTTTTTTTTTTTTGAGTTTTCTAGTTTATAAAACTGGAACAGACTATGCTATCAGCTAGGTAGAAAATAGAATAAAAGGAGTATGTTTGAGAGAGACATATGGTAGAGGGAAAGGATGAATTCTGTTTTGGATATAGTGAATCTGGGGTAATCATTGTCAATGGCTACTACAGTATTAAGTATTTATCAGTTACAGAAAGTGAAATCAAAGATAAGCAATGGAATTAAACCATCCAAGTAATCGTTGTTTATTTACCTGTAACATTTGCTGGATGCTTTTCCAGATACTTTATACATGTGTTGGCTCACTTGATCTTTAAATAATACAATAAATTGATCATTATGATTATCTCTCTTTTATGATAAGAACATGGAGGCCAGCAGAGATTATATGATTTGCCCAGGTTCATGCAGTTGTCAAGTGCTGAAGCCAGGATTAAAACCCGCACAGACTAACCCAGGGGCTTGGCTCTTTACGATACCATTAGTGCCATAATGCAGGGGCTTGACTCTTTACGATACCATTAGTGCCATAATGCAGGAATGCAGGACACTTATGCTGGCGAAATAATTTAGGAGACTTTGGGAGATATCAAAAGTAGACTCACTATTTCATTGATCAGAATGCACAGAGTGGGGCTGGGTGCAGTGACTCATGCCTGTAATCTCAGCACTTTGGGAGACCGAGGCGGGTGGACAACCTGAGGTCAGAAGTTCAACACCAGACTGACCAACATGGTAAAACCCTGTCTCTACTAAAAATAAAAAAAAATTAGCTGGGCATGCTGGCGGGTGCCTGTAATCCCAGCTACTTGGGAGGCTGAGGCAGGAGAATCGCTTGAAACTGGGAGGCGAGGTTGCAGTGAGCTGAGATCACGCCATTGCACTCCATCCTGGGAGACAAGAGTGAAACTCCATCTCAAAAAAAAAAAAAAAAAAAATACACAGAGTGGGACATGAAGAAGCTTACGAAGTGTAATGGCCCCAGTGTCTGGTGTCTTCCACCACGCTGGTTCAGGATCAGCAAGTAACCGCTGCTAAGTCTAGTTGGTAGCTCTCAAATATGTGTAACTGGGATTAGAGGCAACCATATGGCAAAAACTATATTTTAGTATGCCTCTGTAGATAATCAAAGACTTGAGTTGAAGTATTGTAATTGAGTAACTTATTTGCAGCACATGTTGTCTGAAAATGTAGTCTTTTTTCACAGTAAAAATATATATACACAGAAATCATGATAGTGAAGAAGGGAAAAATCTGAAAATGCATATAGTGTGTATATAAACCATACAAGAAACAAAATATATGGTCTGTATGTAAATATCTGATCCTGTTCTGGACATTATTACAAAATATCTTGATTGAAGCACTCTGTGGTACAGATGGAAATCTTATGACAATCATTCTAAAAATAAACGACTTCAATTCTTGGATATCCTTGTTAACTTTCTGTCTCGTTGATCTGTCTAATATTGACAGTGGGGTGTTAAAATCTCCCATTATTAATGTGTGGGAGTCTAAGTCTCTTTGTAAGTCTCTAAGGACTTGCTTTATGAATCTGGGTGCTCCTGTATTGGGGGCATATATATTTACAATAGTTAGCTCTTCTTGTTGAATTGCTCCCTTTACCATTATGTAATGGCCTTCTTTGTCTCTTTTGATCTTTGTTGGTTTAAAGTCTGTTTTATCAGAGCTAGGATTGCAACCCCTGCCTTTTTTTGTTTTCCATTTGCTTGGTAGATCTTCCTCCATCCCTCTATTTTGAGCTTATGTGTGTCGCTGCACGTGAGATGGGTCTCCTGGATACAGCAAACTTATGGGTCTTGACTCTTTATCCAACTTGCCAGTCTGTGTCTTTTAATTGGAGCATTTAGCCCATTTACATTTAAGGTTAATATTGTTATGTGTGAATTTGATCTTGTCATTATGATGTTAGCTCATTATTTTGCTAGTTAGTTAATGCAGTTTCTTCCTGGCATTGATGGTCTACATTTTGGCATGTTTTTGCAATGGCTGGTACCGGTTGTTCCTTTCCATGTTTAGTCGTTCAGGAGCTCTTGTAGGACAGGCCTAGTGGTGACAAAATCTCTCAGCATTTGCTTGTCTGTAAAGGATTTTATTTCTCCTTCACTTATGAAACTTAGTTTGACTGGATATGAAATTCTGGGTTGAAAATTCTTTTCTTTAAGAATGTTGAGCCGGGCGCGGTGGCTCAAGCCTGTAATCCCAGCACTTTGGGAGGCCGAGACGGGCGGATCACGAGGTCAGGAGATCGAGACCATCCTGGTTAACACGGTGAAACCCCGTCTCTACTAAAAAATACAAAAAACTAGCCGGCCGAGGTGGCGGACGCCTGTAGTCCCAGCTACTCGGGAGGTGGAGGCAGGAGAATGGCGTGAACCCGGGAGGCGGAGCTTGCAGTGAGCTGAGATCCGGCCACTGCACTCCAGCCTGGGTGACAGCGCGAGACTCCGTCTCAAAAAAAAAAAAAAAAAAAAAAAAAAAAGAATGTTGAATATTGGCCCCCACTCTCTTCTGGCTTGTAGAGTTTCTGCTGAGAGATCCACTGTTAGTCTGATAGGCTTCCCTTTGTGGGTAACCCGACCTTTCTCTCTGGCTGGCCTTAACATTTTTTCCTTCATTTCAACTTTGGTGAATCTGACAATTATGTGTCTTGGAGTTGCTCTTCTCAAGGAGTATCTTTGTGGCGTTCTCTGTATTTCCTGAATTTGAATGTTGGCCTGCCTTGCTAGGTTGGGGAAGTTCTCCTGCATAATATCCTGCAGGTGTTTTCCAACTTGGTTGCATTTTCCCCGTCACTTTCAGGTACACCCATCAGACATAGATTTGGTCTTTTCACATAGTCCCATATTTCTTGGAGGCTTTGTTCATTTCTTTTTACTCTTTTTTCTCTAAACTTCTCTTCTCACTTCATTTCATTCATTTGATCATCAATCACTGATACCCTTTCTTCTAGTTGATTGAATCGGCTACTGAAGCTTATGCATTTGTCATGTAGCTCTCGTGTCATGGTTTTCATCTCTATCAGGTTGTTTAAGGACTTCTCTGCATTGGTTACTCTAGTTAGCCATTCATCAAATCTTTTTTCAAGGTTTTTAGTTTCTTTGCACTGGGTTCGTAATTCCTCCTTTAGCTCGGAGAAGTTTGATTTTCTGAAGTCTTCTTCTCTCAACTCGTCAAAGTCAAGGATATCCAGGAATTGAACTGAACTCTGCACCAAGCAGACCTAATAGATATCTACAGAACTCTCCACCCCAAATCAACAGAATATACATTCTTCTCGGCACCACATCACACTTATTCCAAAATTGACCACATAGTTGGAAGTAAAGCAATCATCAGCAAATGTAAAAGAACAGAAATCATAACAAACTGTCTCTCAGACCACAGTGCAATCAAACTAGAACTCAGGATTAAGAAACCCAATCAAAACTGCTCAACTACATGGAAACTGAACAACCCGCTCCTGAATGACTACTGGGTACATAACGAAATGAAGGCAGAAATACAGATGTTCTTTGAAATCAATGAGAACAAAGATACAACATACCAGAATCTGTGGGACACATTTAAAGCAGTGTATAGAGGGAAATTTATACTAAATGCCCACAAGAGAAAGCAGGAAAGATCTAAAATTGACACCCTAACATCACAATTAAAACAACTAGAGAAGCAAGAGCAAACACATTCAAAAGCTAGCAGAAGGCAAGAAATAACTAAGATCAGAGCAGAACTGAAGGTGACACAAAAAACCTTCAAAAAATCAATGAATTCAGGAGCTGGTTTTTTGAAAAGATCAACAGAATTGATAGACCACTACCAAGAATAATAAAGAAGAAAAGAGAGAAGAATCAAATAGATGCAGTAAAAAATGATAAAGGGGATTATCACCACCAACCTCACAGAAATACAGACTACCATCAGAGAATGCTATAAACACCTCCACGCAAATAAACTAAAAAAACTGGAAGAAATGGGTAAATTCCTGGACACATACACTCTCCCAAGACTAAACCAGGAGGAAGTTGAATCCCTGAATAGACCAATAGCAGGCTGTGAAATTGAGACAATAATTAATAGCCTACCAACCAAAAAAAGTCCAGGACCAGATGAATTCACAGCCGAATTCTACCAGAAGTACAAGGAGGAGTTGGTACCATTCCTTCTGAAATTATTCCAATCAATAGAAAAAGAGGGAATTCTCCCTAACTCATTTTATGAGACCGACATCATCCTGATACCAAAGCCTGGCAGAGACACAACAACAAAAAAGAGAATTTTGGACCAATATCCCTGGGAACATTGATGCAAAAATCCTCAATAAAATACTGGCAAACCAAATCCAGCAGCACATCAAAAAGCTTATCCACTATGATCAAGTGGGCTTCATCCCTGGGATGCAAGGCTCGTTCAACATATGCAAATCAATAAACGTAATCCAGCATCTAAACAGAACCATAGACAAAAAACACATGATTATCTTAATAGATGCAGAAATGGCCTTTGACAAAATTCAACAGCCCTTCATGCTGAAAAATCTCAATAAATTCGGTATTGATGGAATGTATCTCAAAATAATAAGAGCTATTTATGACAAACCCACAGCCAATATCATACTGAATGGGCAAAAACTGGAAGCATTCCCCTTGAAAACTGGCATAAGACAGGGATGCCCTCTCTCACCACTCCTATTCAACATAGTGTTGGAAGTTCTGGCCAGGGCAATCAGGCAAGAGAAAGAAATCAAGGGTATTCAGTTAGGAAAAGAGGAAGTCAAATTGTCCCTGTTTGCAGATGACATGATTGTATATTTAGAAAACCCCATCATCTCAGCCCAAAATCTCCTTAAGCTGATAAGCAACTTCAGCAAAATCTCAGGATACAAAATCAATGTGCAAAAGTCACTAGCATTCTTATACACCAATAACAGACAAATAGAGAGCCAAATCATGAATGAACTCCCATTCACAATCGCTTCAAAGAGAATAAAATACCGAGGAATCCAACTTACAAGGGATGTGGAGGACCTCTTCAAAGAGAAATACAAACCACTGCTCAATGAAATAAAAGAGGACACAAACAAATGGAAGAACATTCCATGCTCATGGATAGGAAGAATCAATGTTGTGAAAATGGTCATACTGCCCAAGGTAATTTATAGATTCAATGCCATCCCCATTACGCTAACAGTAACTTTCTTCACAGAATTGGAAAAACTACTTTAAAGTTCATATGGAACCAAAAAAAAATCCTGCATTGCCAAGACGGTACTAAGCCAAAAGAACAAAGGTGGAGGCATAACGCTACCTGACTTCAAACTATACTACAAGGCTACAGTAACCAAAACAGCATGGTCCTGGTACCAAAACAGAGATGTAGACCAATGGAACAGAACAGAGCCCTCAGAAATAATACCTCACATCTACAACCATCTTTGACAAACCTGACAAAAACAGGAAATGGGGAAAGGATTCTCTATTTAATAAATGCTGCTGGGAAAACTGACTAACCATAAGTAGAAAGCTGAAACTGCATCCCTTCCTTACACCTTATACAAAAATTAATTCAAGATGGATTAGAGACTTAAATGTTAGACCTAAAACCATAAAAACCCTAGAAGAAAACCTAGGCAATACCATTCAGGACATAGGCATGGGCAAGGACTTCATGTCTAAAACACTAAAAACAAAGGCAACAAAAGACAAAATTGACAAATGGGATCTAATTAAACTAAAGAGATTCTGCACAGCAAAAGAAACTACCATCAGAGTGAACAGGCAACCTACAGAATGGGAGAAAATGTTTGCAATCTACTCATCTGACAAAGGGCTAATATCCAGAACCTACAAAGAACTCAAACAAATTTACAAGAAAAAAACAACCCCATCAAAAAGTGGGCAAAGGATGTGAACAGACACTTCTCAAAAGAAGACATTCATACAGCCAACAGACACATGAAAAAATGCTCATCATCACTAGCCATCAGAGAAATGCAAATCAAAACTGCAATGAGATACCATCTCACACCAGTTAGAATGGTGATCATTAAAAAGTCAAGAAACAACAGGTGCTGGAGAGGATGTGGAGAAATAGGAACACTTTTACACTGTTGGTGGGACTATTAACTAGTTCAACCATTGTGGAAGGCAGTGTGGCAATTCCTTAAGGAACTAGAAATACCATTTGACCCAGCCATCCCATTACTGGGTATATACCCAAAGGATTATATATCATGCTGCTATAAAGACACATGCACACGTTTATTGCAGCACTATTCACAACAGCAAAGACTTGGAACCAACCCAAATGTCCATCAATGACAGACTGGATTAAGAAAATGTGGCACATATACACCATGGAATACTATGCAGCCATAAAAAAGGATGAGTTCGTGTCCTTCGTAGGGACATGGATGCAGCTGTAAACCATCATTCTCAGCGAACTATCGCAAGAACAGAAAACCATATACTGTATGTTCTCACTCATAGGTGGGAATTGAACAATGAGAACACTTGGACACAGGAAGGGGAACATCGCACACTGGGGCCTGTTGTGGGTTGTGGGGGAGGGAGGAGGGATAGCGTTAGAAGATACACCTAATGTAAATGACGAGTTAATGGGTGCAGCACACCAACATGGCACATGTGTACATATGTAACAAATCTGCACGTTGTGCAAGTGTACCCTAGAACTTAAAGTATAATAAAAAATAAATAGATAAATAAATAAAATAAAATACAAATAAACAAGAGCTTTAGCTTTTCTGTGTTGCTTAAGTTTGGTGAGACATTTTTGTTTGGATTCTGTAGGAGCAATTTGAATGGCTTTGAGAAATGAATTAATTTTTAAGAGAATAAGGATTTGCTGGTTTTAGTCTTCTAAGACCTTAACTATGTTGAACCTCACTTTTTGTAGCTCAGAGTGGGAACAGATGGGACTTCAAAAATGCATTCTTGGCTGGGCATGGTGGTTCATACCTGTAATCCCAGCACTTCGGGAGTCCGAGGCAGGCGGGTAACTGAGGTCAGGAGTTTGAGACCAGCTTGGCTAACATGGTGAAACCCCATCTCTAATTTAAAAAATATAAAAATTAGCCGGGCACGGTGGTGCACACCTGTAATTGCAGCTGCTTGGGAGGCTGAGGCAGGAGGACCTGTGTTTTCACCTACTGTTCTTATATTATTGAGGCTTCTGTGCCACTCACTTAAAGTAGTATTTTTTAATAATGTTTTTACTGATTAAATTCACTCTGCTATTAAAATATTTTGAAAGTTTTAAAATAATATGATTGAGAGCATGAAACATCAGGACAGCCCTTAGTTGTGAGACATTATCCCATGCAGACAGGCAGGACATCAAGCTTCAAGTTTTTTTTTTTTACTTTAAATTCTGGGATACATGCACAGAACATGCAGGTTTGTTAGATAGGTATACACGTGCCATGGTGGTTTGCTGCACCTATCAACCCATCATCTAGGTTTTAAGCCCCATATGCATTTGGTATTTGTCCTAATGCTCTCCATCCTCTTCCCTCCAACTCCCCTACAGGCTCTGGTGTGTGATTTCCCCTCCCTGTGTTCATGTGTCCTCATTGTTCAACTCCCACTTATAAGTGAGAATATGTGTGTTTGGTTTACTGTTCCTGCGCTGGTTTGCTGAGAATGATGGTTTCCAGCTTCATCCATATCCCTGCAAAGGACATGAACTCATTCTTTTTTATGGTTGCATAGTATTCCATGATATTTATGTGCTACATTTTCTTTATCCAGTCTATCATTGATGGGCATTTGGGTTGGTTCCTTTGCTATTGTAAATAGTGCTGCAGTAAACACATGTGTGCATGTGTCTTTATAGTAGAATGATTTATAATCTTTTGGGTATATACCCAGTAATGGGATTGCTGGGTCAAATGGTATTTCTGGTTCTCTAGATCCTTGAAGAATCTCCACACTGTCTTCCACAATGGTTGAACTAATTCACACTCCCACCAACAGTGTAAAAGCGTTCCTATTTCTCTACAGCCTCACCAGCATCTATTGTTTCCTGACTTTTTAATAATTGTCATTCTAACTGGCGTGAGATGGTATCTCATTGTGGCTTTGATTTGCATTTCTCTAATAACCAGTGATGATGAGGTTTTTTTCACGTTTCTTGACTGCATAAATGTCTTCTTTTGCGAATCATCTGTTCATATTGTTTGCCCACTTTTTGATGGGTTGTTTTTTTCTTGTAAATTTAAGTTTCTTGTAGATTCTGGATTAATATCCAGAATGGATGTCAGATGGATAGACTGCACAAATTTTCTCCCATTCTGTAGGCTGCCTGTACACTCTGACGATAGTTTATTTTGCTGTGCAGTAGCTCTTTAGTTTAATTAGATCCCATTTGTCAAATTTGGCTTTTGTTGCCATTGCTTTTGGTGTTTTAGTTATGAAGTCTTTGCCCATGTCCTGAGTGGTATTGCCTAGGTTTTCTTCTAGGGTTTGTATGGTTTTAGGATTTACATTTAAGTCTTTAATTCATCTTGAGTTAATTTTTGTATAAGGAAGGGGTTCAGTTTCAGTTTTCTGCATATGGCTAGCCAGTTTTCCCAGCACATTTATTAAATAGGGAATCCTTTCCCCAATTGCTTGTTTTTGTCATGTTTTTCAAAGATCAGATGGTTGTAGAGACATCAAGCAGTTTTTACGTCTGCCCCATAAATACCAGAATTCAGTATTTTAATTTGACAAGTAGCACGTGAATGTGTTCTCATGATAAAGATTTAAACTACAGACATTTAGAGAGTAAAATTATCTTCTTTTATTCTAATAGTTTCTCTCGCTTCCTGAAAAATGAGTTTACCTCTGCTTCTTTCTGTTTTTGAAATTTTATGCTTCTTTTTCTAAGAATTTATAAATACACACACATACATAATTTTCTTTTTTTTTTTTTTGAGACGGAGTCTGGCTCTGTCACCCAGGCTGGAGTGCAGTGGCGCGATCTCAGCTCACTGCAAGCTCCGCCTCCCGGGTTTATGCCATTCTCCTGCCTCAGCCTCCGGAGTAGCTAGGACTACAGGCGCCCACCACCGCGCCCGGCTAGTTTTTTGTATTTTTTAGTAGAGATGGGGTTTCACTGTGTTAGCCAGGATGGTCTCGATCTCCTGACCTCGTGATCCGCCCGTCTCGGCACATACATAATCTTCTAACATAAGGTGTAAAAATACATTTTTCCATTTTTTAATTTAATTTATTGTGACAGTGTTTTTATACTTCAATATAAGGACCTTTCTCATTTTAAGTGGTTACCTGATAAATTATAAATAGATGCTTGTAATTTGTAAAATAATTTCCCTATTGATTGACATGTCATTTGATTCTAATTAAGCAAACTGAATGTAAATTTGTCTTTTTTGAGGCAAACATCTTCCTGCTCATTGCCAACTTTTTTTTTCGTGGATTCCTGGAAGTGGAATTTATCTGATACTACAAGCCTTTCCGCTAAATGGTTTTTCAAATAAACTTTTATTAGGCAATGAGTGTTCTAGGTTCTTATTCCTGGACCATCAAAACATGTTATTGATTCTTTTAAATACTTTCCCAGTCTGATCCGGGAAAAGTGAGAGCTCATTATTTTAAATTGCATTTACTCCTGACATTTAGCATGTTTTTATATTGGCCGTTTGTATTTCCTTTCATAAATTTCCTTTTTGTCCTATTGAGTTATTTTTCTGTCAGTGTGATATTAGTTTTACTATAATATAAACACATCCTCTATTTTCTTGTACCTAGAAAACAATTCACTTTTCTCTCATAATAAAGTATGGCTATTATCTAATTTGAATCTAATTTGACTTTCTTTTTAAGTTGCACATGAGAAATATGTACTACCCATGTGTTAAATAAATAAAAACCCATATACCAAATTACTCTCTTTTATGTGCTATAACAATAATATTCCTAGTGCTTATGAAAAAGTGGCCAAATATATCAGAGCAAAAATATTGTCCTTTGTTGAATAGCAAATAATATGGGAGGAGATGGAAGAAAGAGGATACAGGTGTCTTTGTTGAGTTTCGGGCACAGAGATAATGTAAGTCAGCCAGCTGCTTTTATACTAGCAGCATGACGTGGAAAAATGAAAATAAAAATTCAGGGACAATAAAAGATATTTTCTCCTTTGCTCTCTTGAAGTCAAACTGTGTTCTGTGAAGTATCAGTACAACTTGCTATTACTAGCTACACCTGTCTAAATCCCCATGACTATTAGGGTAAAGCTGTGTCCTTTTTAATTTTTGAAATGCTGGTTGTTAAACTCCTTCAGCTAATAGACTTAGATGAATTTTTACATCCTACTAAAGTTACTGTTAACTCAAAACATGAGTACCTAATCTATTCTTAAGGCAACAGAGTCTATTTGTAATTTTCTATTAACTATCTTACTCTTTCTTGCTGACATAGCAAGCATAGCAATCTACAGAGAGAAAATTGCAGTGCTGAAAATAATATGAGTATCACAAGAAAAGTCATAGAAGCATGACTCAATAGCATTTTTAAAAAGGAAAATAATTAAGGAAATGGTATTGTATTAGTGCATTAAAATACAATGCTGATTAAAAACATAAATAACATGTTTTTAAAAGCAAAAAAAAAAGCACATTTACAATCCCATATTCTCTACAAAGAAAGTTGTAATTATCAGAAATTCACCTCAATGCATTTAAATTCTGAAATTTTAGGCACCTCAAATGTGATAAATGCAGGAAAATATAAAGGCATGGCAATAGTACAAAACACAGAAGATAGGTCTGCTGTAAAATTAACAATAACCTGGAACTATAATTTCAGATGACTTTAGCACATAGTTGGGATCTAGTAAAGGGGATAAGATGGGGAAATGGAGGAAACGTGTGGTAATGCTTTTATAGGAAGGAGGAGAGAGAGGTAGATTATCTCTAGACTTTGATGAAAGATTATACACTTGAAAAAGTATGTTATAAATGTATGAGTACTTATTAGAAGATTACAAATAAGATGCATAACTTTAAAATCATTAGAGGGAAAAAACAAAGATCGTTTTCAAAATGATAGGAAAAGGCAAAATGAAGCAACATGAAAGTATAATATATTTTTAAAATAAATGTAAGAAATAAATTCCAATTGTCAGCATTCACGATACGCTTGAACACATCAAATAATCTGAATTTCTCGGTCTGATTAAGTAGCTCTATGCTGTTTAATAAGAGCTATGCTCAACAAAATGGTAAATAAAAGTTGAAAAAGAAGGAAAAATGAATAGACAAAGTTATACGAGGCAAGTACTAACAAAAAGAGAGCAGTTTTGCTAATCTAAATATGGAATTGTTGGCACAGATTCTCAGGCCCCAACCCAGACCTACTGAAACAGACACTGTGGGGTTAGGGCCCAGCAATCCAGCTTGGAAACCACAATTTTATATATGTCCTGAGTCCCAAATTCCATTTCTCTTTAAGTTATTGTGGGATTAGAACAAAGACGATGCAATCGCAGATTTCTTAAAAATGGAAATTGATCCTTTATCCTAGTAAAATACTGTGAGAACTAGGAGCAACTTTTACCTAATGAGTCCTTAAATATTAACAATGGAGTGGGTTCTGACCGGTAGAATCTCTATGCAGTGAGCTTGCTTGAGTTCAAATCATAGTTTTCTCATGGAGCTTTATGACCTTAAGGAAGTTAATAACCTGTTTGTTTTAATTTCCTCATATGAAGATAGTAAGAAAATAAAAAAGTCTTGTATAAATATTGGGAGGGTTAAATTTGGTAACCCATTAAAAATAAGTATCCCAATGCCTGATGTATGGTAAATACCCCATATATGTTCTTTGGTATTATTTAAACAATATTTACCTCATGCAAAAATGAATTCCACATGGTCTAAAGACCTAAACATAAATCAATTTAAGCATCACAAAATAATATATAATTGTATGTTTACAGTCTTTGGGTAGGAATGATCTTCCTAAGAACAAACAGCAAATGCCGAATCCACACAGGACAATTTTGTCCAATTTGCTTATTTATAAACTAAAATTTTCTCAACACAAGAGACACTAAAGAATAGTAAAACAAATACCACACTCAGAGAAAAATAGTTCAACAGAACAAAAGGGAAATTTTATTAAAAGAATATGCAAATGACCAATAATGAAAATATGTTAAATGTCACAAGTAAATGCAATGTAAAATAATGAATTATCACTGTTCACATATCAGATTGGCAAAATATTTAAAATGATCAAGAATATGCATTGATGATCCAGGAGTAAGACAGCACACTGATGTCTTAATGCAAGTTTTCTTGGGAAAACTGTTTTAGAGGAAAGGTTGGTAGAATCAGTGAAATTTTACTTCTAGGATTCCATTCAAAAAAAAAAAAAATGTTGGCAATGAATATGAAGATGTTTGTCCAAGGAAGACAGATTTGCATTTTGAATTCAAAATTTGGATTCTAAATTTGATTCTAGTTTCTAGTTTCTTAAAGTTAAACTGAAAACAAAAAAGTACTCTCAGATGTCCACTGGAAATTTTATGAGCTATAAAGGTAATGGTGGTTGGCTGACTTGCTAATTTAGAAAATTAGGGGCAATCTAAATTTCCAAGTTTCTTTCAAGTAATCTAATAAAGTGTCAGGAATCAGAGGTTCCAGGCAGGCTAGTTCAGTGTGATTACTAAGGTCATTATGCTTAGGATTCCATCTCCGTTAACCTAGCTACTGTTCCTTTGGCCTGTGGAGGCAGTTATGTTGTTTCCCGCATTGATCTTGACTTCTAAGTTACCAGCAGTAGTTCTATCATTGTCTATATGAATGTATCTTTTCCTTTTAGGGTAGGGTGTTTAAAGATGTAAACTTTGGACTGAAATGATTCAGGAATTCTGTTAAAGAAGTCCATGAATTGGAATCTGTTGTCTTTATGTTTTTTTCAGTTGCAATATATAAGCACTAAAAAATGTTGCTTCTATTTTACATATTATTCAAAAAGATTTTTTTCTACTTAAATTTAAGTAGAAATTTTGACTGGTAAATTTAATTTATGCTATATGCTTTTAAGGCCACTTATCAATATAGTCACTATAATTAACAACAAAAAAAGTAATTAAACATAATACTAAACCAAGTGACAAATCTGGAAAACATTAATCTGATTTTTGAATAATTCATTTTTATGAACTCTTGGATATTAATATTAAATCTCTTTGAACTTTTTATTTAATAAATCACCTTCATTGAAAATAATATTCCATAAAATTGAGGATCTCCAAAAAATGTGGACTAATGCCTATATTTTCACTTACTTAATTTCTCCCTTTATTACAAAAGTAATGTGACAGAGATCATATAATAAAAGGGATTTTAAAAAATTCAAGAACCAAAAATATTAAAGTTGAGGAAAGGAAAGAATAGAACACAAACATGCAAGCTGTAAGATTTTATGTAGCTCCTAATAGTGGATATTAACATTTATTTCTGGGCTTCTTCTTGTCCACAATAAAAAAAGAAACGTATCATTTATATGATTTTCATTGTATGAAACATAGAAAATATACTGAACCTCCATGCAAAGAAAAGTTTATCTTGGAACATCACCTTACTGGGGACTTTCTGTAACAGACACTCATACAGTGGATGGACAGTGACCTTATTAACATCTCTTCAACATACACGTTATCGTAGTCCATAAAACAACATCTAGTGTCATCTTCAACAATAGTTAAGGTGTGACACCAAAGCATACAACTAAATAGAAGAAGATCTGTGGGAAGTGAAGAATATATGACCCAAGGTTACCCTTTATGACAGTCTACTTTAATCCACAGGGAAAATCTAGATTGTTTAGGCAAAACATAAACTATCCAGAATAAAAAATCAACTTCATATCATTAAAACTGTGCCCTATAAAAACTGCTTCTCTAAACCAGACGTGCTGGACAACCAAGAGTTTGAGATTTTATTGTAATCATTGTGCATGTTTAACACATTAAACATTTTCAGTATCCAGGTTGCTCCTTGAAGGTAGGGTCTCCATCTTGCACAGATTCTCTGATTCTCTTCTGCATTTATAATTGACCTGAGGACCTGTTAAGCCAATTTAGGAATCCTTGCTGGATTCAACGATATTAACATTTTTATGGGTTGTAAAAATTGGGCTATGCAGTAAGACATAATATTCTTCAGCGGTGAGAACGAAATGGGACTTTAAAAGCACTGTAAAATGTTAATCCTTTTTCTCTCTCAAAACACCATAAAATTACCAAAATAAAACGTTTAGTTTTGAAAACAAAATTCTACATATGATAAACGCAACACTGTTTTACAAGTTGGGTAATGATACGAATGATACAAGTTGGATAGTTACAGGAGTCTGGGCCCACAGTTGAGATACATGTTCTTGAATTTCAACTAGAGCAAGAATGTGATGGGAACTCATATGGTTTGGCTGTGTCCACACCCAAATGTCACCTTTAATTGTGATAATCCCCACGTGCCATGGCAGGGCCAGGTGGAGATAATTAAATGATAGGGGTGAGTTTTTCTCATGCTGTTCTCTGATTGTGAATAAGTCTTATGAGATGTGATGGTTTAATAAAGGGGAGTTCCCCAACAAGCTCTCTTGCCTGCCACCATGTAAGATGCTCCTCAATTGCCTTCAACCCTGATTGTGAGGCCTCCCCAGCTGTGTGCAACTGTGAGTCAATTAAACCACTTTCCTTTATAAATTTCCCAGTCTCCAGTATGTCTTTATTAGCAGTGTGAGAACAGACTAATACAGGAACATTCAGGAAATAGGTTAGAAAATAAAGGATTTTTTCTGATGATAGACACAGGGAAACGGTCTAGGGCTTATTAAATAGTGGAAAATAAAGTGAGATTAGAAGATATCCAGAGAAATGTGAAGAGAGTTGTCCTTGAGAAAAAGGATGGCATAGGAGCTGTGGACTTCTGATTGTGACCAGAGTAAAAAAGCTGCAAGGTGTGATGGATCTAGTCCGGGTGACTGATTAGGAGTGAAGGTCAACAACCCTAATTAATGCCTCCTTGGAAATAAGCAAATCATAGAAAGTTTGTGGCATGAGGAACAGGGAGACTCCAGGGGCAGTGGGGAGGAGGCAGAGAAGAGTGGTGTCATGGGAGCACGCAGAAATCTCTGGGCATCCCCTCAGTCTAGCTGTGGACAGTGCCTTCATTGGGCTGGGAGAGGTTGGGAGAGAGAGAGCTCATCAGGAACATGTAGTAAGTTGTTCCATTTTTACTGATGCTGATTTCTATTTATTCTTTTGCCTTATATTTTAGTGTCTACTAAATTTAGATTTAGTAAATAGTGTAAATCTAAAACTCTACAAATTCACTTTTATCATTGTAATTTGCCACTGAGAATCCACAATTCAGAACAACAGTCCAACTTCAAAGCTTCCAGAATTGAATCTCATTAAATTCATGGAAGTTGGATCAATGTGCGTGGGTACTGTGGTGATCCATTCCCTCCTGTGGGCTATGTCTCCTTTCTGAACTGAATGCTTCTTTGGCTTTATGTCTACTCATTAATGACTACATAGTAACTCACTTCTCACGAAGGCCAGTCTACACTGCCAAAGTGTTTCACTTAGCATGCCTCCCAGTGGAAGCAGAGGTGGAATTCAAAGTTTTCAGTTCATGTTCTGCTTCATTCAAGTTACTGAAGAAATGCTGTTTCAAGTTACTGAAGGAAGTTGTTTCTGTTCTGTGAAAAAAAAAAAAAAAAGTGAAAAATTAAGAATTAAGAGTGGAGACGTATTGTCACTGGTGTTGCCAGGCTTTGGGGTTTCATATACCTGTATAATTTTTAAAAATGGAAAAATGGGCACAGAATCAACAACCATTTAAACAACCACCACCACAACTAATACCTGCTTACAGCAGCATTTTATTAAAGAATTGCTATTTTCACACTTTAAAAAGCAACTACATTTCACATTATGAAAAACATGTATGTCCTCATTTTTTGTCTTATTTCTACATCATACTAATGAAAAGTCCAGCATGGATCTCCAACAAGCTGCAGACCTGAGTTAGAGAACCTGAACTAACTGACCTCTGAGCCTTTACAAATATGATATTCTGTAACAATCTTATTTAGTAGTATAATGCATAATTGTGTATTTGGTTCTGTACCAAATACAGTCTGCTTTATTAATCTCACTTGTAGCTTTAATAAAATTTCCAGAAATGATATTAGAAATTACATCTGGATGTTTCTCTATGTATTTACTTTGCTGCAGTGTTGTCAGTCATTGCACAAGACCTGATACTGCTGTTCAGACTGTTCAAGAAATATATAAAATAATGAAATTATTTATTAAATATAGTAATTATTTTAAACCATCATGTAGGCAATACATAATTTCCCCAAATACATAAACCATCATGTAGGCAATACATAATTTCCCCAAAAAATACTAACAAAAGAGGAATCTCTGAAAAAGCTGTCTTTGAGCACACAATAGATCAAATATGTGTAAAATAGCATGAAGTTCTAAACCCAGCTGAAAGTTCATACAGCATTGTTAACACAACGCATTTGTTCTTTGATAGGAAAGCTGTGCTGATGAAAGTACTCTATTTGCCTTATAGATTAATACACCTGCACCTGTTACAATTCTCATGGATATTAAACAGCATGTCATCCAAAACGAAAACCGAGAATACTGCCTGTTGCCCCATGCTGTAGCTACCTGCTAACCACAGTAGAATAGAGTATATGAAAGGGCCTTGCACAATTTCTGAAATATAGCAAGCCCAAATAAGCATTTATTAATTCAGTCAGTGTACTGGATTTAAAAAGTGTGGACAGTAGGTGACAACAGAAAAATCCCACCAAATGGAAGCATCATACAAATACTGCACACACACATACAAAGAAACAATTGGAATTTAATATTCGATTCACTGAAAGTGCTTTTCAACTTTGTAGCAGGGCCAGTAGACATCTGGGAACCCATAAAAATGAGAAAAATTAGCCTGAGCTACAGCAATCAGGATAGAAAGGTGTGAAGGAAGGGGGCTGTTTTTGCACGACATTTGAGAGCCAGCTGTTAACTTCAAGAGGAAGTTGCAAAGAGTGACAGCTGTGAAAGCAATAGATTCTCTTACATAAAAAGCCAGTTAGTAGGTGTGATACAGGAAAATATTGATTATGCAAAGTGGAAATGAGAGTACTTCCTTAGTGAGAAGATTGTGCAGATTAGTATTTTCTAGCCACTGACCTAATGGAAGCCATCATCTGTGGCATCATTAATAAGTACAAGGACTAGCAGAGGTTGGGCAAGCCTGGGGTTTTTCATGTAAATCCCACTACACTCCAGTATGTCTTAATTTAAAAATACCTAATGTATCACACTACAATGTTATATATTTCTTTCCTAAGTCTATGATTAAATAAATACATTTTTAAAAAATTAAGGATAGAAACTCTTGCTATAGCTGAAGCCTACTGACATATTTACATGTCTTGTTTCAAAGAGCACTATCCTCTGAAAAAGGAAATAATGCAACGCTCAACAAACTCAAGAGAACGATACTTGGGAACTCTCCTTCAATCTTAAAAGGAGAACTAGAAAGGAAAATCAAGGAATTCCGTCTCAATGGAATTTTCCATATAATTGTGGACCTTTTATGGAACATTCTAAACTTTAGTTGATAAATCAGAATTTTAAATTAAAGTACATATATTTATAATTACATCGTATTGAGGTTTTGAGAAATTATCTTTTTGAAAAAGCCATTTTTCATAACACCTTTAGAATCTAGTGAGTAAAGTTTTAGATATCTGTCTCTGCATTCATAAGGAAGCAACTCATAGTGTGTGTTTGGCTATGGTAATTACTCAAGGTCAGGTAATTACTGGGCAGAAAAGAGTGCTGGTTTCTTGGTGTTGAGAAGAAAGCCTGGAGACTTGCAATGGGTAAAACTGACTGGGCAGTAAATGCCCATTACCAAGGGGCCCTTAGGATACTCTCAGAAGCAGTTGGTATTGACTGAGTTATCAACATTTGCAGTTGTGGCCTCAAGAAAAGATGATGTTTAATACTGTGATTCCAACAAGTGGTAGATAAAGTTCAAGGGTAGCTATCCTTGTCTAGCAAGATCCCCTACAAAGTGAACGTGGAAAGCACAAGTGCAGAATCCTATCAGTAGAGGGGGATTGATGTAAGTCCTTGGCAAGATACCGAATTTCAATTTAGAGCTTGTGGGGGCTAATGGGAAGGGGATATAGGGAAGTATGAGTCCAGGCAGCACTTGGAACAAGGGATCTGATAAGCAGCAGGGGTGATGGTAGTGATATGAGATGCCCTGCAGTCTGGCTAGCCAATGAATACTGGATCTGGAAGTTCCAATTAATCTTGAGTCCCTTTGGAGTAAAAGGGAAGAACCACTGCTGGGTGTTGCAGTCAGTGGAGGACAAGGATATGATGTAAACCCAAGTTTATATTCCTACTAGGATATGTACTCCATGGAAAATTATTACATTTTTAAAATGTCTCACTTATATTTTTGTTGTATATTTTCTAAAGTGTGATGAACTTAACCAGGCACCACAGTAGTTAACAACAACAAAGAAGCATTAGTTTAATTTTAATTATAGAATGCATAACTTAAAAAATAGATCTAGCAATTTATTTTCATGGTAGCATGTAAAACATCGAAATGGTTAATAGTGTATCTTTATTCTACCCTCCTTGTTTAAGGAATATGAGTAACAAAATGTCACATATGCAAGTTTGTATTTCAGAGCTGCCCACTACCTTCAACTCAATCTTCTGCCTAACTCTAAGATTTTATAAATTATATTTAATTTCTTAAATATTTTTATTATAAATGCAATAGGTAGAGTTTAATGCAGTTTGTTCAGTTGTGTCTATTTCTTTTTCAGGTAAGAAAAAATTATTCTATTGGTTTCTCAGCAAGCTGTAGGAAACATTAATAATTCATGGGGTCAGTTTCTTCTGTGTCAACACTTTCTGAGCACAATACCAGGTCCCAATACACAGCTTTCTCAAAGCACAGTGTGCAGCACACTTATTCAGAGATCATTCATTAAGGATCTATGGGAGGCTTGGCTCTGTAGTACTCATATAATCATACTGTGGGAAGAACGTTTAAAATAGTTTCCTGTAAATTGGTACAAGAGCATAAGAAATGGCCAAGTGCTTCGAAAAATGAACTAATTGGTATATGAGCATAAGAAATGGCCAAGTGCTTTGAAAAATGAACTTACTGACACACGATAAAAAAAAACATGGGTCTCCCCTTCCCCCAGCAATGAGAACATATTCCTTCTCATGTTGTCATACTCCCTCCTTCTGACCTTTGTCTAACCAAAGGCATACATGTCATTCATCCTAACTGAACACCTTATGTTCGTTCTGCAACTCTGGGTCAGTAAAGCTGGCTAATGTACATGGAGATCTGCCCTATAAAGTGAGCCCAATCAGTATAGTACTGAAACTCTGAATCAATCATGCCTCTTTAATCAATGAGAAGGAAGAGTCTCAAAGATTAATTCAGATCAATGAAAGGATCTAGAATCATGCATGATTTCCTGCTTGACTGACTCTATGCTAGTAAATATGCCACTGAAAAATTAGTCACATAGGTTCAATATCCCAAGGAAACTCAGAAATAAAGGCATAATCAATACATCCAACAGTATCTCACAAACACCAAGTCATCAACCAAACCTTTAAACAAAGTTGAAGTGACATTTTGTGGGTAAAATGTGAGTAATTTGAGTAAGGTCCATGGGGGAGGGGAAGCCACTCAGTAATTACCTGCCCTTATTTTGTTGTAATTTTCTTTTTCTTTTTTTTTTTCTTTTTTATCTCAGCTCACTGCAACTTCTGCTTCCCAGGTTCAAGCGATTCTCATGCCTCAGCCTCCCAAGTAGCTGGGATTACAGGTGTGTGCCACCATGCCTGGCTAATTTTTGTACTTTTTAGTAGAGACAGGGTTTTGCTATGTTGGCCAGGCTGGTCTGGAACACCCAACCTCAAGTGATCCACCCACCTCGGCCTCCCAAAATGCTGGCATTACAGGTGTGAGCCACTACACCCCACTCTGTTGTAATTTTCATGATTATAAATTTGCTGTTATGATATTATCTAAAATGATATAGAAAGAATAAGCGTAACATAAGTTACCATATACTGGTGATTTACTGCAAATATAGACAATTTTCAAAAGATTGGAAATTTGTATAATAATTTTTTGAGAGAACTTATTTTCTGCTTTTTATAAGTTTGATCAGGCCCTCTTACCAACAAAAGAAAAATATATACATATTTCAACAGCATAGAGAGCTGCTTTTATATTATATGATACTTTTTAAAATCATTAAATTTCTAACTCTTTATGCCAGGGAGCCTCAGTCAACCTGTCAGTTTCGTGCCATCATTTCCCCCCATGTTCATCACAAAGAAAGCTGTAAGTAGCAAAAATTGATCTTTCCACGGATTTGCTCTGAGCTGCAACGAGCCAAGGAATTACTCTATTGTATGTGTCACTGTGAGATATCTTGGGAGAAGTCTACAGGGTGGGAATTACTCTGTGCTCTGACCTGTGGGCGTAAGGCCTAACTCAATGAAAATTACACGTTGCCCTTATACTGGACAAGTTTATGAAAGACATCCATTATTATTTTTTAAACTATATTGGGTTCCGGGAAATATACCTTACTGTTATCCTTGAGTGAGTTGGCTTCACTTTTTCTTTGTCACAAAACAAACCTGTTTACATAAACTGCTTCTTCATGTATAGATGAAGGACAAATTCAACATTTGAAAATCACTTCTAAAAAGACATAGGACTGAGCTTAAATGACAGAAGTTGGAATAGATTGTTTAGGAGAAGACTATTGGGTATTAAGCCTTGGCTTTATGAATTTGAATTTCAATATATCCTGGGTGCAATCTGTCTCAGCATATTTCAGCTAAATTGTAATCACAGCAACCAAACTAAGTGTTAACCCAGCCAGAATCTTTCTTGGATGCTTTTGAGATAAATCTAAAATAAATGAGACAAAACAAGGATTAATGGAAGATTAAAAGACTCATATAAACATAGCTAAATGTTAATGATTGAAGACAATATTTTTGGAAGTTGGGGAAACCTTTTACCTCCTGTTTCTTGAGGCTTAAGAGATTTATTTTTGGGTAGTTAGAGACTTTGATTTTCCTCTTTTAACGAATGACTTCTTCCTCTTCCATGCTGCCTTATATGTATTTTTGTGCTATAAATTTTGTAGTAGCACATTTAATTGAAAAATTGTAGGCCTACCCTGTCTCAAAAGACAGGATTGTAGTCTTGCCTGAAGGTGTCCCTGTACTCTGGTGATTCACATAGGTTAGAGGTGTGTCCCAGACCAGAAAGCAAAACTGAGGGTAAAGGCCACTAGAAAGCCTAAAGATGGACAGCTCTATCTCTTTTAATCTGAATTCCTTTCAATATTTTTCTTTCTCAGTAGAAACAATCTCATTTGAGGAAGACTTGATGATAATTAACATTATGTAAAGCATTTTATAATCGAAGCATTCCTTTCAGTGGTTAGAGTATTGAAAGGAAAATATCAAGTGATCAAAAAGGAAATCAAAGCATGTGCTTTGATTTAAAGGCATTGAAAGAAATATCCATCCTTTTTAATGTTAATTAAAAGGCTTCCCTCTCATTCACAAAGTCCCTGGACTGCATCCTAACTCTCTCACTTTTCTGACTCTCCTTTTAATCTAGTTTACAGGAGTGCCTGGATTACCATTGCTGTTTATATTGCTTTGTTCCATAGTTACATCCTACTTGTAATTCAGACTCAACTCAGTCCTGACAAAAGACTTTTATTTTAGCTCTCTTATTTCACAATTGCAAGCTTTAATTGTAATTTATTTCCTTTCCTTTTGCTGATTTTTTCTACTTTGCTTCTCTGAGCATTATTTTAGGGTCATATCAGATAAAATTTTTAATTATTTGTAACAACTGTTGCCATTTATTACTAACGATAATGACTGTAGTACTTGAAAAGTTAGTCTTTAAATGGGGCCTCATAAAGGGTAACTTTGAAGCTGATCTGGTGATTTGTACATTTGGCAAGTGAATCAAAATTTGAAATTAAATGAATGAATTTGTCTTGATGAATTCTGGCCTTTAAAAAAAGATTTAGAGTAACTATTATCTGAATTTAGATGTCATCTTTTGTTCCGTGAGTACCTTATTAAAGAAATGTTTGAAATCATACTCTCTGCCTTAAAAATCCCAAAGTGTTGTCTGGGAAGATAGATAAACAACTCTAGAAAGCTTCTAACAGTGATACTTTATCCTTTTTCTTTTATCCTAGGGTACAGCCTCAGTTGGATTAGGCCAATTCCCTAAAATTTCATAAAAAGGAACTTGTTTTCATTGTTATTAACTAGAGAGTTTTAGGAATTGGCAGGACGAGAGTGGGATTTTCTCCGCAATCCTTCTGTCAGCATTTTTCATACACTATTTTCTAAGGGACTAGTGAGCAAAGAGTACTCCTGAGTCCACTGGAAGGTGCATGGAGTTGGTTGATTGATTTATTGATTTTTGGCTAGGAGATCTATATGCAGTGCTACACTGGACCTCCTTGCTCACCCAGAGCAAGTAAGAATGGATATTGGATTATCAGAAAAATATCCAGATTTTAACTTAACAGTTGTGTCACATCAGGGTGGTGAGAAGGTGAATGGACACATTTTTAAATACATTTTCCAAAATTGCCTCATTAAATTCTTAGATGCCTTTTGAGTCTGAGAATTGTCATTTTGGGCCTGTCTACATTTTAATAAATAAACCAAATTAAATGCATTGTCAAAAGAACAAGAAAATTAATCTAGTTTTGTTCTAGTGTTCTTACCTAAAATGAATTAAAACATCAAGTGATTTCAGCTCTTCAGATACATTGCATTGTTATTCAGGGATCTTCAACTTTTTTCTATTACTTCTAAGAGCCAGTAGAACCCCAAATAGTCTGGATGTTATATTTCCAATCAAAAATATCTTTAAAAGATTATCTATCTCTTTAAAAGAAAAAAATGTCATTTTTCTATTATATTTTGCTTTGTCCTCACTTTTTCTGATCACTATATTTATTCCTGTAACTATTCAGTTAATTGTACAGCTTTCATTGATGACGTTGCATTCTGTATTGTTCAATAGAGCCTCTTCTTAGGCACTGCTTTTAGTCTCATATTAACTCCAATTTCTTTTAATCCAGATTGTCCTTATTTACTTTGATATGAAACATAAGGCCATCTGTTGAGCCTGAGCTTTTACTATTTTTATCATCACTATGAATAGACTGGCCTCCATTCATGCTCTCCTGATGGATCTGTCTTGTCAACCATGAAGACAAAAGAGTTTTGTTTTAGCTCGCCTATCTTATTTCACAAGAGATTGATAATTTCCCACTCAAGCTCTTACAGTTTGTGTCTCATTCATATGAAGGCCTTTCTCTCCACCCTACCCATGTGTAGGCAAAAAACAAGTCAAGTGGTTCTGCCTCCAAACTATATCCCACAGGTATTTGCCTCACCACAGCCATCACTCAAACCAAGTTCCCAAAATCACTTACCTCGGCTATTGCTGCATCTTCTCCACGGGTTCTACCACTCAGCTAATGCACTCTCCATTCAGCAGCCAGAAAGCCTTTTTGTTTTAGTTTTTATTGGAGATTTTTTTTTGTCAATGCTTGTTGGCATTTCCAAAGTATTTGCCTCTCCAGTGCGCAATCTGGGATGTATAAGGTGAAAAGAAGACTCAGGGAACTCATTGCTGCATTGTTCCTCAGAAGCTGAAGTCCCTAGCAGCCTGTCTTCAGCTCTCCAGCTTTCAGAATATACTTGTATTTGCTTTATATATAATGTCTAGAGTTTTAAGCTGAACCTAGCAGGAGGGCTAGGAAAAAGTCTATCTTTTGGTCTAGATCTGAAAGTCCTGAATGTCATTTAAAAATATATATCACATTACATCCTTGTACCAAGCTTAAAACCTTTCAGTGACTTTCTGTTGCTCTTAATATACAATGAAAATTTACCTCTGTGACGCATAAGACCCAAATAATGTGATCTTGGCCTGTCTCTGCAATATTTATATGACAGTGGCTCTCATTCTATTCAGTTGGCCTTACATTTCCTTGAATAAACAAAGACTCTTTTCCCACTCAGAACCTTTCCCCATGTTGTTCCCTTTGTCTCAGCCATTTGTCATCAATGCTGTCACTGCTTGGCTCCATCTCAGCCTCTGGTTTAAACGCTCCCTCCTTTATAATGTCCTTCCCAAGCTACCTTATCTCATATTCTTCTCATACTTTCCTGTGTTTAAATTTTCTTCAGAAATTAATATTTTTCCATCATTACTTTTCATAATCTATATGAACAGGTTCCCAAATTAGCCTTTTAATCTTTTGAAAGGAGCATTTAACGAACACCTCGATGGAAGATGTTAGTATGTTGTAATCAACCATTTCATAAACAAATAGGAAAAAAGCCCCTGCGTTATAGATCGCCATGTCATCACGGGCCCAGTTGCTAGTTTTAGTTTGCTTATTTTTAATTCATTGATTAATTCAATGAATATTTACCAAGTGCCTGTTGTGTGTCAGACACTATTCTAGTTGTCAGTAATACAGCCACAAACAAAAATATGTTACTGCCTTTATGGAGTGTACATTCTACTGGAGAGAAAATAATACACAAATATGAAGTGAATGCATAATATATTATGTGATGTGAATACAAAACAAAGCAGGTTAAGACAAGAGAAAGTGATTGGAGTAGGCTGGGGATAGGAAAGTGAAGAATTTTTTACATACAATGATCCAGAAAGATCTGTTTGTCATACGGTGGTATTTGAGCAGGGATCTTAATGAAATTGAAAGCCAGCCCATGCAGATATCTAGGGGAAGCAAAGGGAAGACTAAGGACAAACTATTCTGAGACTGAAATCTGTGTGCTGTTATTGAGGAACAACAGGAGACTGATGTGGCTGGAGCTTAGGGAAGGAGGAAGCAATGCTAAGAGATGAGGCCAGTACTAAGATAGCCAGAATAAGACCATTGATGGAGATGGTTGACAGACGTTGCCTATAACAAACTGCATATGCTTGTTACACATGGCCACTCTTAACGTTGGTCCATTGGAACATGGCAACAGTTTCACCAGTAGAAGCAAGCTGTGTGGTGAGATTTAACTCAAAACATTATTTGATAACTAAGTTCTAGTAACGATAATACATACATGATACCCATAATGCCTGATTTCCCTAATTGACTCTAGAAAGGTAGATAGGATGAAGAGAAAGTGAAGATAATTAGGGCATATTATAAAAAAGTAATTAGAAATAGTTCTAAAAGGAAATGAACTAATTGTTTCAAAGTTATTTAAAATTCAAAACTCACAGTTGTTTAATTGCTTTCTTATATTGCAGTGTCATCAGGGTAAGCAACTGACTCAAGTACTGTGGATATATGGGGGAAAAATGAATAGAGAATTAAAGTATCCCAAAAATACTGAATGGGCATTTAAATGTGTGCAACCTTTTTTATTTCTTAATTGAAATATGAAAGCTGTGCTTCGTGCACAAATGAGTGTTATATCCTCATTTTGTAGATGTGGGATAAGGATTAAATGTTATGTCTAATACTATAAAGAGAACACGCTGCTGTTCTGGACAGGAAATTCAAAAGGAAATAAGTGCCTGGTTTCACTCTTTGGTATAATTATCAATTTCCTTCATGCACCAAGACCCCTATAATGAAGACCTTTAAATCTGACGTTGGCTATGTTCAACTGAAACAGAAATAGGGGTTGCATCCTCTCTTTCCCTTACTGTAGTTCCTCCTGAAATCAGAACTAAGGAGAGCCAGTTTCCAGAGGTCTTTGGTAAACACAGTCTCACAACTAGACTTACATTTCCTCTTTTGTCATCCATTTCTTTGCTAGTAAACTGGAGTTAATGTTGCATCTCCTCTGTCATCCCATACATTGTACCACAAAATATGTATAGGCAAATACAAATTATAAACTGCTTGAAATATATTACTTCCTGTTTTAGAATTACTATGATTGTAAACTAGGTTGTGCTGACCTTAATAAACCACTAGAGATTCTGGAATTTCACCTTGTTCCTTTTCAGACATACCCTTTCCCATATAGACTTTTCCCTTTATTTGATATGCCTTCCTTTCCCATACTACCATGCTTGGCCTGACAAACTTTTATTTATTCTTTCTGGGCTGAGGTTTTAAGTGATCTCACCCTGTAGACTTTACCTAATCATCCTCTCTAGGTTTGATACCTCTTTACACCTCAGCTGTGTTGATTTTCATTTTAGATATGTCTTCTGTAGCAGACCACAAACTCCTTGAGAGCAGGAACTGTATTTTCATTTTCCTTATATTCACAATATATACTACAATGCCAGGAACATAGCTGGGTGCTACAAATATTTGTTGAATAATTGAATGAACACAATTTCAAAACAAATATATTATTTAACCAAATAAGTTAGTAATGAGAAAGTTATAAATTCCAAGGTCATAAAGATACTTATAACTTAGAATGCCTTTTAAAGTAAATGCACTTCAGTGTTATCATAAGTAATTGAAATAAGCCCACACATATTTTACTCAATTATTTTGATGTTCATTGAGATGAGTTTTGTTTCCACTAAATATTCTGAACATATCATACATCTTAGTTTTTCATGGTAGTTATAGAGAATCTATAGCAATGTAAAATTTGAATAAGAGGCCGGGTGCTATGGCTCACTCCTGTAATCCCAGCACTTTGGGAGGCTGAGGAGGTTGGATAGCTTGAGCTCAGGAATTGGAGACCAGCCTGAGCAACATAGTGAAACCCCATCTCTACAAAAAACACACGTGCGCGCACACACACACAATTAGCCAGGCATAGTGGCATGTGCCTAGTAGTCCCAGCTACTTGAGAGGCTGAGGCATGAAAATCACTTGAGCCCCAAGATATGGAGGTTGCAGTGAGCCGAGATCATGCCACTTGCACTCCAGCTTGGGTGACAGAGGGAGACCCTGTCTCAAAAAATAAAATTTGAATAACATCTCTTGATTTCTTTCCATTAAACATTGACATTGAATCAAAAGAATCTAAAATTATTTGGTTTAACATATTAAGTTCTATATTTTCATTTTTGATCTATTTAAATTGTATGTTAATTATTATCTGCACAATAAATCTGATAGTTATGAGATGTAATTTGATAGTGAAGAGGATAGCTTTACCAAAAAAGAAAAAAGTCCTATTTTTTGAAGATGTGGCAAAACTTTACAAATATATACTACAGCAAACATGACTATGACAACAGATTTTAGCATCACTTGCAAAGATAAAATAGGTTCCCCTAAAAATAGTCCATCTTCCTAACATTTAAAAAAAGGATTCAGATGAAGTTTATAATGCTATCATTGGGAGCCTTAAGAAGTTTACAGAACTTCTCAGTACTGAAATCACTACTCTCTCAGGATATTTTTGCATGTGTCTTAAAACACATGCTGTAGTGAAAGATTATACTTTTAGAATTTTGAAGTACGGTAAAATAACTTGTTTAACTCTTCTAAATTATATATTTGATATTTGCTGCCTTCTCAACATCATAGTTGAGTTGAAAAAAGTAGTGGCTTACTTACAGTGCTATTGAAATAGCATTATTTCAATAATAATGAGTAACAGGTTGGGCATGGTGGCTTGTTATTGTTTCAATAATAATGAAGTAATGCTATTTAATGGCATTATTTGCTTTGTCTTCTTTACAAATCAATGATTGAACAGTATAGGAAATAATCGATTTTTATCATACCTCATCATTTATAGAAAAAGTATTAACATTTTGCTGCACATGCTTACTACGTTAGAGAAAAAGGTTATAAATGGATGCTATAGCAACATCCTGGCATAATCCTTCATTTATTGACAATTTTATTGAATACTGTGATTTTTATTGATTTAGTAATAATTTCATTTTTGAAACTACTTTTATGTACTTATACTTGTGCCGAGGGAAAGTGAGAATGTTGTATCATGACAATTATTAAATTAGAGAATACATTTTAATCCAGTTAAATGAATGCACTTTTTTCTTTCCACTCTCCAAGTTATCTTTATTTGTATTTAAGGGTATTAAACTAATTTCCTTTTCTTCCATATACTAGAGACTGTGGTAAAGTTATGTGGTGTTTTCTGTAAAACAAGTTTGGAGCCATTAACTGTTGCTCTACTGTCAAAGGACATTTATATATTAAAAAACTGTTTCTTATGATAAAACTTTACAACGACAATCAATTTAACAAAAAACTTCTTTAAAAGAATACATACACATAAATACACACACATACATCTTTAAATAAATTTTAAAATATTAAAATAAGTTAAGAAAAACGAACCCTGACCCTCATTTCACCACATTTATTACTCTCCATTGAAGTTGCTTTAAATCCACCAAAATTTAGAAACACAAAATATGAGGGATAAAGAACTTCCTGTTATTCGAGTATGAATTATAGTTCTGCAGGAACTTTAAACTAAGAAAAGGTTGGTGTAATCGTTCCACTTTGTTCTATTCTTAGACTTCGTCATCAGTCAGAAGTTAATAATAGATATATGATGCCACCGGAAGTGGCATCTCCTTCCTTTTCTTTCTTTACCATGCAGCTTTCTACTTTTCTCTGCCATTCATAACATTGGCAGAAGGGAACTTGATAATGAGGGAAAAGGTTTTTCTCCCTGCAAGTAATAGGGACTCTTACCTGATGATCACTTAGGGCAGTAGTTCTCAAAGTGTGATCCCCAGGGCATCCACATCAACATCACCAGGGGCTTGTTAAATACACAAATGTCTGACTCTGAGGGTGAGGCCCAGCAAATCTGTATTTTAACAAGCCTCCTGGTGATTGTGAAGAATACTAAAGTTAGAGGACTATTTATTTAGGGAATAGTTACCATGACAATCACGTTAATCACCCATTAGAGACTGCACAAATAATTCTATGTTATCCTTAAAGATCTTTTCCAAATTTATTGTTTAAGTGCAGGGGAAACGATATAATGAAGTACTGTACCTTTGGACAAATTGCAAATTAAGAAAAGTTGTCCCTGAAAACTTTTGACAATGGAGAATTTACCTAATGAGTTACGGCGTGAATTTGAGAACTTCAAAGACTGAGAACTTGTACTGGATTGACTAGCATCCTCCAAAATGTTCCCAGTGGCAGTTTCACGTGGAACTACCAAATGTGACCTTATCTAGAAGGAGGGTTTTGCAGGTATAATAGTTAGGATGAGGTCATACTGGATTAGAGTGGGCCCTAAATTCAATCCCTGGTTTCCTACTGGGAAGGTCATTTAGAGAGGCGCACATGGAAGAAGATTGTGTGATGATGAAGGCAGACATTGGAGTTAGGCTGCCACAAGCCAAGAAATGTCAAAGATTGCTGCCACCCACCTTTGCTAGGAGAGAGACATTAACAGTTTCTCCCCCAGGGCTTCCAGAAGGAACCAACCCTGCTGACATCTTGATTTTGGATTTCTGACCTCCTAAACTATTATGGAATACATTTCTGTTATTTTAAGCCAACTTGTTTTTGCTTAATTGTTATGGAAGCCTGGGGAAACTAACAGAGGTTTTTGTTGGGTTTATATTTTAAGAGTATTCTTTGCCTTGCTCTTAGTCTATAAAGATCTTCTCATTAAAATGTGCTTTGTAAAGAAATGTGCTCCATCCTTCCCACCTCATCAGTTCCTCCTTCCTCTTCTGCTGTATCCACCCCACACATTTGTTTGTTGGTTTTAAGTTTCATTGGGTTATAACTGACAAATTAAAAATGTATTATTCAAGGTGTACAAAGTGATATTACTCTCCACTGAAGTTGCATTAAATCCACCAAAATTTAGAGACACAAAACTACATTCAGAAAATGTGGAGCAGGGGAGAAATTCCCCTGTTTTTCAAATATAAAGTATGTTTTTACTTCTGCAAGAACCCCCAACTAAGAAAAGGTCGTTGTAAGAATTCCAGTTCATTCTATCCTTACAGTTCTTCATCAGTTTAAGGATATTCATATCCATCACTTCACACAGATGCTTGTGTGTGTGTGTGTGTGTGTGTGTGTGTGTATAGTGAGGATGGTTGAGATCTACTCTCTTAGCAAATTTCAAGTATATACTACATAATTATTAACTACAGCCACTATGCTGTACGTTAGATCTCCGGAAGGCAGAAGGCATTTATCGTACAACTGCAAGTTTGTGCCCTTTGACCAACATGTCCATACTTTATTTATTTATTTATTTATTTATTTGAGATGGAGTCTCACTGTATAGCCTAGGCTGGAGTGCAGTGGCGCGATCTCGGCTCACTGAAACTTTCGCCTTCTGGGTTAAAGTGATTCTCCTGCCTCAGCCTCCCAAGTAGCTGGGATTATAGGCATGTGCCACTACGTCCAGCTACTTTTTGTATTTTTAGTAGAGACGGGGTTTCACCATCTTGGCCAGGCTGGTCTCGAACTCCTGACCTCAAGTGATTCGCCCACCTCAGCCTCCCAAAGTGCTGAGATTACAGGCGTGAGCCACAGTGCCCGGCCCCCACACTTTTGAAGGATCTTTGAAGAGTCTAGGTTCAGCTGGGAAAGTCATAGTCTTATTTATGGTTGGGGAAAAAGAAACTCTACTGGGAGCATATTAAATACAAAGCCCTTTTCATTGTGGAGAAACAAAGCATTTGTGTATTTTTAGTTAGAAATTATACCTATTATCTGCCATTCATCTGTCTTTCAATAAAATTTTAAGTTGAGGTGTACTATGCTTCTTAAGCTGCTTTATACTCATTTGTTGAAATACATACCAAGCCTTTTAATTAGACCATTTGGCTATTTTATATGCAAATAAGTAGTACTATTAAGTGTATCTGTGCCTCCTTCTGTTGCTGTTTTAGTTGTGTCATGAATGCGCTGACCCTCCACAAACAGGGTTAATTGGAGTGTGGGCGTGAGTGCATGCATGTGTGTGGCTGCCTGCTGTAGACTTAAGTTAAAGAAGGGAGATTTACCAAGCAAAGTTTTTATGTCTTAAAAACAAAACATATGTAATTATGAGTGATATATTTAGGAATCTTGCCTTAATAAAATTACTTTGCATGCAGTCTACCTTATAGTAATAGTTCTGAGTGACTTTGCTATTTTGTCCCAAACAGCTTAGCAAAGCGTCTATATTGTAATATGTAAGTAGCCATTTTTAAAAGTCATACAAATGAAAATAAACATTTAATAAGAAGACAACTGCACTAAAATAATTTAAATGACTTAAGAGATCTACCTTTATTATATGTAGATTTATGCTATTTCTCTAACCAGTAAAACAAACATACAAACAAATCCCTGTTTCATTCTTTCAGCACTTCTACTATGTGCTAAGTATTAGTTATTAAAAATAGAGAAGAAATTCAGAGTCTTGCTTTCAAAGAGTGATAGTTTTAACAGGGAAGAGGAATAATAAACACACAGTTCATAATCTGCTTAAGGAGAAAATTGGGCCCTTGGACTGGAGGAAATTTAGAAAGGGTGCTGTATTGGCTTCTTAGGGCTGCTGTAACAAATTAACAGAAACTTGATGGCTTGAACAAACAGACATTCATTTTGCCATGGTCAGGAGGCTAGAAGTCCAAAATCAAAGCCCCAGCAAGGCCACACCTTCCTCTGCAGGCTAAGTGGGTGGTTCCTTCCTTGCCTCTTCTAGCTTCTGATGGCCCAGAGCATTCCTTGGCTTATGGCAAAATAATTCCAATCTCTGCCTTCCTCTACATGACTTTCTTCTCTGTGTCTCTCTGTCTTCCCTTTTGTCTCTCTTACTAAGAACCTGTATCCTTGGATTCAGAGCCCACCTTAATGCAGGATAATTTCACCCCAAGATCTAACTTAATTATGTCTATAAAGACCCTTTTCCCAAATAGTGTAATATCCACAGGTACTGGATGGACTTATCTTTTGGAGACCAGCATTCAACCTGCTACAGCTACCTAGGGTAGGTGACACCTCCATTGCAGACCAGGTTTGAGGAGAGAGGGAAAACACATAGTGAGGTCTCTTAGGCATAGACAATGTGAGATGTCCGAGTCTTTCCCATTGACATCATAATGCCTGGCAAATAGCAAGCACCCAGTGACTGTGGGAATATTAATGAAATACACTCAATGAAAATGACCACTAGCAGGTGGACATAAGTCTAGTAATCAGGAGAAAGTCCTGGGTTGGACAGACAAGATTACCAATGCAAGCTGTGTAAGAAGCAAGCTGTATGAGAAGCGAAAAGAGAAAAGAGTAAAGCAATGACCAAGTAAAGTAATGTCCATCCTTGAGAAACTCTGAAGATGAGGCCAAGAAGGAGTTTCTGCAAAAATAATAAGGAAACCAGCAGAGAAGGGTGGCATAGGAGAGAAGAGAGAAATTAATCTTAAAAAAAAAAAAAAAAAGGTGTCAGATTAGGTTAAGCTGATTAAGTAGTATAAAGGCTGCATTTGGGAACTTTGATGTACACAGTTTCAGAAGTTAAAAGTCCAGTTGTTCATGGATTAAACATGGTAGAAAGTTTGACAAACGTCTACAATTTTTTTCCTAATGGACAAAGAAATTAAACCAATACATGGCCTTCCCTTCATAACACTGAATGCACATGTTTCAGAGAAAGTTCTTTAAAAATTCTGTGTGAGGACACATGTCTGTGACCTGTCTCCTTTGAAATATGAGACAGACTGTGCAAGTTGCCACAGATTGTTAGAGCCACTGTGTGGGAGTCGTCTACTTGTAACCTCTCTTCTCGTTGCAGGACATCTTATTATATTCACAGTGGGAGAATCCAGTTTCCAAACTGTAATTCTAACTCTGATCTTCCATGTAAAAGCATGTTCTCCAGGGATCCTACTGAATCCGCTATGAAAGATCAGTCAGGCCTACATAAAGTAGATCAGAGACCTTCCTGATCAGCAGTGTGAAAGATCTTGAGAATAAAAGGAGCCTTAATGTTTATACACCATAGAGATTGAAAACTGCATTATACTTTAAAGGCACCATCACCTTTTTTCTCTGCAATGACATCTGTTGTTAAGTGCATTTAGTTTTTTTAAAGTTAATAATTGAAATACCCTGATCGCTGTAATCTCAACTGTTGGAAAGACACTGAACAAATCATTCCATGGTATGTCATCAATGTACCGTAAATTTTGCCTTTTCAATTCCATGTTAAGGAATGGCTGAACCCTGAGGTTTCTTTTGACCACTTGATATTCTCCCACAAAATTTTTGAATTAGTCACAATGGTAGCTATGTTCTAGCGTGCTAGTGTCAACTAACTTTTTTTTTTTAATTTAAGGAGGGTAAATTTGGGCGTTTTAGGTGTCTTTATTTTAATTGTTAACAATCAGTAAGTTTTTTTTTTTTAACTTATTTATTATTATTATACTTTAAGTTGTAGGGTACATGTGCGTAACGTGCAGGTTTGTTACATATGTATACTTGTGCCATGTTGGTGTGCTGCACCCATCAATTCGTCATTTACATCAGGTATAACTCCCAATGCAATCCCTCCCCCCTCCCCCCTCCCCATGATAGGCCCCGGTGTGTGATGTTCCCCTTCCTGAGTCCAAGTGATCTCATTGTTCAGTTCCCACCTATGAGTGAGAACATGCGGTGTTTGGTTTTCTGTTCTTGTGATAGTTTGCTAAGAATGATGGTTTCCAGCTGCATCCATGTCCCTACAAAGGACACAAACTCATCCTTTTTGATGGCTGCATAGTATTCCATGGTGTATATGTGCCACATTTTCTTAATCCAGTCTGTCACTGATGGACATTTGGGTTGATTCCAAGTCTTTGCTATTGTGAATAGTGCTGCAATAAACATACGTGTGCATGTGTCTTTATAGCAGCATAATTTATAATTCTTTGGGTATATACACAGTAATGGGATGGCTGGGTCATATGGTACATCTAGTTCTAGATCCTTGAGGAATCGCCATACTGTTTTAGATAATGGTTGAACTAGTTTACAATCCCACCAACAGTGTAAAAGTGTTCCTATTGCTCCACATCCTCTCCAGCACCTGTTGTTTCCTGACTTTTTAATGATCGCCATTCTAACTGGTGTGAGATGGTATCTCATTGTGGTTTTGATTTGCATTTCTCTGATGGCCAGTGATGATGAGCATTTTTTCATGTGTCTGTTGGCTGTATGAATGTCTTCTTTTGAGAAATGTCTGTTCATATCCTTTGCCCACTTTTTGATGGGGTTGTTTGTTTTTTTCTTGTAAATTTGTTTGAGTTCTTTGTAGGTTCTGGATCTTAGCCCTTTGTCAGATGAGTAGATTGCAAAAATTTTCTCCCATTCTGTAGGTTGCCTGTTCACTCTGATGGTAGTTTCTTTTGCTGTGCAGAAGCTCTTTAGTTTAATGAGATCCCATTTGTCAATTTTGGCTTTTGCTGCCGTTGCTTTTGGTGTTTTAGACATGAAGTCTTTGCCCATGCCTATGTCCTGAATGGTACTACCTAGGTTTTCCTCTAGGATTTTTATGGTATTAGGTCTAACATTTAAGTCTCTAATCCATCTTGAATTAATTTTCGTATAAGGAGTAAGGAAAGGATCCAGTTTGAGCTTTCTACTTATGGCTAGCCAATTTTCCCAGCACCATTTATTAAATAGGGAATCCTTTCCCCATTTCTTGTTTCTCTCAGGTTTGTCAAAGATCAGATGGCTGTAGATGTGTGGTATTATTTCTGAGGACTCTGTTCTGTTCCATTGGTCTATATCTCTGTTTTGGTACCAGTACCATGCTGTTTTGGTTACTGTAGCCTTGTAGTATAGTTTGAAGTCAGGTAGCGTGATGCCTCCAGCTTTGTTCTTTTGACTTAGGATTGTCTTGGAGATGCGGGCTCTTTTTTGGTTCCATATGAACTTTAAAGCAGTTTTTTCCAATTCTGTGAAGAAACTCATTGGTAGCTTGATGGGGATGGCATTGAATCTATAAATTACCTTGGGCAGTATGGCCATTTTCACGATATTGATTCTTCCTATCCATGAGCATGGTATGTTCTTCCATTTGTTTGTGTCCTCTTTTATTTCACTGAGCAGTGGTTTGTAGTTCTCCTTGTAGAGGTCTTTTACATCCCTTGTCAGTTGGATTCCTAGGTATTTTATTCTCTTTGAAGCAATTGTGAATGGAAGTTCATTCCTGATTTGGCTCTCTGTTTGTCTGTTACTGGTGTTTAAGAATGCTTGTGATTTTTGCACATTCATTTTGTATCCTGAGACTTTGCTGAAGTTGCTTATCAGCTTAAGGAGATTTTGGGCTGAGACAATGGGGTTTTCTAAATATACAATCATGTCATCTGCAAACGGGGACAATTTGACTTCTTCTTTTCCTAACTGAATACCCTTGATTTCTTTCTCTTGCCTAATTGCCCTAGCCAGAACTTCCAACACTATGTTGAATAGGAGTGGTGAGAGAGGGCATCCCTGTCTTGTGCCAGTTTTCAAAGGGAATTTTTCCAGTTTTTGCCCATTCAGTATGATATTGGCTGTGGGTTTGTCATAAATAGCTCTTATTATTTTGAGGTACGTTCCATCAATACCGAATTTATTGAGCGTTTTTAGCATGAAGGGCTGTTGAATTTTGTCAAAAGCCTTTTCTGCATCTATTGAGATAATCATGTGGTTCTTGTCTTTGGTTCTGTTTATATGTTGGATTATGTTTATTGATTTGCGAATGTTGAACCAGCCTTGCATCCCAGGGATGAAGCCCACTTGATCATGGTGGATAAGCTTTTTGATGTGTTGCTGAATCCGGTTTGCCAGTATTTTATTGAGGATTTTTGCATCGATGTTCATCAGGGATATTGGTCTAAAATTCTCTTTTTTTGTTGTGTCTCTGCCAGGCTTTGGTATCAGGATGATGTTGGCCTCATAAAATGAGTTAGGGAGGATTCCCTCTTTTTCTATTGATTGGAATAGTTTCAGAAGGAATGGTACCAACTCCTCCTTGTACCTCTGGTAGAATTCAGCTGTGAATCCATCTGGTCCTGGACTTTTTTTGGTTGGTAGGCTATTAATTATTGCCTCAATTTCAGAGCCTGCTATTGGTCTATTCAGGGATTCACCTTCTTCCTGGTTTAGTCTTCGAAGAGTGTAAGTGTCCAGGAAATTATCCATTTCTTCTAGATTTTCCAGTTTATTTGCGTAGAGGTGTTTATAGTATTCTCTGATGGTAGTTTGTATTTCTGTGGGGTCGGTGGTGATATCCCCTTTATCATTTTTAATTGCGTCGATTTGATTCTTCTATCTTTTCTTCTTTATTAGTCTTGCTAGTGGTCTGTCAATTTTGTTGACCTTTTCAAAAAACCAGCTCCTGGATTCATTGATTTTTTGGAGGGTTTTTTGTGTCTCTGTCTCCTTCAGTTCTGCTCTGATCTTAGTTATTTCTTGCCTTCTGCTAGCTTTCGAATGTGTTTGCTCTTGCTTCTCTAGTTCTTTTAATTGCGATGTTAGGGTGTCAATTTTAGATCTTTCCTGCTTTCTCTTGTGGGCATTTAGTGCTATAAATTTCCCTCTACACACTGCTTTAAATGTGTCCCAGAGATTCTGGTATGTTGTATCTTTGTTCTCATTGGTTTCAAAGAACATCTTTATTTCTGCCTTCATTTCGTTATGTACCCAGTAGTCATTCAGGAGCAGGTTGTTCAGTTTCCATGTAGTTGAGCGGTTTTGATTGAGTTTCTTAGTACTGAGTTCTAGTTTGATTGCACTGTGGTCTGAGAGACAGTTTGTTATAATTTCTGTTCTTGTACATTTGCTGAGGAGTGCTTTACTTCCAATTACGTGGTCAATTTTGGAATAAGTACCATGTGGTGCTGAGAAGAATGTATATTCTGTTGATTTGGGGTGGAGAGTTCTATAGATGTCTACTAGGTCTGCCTGCTGCAGAGATGAGTTCAATTCCTGGATATCCTTGTTAACTTTCTGTCTCGTTGATCTGTCTAATGTTGACAGTGGAGTGTTGAAGTCTCCCATTATTATTGTATGGGAGTCTAAGTCTCTTTGTAAGTCTCTAAGGACTTGCTTTATGAATCTGGGTGCTCCTGTATTGGGTGCATATATATTTAGGATAGTTAGCTCTTCCTGTTGAATTGATCCCTTTACCATTATGTAATGGCCTTCTTTGTCTCTTTTGATCTTTGATGGTTTAAATTCTGTTTTATCAGAGACTAGTATTGCAACCTCTGCTTTTTTTTGTTCTCCATTTGCTTGGTAAATCTTCCTCCATCCCTTTATTTTGAACCTATGTATGTCTCTGCGTGTGAGATGGGTCTCCTGAATACAGCAGACTGATGGGTCTTGACTCTTTATCCAGTTTTCCAGTCTGTGTCTTTTAATTGGAGCATTTAGTCCATTTACATTTAAGGTTAAGATTGTTATGTGTGAACTTGATCCTGCCATTATGATATTAACTGGTTATTTTGCTCGTTAGTTGATGCAGTTTCTTCCTAGCCTCGATGGTCTTTACATTTTGGCATGTTTTTGCAATGGCTGGTACCGGTTGTTCCTTTCCATGTTGAGTGCTTCCTTCAGGGTCTCTTGTAAGGCAGGCCTAGTGGTGACAGAATCTCTAAGCATTTGCTTATCTGTAAAGGATTTTATTTCTCCTTCACTTATGAAACTTAGTTTGGCTGGATATGAAATTCTGGGTTTAAAATTATTTTCTTTAAGAATGTTGAATATTGGCCCCCACTCTCTTCTGGCTTGTAGAGTTTCTGCCGAGAGATCTGCTGTTAGTCTGATGGGCTTCCCTTTGTGGGTAACCCGACCTTTCTCTCTGGCTGCCCTGAAAATTTTTTCCTTCATTTCAACTTTGGTGAATCTGGCAATGATGTGTCTTGGAGTTGCTCTTCTCAGGGAGTATCTTTGTGGCGTTCTCTGTATTTCCTGGATTTGAATGTTGGCCTGCCCTACTAGGTTGGGGAAGTTCTCCTGGATGATATCCTGAAGAGTGTTTTCCAACTTGGTTCCATTTTCCCCCTCACTTTCAGGCACCCCAATCAGACGTAGATTTGGTCTTTTTACATAATCCCATACTTCTTGCAGGCTTTGTTCATTTCTTTTTCTTCTTTTTTCTTTTGGTTTTCTCTTCTCGCTTCATTTCATTCATTTGATCCTCAATCGCTGATACTCTTTCTTCCAGTTGATCGAGTCGGTTACTGAAGCTTGTGCATTTGTCACGTATTTCTCGTGTCATGGTTTTCATCTCTTTCATTTCGTTTATGACCTTCTCTGCATTAATTACTCTAGCCATCAATTCTTCCACTTTTTTTTCAAGATTTTTAGTTTCTTTGCACTGGGTACGTAATTCCTCCTTTAGCTCTGAGAAATTTGATGGACTGAAGCCTTCTTCTCTCATCTCATCAAAGTCATTCTCCGTCCAGCTTTGATCCGTTGCTGGCGATGAGCTGCGCTCCTTTGCCGGGGGTGATGCGCTCTTATTTTTTGAATTTCCAGCTTTTCTGCCCTGCTTTTTCCCCATCTTTGTGGTTTTATCTGCCTCTGGTCTTTGATGATGGTGATGTACTGATGGGGTTTTGGTGTAGGTGTCCTTCCTGTTTGATAATTTTCCTTCTAACAGTCAGGACCCTCAGCTGTAGGTCTGTTGGAGATTGCTTGAGGTCCACTCCAGACCCTGTTTGCCTGGGTATCAGCAGCAGAGGCTGCAGAAGATAGAATATTTTTGAACAGCGAGTGTACCTGTCTGATTCTTGCTTTGGAAGCTTCCTCTCAGGGGTGTACTCCACCCTGTGAGGTGTGGGGTGTCAGACTGCCCCTAGTGGGGGATGTCTCCCAATTTGGCTACTCAGGGGTCAGGGACCCACTTGAGCAGGGAGTCTGTCCCTTCTCAGATCTCAACCTCCGTGTTGGGAGATCCACTGCTCTCTTCAAAGCTGTCAGACAGAGTCGTTTGCGTCTGCAGAGGTTTCTGCTGCATTTGTTATTGTTTACTGTGCCCTGTCCCCAGCGGTGGAGTCTACAGAGACAGGCAGGTTTCCTTGAGCTGCTGTGAGCTCCACCCAGTTCGAGCTTCCCAGCAGCTTTGTTTACCTACTTAAGCCTCAGCAATGGCGGGCGCCCCTCCCCCAGCCTCGCTGCTGCCTTGCAGGTAGATCACAGACTGCTGTGCTAGCAATGAGGGAGGCTCCCTGGGTGTGGGACCCTCCCAGCCAGGTGTGGGATATGATCTCCTGGTGTGCCTGTTTGCTTAAAGCGCACTATTGGGGTGGGAGTTACCCTATTTTCCAGGTGTTGTGTGTCTCAGTTCCCCTGGCTAGGAAAAGGGATTCCCTTCCCCCTTGCGCTTCCCAGGTGAGGCAGTGCCTCGCCCTGCTTCAGCTCTCGCTGGTCGGGCTGCGGCAGCTGACCAGCACCGATCGTCGGGCACTCCCCAGTGAGATGAACCCAGTACCTCAGTTGAAAATGCAGAAATCACCGGTCTTCTATGTCGCTCGTGCTGGGAGTTGGAGACTGGAGCTGTTCCTATTCGGCCATCTTGCTCCGCCCCTCCAACAATCAGTTTTTAATCCTTTTCTCAGCTTTATGAACTGAGATTATGGTAAGTATGTTTCTTTTAAAAACTTAAAGTGGATTTATTATTTGTTACCTTAAAAAGTTGAGCTTTAAAATTAGGTGAAATAAATGATGTTATTTAAAAATCAGCTTTCTGGCTGTTATGATATTTTTAGATTGACAATTTAATAATTTAAATGGGATTATGAAGGAAGTCATTTAAAATTTTGTTTTATAAATACTTTGTGTTAGACTTAATAAACCAGAATTTAAAAGTATACAGATTGGTAAGAAATTTTTAAGTTGAAGCATATACAAAATCTGATTATGGAATTGTATTATGTCACTTGTAATGACTGATAACCTATAGACTTGGAACTAACATCAATCAACAGGTCAACAGCCTTTGTCTTAGGGTTAAACCATGCAATGTTACAGATCTTTAAAAAATTTTTTTTACCTAACTGCTATTTTGACATCAAATTCAATTAAGAAATTACTCCAAGACTTCAGCATGTCTTAGAAAAATTCAATAGTGTATGTTTTCTACTCTTTTATATTCACAAAGCACATATATGTAACTAATTAGAATTTAAGAAGCCTTTCACCCAAGAGAAAATTTTGGTCTCTGTAAAGTTTTATCCTTGCCCTACTTTTAATGTCACTATCAAGTTCGTTATTCTGCAGGGTTTTTAAAAATACAATTATACGTTATTTTCCTGCATGTTGCAATTATGCAGTTTTCTTACATGAATATTGCTTTATGGAGAGAATGCTCTTTGAATTTTCAGAAAAAAAATGAATATTGTTTCTGTAGAAATAGGAATACTCTGAGCAGTAGATTGGGAAATGAGGCACATTTAGTATGAATCTGAGTCTTTGTTGTTCACCCTAGATGAAGGGTAATTTTATAAAAATAAGGCCAGGAAAAGAATGAAATACGGGATTTCATAGTTTATAAGTCAAGCCATTTTATTCTGCCAATAATTCAGCACAATGTAGCCTCAAACCACTCTACACCCCATGTGTATATGTGTGTGTTTGTGCAGTGATACGATTTGTCTGGCATTAAAAATTTGAGAGAGACTTAGATCTTTACTGGATTTTGGTTGTAAATCATGTTATTTCATAAAGAAAAAGATAAGGTCTTAGGTAACGTGAGTTCCTGGCGCCTCTGTTCAGGGTTTATCTCATTCCCTAGAGTTTCCCATCTGCGACTCATCTTCATTTTATCTCCAGATTTCCTATCCTCTATCCTCCTTCTCTTTTGTCCTTTTATTTTCCTACAGTTTCCCCTTGCATAATCATAAACATCTCAATTTATAATTACTCCTTTTAAAAGTTTATCCCTAAAGCATTTATAATTATTTTATTTTCATTTATTTAATTTTTTTGAGGCAGAGTTGCTGTCGCCCAGGCTGGAGTGCAGTGGCACGATCTTGGCTCATTGCAACCTCCACCTCCCAGGTTCAGGTGATTCTCTTGCCTCAGCCTCCTGAGTAGCTGGGACGACAGGCACGCACCACCATGCCTGGCTAATTTTTGTATTTAAATAGAGATGGGGTTTCACTATGTTGGCCAGGCTGTTCTCAACCTCAGGTGATCCGCCTGCCTTGGTCTCCCAAAGTGCTGGAATTACAGACATGAGCCACCACACCTGGCCCATTTCTCATTTACTAAGTGATAATTAACTAATCAAATATATTCATGACTGTAAATCAAGACTCTTGAACAGCTGAGGAAACCCATGTTACTACGCTGAATCCTTGACATTTCCAGCACAAAACTTTGACCCTTAACAGGAGGCCATAAATGCAAAGTCAAGTAAATTGTGCCCTTACCTCTTGTGGAATGGCCTGGCAGGATCTGAGCTCGTTGGATCCAGCCTGTCTAGAGACTGAGTCATGTTCATGAATGCACACACCCAGACATTTGTGTGTGTAGAAATGTGTGTACAGGAGAAGGCTTGAGTGAATTGTAAGCAAAAGGAGAGGAGGAGAGGTTGCAGATGTGAGAGAGGAGATCATTATTAGACCGAACTCCCAACAGAATGCTTGAGAAGGACCTGGAGCACAGGTGGAAGGTTAGCCCTAGGAAGGAAAGGGAGTACTTTTCCTCTTACACAGAAAAGGAGGAGTGAACCAATAAAGAGAAGGGGAACCTTTGAGGTAAATGGAAACAGTTGAAAGAGATCATGTTGGATGACATCTATTTCTTGGTGATAGTGATAAAAAAAAGCAAGGGGTGGGACTGAGTCTTGAGAAGAACCAGGAAGGATTCATCTGACTCAAATGCATACTGCATTAGTCAGGATTCCACAGAGAAACAGAGCCAATAGGATGTGCACATACAGAGAGATTTATTTTAAGGAATTGGCTCATGTGATTATAGAGGTTGACAAGTCAAAAATCTACAGAGTGGGACAGCAGTCTGGAGACTCAGGAAGAATTGATATTGCAATGCACATCTGAAGGTTGTCTCCTGCTGAATTCCTTCTTGGTTGGGGGAAGTCAATCTTTGTTCTATTAAGGCCTTTAACTGATGGAATGAGGCCCATTCACATTATGGAGGCCAGTCTGCTTTACACAAAGGCTACTGATTTAAATGTTAATTTCATACACACACACACACACACACACACACACACACACACACACACACACACACAAAATCACGGAAACATTCAGACTAATGTTTGACCAAACATCTGGGCATCATGGCCCAGCCAAGTTGATACATAAAATTAACCATATGACACATGCATTCCATTAGCTGCCAGGCTAACTCCTTGTTCTTCAAAAATCAGTTGTCCTGTCTTCTCTCCAGGAGGCCTTCCTGTAAACTTATCCCCATGTGGGAGTTTGCCTTTTTGAACTAAATTGCCAAACTATCCTGTGTTTACTTCTGTCATAAAAACATCTTTCTTGAATTCCCCCCACCAAAATCTAAGCCACTAGTCATTTGGGGAGTTTTTTCATTCATGCCTGTATCTCCGGCACCTACAATGTCCCCAGCTGCATTGTAGGCACTCAATAAAAGAGATGGTTAAAGAGGTAATAAGTTGCATTTATTTTCTATCAGTTTTACTACATTGTGAAGTCTTCGAAAGCAGGGACAGAGTCTTAATTACTTTTTTATACCTAACGTCTAGCACAAATTAAGAGCTCAGTAAATGCTTACTACAGAAATAATGGAAATGTGACTTACCAAATGTTTACTGTATATTTTTCCTTGTCCCTGAATACTTCACTTTTATTCCAAAGATTTTTTAAAAACCACATTCTGAAGAATTTTCACAGATTTGCATTGCTGTATCTGGAGAAATAATACTAGCGATGAGGGTTATAAATCACAAAATACTGGTGGTAGGATTTTTTAATCAGCATTTTTTAAATACCTGCAGGTGATTCCAGAGGTCATAAATCCTTGCACTAGATACAGTTAAAGTGGAGAAGTTGTTTAGGAAGTTTAAAAATATTGGGTACCTCTATGTAAGGCAGAGCTACATGGGGATACCGGGTTGGAAGCTTTGAGTGGTCTCCAGGGGAGGAGTGAAGGATACCTAAAGAGAATAAAGAAGTGCTGAAAAGAAAGCTATGAGGTACTTTGTAAGCACCTCCGAGTATCTACCATGTATCAGGCACAGTACTAAGTGCTTTACATTCATTGCCACTTGTCTCCATAGTAGCCTTGTAAGGTATAGTGTTACATTCTTGTCACAGATAAGGACACTGAAGTTCAGTTAAGTTCCTCACATCAAGCCAACAGAACAGCAAAAAATTCAAGCCTATATTGACTGGCTACAAAGTTTATGTTCTTTCCGATACACCAGCGGTTCTCAACTCTAACTACAGAGCAAAAGCAGCCAAGTCTACCCCACTTAAGATCAGTTATATGAAAAGCTCTGAGTAAGAGACACAGGCCTCCATATTTAACTTTAAGTCTCATCAGTATTTCTAAAATGTTTCCAGGGTTGAAAACCACTATCAGAAACATCATAGATACTCTTCCATTTTGCCAGCTCTCATACTGTGTGCTTACAGGTGTTCTCACCCAGAAAAGAGACTTGACTCAGTCAGTTTATGAATGGCCCACCCTAAATTCAGATGAAATATCCTGAACAGACTGGGTGTGGTGGCTCACCCCTGTCATCCCAGCACTTTGGGAGGCTGAAGCAGGAGGATGGCTTGAGAGTCCAGGAGTTTGAGACCAGCCTGAGCAACATAGAGAGACTCCATCTCGACAAAAAAAAAAAAGAAAAAAAGAAAATCTTAAATAGTCATGCCTTGGCCCTGTGATTTGAGGTGCTCTTAATTGGTGGCTGCTTTGATGTTAGCAAGAGTTTTATCCTATTTACTTTAAATTAATGAAATGGATTACATCATGCCTAGTCTCTGATTCTCTGCAAAGGGTCCTGCTCAGTACCATTCTCCTTTGTAAGCTTTCTAGCACAGCTGATGCTTTTTCAACCTACCCCATTCCAAAAAGTAGGTGCTACCTGGGCCACACACACATTCACCGTACAAATTAAATAGAGTAGGTATCATGAAGCAATTAAGTTTCATATCAGATTTTCTTCCATTAATTTTGACAACACAGCCTTCATTTTTCTTTGTATTATAAAAACTTGTAACTAATATCCAGGGTCCCCAACCACATGTGAAACAAAATGCATTTGTGCAAGCCCCTGACATCATATCAAAATTTATTCAAGTATCTTAATGCATATATATATATGTAAAAAATCAAGAGAGACTGGGGAAGAAAAACACAAAAATGTGAGTAGAACGGTAAAAGTTCTCTACCCTGGTTGCGCATTAGAATCTGGGAGGATTTTTTCGATAAACACATGCTCAGAACCCAGCCCTAGAGATTCTGATTCAGGCCCAGTCTGACAGGGCCCAATCGTTGTTATCCCTAAGTGATTCAAATCTGCTGTTTTTCTTACCTTTCTCGGGCTTTCCACTGTTGTAGAAAATGTGTATTAAATGAGAATACTCTGATTCATATATTTTCTGTCAACCATGATCATGATGATAGTTACTCTAATTGAGCTTGCTATGTGCTAACCAATTTTCCTAAGTCTTTTACATATAGTAGCTCATTTAATATTCACCACAGCTACTGGGTGAGGCGAATATTATTATCTTTTTGCAGATAAAAAATACATTTATAGAGATTAAGTAACTCACTGTAAGGCACAGCGGAGGCGGAATGTGAGTTCAGGGCTTCTAGCACTCCGTGCTCTTAGAGACTCAAGTGAGTTTATGAAATAAACCATATTATGTCTCCCCAGCCCTCCCATCAGGTTCCCCTTTCCTCTTGACTTTTGCAGAGTCTAATCTAGGTATAGGCTCACCAGTTCTACTGTTAGGTGCCTAGGAGGTTCTCCCCCACTTCCATCTAACTGCCATACCTGCTGTATTTACCTTGCAGTGGAACAGAACCAGGTCTTTGGGATTCAAGGAAATACAGCTAGGTAGTTCATCTGCTTTGGGAAAGTGCCCTCTTTATTCCTGAAAACAGTGGAAAGAATGTAAGGCTTAAGAATCACACAAATATAAGATCAAATTTATGTACTTTCTCGTATTAATCCTGAGCCCAGTGCAAGTCACTTAATCTAACATTCCATTTCTTAATCCATAAAATGAAAAGAATGATTTCTAAATCACAGGATTTAGAAGGATGAAGTATAATAACATATAGAAGGTTCCTTTGCACACAGTAGGTGCTCGGTAAACATGGGTTCCTTCCCTTTTGCTCTGCTGCCATGTCACATATACAGTTAACTTTGCACCTGGCAACTCTTGTTTAGCTTCTACATTTCTGCTTTCCTTTATTCCTTTTTTCCTTTATTCCTCTGTGTTTAAAAGGCTGTGCTAAGTAGCCAAAGTTTTGTATGAGAAAGGTCTGCTGGGCAAAGCAGAGAGCTACACACATAACACAACTTTAGGGCCCTAAATAAATATGAGAAACAAAAATGCCTCTCAAACCTTTACAACCTCTCCTGCTTCCCTCCTCTCCTGCCACTACTACCACCAATATATCCAAATGCCTAAAATCCCATTTTAAGATCTCTCCTAAGGAACTTATGAAGAATATGCATTAGTCTAAATAGGCACCTGTTACCTCATTTTGTTTACACATAGCTACGTGTTGTCATACTCTATATGCTCTAACCATTAATTGACATGAGAGTGGGTAAAGGACTGGATAAAGGGTAGGTTCTTTTTTAATTCTTCTAATTGAAAAATTAAAATTGTATACATTTATCATGTACAACATGATGCATTACAGTATGTATATATTGTGGACTGCCTCAATTGAGGTAATTAACTTGTGCATTACCTCATGTAGGTATCATTTTTTTGTGGTGAGAACACTTAAAATCTGTTTTTGTGATTTTCGAAATATCATACATCGTTACTAACTACAGCCACCATGTTGTACACTGGATCTTTTGACCTTATTCCTCCTGCCTAACTAAAATTGTGTATGCTTTGACCAACACCTCTCCAAACCCTACCCATCCAGCCCCTAATAACTAATGACCATTCCACTCTCCACTCTCGAGTTCTACTCTTAGATTCTACATATAAGGGGAGGTTCTTTGCTTGTTTCTGTGTACATGGTACTGAAATGTATTAGAACGTGCTTTCATACAGGCGCTGGGACTTGCCATGGTGCTCCTCATGTATAAAGTATGGACATTCTGCCAATTCTTCTAGAGTGACACCAGGAAGCTGACAGTGAAGTGGGTGTTACATACAAGCTCATCATCTGCCATCTTTAGGGGGCCAATGGCCATGGCCAGACATAGCCCTCTTTTCATCTGGAGCTTGATTGTGGGCTCTACCTCATCAACTTTGGCCAACATATTTCTGTTGTGTGTCAGCAGGGAAGGGAACTTGCCAGCCTTATTTGGGCCTGGGCCAAGGATCTGTGGGATCTGCTTGATCTGAGACTCCAGGGCCTAATGGTACCATACCTCTTGGCCAGCCTTTTCTTCTTGTCGATTTTCTCCAGCACCTCCAGGTCCATATGGGGGATTCCATAGCCTTGGCCTGTCACAATGCTGCTGGCCCTCAGGATGCGCACAGAGGAGTGGAAGTGGGGTGTGGACTTTATCTCAATGATGCCCCAGAAGTGTTTTTTTTTCTTAGAGTCACAGTGAACAATGGTCTGGGCCACACCCTGCAGGAGGCAGTGCTAGGGCCATCCAGGAACCTCACACGCCCACATGTTTTTGGAAAGGTGGAGCTGCAGAACAGCTTGAAGTCAACAGAAATATCTCTTATTATTATTATTATTATTATTATTATTATTATTTTATTTTTTTAACAGTCTCACTCTGTCATCCAGGCTGGAATGCAATAATTATTTGATCATAGCTCAAGGCATCTTCTAACTCTTGGGTTCAAGTGATCCTCCCACCTCTGCCTCCCAAGTAGCTGGGACTACAGGCACAAGCCACTATGCTCAGCTGATTTTTATTTTTATTACTATTTTTGTAGACATGGGTTCTCGCTATTTTGCCCAGACCTGTTTCTATTTTCTGGCCTCAGTTGATCCTCCTGCCTAAGCCTAGAATTACCTCTTAAAGTTTCAGATACCTCTAGTTACTGTATTGTTCATGAGAAATGCCTGTTTTTCTTAATGTCATGGTAGTCTGGTTAAACAAGTCATAATATAATGCTTTTACTAAAATAGTACAACAACGTAGAAATAATTCTTTTCTATAGGTGTCCAGCTCCTCAGCGGCATAGCTGATCTTGTATCTGCTTTGAAACATTTCTTCTCTCTTTCTAGAGTCTCTTTCCTGTAAGGTGAACTTCTTGTGAGGTTTCATTTTGATAAAATTCCGTCACTCATTTCTTGTCAAGCTTTTGAACTTCATTTTCCATCTTTGTATTTTCAGATGCACTCTTGCTTTGGAATGTTTTAATATAATGCATAAGCTTCTTTTAGTGAATTTGCTATATATTTGATTACTTTTTCAAGAGTTTGTAAGGAAGTTTTTACGTGATGTTATGCATGATTCTTCAAAACTCCTCATCTAAGTTGTCTCTTATTTCTGACTCTCTTATTATATCCAACACCTAATGACCACTGTCCATTTCATCTCTAAGGACAGCAAACAAATCTGTCATCTTCAGCAGACATTCAGTCAAATGCTAGATCTGATGTTCCTTCTCACATATAATTTTTTCCAAATATGGTTTTGAAATTTCAACCTCCTTTTTTCCTATGTAAATTGAGACCATTCAGTCTTCCTTTCCCTTTGTATAAAAATTATTTTCCATTTTTCTAAAGATTGGATTTCTCATCAAAACTTTTCTTTAATACTATTTATAGCTGTGTTTTACTTTTCTGACATAAATTTCAAGATTATTCTGGTTTACCTACTTGGGATTGGATGGATTCTGATTTATCCTTCAATGACTGTATTATAGCCTTTGTGAAACATCAACCGTCATGCCATCTTCTTCTGGATAGTTAGATTTTTCTTCCCCATTTTCCCCTAGAAAGTCTATTTTAACCTCAATAAAGAGTAGGACTAATCAGTTTTTAAATATCTGTCTCCAGACAGCATTTCAAACAAATTTATTTCAAGTCTGGCCTTCAACCAAAACTTCTCCAGTGCTTAATGACCTCTCTTAAAATGCCAGAACTTGTCAGAAATTTTAAGTTTTTCTTCATCTGGAGCAGAAAACATTCCATGATGTTCTTTCTCCCTACCTTTGTAAAGCAAGCTTTAGTTCTGTGAAACCCAGTGAGAGCTGCCCATAGAACCACCTTCTGGGGAAAATCCTAGAGTCCTGATCATGGGCTCACACCTGCAGGCACAGTGCTCACAGTGCTGCGCAGAGCCTTCAGGGTAAGCCAGTGGTAAAGCTGTGTGCCTATTGCATGGCCTCTGTCACACAAGTGACTGCCACAGAATTGCCTCTGATTGAGAATGTCCTATTGATCCCCGTAGTCTTCCAGAAACCCAGAATGTCCCACTCAGATCCCAACTCAGCAAATGACAATCAAGACAAACTTGCAGGGAGGGAATCAAGGGTATGAACACATTTTTTCCTCATCTTTGTTTCATCGTGGAACACAAATAAATTGATATGTTTTTGTTTTTGCTTTGTTTTATTTATTTATTTATTTATTTATTTAGAGATGGAGTCTCACTCTGTTACCCAGGCTGGAGTGCAGTGGTGTGATCTCGGCTCACTCCAACCTCCTCCTCCCTGGTTCAAGTGATTCTCCTGACTTAGCCTTCCAATTAGCTGAGATTACAGGCACATGCCACTATGCCCAGCTAATTTTTGTATTTTTAGTAGGGATGGGGTTTCACCGTGTTGCCCAGGCTGGTCTTGAATTCCTGACCTCAGGTGATCTGCCTGCCTCAGCCTCCCAAAGTGCTGGAATTGCAGGGCATGAGCAACCATGCCCGGCCGTAAGTTGGTGATATTTGTATGACAATCAAGGTAAATGGATGAGGTTGTTTATGACTCATTCCACCTAGAGGCTGCAAGGGACAGACAACCCATGTCTTGTCATACGTGTGAGCATTCTAACTTTGCTGGCTGTCAGAAAACTGTGCACTGAGTCTCCCACATTTTGCATGAGACTTCTAGGCTACAGTCTTAGAGATACAACTTGCCTTGAAAGGTCCCAGAAACTTCTCTCTCAAAACACATCCCACCCCAGTTTATTGTGGGTCAGTAATAGTGTTTGTGTATGTGTGTTGAAATAAAGGGCCTCTAAAGGATTTCTGCTTGCCTTTAAATAATGGTTACGGTTTGTCTATTCTCACTTTAATTTTGTTCATTTTAGCTTTATGTATTTGGAAGCCCTATATGTATTTTTAGTTTTATATCTTCTTGATGAATTGACCCTTTATCACCATGAAATATCTCTCTTTATCTGATAATATATTAATAGTTTGTCTTGAAGTCTAACATATCTAATGTGTCTTACATAGGCACACAAATATTTTTATGGTATATCTTTTACCATTTTTAAACTTTCAATCAATATGTGTTTTTATATTTAAAGCATATTTTTTTTATGAACAGCATGTAGTTTGGTCTTGGTTTTTTATTCAGTCTGATAATGGAATATTGAGTCCATTTACAGAATTCATTTTTAATTTTTTATTTCCATAGGTTTTTGGGGAACCGATGGCATTTTGTTACATGAGTAAGTTCTTTAGTAGTGATTTTGGGGCACCCATCACCTGAACCCAATTTGTAGTCTTTTATCCCTCACCCTCTTCCCACCCTTTCCTGATGAGTCCCCAAAGTCCATCGTGTCATTCTTATGCCTTTGCATCCTCATAGCTTAGGTCTCACTTATGAGTGAGAATATATGATGTTTGGTTTTCTATTCCAGAGTTACTTGACTTAGAATAGTAGTCTCTAATCCCATCCAGATTACTGTGAATGCCGTTAATTTATTCACTTTTATGGCTGAGTAGTATTCCATTGTGTGTATATGTATAAATACATACACACACACACATACGTATATACATACCACGGTTTCTTTATCCACTCATTGATTGATGGACATTTGGATTGGTTCCACATTTTTGCAATTGTAAATTGTGCTGCTATAAACATGCATGTGCAAGTATTATTATTATTATTTTTTGTATAATGACTTTTATCCTCTGGTTGGATACCCAGTAGTGGGATTGCTGGATCAAATGGTAGTTGTACTTTTAGTCCTTTAAGGAATGTCCACACTGTTTTCCATAGTGGTTGTACTAGTTTACATTCCCATCAGCAGTGTTCCCTCTTCACTGCATCCATACCATAATCTTCTTTTCTTTTTATTTTTTTATTATGGCCATTCTTGCAGAAGTAAGGTGGTATCACATTTTGGTTTTGATTTGCGTTTCTCTGATCATCAGTAATGTTGAGCATTTTTACATATGTTTGTTGACCATTTGTATATCTTCTTTTGATAATTTTCTATTCATGTCCTTAGCCCACTTTTTGATGGGATTTTTTGTTTTTTTCTTGTTGATTTGTTTTAGTTCATTGCAGATTCTGGATATTAGACCTTTGTCAGACGTATATATTGTGAAGTTTCTTTTCCCACTCTGTGGGCTGTTTACTCTGCTAACTGTTCCTTTTGCCATGCAAAAGCTCTTTAGTGTATTTAAGTCCCACTTATCTTTGTTTTTATTGCATTTGCTTTTGGGTTCTTGGTCGTGAAATCCTTGCCTAAGACAATGTCTAGAAGGGTTTTTTCGATGTTATCTTCTAGCATTTGTATAGTTTAAGGTCTTATTTAAGACCTTGATCCGTCTTGAGTTGATTTTTATATATGGTGAGAGATGAGGATCTAGTTTCCTTCTTCTACTTGTGGCTTGCCAATTATCCCAGCACCATTTGTTGAATAGGGTGTCCTTTTCCCACTTTATGTTTTTGTTTGCTTAGTCAACGATCAGTTGGCTGTAAGTATTTGGGTTTATTTCTGGGTTCTCTATTCTGTTCCATTGGTCTGTGTGCCTATTTTTATACCACTACCATGCTGTTTTGGTGACCATGACCTGTACATTTAATGTAATGTTTACTCTCATTAGATTTAACTCTATCATCTTGGTATTTGTATTCTATTTGTCACATCTGTTTTTTGTTCCTATGTTCCTTATTTGTTTGCTTTCCTTTGAGTTAATTAAATATTTTATTATTTCGTTTTATCTCCTCCATGAAGTTTTCCACTATACCTCAATGGAGTGTTTTTATTTTTCATTGTTGTGTCTTAAGATGGCACACATGCCTTTATTATTGTTTACCTTTAAATAATATTTCAAAAGTAACCGTGTAAGAACCTTTAGAAAGTATAATTCTATTTACATGCTGTCCTTTGCTTTCTTGTTGTCATGTATTTTATCTACTTATAGGTAACAGATACAAAATGTGTTGTTATTTTTGCTTTAAATAGTCACAAGTTTTTAAAATGTGAATAGATAGGTAGATGAGGATAGATATGTAGGTAGGTAGATAGATGGTAATTTTTAAAAGGTCTTTTATACTTACCCATATATTTAGTCATTTATCCACTCTAATAATTTTCAGTTCTCCTTGTAGATTCAGGCTTCCAGCAAGAATTCACCTTGAAAAATTTCCTTGTCTCTTGTAGTACATATTTGCTAAAAATAAACACTCTCAACCTTTCTCATCTTATTTCACCCTCATGTTGAAAGATATATTTGTTGAACATAGAATTCTAGATTAAGAGTTGCTTTCCTTCAATACTTTGCAGATATTGCATGTCTTAAGGCAGTCAGTATTTTAGTTGAAAACTCAGACGTTGTTCCTAAGGTGGTTGTTGCCTGTGTGAAATGTGTTTTTCCTCTGGCAGCTTTTAAGATTTACCCTTTATCCTTGTTTTTCAATAGTTTAATCACAGAATGCTTCAATGTGTTGTTGTTGGTGGTGAAGTTTGTTTTGTTTGTTTAGTTGTTTGTTTTTGAATTTTCTTGCTTGGATTTTACTTAACTTTTTTCATACATGGGTTGATATCTTTTACCAGTTTTGGAAATTGTTCACCTATCACCTTTCCAGGTATTTCTTCTCCTTGATTTTCTCCCCGCTACCTTTCTGCGGCTCCAATTACAAATATCTTAGATCATTGGTTATTATGTTGCAGTCACAGGATTTCTGTCCCATTTTCTTCACTCTTTTTTTCTCTAGTGTTTCAGTTTGAATGATTTTATTGACATATCTTAAATATTACTGGCCCTTTCTTCTGCTGGGTCAGTCTGCTGTTTGACTCCCTAAATGAATCCTTCATTTATTATACATAATTTTTATCATTTCTATTTTGCACTTTTTGATAATGCCCATATATCGAAATTTCCCAATGTTAATGCATGCTTCTCACTTTTTCATTATATCTTTTAACATATCTATCATAATTTTTAAACAAATCTCCACCTGCTATATCTAACATTTGAGCCATCTGTGGGTCTGCTTCTCATGTTTATTTTTTATTTCATAGTCATATTTTTCAGCTTCTTCATGTGTTTTATAAATGTTTATTGTATGTCAGTGGGTAAAAGCACAGAAATAAATAATATTTACTCCCATAAAAGGGCTCATCGCTTTCTCTATTGGGCTGCTAACGTGTGTGGTGTCGGGGGGACGCAGGGCGACTGGATTAATCTAATATGATTAGATATGAATGTAAGCTTTGCTATAGCTTTAATGTGATTTGTCATTGGCTTTAGATGTATTTGGGGAAGAAATAGAAATTTATCTTTAGGAAGACTGACAGTAGCATTGCCTCAGAGATGTCCTCATACTTAAAAAGCCTACCTGATAATATTTGTGGACCATGGGGGTTCTCTTTCTTCTTTACACTCCAGCACCCAGCCTTCCAGGTGTATGGATATCTCTCTTCACTTCTGGAGAACTGCTACTGTGCACTGAATGAAGACCTGTGCACCTTGAGGGGATCTCCATCAACTCTCTTGCCCTGCCCCAGCCTGTATCAACCACCCCCAAATATTCAATTTCCAATCTGTGGAAAGGAATTAACAAGAAGGCTTGGATTCTTTCTGTGGTTGAGGGGCCTCAGTATTCTAATCTGTGGTAACTGCCCACTTGCAACTGTGGAAACTGTGTTAAGGCCAGGCGCGGTGGCTCATGCCTGTAATCCCAGCACATTTGGAGGCCGAAGCAGGCAGATCACAAGATCAGGAGATCAAGACCATCCTGGCTAACACAGTGAAATCCCGTCTCTTCTAAAACTACGAAAAGAAATTAACCGGGCGTGGCGGTGCGCACCTGTAGTCCCAGCTGCTGGGAAGGCTGAGGCAGGAGAATGGCATGAACCTGGGAGGCGGAGCTTGCAGTGAGCTGAGATCGCGCCACTGCACTCCAGCCTGGGTGACAGAACGAGACTTGGTCTCAAAAAAAAAAGTCTGTTAATAGCTGGGCTGGTTGTCCTTACCCAGCTCTGTGGCGAAGGTTCTCCACCTGTTGCTGTGTCCTCAGGAGTGACAACAACTATAGAATTCTTCTCTCCAAGAAAAGGTTAACCTCATTTTGAAAATTAATTTATTTGGATTTTTGTCTTCAGCTTTCTGATGTGTTTTTTTAAAATATGATTTTGAGACTTTTTGTTGTTAAGGACAGATAAATTTGATAGAGAAGAGAAAGTGTGGGAAGGCACATAGTTACTTTTAGAACACTGCACTATCAATGTGGCAGTCAGACATGCCCCTAGTATTTTTTTTCTTTTTTCTTTTTTTTTTTTGAGACGGAGTCTTGCTCTGTCACCAGGCTGGTGTGCAGTGAGTGGCGTGATCTCAGCTCACTGCACCCTCCACCTCCTCCTGACTTCAAGTGATGATTCTCCTGCCTTAGCTGCCCAAGTAGCTGGGACTACAGGTGCACACCAATATGCCCAGCTAATTTTTGTAATTTTAGTACAGACAGGGTTTCACCATGTTGGGCAGGATGGTCTTGATTTCTTGACCTCGTGACTCACCCGCCTCGGCCTCCCAAAGTGCTGGGATTACAGGCGTGAGCCACCATGCCCGGCCTGCCCCTAGTATTTTGTAGGACCTGAGGCACGAATACGAAGAGGGACATACAAACAATATGTCTAAATATTTAAAAGCTATAAAGCAAACTTATAAATTGTTAAACCAAATATGTTTTCCTACCTTAATACATGTATCTTCATAATGATTTTTAAGGCCACTTTCATATTGAAATTCTCTTAAATATGGCCGCTCAGAGAGAGAGAGAGAGCACCCACTCTGCCTTCTCTTCCCATCCCTAGTTCTGTCCTGTATCTGAAAGGGCCTTGCACTAAGGTGTGTATGAACACCTTAGCTCAGCTCCTACCCCCTACATCCACATCCCCAAAAACAACTACTCTTCAACTACCCTTAAGCATCAAAGGTGTGTATACTAGAGGCAGGTTCACCTTGGGAAGACAGACCAGGATGCAGTCTCAAGGCCTTTTGAGCAGGAAACTCCAGAGTCTCACATGCTCAAAGCTTGGTTAGAAGAGGGACACTTGTTTTTCTTCTAACTCATAGCTCTTTGGGGATGACATAGAACGCAGAGGAAGACAACAGCATCAAGGCCCTCTAATGTGTGAGGCCCAGGGCAGCCCATCCCCACAACCTCTCAACCCCTTTGACTGTGTCTTCGGGCAGTACTGATGGCAACAGAATATTTTGGAGCTAGATGAGCAGACTGCATAGAGAGTGCAAATGTGGGAATAAAGTAAAGGATGCCAAGAATAACCTGTGATTCTCTCCTCAGGGCCAACTCTTGCAGTTGGATAAATAATTGGATGTGTATATCTCTCTAAATGTAAAAGGTAGCTTCAATGTTGATGGGATACTCTTGAACAAATAGGGTACAATATTTCTAGAAGACTGATGTCTCCAGATTGACATATTATAAGGAGCAAAACTGGTATATAAAATGATTCAAGACAAACCTTCCCTCAAATAACAAAATACACAAATGTGGTCCATATGCGAATCATCATGACAACTTGAAAGGGAAATTAGTTCACTATTAGGTTTTACATTGTCTTCTAACAAAAAGCAAATATAAAATGACTGCTAAGTAATTTTACTTGTCTTGACTAGGTTATGACTTAATTAATAGTTTAGGGAGAACTTCAATTACAAAAGAAATGTATTTTTCACTTTTTAAGATAGATAGTTTTGCCTAGGAAGGAATTATTTATAATTATATATGTTCAGATATTTAATTCCACAGATAAATGATGGAAGTTTTAATATAGGGAACAACATGTAACTTCAGAATAAAAGGATCTCCTTATCCTAATTGAATGTTGTACTTCACTATGTCTGATAGAAATAATTACATACCTTGCTGGGATTTAGCTTTTCATTTTAGCATTGGGTGTACTTGTGGAGAAAAATGAAATATTGTGTTGCCCCCATTGGCCCCCACCCCCAAACACACAACTGCTGAATTTGGTGGGATCATTTTGGAGAGATGTTTGAGAATGTGTTCCCTTTATAAGGCAGTGGCTAAAGAGTGAAGGCAGAGAATTGCAATTAAAATGGTGGATGGGACACTCGCTTAAGTCTACCCTCTGCCTCTCAAAGGAACTCCTATAATGACAACTAAAAAAAAGGAAAGAAAAACTCACTTTCTAAAGAAAACAGGAGAGAACACAACAGCAGAGACCTACTGACTTTTCTTTTTAATGGAAATGGAATGAATAAGTGGTATGTGTTTTAGCTAAACAGAGATGTAGAAACCCAGGTGTCTGCAGAGGAGATGCCAAAAAGAAACAAATGGGAACTCCATTGAGAACCCTGGAAAGCCTCAAAGACTGGAGGCAAAAAGGATTGCTGATGCTAAGGGACAGACTTGAGGTTGAAAACAGGACTGTTTGAAATTCTTAACAAGAACTGGACTCCCACATCCCCTTCTCAACTCTTTGCAGCCTGACAACTACCCCTCTTTCACGCTGTAAGACAGATGGGGGGGGGGTATTATTCTCTCGAGTAACTTAACTATAGAGGCTACAAGCTTAACATTACTGGCGACAGTGGCAGGAGAGGGTGAGATACAATATAGAAATCTAAGAGACTAGAAATCTGCATGCCAAGTAGTAACAAACTCTCCTTTTCCTTCAAGCCTTCTTAGGGGGCTCAGCTCCCAGGACACTGGCAACCAGGCTGTACTTCCCAGGTGGAACATTGGAGGGGGCACCTTTCTAGAGGGTCTGACTACCCAAGGGGGAAGAAATCTTGCTATTCTTGAGGACATTTCAGTGAAACAACACAGCTTTGTCTAATGGTTTTATGGTAATGTCCTGAAGCCCATAATACATTGCTTGAGCAGACAGCTAAAGAATACCAGATACGGAGGAAAGTCTCCAACAAAAAGAGACCAAAGCAAACTAACCAACAGGAAATTGAAGGAAACAAAGACTCTGGAGAGAACAGAAAGCTGTTACATGTAGCTTTAAAAAGCTGAAATGTGTATTATATAGATAGTAGAATAGAAATGGTGTTCATGAAACTAAACATGGTGCTATGAAAAAGGAGAAATTAGAGAAAATTAAATTCTTAAAAATTAAAAATGTTAGGTGAAATAATATAATCAACAGAACAAAGATGAGAGACTCTTGTAGAGATAGATGACAAAAAGAAGATAAATAGAAAATAACGTTAGAGTTTGAGTCTAAAAGTTAGTTTCGGAATGAAAGAACAGAAGAAATAGAGGTCAGAAATTGCTAAAAGTACATAACAAAATTTCCTGGAACTGAATGAATGAGTAAAAGTCCCTGAATTTCAAACACAATCAACTGGGGGAACTCGTGCATATCACACCAAATATACTGTAAAAAGACAATAGAACACCAGGGATAAAGAAAAAATCGTAAGTGTTTTCAGAGAGAAGAAAGAGAGAGGGAAGAGGAGAAGGAAGAAATGAACAAGCAACAAAAGGAACAAAGAAAGATAGAAAGTCAAGTAAAATGAATCAGGGAACAAAATAACTTCTTAATAACACTGGAAGCTAAAAGACAGTAAAATCTCTTGAAATTTCTGAGGAAAAAGTATTTCTAAACAATGAATTATGTATAAAGTCAAAGAAACAATTAATGTAAGAAGAGAATAAAGAAATATTTTCAAACACCTAAGTTCTCCAAAAATGTGTTTGTCCCAAACATCTTTCTCGGGAAGCTCCGGCATGCTCACCCACCCACCCATGAGGGAGTCCATCGAGAAAGAAAAACAAAGAATTCAGGGAATGGGACCCAAACTACAGAGAGGCAAAGAGCGGTCCTAGGGTGACAGCTCAGTAGAATCTTGCCACAAAAAGCATGAGGGTACTTAAAAAAAAAAAAGAAAAAAAGAACTAACATATTTGACTGTATTAAGAGGATGTTGCATTTCTATTGGAGAATTTGAGAAAATATAAGATGGGCAGATGAAAAATTAAGAAAACAAAATATGACACAACTAATGTCAGGAAAAAGAAAAAGAAAAATGTGTAAAAGAAATATAATCATAAATTCCCATGTGGCTTACATGTGGATGATATATGCAAGTTAAAATAATGTAAACACGGCCGAGCGCGGTGGCTCAAGCCTGTAATCCCAGCACTTTGGGAGGCCGAGGCGGGTGGATCACGAGGTCAGGAGATCGAGACTATCCTGGCTAACATGGTGAAACCCCGTCTCTACTAAAAATACAAAAAACTAGCCGGGCGTGGTGGCGGGCGCCTGTAGTCTCAGCTACTTGGGAGGCTGAGGCGGGAGAATGGCGTGAACCCGGGAGGCGGAGCTTGCAGTGAGCCGAGATCACGCCACTGCACTCCAGCCTGGGAGACACAGCGAGACTCCGTCTCAAAAAAAAAAATAATAATAATGTAAACACTAATTAGTGCTTTATCTAAGATTGTTGTGTGGTTAAATTGGGAAGATTAAGCTAAGGGAAGCATGTGTGTGCTCATGTGTGTGGTATGAGAATGAGAAAACGTGACGGGGAGGCAGGAAAGAAGAGAGAGAGAGATAGGAAGAGAGGACACACACGCTGGAGGAAGTATTATGTATAATATCCTATATAGAATCCTTATCTCCCATAGTAGGAGGCCAACAGATAATATCAACATATGAAAATCAAAAAGTAGGTATATGAGTATTATGTGGGAATATGGAATCATCATCATAATGAACAGTTAGATGAAGATAGTTGCCTCTGGACTTCAAAGGTATAGAGAAGTGGATAGGAAATTCTTTTAAGCTCTACAGTTTTATGTGTGGTTTTTAAGAATATGTGCATGAATTTTTATTAATATGAAAAAGCTAATTGTAAAGAACATGAATGCCATGAATACTAGAGCTCTGTGGTTTTCAAGCAGTGCTTCCCAGGTTCATGGAGGGCTCCTGGAGTCCCCACAGGGAGTGTCTCGTGGAGGAGGGGGCTGAATAAATGGGGCCACAGGCTTTACACCTGTTACTGCTGATATGCCTTGTCATTGTTATGTTTCAGTGAACTATTTCCTTTGAAGAAAAGGTTCCATAGAAAACAACAGCAAGTTTGAAAAACACTGATAGTAGTATGCTTATTTGGAGAAAAACTGTTCCCAAATTGCTGTGGTTGAAATATGATTTGTCCCCACCAAAACTCATGTTGAGGCTTGGTTCTCAATGTGGTGGTGTTGGGACCTGGGGCCTCCAAGGGTAGATTATTAGGTCATTAAGAGGGAGCAATGCCTTTCTTATGGGAGTGAATTCTTAGTTACTTCGAGGTTGTTACAAAGTAAAGCTACCTCTCCTGTTGGGGTGGGGGTGTGTGTGTGTGTGTGTGTGTGTGTGTGCGCGCGCGCGCGCGCACATTCCCCTCTCACCTTCCCACCCTGTTACAAAGCAGCATGAGTTCCTCACCAGATGCAGCCACCCGTCTTGGACTTTCCAGCCTCCAGAACACAAATGAATATGCTGACTCAAACTACCAAACTCCATCCAGTTTGGTTATCACCTGTCATTTTCAGAATTGTCCTATTTCTAACCCTGGATAGATCTTTTAAAAAACTTGAATTAGAACCAGTTTTCACTTGGATTTCAAATATGGATTAGATATTTGATTATGAAAGTTTGCATGTTTTAAATGATGACATTAAGTATATTTTCATTTTGCTCCACAACCAAATTTTACCCTCACTTCTTTTTTTTTTTTTTTTTTTTTTTTTTTTTGAGACAGAGTCTCGCTCTGTCACCCAGGCTGGAGTGCAGTGGCCGGATCTCAGCTCACTGCAAGCTCCGCCTCCCGGGTTCACGCCATTCTCCTGCCTCAGCCTCCGGAGTAGCTGGGACTACAGGTGTCCGCCACATCGCCTGGCTAGTTTTTTGTTATTTTTTAGTAGAGACGGGGTTTCACCATGTTAGCCAGGGTGGTCTCGATCTCCTGACCTCGTGATCCACCCGTCTCGGCCTCCCAAAGTGCTGGGATTACAGGCTTGAGCCACCGCGCCCGGCCTTACCCTCACTTCTTAAGCAGTATCACATACAGTATATGCTGGCAGAGTTCAAATAAGTAATCCAATAGAGGTGGTCCTCTGTCCCTGGGATGAAGTTGAACATTCTGGTTTCACTGAGTGGTGGGTATATTTATGATTGTGCTCCAATTAGAGCTGCCTTTGGTTCCACAAAGGAAAAGTATCTCCACCCCCAAGGTATAGAAAAAAAATACAACAAAATCTTTAGTTTTTATTTTAATTTTTTATTTTTTGGAGACAAGGTTTTTCTCTGTCACCCAGACCTGGAGTGACACCCAGACACCTGGAGTGGTGTGATCACAGCTCACTGCAACTCCTGGGCTCAAGCGATCCTTCCATCTCAGACTCCCTACTTGGGTAGGTCCCAGCTACTTGCTGGGACCACAGGTAAATGCCACCATGCCTGGCTATTTTTTTTTTTTTTTTTTTTGTAGAGATGGGGTCTCACTATATTGCACAGGCTAAAAATCTTTATTTCTTTCATACTGAAGATAACCCATATGTTTTGCAAGCATGTTATATTGGTTGTTACTGGGGCTTTATAACCACTTAAAGACAAAACATCCTTAACTTGGTGAGTTTAATCTAGGAGAAAATCAAATGCTAAAACAGACACTCCTGAAAAAATGTACATCCTTAGTCAGTCTGTCTCTTTCATTCTCTTTGTTCTCCTCTGCACTCCACATAGTGTGAAATGCTGTGCCTGTTCTTTATGCTTCCATTATTTCTCAATATAAAGTAATTAAAATCTGCTTTGAAAAATATATGTAATCTAGTATAAAGTTTATATAAAATATATTTGCTATAAAGTATAGATTTACACATTTTATGTATTCTGAACTTATATGCATATCTCATTTGAAGTTGACAACTCTTTGAAGTATTATTATTCTCATTGTAGGGATGAAGAAATAGTGACCCTTGGTGGTGGACCTCTCCCAGGTTGTGCAGCTAACAAGGGATAAAGACCAAATGAAATCTTTATTTTCAGGGTTTTGGTCTACTTGGGCCAAACACTTTCTAATTAATAAAAAGGCTAATATTTATCAAAAGCATACATATAACTTTAAAACTTCCAGATCACATATATAGGATGACCAACTCTGGTTTGTCTGGGACTTTCCTAGTTTCAGGGCTGAAAATCCTGTATCCCAGGAAGTTCCTCAGGCTCAGACAAAACAGAATGGCTGGCCACTTTACATTCAGCAGTCAGTCCAAGAGACTGTAATAGATACCCATCATGGGAACTGAGAGAGACACAGGAAAGGAAATGCAAGTAGAAGAAAATGATCCAGAAAGTTTGTATAGACAAGAGTAAAACTGATTTCTTACCCTATCAAAGAAAACCAGTTGTAACAACCACCACAACCCAAAAATTGGCACCAACTTTTCAAAAATGTTTATGTAACCAAATGCATCTATACATTTAAGATTCATGTCTATATCATGAAGTGTCCCAAAGACGCACAAGCTTGGTACTACCATATCTTCAAAAGTAAAACCTCTCAAGTGTTTTATGAGAAGAAATCACAAAACGCTCAGACAGATATCCTAGGGTCAAATATCCTAAACATCTTTTTGAGATCTTGATCTCCTCAAAGTCTGCCTCATTGAAGTAGCTACTCCCCAACCCGACTTACAGTCTGCCCCCAACCCCTACCTATAGTGTGCCAGATTCTGTTTCCTGCCTGCTCTTCTCTCATTCTCACTGTCTTAAGAGTGTTCTTTTTCTTGGGTATTTCCCTTCTTTCCCTTTCTTAAAACCAACATAAGTCCCATTAATCTTCTTCTATGTCTCTTTAGACATTAAAGAGCATATTCATCCCCTTATGCTCCTCTCCCCCATAAGCTCCTGCAACAAAGATCCAGAGAACTAGAAATGCCTCTTCAAAGATGAGGAAGAGGGTGAGGAATGAGGAAATGCTGCAGTTATTTCTACTTGAATATTATAGTGTGTGTGTGTGTGTGTGTGTGTGTGTAGATTATGAAGGTAAAATAATGTCATTACAGAAAATTTACAAAAAGTGAATTAAGATTTTTCATAAAGGATCCACAATCATTTTGATAGGAATTTTTCAGCCTTTATGTTCCTCTCCGGTGCCTACAGGTGTTCTAATAGAGTTGAAATCATGGTGCACGTACACATACAAGCTGATTTTTAACCTAAGTAAGCATTAGCCTATACCATTCTGTTTTTTATCAAAACTATCATTGTTAGGCCGGGTGCAGTGCCTCAGGCCTGTAATCCCAGCACTTTGGGAGGCTGAGGCAGGTGGATCACAAGGTCAGGAGGTGGAGACCATCCTGGCTAACACGGTGGAACCCCGTCTCTACTAAAAATACAAAAAATTAGCCGGGCGTGGTGGTGGGCGCCTCTAGTCCCAGCTACTCAGGAGGCTGAGGCAAGAGAATGGCGTGAACCCAGGAGGCAGAGTTTGCATTGAGCCGAGATCACGCCACTGCACTCCAGCCTGGGTGACAAAGCGAGACTCTGTCTCAAAAAAAAAAAAAAAAAAAAAAAAAACCTATCATTGTTCCCCATTATTTGCTATCAAATATACTAATTATATTTTATATTAATACTATATGAATTATATTTATAATACTCTACTAACTATATATATAATACTAAGTATCTTTTGTAATTAGTATATTTGTACATACAGGCCTTTGCATGATTACAGTTATTTTCATGTGATAGGCATATATAACAGGTGTCCATTTCAACCAATGTTTAAGTTTATTGGCATTTAATAGGATTATAGATAGCATGCTGCTGTGGTTTTCATTTTTAAAATGTATGTGTGTAAGGTATACATGATGTTTTGATATACTCGTTTTGATATATATAGTGAGGTGATTACCACAGTTAAACAAATTAATATTCCATTGTTTCCTATACTTTCATGCGTGTGTATGCGCACATGTGTGTGTGTTGAGTACCTAATAATCCACTTTGGGAGGCCGATGCGGGTGGATCACGAGGTCAGGAGATCAAGACCATCCTGGCTAACACGGTGAAACCCCGTCTCCACTAAAAAATACAAAACATTAGCCGGGCATGGTGGCAGGTGCCTGTAGTTCCAGCTACTCAGGAGGCTGAGGCAGGAGAATGATGTGAACCCAGGAGGTGGAGCTTGCAGTGAGCCGAGATTGCACCTTAGCATACTGTATGCTAAATCTCTACACTTATTCATACTATATAGCTCTCTTTTTATACCTTTTGATCTATATCTTCCCATTTCTGCCTGCTCCTGGTAACTGTTGCTTTACTCTATTTCTATATATTTGATGTTTTTAAAAGATTACACATATAAGTGAGATCACGCAGGATTTGTCTTTCTGTGCCTGGCTTATTTCACTTGGCATAATGTCCCCCAAGTTTATCCATGTTATAGCAAATGGCAGGATCTCTTTTTGGAGGGCTGGATAAGATTCTGCATGTGTATATCACAATTTCTTTTCTCTGTCAATGAACACTTTGGTTGTTCCCACATCTTGGTTATTGTGAATAATGCTGCGATGAGCATGGAAGTGCAGATACCTTTAGGAGTTGGTGTATTTCCTTTGGGTATATACCCATAAGAGAGATTGCTGGGTATATTTTTAAGTTGATTGAATTTAATAAGATAATAAATAGCATGCTGCTGCTTTGAATCTTCCATATTGTTCGTAGAGCCCCTGTTTTCTAATGCAGTTTATGTATAGTTTTTCTACTTTTTCTTGGACAGTGTCTATTTTAATTACTTTTAAATGACTTGGATGTACTGATGTTTTCTCTTTTAACAAAAATCACAATTATACTCCAAATTATTTTTGCATAAAAAGTATATGCTTTTAAAAATAAGTGATATGACAAAAATATCAGCTATAAAACTATCACCATGAGAATATTTCCTGTCCTAGTCTCTTAAGGATATTTATTACAGAGGAAAAAAATAACAGAAGTCATTTGCTTTTCAGTGACCATGTTCTTCATACACATGGATGTCTCACAGATCAGCTAAGACCTGTGTTTGAACACCTTGGTCACCCCTGCAAGGAGCCTGCTACCAGCATTTGCCATCCACAGAACTGTGCTAATAGAATCTATTTCTGGAGAATGGAGGAGAGATTAACTTCTTGTTCATGATAAATCAAGGGTATCTGATTTGCCTGTTACATGCCCAGTTTTCTCTGGAAGCAAGCCCTAGAAGCTGTTTTTCTGATCTAATCCTGACTCTCATGTTAGTGCTTATGAAAGAGAAAAACATTTACTCATGATAAAGACTGAGTTCTAGCCATTGTAAATCTTATCAATGGCCTTGTGAAGGTTGGGGGAAAAAGGAAGGAAAAAATTGATTGTGCTCACTCACACTTGCATCTGGACTAATGCTCCTATTCCCGTTGCAGAGTGTTCTGAGATTTCTGGAAATAGCAGCAGAGATAAAGTTGGGAATCTTAGGAGATATTTGACTGATGAATGTCGCACTATAAGGAGTGGCCAGTAACAGTTCAATAAGGAAAATTGTTATAGTTTACTCATTACTGGGAAATATTAGCAAACCTAAACATTTCATTTTTTTCTCTATTTTTCTTATAAGCCACCAAGATTGGTAGAAGTGCTCTTAACAAATATTTGCCATGTTAATATTTAGAAGCACACACATGCATACATACATACATAAGATGTATGATGTTTTTTTGGCTTCAGTAAAGGTACTTGGTACATACTATACATTCTATATAATATTTTGGTTAATTGCTTGAAGAGAAGCATATTTTTCCCAAGACAAATACAAAACTTATTTATCTAAGATGTGGGCCAACAAATAACCGTTTTCCGTAGGTTAAGATGTACACTTGTACATGAGCAGTTCTTCAGTTTCAACAACCATTTTTTGAGTATCAGTGATGTGCTAGTGCTCACTCTGAGATACAACAAAGGTGAACAGAGCAGCTGAATGTGAACCATCGGTGGCCGCACCTCTGTCCACCCTTCTTAGTTCGTTTGTGTTTTGACACCATGTGTTAGCCTTGAGAAGGCGTGTTTTTGACAGAGGGATAAAGAAACACAGGGACAGAAATGTGTACTTTCTGGACTATAGGGTTATTTCTTTCCATTTATTTGTGAAGTCATCAGAATGCCTGTCTGTCAGCATTACATAGAGCCTGCAGTTTCCCTAAGAAACTGTCAACTTTGGGGACAAAATTAAGGAAAGTTTCTTACTCCTCGGTTTCTATCTTTTGATCTTTTTAAAAGACATCTAATAACAAAGTCAGGCTAAAAGGCTAAAAGCTGGTTGGCCACCAATCTGTATGGGGCATCAAAATATCACTGAAATAGGCTAGTAATATGATGCCAATTCATCAAGTTTTCCCTCGTGGTTTCTCAAAATGGTATTGCCCTAGATATGGTAAAATATAACCTAAAATAGAAGATTCAAAACCATCAACAAACAAACAAAAACAGAAAGCTTGCTTTCTGGCATCACCGTTTTGCCGTTGAATATTTTTGAGATGTCCATGTAAGTTCCAAGGAGCAGCTGCAGCCACACCACCACCCTGAGCCCAGCCAGCTGACAGTTGCCTAGAGCTGGCAGCCACAGCTAGCTGAAATTTGGAAACCCCGAAATGCCTAGGGTTGAGATGTGTCCAATTACCAAAATTATAAAGCCTTCATTAGGCTTTTGAAGAAGTTGTGTGGTCTGTAGAATTGCATGTTTTGAACATAAAGTGGTTAGTTATTTTCAGAGGCAGGAGATCTTTTGGCCCCAGTTACCACTAAATATTAATAAATATTAAACACAAGTTAATTAATGGTGATTTAAAGGGACCCATTATTGTTAATTCATGTCAGACCCTATTTGATGAAATGTATCTTTTTCCTTGTTTCCATTCACTCAATTTCTCTTCTTTCAGATATACACGTGTATAACACACACACACACATACACACACACACACATACACACACACACACACACACTCATTTCCTTTTCCAGTCCGTGCTCACGTTTTGCAAGACAGTCCTGAAAAAGAAGTTTCAATAGGAAGGTAGAAGTGGTTTTGCACCCTCTCCCGTTGAAATCAGTTTTTCCACAATTCTTACAGCAAGTTTTTCTCTAACAGAAAATGTACAGATTGAACAGTTGCCCTCCAAAACACTGGCAAGCAGGCGGCACGATGATTTCTTCCTCTTAACGGATCCCAACTCATTTACTAAGACTCATTCAACTTTTAACAAAAAATTTGCCATTTCCCTTTCTTACTACAGTCATAGCCATTCTCTGTAAAATTATATGTGGATATTAAAACTTAAATGCTGTCCTACAATAAAAATATTTTTAATACCCTAGAATATTTTTTCAGTTCTCCTCAAAGTTAAGAAAAAAAAAACTGATTTGTATTTTGTGTACCTGGGAAGTTGTTCATGCTGAGTAACAGTACAAAACTTGAGCTGCCTTGCTTTCTGCTTCCAGGAATGCCAATCAGAGAACATTCTTTTTCAGGCAGCCAAGTTTGGAAGTCAGTTGGTTTCTGGCAGTGAGTAGGGGGAGGGGATGGCAGGCGAAGCACAGTGAGTCCTCGGGCTGATGTTCAGCTTCCAAGTGTTTCCGTAATATCCATCAATGAAAGCATCTCCTTTTACCCACACAGAGACAGGTAAAAAGACAGCTGAGTAAATCAGCATTAGAGGTAACAGCGGAAGCTCAGTCAGAGGGAGGGGGGAGGGAAGGCGCATGAAAGCCTGCCATTGGCGAGCTTACCAAAGGCATCTGCCAGTGGGACTTCAATGGAATGTGAAACCAAATCATTTTCAAGTTAAAGATAGACACAGTATACACCAGGATCTAGAGGCTGGATTTCATACTCATAGCTCTCCCTAGAAGTTCAGGGAGTTCTGTTATGATCTCTGTTGTAATTAACAATTTGGTTCAAGTTTGTTCTTTAAATGGATGTGCTAAGAATTCATGTATGTTCTGGATGTACTGGAATTAAAAGGATTTAAGAAATCATGGTGTGCATGCTGTAGGGTAAGTGAAAAGATTGGTTTTTAAGGTGCATCGCTTTTCTGGGATGGTTAATGTTGAATTTTTCTTTTTATCGGTGTGAATGAAAAGGCGATAGTAAAGATTTTTCACTGTTGTAGCTTGCTTATCTTTCTTAAGATAGTTGGTATTTTACATTTTGTGCAGCAGAAAGAGGATTTTAGCTTAGTTTTGAAATTTACATTGCAGGTCTGTAACTTCAGTTTCGACTTTATCCTTATTTGTTTTTTCCTCTATTCTTCTCTATGCACTATGAGTTTACTGAGTTACAATCTCAGTAGTTTTATGTCACAACACAGACTGAGTGTTACTATGTCTATTATGCCATTGGATGAAAGTATATTATTGTGAGATGGAGTTCAGTTTCCCCTGCATGGTACTAAGTCACTTCCCAATTTGAGAAACAAAAAAAGAAGGAAAAAGGAGAGGAAAGGTGCTCTTAAAGGTGACCTAAAACTGCATAAGGAGCCTTTAGAAGATATTCTACTTTTTAAAAAGCAACTGAGAAAAAAATAGGCAGTTTTCAGAAAGAGAAGAATTAATAGAAGTTATTTTTTAGTGTTGCCTTATTAATTCCAAGCAGGTTCCCCTCCTTCAAAAGAGAAAGAAAAGCTGATATTTGCTAAGTGAATGGAGGCATTCTGATTTTACAGAGCTTCAGAGAAGACGAGGGAGAGGAAGGGTTGTCTGATTTTGCTGTTGTCGCACTGTTCTAGGATTCCAAACTTCTTCTTGAAAAGAATGACAAACTTTAGTTCTCTTCATGTTTTGCCCATGTATAGGTTTTGTGTCTTGTTTTGTCAAATGACCTCTCCCTCTGCTCTTAGAGACAGCTTTTCCAAACTTGCACAGCATTCCTTCTGAATAAATACTGTCCATAATAGTCACAGAGTACATGGTGTGAATTGGAAATTCTACTTTATATGGGGAAAATAAATCTGCTGACGCTGTTATTACAGAGTGCACAGATGAACAGTTGTTAAATGTAACTGGCCAGTTTTTTGTCTTGTCAAATAGACTAGATTCTAATGAGCTAAGTTGGCTAAACTAGGTACAAACAATGAAGGGGCTTATTATGGATTTTTCATTCAACTTTGATGAGAATAGTAATATACTGTGTTACTCTTCTAAAATGAAAACTGGTCATTATATTGATAAAGTCATTTGATTTTACAACTGCTGAGTAATCTAGTAAGGCCAAACAAATGTGAAGTTGGCAGAGCTCAGTTTTGATGCCCCTTTCCTCCTTTCTCTGTCCAATTTTCCCTCCCTCTCAGTCCTCCTCCTCCCTCCAGACCTCTGATGAATATGACTACTCAGCCCCCCTCTTTTCTTGTCAAGCAAGACCTATACTCAAGAAAGAATCTGACTTGAGAGTTTTAAAGTCAATGTACTAAGTCCACCAGTATTTTGCTTTTCAGCATAAACATCTGACTTTGTGACAGTTTAGACAATTTGTTAAATGATAGTTAACCTTGGGTAATACTTACAATTAACCCCTTTAGGTAGCAAACAATTGCCAATTGTGGTTAATTTTCATTTCCCCATGACCAGGTGTTAACTTTGTAAATTTTCTGTGGTCACATTGGATGCCTTGTGACATTGCATTACCAATTGTGTACTGAATGGTTGACGATAAGAATGAACCTGGCAGAAATCACACGTGCTTCCAAGAAGTTTGTGAATGCATGCACCTGGGTGCTTACCATACACTCGGGTACACACACAAACACATGTAGGCATGCCATTTATGTAACTAATATGTGTTTGATTGAATTATATAATAAATGAAAATATGTTAGGTTTATCAGTGTGGGATTTGGGTTTTTTTTCAGTGTGTCAAAAACAAAACACATACACAAAGAGAATACAAAATGTAAAATTCTAAAATGAAGAATTTTAAACTGTGTGGCGAAACAGTGTTGAAAGAAAAGGAGACAATTTCTCTGCTACCATTATATCACTTTTATAGTTTCTAATTCTTGTATAAAATTGTCAATCTTGGCTTTTATTCCTTTGAACATCCTAAGTGTAGTTTTATAATATATTTCTGATAATTATATTATCTCAAGTGTTACTGAATTTGTTTCTATTATTACTGTTCCTACTAGTTCTCATTCATGGTGTCTTAATTTCGTGGTTGCTTGGGTATCTGACTCTTTGCTGGAAATGTATTTTTAAAATTACATTATAATTAAAGATCGTAAGAGTAAGTTGAGACCTAAGTGATAATGTTTTCCTCCAGAGAAGACTTTGGTTTGCTTCTGCCAGGCACCTGGGGGCGATATCAGACCAGAATCGTCTTAGACAAAGTACAGCTCCTGATGTTCCCTGAATCACCTCTGTGACAAGAAGGCTGCAAATCAGTGAGAGGAATGGCAGGTTCACTCCTCCCCTAAAGGAGAGTATGACCTTTCATGACACCAGCATAAAGCCCCACCTGAGGGCCAAGGACTTTGACTTTTCTATGAAGCACAGACAGCTACTTGAAGTATAAAGCTGGATTCTCAGATCTTTTTTCCTGATAGTCATATACCCAAGGGCTTTTAAAAGTGACCTCACCTCTCTGATTTCTGATCTTCTCCTAAGTTTTCATGTGCCAAATCTTCACCATCTTATTAAAGGCTCTTTGCTGTTTTTTGTTTGTGGTTGGTTTTTTGTTTTGTTTTGTTTTGTTTTTACTCTGTTGCCCAGGCTGGAGTGCAGTGACATGACGTGATTGATCTCCGCTCACTGCAACCTCTGCCTCTTGGGTTCAAGCGATTCTCGTGCCTTGGCCTCCCAAGTAGCTGGGATTACAGGCGCATGCCACCATGCCTGGCTAATTTTTGTATTTTTAGTAGAGTCGGGTTTTCAACATGTTGGCCAGGCTCATCTAGAACTCCAGGCCTCAAGTGATCCACCTGCCTCAGCTTCCCAAAGTGTTGGGATTACAGGCATGAGCCACCATGCCCGGTGTCTTTACTGTTTTTATATCTCATATATCTTACTACATCGGGTATATCAATCCAAATTCTCTCATTACTGTTACCAGAAATGGAAATTCATCCTACTGCTATTATAGTTGTTGTTGTTGTTGTTTTTTACACTTTTCATTCTAGAGAAGATATCGAAGTTTGCTGATATCATTAATGATTTCAGATAATTTTTCTGATTTTATTTTTTAGTTGTGACCTGATATATTTAGACTTTTTGGAGAAAATTGCATATACATGCTGATTGAAAGATTCGTGTTTTCTGACTTTATTTGAGCTGTCAACACCACTTAAAAGTTCTTTTTTTATTATACTTAAGTTGTGGGATACATGTGCAGAACGTGCAGGTTTGTTACATAGGTAAACATGTGCCATGGTGGTTTGCTGCACCCGTCAATCTGTCATCTACATTAGGTATTTTTCCTAATGCTATCCCTTCCCTAGCCCCAAACTTCCCGACAAGCTTCAGTGTGTGATGTTCCCCTCCCTGTGCCCATATATTCTCATTGTTCAACTCCTACTTATGAATGAGAACATGTGGTGTTCGGTTTTCTGTTCCTGTGTTAGTTTGCTGAGAATGATGGTTTCCAGCTTCATCCATGTCCCTCCAAAGGACATGAACACATTCTTTTTGATGGCTGTGCAGTATTATTTGTCCCGAGCTGGCCCCTTTCCTTGGCAATTTCTTTAATCTCGAATCCACCCCACAAGCATCCTTCACTCTCAGAGGTTGATTTTGACTGTTTCTGCTTTCTCTTGGCCTGTATCCAGTATTAAGACATTTTAAAAATCATCTTAAATCCCATGCTTTCCATTCTCTCTGCAGTTGCTCTACTTCAGGTCTTCATCATTTAACTTGGCTATTATATGGTCTTCTAGTTGTTCTCCTGTCTCTAAGGTCCATCCACATCCTCACCCTGCCACTACACACACATCTTGCTGAAACCAACATACCCATTTTCTAAAAACTATAGACTTCAATTAATTGCTCCCCTACTTAAAAATCTTTAGTGGTTCATGACTCCCTTCAAAATAAAACTTACTGTCCTTAGTATGTCTTAAAAGGTCCATCCCAAAGCCTCGACCTATTTCTCAAACATTGACTCCACTACTTCCCTGGTTGTCACCAATACTTCAATCACACACAATGGCTGCCTCCACAACATGCCATATACTGTCTTAGCTCTGTGCTAGTCTACCTCCTTCCTCCCCCCTCCCCCCCAGAATGCCTATTGCTTCTCTCCTTTGTGGGAAAACCCTACTTTTCCTTTAAGGTTGACCTCATAAGTCACCTTCACTGTACTTTCTGTACTTTCTTTTTAAGTGTAAAACTCACCCACTATTCTGGGAGTCCCTAATGCTGTGGCTTGTGTCTTACACACTTTTTTATTCTCAGTAACTGACACATAGGAACCACTGAAAAAATGTTTAAGAAATGAACAGATGACTATTCCAAAGAAGTTTGTTTCTGAGGCATTTCTTTTGTTAATATATTCTTTTCCATTCTAAACATCATTTTTTCTTTTGACCTTAGACTCTGTCTAGAATAGTGATCATTAGTAATCCTGTATGTCAAGTGGAGTCAGTAAAAACATGTTTATTTGTTTGATTGTTGTCACTGTCTTGGGGAAAGGGAGTTCCTTATTTCCTTTTTTTTTTTAACCAAATATGATGTATAACTTGATTGTGATGACAAGAGAGAGAGAAGGAGTTTAAATATGGTGAATCAGCTGCATATTATCAGAGAGATTCATAATCAAAAGAGTCATAGAGTGGGAAAACTGACATATTTCAACAAATCTACTCCAGAATGTTAAATAGCACAATGGGAAAATGTCAGTGAGGCACAACTAAATGAAAATTATCTCATTGCACACAACCTCAGTTTCAGCCATTAGAAAACACTGGGTTGTTTCAAATCACAGTGTGGTGCTACAAAGAAAGCAGTTGAGTGTTTATGTAATATAATATTGTGACCCTAATCTTGAAAGCTTGTGGAAAACTTTTCTTAAAATTTTTAAGGCCTTGGCCAGGAACGGTGGCTCACACCTGTAATCGAGCACTTTGGGAGGCCGAGGCGGGTGGATCACGAGGTCAGGAGATGGAGACCATCCTGGTTAACACGGTGAAACCCTGTCTGTACTAAAAAGTACGAAAAATTAGCGGGCGTGGTGGCAGGCACCTGTAGTCTCAGCTATTCGGGAGGCTGAGGCAGGAGAATGGCGTAAACCTGGGAGGCGGAGCTTGCAGTGAGCCGAGATCGCGCCACCGCACTCCAGCCTGGGTGACAGAGCAAGACTCTGTCTCAAAAAAAAAAAAAAAAAAAAAGTAAGGCCTTGAAGTGCAATTTGAATATCATCTTTCTAAAAGCCTATGCTAAGCAAAGAAAAACGGTATTTGTTTATTAAACATTGAATATAGTTGATGGGAACCAGAGGAAGAGGAAATATAAGTTATTAATTCCAAGGATGTTTAATTAATTTTATATTCTTTGGACCACTTATAAACTTTTTACACATTTATTGTGAATCTTTGATATGCCAACTTCTAAGATTTGGATAAATAAGAAACTTGGCTTATATTATTTCTCATACAGGACACTCCTACCTTCATAAAGAGAAAAGCCCCAGTATGGGTGGGGCCAAAATGTATCTTCAGAAAACATCTTTGAATTTAACGAAATATTCAAACTCAGTGTTTGAGATCCCAAAATTCTTCATCACAAAATATGAAAATATGATTCTGGCCTTTCTTTTTTGCCTCATCTATGAAAGCACTCTAAACTAGCTCTTGAATAATGGCTGATTTCTAAATCATAACTTCCAAATAGCTGAACTCATTTTTCTCATTAATTCAATAATTTGAGCTCCTATCTTTTGTTCCAACTGTGTAGGCAATGAAATTACTTATTCACCCCCTTCACAGGACACTGGTACTGAAGGATACCATGTTAAAACAATGAATTTAATTAATAGTTTTTTTCTTTTTTGTTGTTGAAAAGGGAAAACAAAACCTTCAAACCTGAAAAATTCCATATCCCTTCATTTTACTTTTTCTTATTATAGAAGCAATGTAGGAAAATCATGACTTTACTTGTTTGGGATTGTCATTGTTTTGTGTTCTTGTTGTTGTTTCTTTTTTGAGACACTGTCTTGCTCTGTCGCCCAGGCTGGCGTACTGTGGTGCAATCTCAGCTCACTGCAGCCTCCACCTCCTGGGTTCAAGCGATTCTCCTGCCTCAGCCTCTCAAGTAGCTGGGATTATAGGCATGCACCACCACACCTAGCTAAGTTTTTGTATTTTTAGTAGAGATGGGCTTTCATAATGTTGGACAGGCTGATCTCGAACTCCTGACCTCAAGTGATCTGCTCGCCTCAGCCTCCCAAAGTGCTGGGATTACAGGCGTGAGCCACCGTGTCCAGCCAACAAGTTTCTTTATGTATCTTTCGTTGATATTTTAAATGTATTTGTCCTAATCTCCACACATATTTAAAAAGTCATTTTGCCTTTCTCAACAGCTAGTATTTTCTTCTCAGAAAGTTAAGTTAGAGGATAGTCTTGAGATTCTTAAAAAAATCTCTTGTTTAGGAGATACTTTTATTACAGAAGAGTTTAAAGATACCTGAATAAATTCTGATAAATAGTTAAGTCAAATGTGTATTTCTTATTACATATTGAATTAAATCTTAACATAAAGTAGAAATACATTTATTTGTATAAATAAAGCTGGACTTGGCATTTTTACAAAATAAAAATGATGTAAAGATGACTCAGACACTCTGAATCATGAAAGTTTTGTAAACCTCTAAATATTTTAAAAAGAGCAATAGAGTTACTTTATTTTTCTAAGTCTCAGTTTATTTTTTATACTCATTCCTATATAGTGTGATAGTTCATAGGTTTATAGATGCTGAAGCAATGAATTCACTGAATGAATCACAGTTCAGGAACACAGATACCTTAATTAGTTTTTTAAAAGATATAATTTTGAATGAAATTTATCTTCCAATGCATATGAACTTCCAGGTCTTAGATTGTTCATTTCTACACATTTGTAGAATCATGTTTACTAACGAAAAGATATTTAACACCTCAGATAAGTGTAGCAATTCTTCCAAGATGCATCCAATGTTTGAAGTTATTTTGTAGGTAAGAGACATATATTTTATTTTATATATGATAAAACTAAGATGTAGACATATGAAGTGTTCCAGATACACTATGGGTCATTTCCTCAGGTAACAAGCAACTCTCAATTTCAGTGACATAGAGAAACCAGATTTCCTTCTCACTTACACAATTTAGCCACCACAGACTGGCTGAAGGTTTTTCTCTACACAGCTATTTTCACCTGGAAATGACTCATTTTCCTTATGATCACATTCCCTTAGCCAAAGCGTGCCATATGGCCACACCTAACTTCAGTTGGATGGGAAGTATACTATGATCCTACCATTGATCTAGAACAGGTGAGCCCCAGTACTGGGACTTAGCCCAGGAGGGTTTTTGGCTTTGGCTAGGGCAGGAAAGAATTCAAGGGCAAGCCAGTGGTGTTAGACAGCAACTTCTACTGGCAGTGTACATCAGCAGCAGAGGTGCTGCTCCTTGCAGAGCAGGGCTACCCCAGAGTGTGTCCAGAGTAGCAGCTGAGACTCAGTTTTGTGGTCATATTTATATTTTAATTATAAGCAAATTTAGGGGTGGTTTATACAGAAACTTTTAGGAGAAAGGTGGTAACTTCTAGGTCATTGATCATTGCCATGGAAAGGGGCGGTAACTTTGGGTGTTGCCATAGCAATGGGGAACTGACATGGCATACTGCTAAGCATGTCTTCTGGAAAGCTGTTTCCATACTGGCCCTGTTTTAGCTAGTCCTCAATTCCTTCCAGTCTCTGAGCCCAGCCTCTGGAGTCAAGTCCCTCCCGCTACCCCACCATGTGCTTAGAAAGAGAAAGGACTGGAATATTTATGTAGAGCTCTAAGGAATTTCTACACTATTGGATAATAGGCAGCCGAAAACTCTCTTAGTAACACAGACTTCGGCTTAAAGTTATATATACCTGTGAACAGGTCCATACTTGGTAAATGTACGCTACCTGCAATTTGATACTAACGTCCATTGCCTGTTTACATCTTTTGGCTCTCATCTCCACTGAGACTTTTGAGCTGTTTAAATCTTTACCATTTCCATGTCTGTGACCTTTTCTGTCAGCTTCTCCACCACTATGGAATTCTAGGATTTTACCACTCCTTATACTTAACCACTCAGGGAGTCCTGCCCATAAACAGTTTTGGGAAGTGAAAGGAGACTCCACTAGGGCAATTCCTACAGAATGTAGAGAGCAAATGTGAAGTGTTAAGCTTTCCCATCTCTGGGAACTGCTCATGTATAGTAGAGAAATGGAGAAAAAGGAAATTGAATGCAATTCTAATCTCCAGCCCCCACTTTTACCAGTAGACAAAGTAAAAGGACTAGGCTCAGGGAATATAGCACAGAGGAATGGTGATGTATATTATATATTAGAAATACGTAGTCTTGAATAGCATTTATATTATTGGTACTCTACCCTTTGCTTAGCATTTAGTTTTAAGGACTAACTATAATAGATAAAACTCAGGAATTTAAAGATTGAAACACTTAAGAGTTGAAAATTTTTAAGCCAATATTTTAAGGCCCTTTGAATTGCAATTTAAATCAGCAAATCCAATTTGTGCCCTTGGAAGCCAGTAATTTTAGGAAATATTATGTGTGTGTTGGGGGGAGGGCTGGGGTAAGAATCTTGGATCAAATGAATTTGGAACATGCTGTATACCATATCCCTTTCTTGGAGATTTAGGTGAACATTTGCATTAAGAATGCATAAAAGTTCTACACTAAAGGGATGTGTTTGACTTTCCTTGACCAAGTGTTTTCCAATGTAATTTGACCGTGGAACTTTATAATTATAGATAGGTACACAGATAGATAGAGATATATCACATTTCAACACCACAAAACACACTTTGGTAATTCTGGTTTCAACAACCTCTAAGGCTGAATGGTGCGGTGGCTCATGTCTGTAATCCCAGCACATGGAGGATCATCAAGCCAGGAGTTCAAGACCAGCCTGGGAAATGTAGTGAGAGCCTGTCTCTATAAAAAAAAAAAAAAAAGATGTCTGGCGTAGTGGCTCATGCCTGTAATCCCAGCACTTTAGCACTTTGGTAGGCCGGCAGATCATGAGATCAGGAGTTCGAGAATAGCCTGGCCACATAGTGAAACCCTGTCTCTACTAAAAATAAAAAAATCAGCCGGGCGTGGTGGCAGGCACCTGTAATCTCAGCTACTGAGGAGACTGAGGCAGGAGAATCACTTGAACCGGTGAGGCGGAGGTTGCAGTGAACCGAGATCGCACCATTGCACTCCAGCCCAGGTGACAGTGTGATACTCCATCTCAAAAATAAAAATAAAAAAAATTTTAAAAAGTAATTTCAAAAAAGAAAGAAATTTAGCTGAGCATGGTGGTGTGTGCCTGTAAGTCCCACTCAGGAGACTGAGGAAGAAGGAACACCTGAGCCCAGGAGTTTGAGGCAGTAGTGTTTGTGCCACTGCTCCCCAGCCTGGGCAACAGAGTGAGACCCTGTCTCTAAAAGAAAAAGAAAAGAAAGGAAAAAAAATCCCATTTAAAAAATAAAAATAAAATAATTACCTCTAGTACATTGTATTAATAATTAAAAGTGCAATAATATTGCAGCTCATGTAGTACTTTTAGAACATAAAGCTAAGGATTTTAAAGGACTTTTTAAAGTATTCTTAGTATTTGACACTTTATTTTCATTCTCTTTTTTTTACAGTTTTTATTCACCTAAAATCTACATATAAAATTTACCATCTTTACCATTTTTAAGTGTACAGTTTAATGCTAATACATTCGTATTATTTTTTTCACCTTTTTTGGTTTTCATTCTCTCGTTAAATGGCATTGATTTTCAACACCAACAGAAATCAAACTTTAAATTGACAGAGCTCGCAATAATATTTGTTTAATACTATTGAGGAATATTATCTTTGATACACCACAGGTAAGGAGATTGGTTGTGTTCTTCAGAATGCAGAATTCTAAAGTGATTTGCTCCATTTTACCTATTTCATTCAAAAATCTAAAACTATTATTTCATTTTAGAATATGATCACACATCGTTAAATTTATTAGACTTATTATTTCTTTATGAAGACCTTGTGAAGAGAAAGATCATCTTCAACTTCAACTTCTCTTTTCTGGTCGTTTTTCTTGGTAGTTTCCTTTAAGTTCAGAAGTTTTAAAGCTTAAAAAGAAAAAAATTATTGGGTTTCAAAAAAAATTGCTCTACTGAAGTTATCAAGTATGGGAATTTTTCTGTGCAAGAAGAAAAGCAATAGACTAACAAAAACAAAATATCCACCATTTCTTTTTAGAATATGTGTTATATTTGTGAAGTGTTACGACCCTTTAAAATGAAGCATCTTGTTCCATGAACTGTTATACTACCAACAACTCCATTCAAAGAAAACCCTAGATATAAGGTTCACCCAGAAATATTAAGGTGGCTTAGGTGTGACCAGGTGTGTGTCCTTTCATCACTTGTCCACTCTGAGAAGATAATCCTGCTTTTCATTCATTAGTAATTTCAGTTCCTCTCCCATCATTTCAAAATAAGAGACAAATCAATACTTAAAAAAATCTTTGGGAAATATAACTTTGTTCTGTGCCCAAAAAAAGAGAGATCATTCAATCAAAACTGGGGGTAGCATAAATTCTTAGCACACATTTTTTCGTCTAATTAATTTTTGCTTATATTTATTCATAGGGCCATAATGAGATTCAGAGGCTATAATGATGTCAGTAACTCCTCTAAAATTTTATTGCAAGAGGATCTGAAGATCTCTGTTCAGCATTGCAGGGCTGAATAGCCACACAGCAGAATTCTGTTTCTTGTTTGCCAAATTATGAAGTTAATTGTATTCATATTCTGAAACTGCATAGCACCTAAAACATTTGGAATGCTGAAAAATATCCTATGTAGCCATTTGCCAGACACCAGGACATAAATCTAAGTTACTTAGATTTACAGTATTACCGTTTCTCCTTTAAAAAGGACATGAGGGAAATGTTTAACTTAATGAGGCAGAGGATCCTGCTGTGCAAGTTACATTATATTTTTCATTGCACAAGAGTAAATTATTGCTCCAGTTTCCTATATGGTACCCCAGTGGCCTCAAAGACATAATGTAGCTTCCCGAAATGCCAACTTTTGTCTTAGGCCATAACTTACTCTCAGAGAATATGCTTTCTGAGAATTACCCATAACATTTCTTACAATAGGCTGAATTTCTTGAAGGTCATTCATAGATACCAACTTGACTTGATTTGTCTTTTTATTTCTTTTTTTTTTTTTTTTTTTTTACTTAGAAACATCCAAGTGGTAAGTCTGCATACATTACTTTACAAAAAGGAAAACCAATGGGCATTTTCTTTGTCTCAAACATTTAGAAAACCAGCAAAAAATATCTGGGTAAGAAATTAAATTATAGGGCATACAATTTTTTCTTGGCATTTTCCCACTGTTGCTGCAAACTTTTTAAAATAAATAAGCATGGGTCTTTTGGAGGTGGTCTTTGAGGATTTAGAACTATAATAATTAAATATATTGTTCTATATTTGTAAAAAAAAAAAAAGAAAAACTTATTTTGAATATCAAATGTATGGACCCAAATGTCCAAATGTGTGTTTGAACTTTTTAAACAAGCTTTACTTTCTAATCAGGTAATATAAGAATGTAATTAAAACAAAACAGAGTCCCCCCACCAGTCAGTGTTGCAACATTTGGGTAAATTTTAGAGCTTGACAATTTTCAAAGCAGAGACATTACTCCAGGCTTTCTGCCAAACCATTACTGGTAATCTGATGACAAGGGATGAAGCAAATGAAAGTGCTGCTGTCTGGCTTAGTAAGATATGCATTTTCTAGAAGAGAAGCCAACACATTTCTTATGCAAACCATCAAAATTGCAACTCAGGCACACACACACACACACACACACACACACACACACAGTGCTTTTACAAGTCTAGGAATATACACATTAAAATACAACTCCATGCTTAAGGGCAATGAAGAAGTAGCAGACACAGCTAGGGTTGACTGGATCCTTTCTTTACCTTGAGTGGTTTTAATAAATAGCAACATTCCTCTCAATGGCTGCAGTAGAAATAATTAAATTACTCATATCTGGACAGGATTTAGCATTGCCTTCACATGGTTAAATTCCAACTACTACCCAGAATCACTCATTGATAAGTGGGTGATTTGGGCTGCTATTGTCTGTGGTTTATTTAAATGATTTAAATAAACATCTATTCTCCTATAGTGCTAAAAAACAATTTATGTAATATTAGTGGAAAACATCCAGTTCAGTTAGTATCTATGAATGACCTTCAAGATAGGGATATAAGAAAGTAATCAAATTAGGCATGTTTTACAAAAGGAAGACTTTAGAGTTTTGTAAGTTCTGTGGAGGGGAAAAATACTGAGTAAATAACTGTGGGTATTTGCATGCATTATTTTGACCACGGAAGGGTCTATTTTTTTTTTTTTTTTTAGCTATTTCTTTAGAAATCTACTTGATATAGCTGCAATTTCAGTATAACAAATTTAAATCTTGCCATTATAAAGTCTATATTGTCTCTTAGCTCATATGATGGTATATATTTTCAAAATACAAATAAAACAGATTTAATTTACTATGTTCTTTGACTATGTCACAACGAAAATATTTCACAACAAAAAAATGAGAAATTAGCAATGTGTCTATTTTTTTATAGTCATTTCACAACCAAGACTCATGTCAAAATTACACTATCAATAACATGTATATTGGAGTAACATTCCTAAATCTCAGCATTATACTGTATATTAGAAGTCTTAAACAAACTTCACAGTGCCAAGTCCCTGCCTTTGAGGAATGCACTGTCCAGTGGGAAGACAGATACATATGGTGATGGTTTAGTTAAATTGTAGTAAGTTATAGACAGAGTATTAAGGTGCCCAGAGAAGACATCCGGAAAAAGGTGATGCTTATATTGGATCTTAATAGATGAGTAAGAGTTATTTAGATAAAGAAAGATGGGAAGGGCTTTCAGGATTGAAGGATTAGCATGAGCAAAGATATGAAAGGGCATGGCGTGCAGAGGAGATACCCAGCAGTTTGGTGTTATAATAGGGTGAACTCCGAGGCTAAAATGAAAGGTGATGAATTTGGAGGGGTAAATAGGTATCCAGACATGGGAGGGTTTTCATGTCATTGTAAGGGCGTTGGTCTCTATTCCCTAGAGGTTTAGTGCTTCCGAAATCTAAAACCCTCCCCCAAAGTAAACAAAGCAAAAATAAATGAATACATTCCCACACAAGGGACTGAAGCCACAGCTCAAAATGGCCTCCCATCTGTATCCAGTTCTTTGAATTCTCAAGTATTTGCATTTTACTTCGTAATGAATCTTTGTTTCATTCAGCATAAAAGTATTTTTCTCCACATTTCTAGTAAGATGCACCATTTTTATCCAATAGCTCTCATCCCTTGAAATACTGTTTGTGTCCTTAGAATTCTCTCTGATTACAAATCTTGTTTGATTGAGAAGTGCAGCTGTAGGTAGCAAAGATTATTTAAACTCAGAGTTTCAAGAAATGTATTTCAGATAAATCGATCACTCTGGATGGTGATTTTAAAGAAGGCAAGAATACTGACTGAAGAGAAAGAAAATATCGCAATACTCTGCTCATAAAATGTTAGATTTAACAGATTTCATGATGCCTAGTTAGATGGTATATTATTTTGACCACTGAGGGGAGCTCCCCTATTTTTTCTACTTTGATTCTGTAGAAATCTAAGTGATATAGCTGAATATTTTCCAAACTTGTTCCAAAGCAGACATTCTAAATAAATATATAAAAAATGGACCACATTTTATCATTTTCTCATAGTTTCAGCCCTTCCACAATACTACAAATACTTACTAGGAGACATGGGAGAAATGTTTGTCACTGTTACCAGCATTTATAACACAGAGAGAGGTGTTTGTTCTGAAGGGTTCCTGATTTCTTCTCATGACCTCTTGACATCTTGTGACAGTCTTCCACAAACACTCAAAGTTCTGGGTTTTGCTGGAAATTGGGGTACTTTGTTTCCTCATGCATTCGCACAATCCACTTTATCTAGTGTCAATAGATCAGAAGATAGAGAATAGCATACAACAACAAGAAAAAAGGCCAAGGAGGTAGCATTTCAATACTCAGTGAGGAAGGCTTTCTACAGATGGCTCTGTTTACTAGATACAGTAGTGAAATGCAAGATAGAGGATTATAACAGTGCTTGATCTAGAAGTGGCAAGGATTCCAAATCCCTATGATTTGAATCTTAAATTGCTATGATGGATGCCAATTAAGGGAAGCCCAGAAGGTCTCTCCAATCCCTGATGAGGCTACCCTACTCTTTTGACAGACTCAATTATAATTTTCAATCTTACAAAAAGAACTGTGCCATGTCCTCCTCGTTTTATAGATCTAAGTAACTGGGTTGGTATTTATATGAATTGTAAGCATGCTTATGTGCCCAAGCCTACATAAAGATAGGCAGCCTGACCTGTGATGACGTGGTTTTGCTATCACAATCAGGAGTAGTCTTAATAAGTAGCTGTCTGTTACTAACTGCTGCCAGGAAGAAAGATTTTATTTTATTTTATTTTTTTTTTTTTTTGAGGCGGAGTGTCGCTCTGTCGCCCAGGCTGGAGTGCAGTGGCGCGATCTCGGCTCACTGCAAGCTCCGCCTCCCGGGTTCCCGCCATTCTCCTGCCTCAGCCTCCCGAGTAGCTGGGACTACAGGCGCCGCCACCACGCCCGGCTAATTTTTTTTTTGTATTTTTAGTGGAGACGGGGTTTCATTGTGTTAGCCAGGATGGTCTCGATCTCCTGACCTCGTGATCCGCCCGTCTCGGCCTCCCAAAGTGCTGGGATTATAGGCTTGAGCCACCACGCCCGGCCAGGAAGAAAGATTTTAAATTAGCAGTGCTAAAAATAAAAGATATATCCTTTATTCAAATAAGCAATACTAAATAATCCTGTTAGGTCAATTTGTGCATCTACTTGAAATATTTAATACCCTGGAACAACCACAATATGTCTTTCTACTCAAATATTCAGAAATTTGTCAAAAGTATTTGTTAGTTTTGTTTTGTTTTTTTTTTTTTTTTAAATGGATTCGGGCAGTGTAATGGTGAGAACTATTCATAAAAATTTCTAGGCCCAAATTGCTTCAATCATGCTTTATGGGACTTACGAAATCACAAGAGCAGATTCAGAATTCTTTCTTTTTTCCTTTTTGAGGAAAAAAAACAGTTTATCTATGTATTAGAGTGACCCATCCCTTTGTCAGAATAAAAGTCAGGTAGTTTTCCCATCAGAATGTCAACTCTGCTGCCTTCTCACCTGCTATTTAAACGTATAGCTCTTTCTTCAATCAGCCATGCAGAATATCGGCACTTAAAACAGCTATCCACAAATTTAACCTTGGATTGGCTGTGCTATAGCCAAGATACCTTCTCTAAGTGCTATTGTATATTGGATCTCAGACCTATAGCATATTCGCTTAACACTTTCTCTGCCTAATCATACACATATAATGTCATTACTGAGTAACTATTTAATTTTATGCCCTTGATTACTGGTGAAGTTTACCATAAGGTGTGAACAACTGCAGTAACATTGTGCTAAATGCTACTTGCTATCTTCAGAATAAGGAGCTAAGCCCACACAATTCTCATAGGAATTTTTTTTTTATTATTATACTTTATGTTCTAGGGTACGTGTGCACAACGTGCAGGTTTGTTACATATGTATACATGTGCCATGTTGGTGTGCTGCACCCATTAACTCGTCATTTATATTAGGTATATCTCCTAATGCTATCCCTTCCCCCTCCCCCCCACCCCACAACAGGCCCCGGTGTGTGATGTTCCCCTTACTGTGTCCACGTGCTCTCACTGTTCAATCCCCACCTATGAGTGAGAACATGCGGTGTTTGGTTTTCTGTTCTTGCGATAGTTGGCTGAGGATGATGGTTTCCAGCTGCATCCATGTCCCTACAAAGGACATGAACTCATCCTTTTTTATGGCTGCATAGTATTCCATGGTGTATATGTGCCACATTTTCTTAATCCAGTCTGTCATTGATGGACATTTGGGTTGGTTCCAAGTCTTTGCTATTGTGAATAGTGCTGCATTAAACATACGTGTGCATGTGTCTTTGTAGCAGCATGATTTATAATCCTTTGGTTATATACCCAGTAATGGGGTGGCTGGGTCAAATGGTATTTCTAGTTCTAGATCCTTGAGGAATCACCACACTGTCTTCCACAATGGTTGAACTAGTTTACAGTCCCACCAACAGTGTAAAAGTGTTCCTATTTCTCCACATCCTCTCCAGCACCTGTTGTTTCCTGACTTTTCAATGATTGCCATTCTAACTGGTATGAGATGGTAGCTCATTGCAGTTTTGATTTGCGTTTCTCTGATCGCTAGTTATGATGGGCATTTTTTCATGTGTCTGTTGGCTTCATAAATGTCTTCTTTTGAGAAGTGTCTGTTCACATCCTTTGCCCACTTTTTGATGGAGTTGTTTTTTTCCTGTAAATTTGTTTGAGTTCTTTGTAGGTTCTGAATCTTAGCCCTTTGTCAGATGAGTAGATTGCAAACATTTTCTCCCATTCTGTAGGTTGCCTGTTCACTCTGATGGTAGTTTCTTTTGCCGTGCAGAAGCTCTTTAGTTTAATTAGATCCCATTTGTCAATTTTGGCTTTTGTTGCCATTGTTTTTGGTATTTTAGACATGAAGTCCTTGCCCATGCCTATGTCCTGAATAGTATTACCTAGGTTTTCTTCTAGGGTTTTTATGGTTTTAGATCTAACATTTAAGTCTCTAATCCATCTTGAATTAATTTTTGTGTAAGGAGTAAGGAAGGGATCCAGTTTCAGCTTTCTACTTATGGCTAGCCAGTTTTCCCAGCACCATTTATTAAATAGGGAATCCTTTCCCCATTTCTTGTTTCTCTCAGGTTTGTCAAAGATCAGATGGTTGTAGATGTGAGGTATTATTTCTGAGGGCTCTGTTCTGTTGCATTGGTCTATATCTCTGTTTTGGTACCAGTACCATGCTGTTTTGGTTACTGTAGCCTTGTAGTATAGTTTGAAGTCAGGTAGCGTGATGCCTCCAGTTTTGTTCTTTTGACTTACGATTGTCTTGGCAATGCAGACTCTTTTTTAGTTCCATATGAACTTTAAAGTAGTTTTTTCCAGTTCTGTGATTCTCATAGGAATTGTGCCAAGAAAAAGTTTATCATTCAAGAAAACCTTGTAAGCTTTCTTTATTGTACAAGAGAAACTATATAATCTATAAATTTCCCTTTTTGTTTTGACTGCTTTAATTCTTTTTATTTTTTATTTTTTATTTTTTTTTTTTTTTTTTGAGATGGAGTCTCACTCTGTCGCCCAGGCTGGAGTGCAGTGGTGTGATATTGGCTCACTGCAATTTCTGCCTCCCGGTTTCACACCATTCTACTGCCTCAGCCTCCCAAGTAGCTGGGACTACAGGCGCCCTCCACCCCACCTGGCTAATTTTTTGTATTTTTAGTAGAGACGGAGTTTCACCATGTTAGCCAGGATGGTCTTGATCTTCTCACCTCGTGAACTGCCTGTCTTGGCCTCCCAAAGTGCTGGGATTATAGGTGTGAGCCACCGTGCCCAGCCACTGCTTCAATTCTTAAAGCTAAATTTGAATGCTCAGTTGTATTAATGATCCAATTTTGGGTGCCTGATATAGCTACTGTCTTCAAAATTTGTTTTGACTCATACCTTTGTAGAGTCCCCTTTATTTCCTCTTTTATAACCTATATCTCATGAAGGTGGAATTCCTTCCTTGTCTACTTGCTTGTGATTTTGGACTGAGGTGATAACTATCTAGTGTTCTACTGTTTGTCATCATCAAGCAAATAATGTTTAGTGAATTAACATTACTTTGCACTGTCTTGTATTTTTAACAATGAAATACACCATTTTGAAAATAGAGAGTAAAATTCTAAACCATTAGGAATGATTAACAAACTAATTAACTGTTGAGAATAATAAATAAAAACAATAGCAATTCTAGGGACACTTTGAGACCAATTTTCTCCAAAGAGCTTAGTGATATCCTCTTATCCTCCCTCCATTTTTGCCCAGATCTATATATATTATTTTCAGTCAGGTCACATTTTACTGTATTGAGTTTTATTTTCAGCAAGTTTTAACTTTGTTGGAGTTTGCATCAGAGGAATCTAGACAGAATAGTTAAGCAATAAGGTCATGCTTGATTACAATGTGTTTATGTCATCAGTTTGTCCTATTCTTACAGCCAAGGCCACTAGTCAAGTACGTGAGGAGACTTCTACAGGCTAAGGAAGATTTCACCTGTGAGGCTGTATTTATGAGAACTGGGGTGTGTCAAACCAACCAAGAGCTGGTGTTTCTCTCATGGAAATCTTTTGACATCTAAGGAGACTAAGGCAGGAGAGATTAAGTAATTATCCAAGACCAGAACAAATCAGTCTAAATGGAAGTATAAATCACAAATTTTCTGGTTTAAAGTCCAGAACTCTTTTTAAGATGCTTCCCAGATGTGTCTCATAAATTCTCTGAAACAATGTATTGAGAAAAAAAAAAAGTGAGCATATGGAGCATGATTTTGAAGTGTGGTATGTTGTCAACTTATCTTTTGTACCAATAGCATATACAGTTTGTTTTCAGGTACATTTTAAAAATATATAGATCCAAAGGGATCTGGGAAGGGGTGCAGAGAACTATATAAGTAACAGTGCACACTTGAAAATGAAATAGTTAAGAAAACTGTGATAAATCCACTCAGTAAAATAATATGTGGCTTTTTATGCATTTAGGCTGTTATCCATTTCTTTCATGATCTAGAACAAAAGTCTTGCTCTAAACTGTATGACTTCAGTATAACTTATTTAACTTTTTATTCTCATCTCTTAAATCGGGACAATAATAGAGCTACTGCCTGGGATTGTTAAAAAGATTCAATGAGATAATCCATGTAAATAATTGATGAGCTTATATTATTACATATAGTAAAATAACGTCTATGAAAAGTGTTAATTACATAGGGAAAGGCTGATGTCACAATGTAACAATACCGTAACCAGGAAACAAATTATGCAGTTAATTAGAATTATGTGGATATATTGATAGAAAAGGCTAAGATGGAAACATTAATTGCGGTTACTTTAGATTTTGAGAAACAGGAGATTATTTTATTTCTTGTATTCACCTGTGTTGTGCAAATTTTCTATAAAATATATACAGCATATGCCCAGAAAAAATATAAAATTCATAAATATAGATCTAAGCGCTCACAAAAAAATTCTCTTGGATCTCAACAATTCTTGGATTTTTTTGGAGGTAGCTGTGTGGTTTATTTGCTTACAGACCTTTACCTGTGAGTGTACATCTCTAATACACCAAGGAAACAGTACCATTCAACTGTAGTGCAAATCCCTTCTAGCTTTTTAGACAAGTTCATTCACCTGTAATGAAAATTTAGCAGGTAGAGAGTGATTAAATCCTGGTGTCAGAAGTTCCTCCAGTCTCAGGTGCTGAGCTCTATATAACTTTATTCATATGAACTCATTTCTTTCTTTAGAACTTGTGTCACTCTTAAGCAAGGAACAAGTTCAGAAGAATCATGTATTCCTGAAGGACATGGGGGTGTGTAACTGTGAAAAGTGGCACCTGAGACTCCAGGCGTACTCTGTAGCACCGCTTTGCTAAAGAAATGAAAAGCACCAGGGGGAAGACCCAGAGTGGAATCAATCTCAGAAGGGGCACAGGGGAAAAACAAAACAAAACCATGTGGGCTCCGGAGACAGGAATCAGAGTATCTCGGTTTGGGAACCTGGTTCCCCACTTAGTGGTGTGTGGCCATGGCGGAACTACTTCACCTCTCTGAAAAATAAGTGAGATGGCAGATATAGCAGGTGTGGAGATGCTGGGCACACACCTCGAGCAGTTTCCAGAAGACTGCTGGCAGAGGGGTCTCGGGCATCTCACTGGCAGGACGTGCCGCACATCACGTGCTACCTGGGCAGTCACGGAGCTGGGCTGGCGGCATGTACTTCATGGGGACCGTGCTTCATGGGACTCACTGATGGCTGTCCACCTGCCCAGCCCGGGCTGACCGTCTGGCCTCCTATGACTGCAGTCTGTGGGCACCACCCGGCCTCACCCAGCTGCTGCTCAACGGCAACCAGCTGACGCGGTAGCTCACCGAGGCTGTCAAGGACACCACAACGTTTCCCACGCTGGCCTGGGAGGACCTGGGCAACAACGGGGACCTGGCCTCCCTGGTCCCTGGCTCAACCCCTGTTGCTTGGCCTGCGCACCTTGCTCCCCACCGTCTACAAGGGCCTGGACCTCGAGCCTAGGACCCCTGGGACCCCACAGCTGCTGGCTAGAACCCGAGACCCAGGCCTGCCATGCCAGGTGACCCACAGGCCACCTAACTCACCGCTACTGACTTGTGATGCTCTCATGCACATGGGACAGTGGGTGATGGTGGCCGAGGAGGTCTCAGAGGCCCCCGGGGATCCAATGCCCAGCCTGAGATTAAGGGGACAGAAGGAGAATGGACTCATAGGAGGCCAGATGGTCAGCCCTGACTAGAGTCTCAGCCTCCCCTCAGCGGAGGGGACCCTGGCATCCACAGTGTGGACCCTGTAATAAAGGGTGATGCCCACCTCCATCTTTCTGGAAAATAAAAAAGAAAAAACGGGGAGAGTATTTTCTGCCTATGCTGTGATTAGCTATATTGAAAAGCAATAAAGAAAGATGTTGTCATTAATTTTGCAGCACTTGCACTCATCAGTAAACGTTATTACACTTTGACATTTTCATGGTGCTGAGCTTACCTGTAAACATTTCCCCAGCAATGCGCCTTGCTCTTGCCTTATAATTATGAAACACTATACATATTAATCTAAATGAAGATACTGTACTCATTAGAATTAATCATGACTAGGAGAGTTTTCAGTGCATAAATCAATTATAATGAGTCCACCTTCATGCTATACTCATATTACTTTTAAAAACAAGTACAGGCATATTTCATTTTATTGCAGTTCACTTTATTTTCATTCACAGATACTGTAATTTTTACAAATTGAAGGTTTGTGGCAACCCTGCATCAAGCAGGTCTATCTGTGCCATTTTCCCAACAGCATGTGCTCTCTTTGTGTCTCTGTGTCACATTTTGGTAATTCCCACAATATTTCGAACTCTTTCATTATTATCCTATTGATTATGGTGATCTGCAACTAGTGATCTTTGATGTTGCTATTATAATTGTTTTGGGGTGCCATGAACTACACCCATATAAGACAGATAATTTTAATCAATCAATGTTTTCTGCATTCTAACTGCTCCACTGACCAGCCATTCCTCCATTTCTCGCCTTATCCTCCAACCTCCCTATTCTCTGAGACACAGTAATATTGAAATTAGGCCAAGTAATAACCCTACAATGGCTTCTAAGTGTTTAAGTGAAAGGAAGGATCCTGTGTCTCTGACTTTAAATCAATAATTAGACATGATTAAGTTAAGGAACACATGTTGAACGCCAAGAGAGGCTGAAAGCTAGGCCTCTTGCACCAAACAGTCAGCCAAATTGTAAATGCAAATTAAAAGTGCTACCCCAGTAAACCACACGAATGATAAGAAAGTGAAACAGCCTTATTGCTGATATGGAGAAAATTTTACCCATCTGGGAAGAAGATCAAATTAGCCACAACATTCCCTTAAGCCGAAGCCTAATCCAGATCAAGGCCCTAACCCTTCAATTCTGTGAAGGCTGACAGAGGTGAGGAGGCTACAGAACACGAGTTGGAAGCTAGGAGAGGTTGGTTCATGAGGTTTAAAGAAAGAAGCTGTCTCTATAACTAACATAGCAGAACAAGGTGAAGGACCAAGTACTGATGTGGAAGCTGAAGCAAGTTATCCATAAGATCTAGCTAAGAAGACTGAGGAAGATAATTCCAGTAAGCAACAGATTTTCAATTTAGACAAAACAGCTTTCTATTGGAAGAAGATGCCTTCTAGGATTATCATAGCTAGAGACGCAAAGCCAATGCCTGCCTTCAAAGCTTCAAAGGATAAGATGTCTCTTGTTAGGGTCTAATGAAACTGATAACTTTAAATTGAAGCCAATGCTTATTTGTCATTCAAAGACCCTAGGTCCCATCAGAATAATGCTAAATTTACTCTGCCTGTTCTCTATAAATGGAATAACAAAGCCTGGATGATAGTGCATCTGTTTATAGCATGCTTTACTGAATATTTTTAAAAATATTTTAAGCCCACTGTTGATACTTATTGCTAAAAAGAAAAAGATAGCGTTCAAAATATTACTTCTCATTGACAATGCACCTGTAGCATCCAGGAACTCTGATGGAGATGTACAATGAGAGTCATATCATTTTCATGCCTCCCAAGACAACATCCATTCTGTAGCCCATAGATCAAGAGTAATTTCAACTTCCAAGTCTCATTATTTCAGAAATACATTTTCCAAGGCTGTAGCTGCAATAGACAGTGATTTCTCTGATGGATCTGGACAAGGTAAATCAAAAAGCTTCTGGAAAAGATTCTCCATCCTAGATGCTGTTAAGGATATTTGTGGTTCATGGGAGGAGGTCAAAATATCATTAACAGAATTTGGAAGAAGTTGATTTCAACCATCATGAATGACTTCGAGGGGTCCAAAATTTCAGTGGAAGAAGTAACAGCAAATGTAGTGCAGATAGCAAAAGAAATAGAATTAGAAGTAGAGCCTGAAGATGTGACTGAACTGCTGCAATCTTTTGATAGAACTTGAACAGAAGAGGAGCTAGTTCTTACAGAGGAGCAAAGGAAGTGGTTTCATGCCTATTCCTGGTCAAGACTCTGTCAACATTGTTGAAATGACAAAAAGTAATGTACACTATTTCATAAACTTAGTTGATAAGGCAATGACAAGGTTTGAGAGGATTTGCTCAAATTTTGAAAGAAGTTCTACTTTGGGTAAAATGCTATAAAACAGCATTTCACAGTACAGAGAAGTCTTTCATGAAAGGAAGAGCCAATTGATGCAGCAAACATCATTGTTTCCTTACGTATTAGGTCCTTCTTGTATTACTATAGAGAAATACCTGAAGCTGGGTAATTTATAAGAAAAGAGGTTTAATTGACTTATGGTTCTACAGCCTGTGCAAGCATAGTGCTGACACCTGCTTAGCTTCTGGGGAGGCCTCAGGGAGCTTTTACTTACAGAAGAAGGCAAAGCAGGAGCAGGCACAACACATAGTGAAAGCAGAAGCAAGAGAAAAAGTGGAGGGGAGGGTCCCACACTCTTTTAAACAACCAAATCTCACAAGAACTCACTATTGCAAGGACAGCACCAAGCCATGAGGAATGCGCCCCCGTGACCCAAACACCTCCGACCAGGCCCCACCCCTAACTTTGGGGATTACATTTCAATGTGAGATTATGGGGGACAAACATCCAAACTATATCATCTTATTTTTTAAAATTGCCATAGCCACCCTAACCTTCAGCAACTATTACCCTGATCAGTCAGCTGATATCAGAAACAAGGCAAGACCCTCCATGGGCAAAAAGGGTACGACTCAGTAAAGGCTCAGATGATTGTTGGCATTTTTTGGAGGTAAACATTTTTTTAACTTTTATTTTAGTTTCAGAGGTACATGTACAAGTTGGTTTTATAGATACATTGCATGTCACGGGGTTTGTTGTACAGATTATTTCATCACCCAAGTAATAAGCATAGTACTCAGTAAGCAACTTTTCAGTCCTCAAACTCCTCCCACCCTCCACTCTGAAGTAGGCCCTGGTATCTATTGTTCCCTTTTTTTGTGTCTATGTACTCTAATGTTTAGCATGAAATGTTTGGTTCTCTTCTTGCATTAGTTCACTTAGGATAATGGCCTCCAGCTCCATCCATGTTGCTGCTAAAGGCATTATCTCATTATTTGTTATGACTGCATAGTATTCCATAGAGTATATGTTCCACATTTTCTTTTCTTTTTTTTTTTTTTAATTTATTTATTATTATTATACTTTAAGTTGTAGGGTACATGTGCATAACGTGCAGGTTTGTTACATATGTATACTTGTGCCATGTTGGTGTGCTGCACCCATCAACTCGTCATTTACATCAGGTATCACTCCCAATGCAATCCCTCCCCCCTCCCCCCTCCCCATGATAGGCCCCGGTGTGTGATGTTCCCCTTCCTGAGTCCAAGTGATCTCATTGTTCAGTTCCCACCTATGAGTGAGAACATGCGGTGTTTGGTTTTCTGTTCTTGTGATAGTTTGCTAAGAATGATGGTTTCCAGCTGCATCCATGTCCCTACAAAGGACACAAACTCATCCTTTTTGATGGCTGCATAGTATTCCATGGTGTATATGTGCCACATTTTCTTAATCCAATCTGTCACTGATGGACATTTGGGTTGACTCCAAGTCTTTGCTATTGTGAATAGTGCTGCAATAAACATACGTGTCCATGTGTCTTTATAGCAGCATAATTTATACTTATTTGGGTATATCCCCAGTAATGGGATGGCTGGGTCATATGGTACATCTAGTTCTAGATCCTTGAGGAATCGCCATACTGTTTTCCATAATGGTTGAATTAGTTTACAATCCCACCAACAGTGTAAAAGTGTTCCTATTTCTCCACATCCTCTCCAGCACCTGTTGTTTCCTGACTTTTTAATGATCGCCATTCTAACTGGTGTGAGATGGTGTCTCATTGTGGTTTTGATTTGCATTTCTCTGATAGCCAGTGATGATGAGCATTTTTTCATGTGTCTGTTGGCTGTATGAATGTCTTCTTTTGAGAAATGTCTGTTCATATCCTTTGCCCACTTTTTCATGGGGTTGTTTGTTTTTTTCTTGTAAATTTGCTTGAGTTCTTTGTAGGTTCTGGATCTTAGCCCTTTGTCAGATGAGTAGATTGCAAAAATTTTCTCCCATTCTGTAGGTTGCCTGTTCACTCTGATGGTAGTTTCTTTTGCTGTGCAGAAGCTCTTTAGTTTAATGAGATCCCATTTGTCAATTTTGGCTTTTGCTGCCGTTGCTTTAGATGTTTTAGACATGAAGTCTTTGCCCATGCCTATGTCCTGAATGGTACTACCTAGGTTTTCCTCTAGGATTTTTATGGTATTAGGTCTAACATTTAAGTCTCTAATCCATCTTGAATTAATTTTTGTATAAGGAGTAAGGAAAGGATCCAGTTTGAGCTTTCTACTTATGGCTAGCCAATTTTCCCAGCACCATTTATTAAATAGGGAATCGTTTCCCCATTTCTTGTTTCTCTCAGGTTTGTCAAAGATCAGATGGCTGTAGATGTGTGGTATTATTTCTGAGGACTCTGTTCTGTTCCATTGGTCTATATCTCTGTTTTGGTACCAGTACCATGCTGTTTTGGTTACTGTAGCCTTGTAGTATAGTTTGAAGTCAGGTAGCGTGATGCCTCCAGCTTTGTTCTTTTGACTTAGGATTGTCTTGGAGATGCGGGCTCTTTTTTGGTTCCATATGAACTTTAAAGCAGTTTTTTCCAATTCTGTGAAGAAACTCATTGGTAGCTTGATGGGGATGGCATTGAATCTATAAATTACCTTGGGCAGTATGGCCATTTTCACGATATTGATTCTTCCTATCCATGAGCATGGTATGTTCTTCCATTTGTTTGTGTCCTCTTTTATTTCACTAAGCAGTGGTTTGTAGTTCTCCTTGAAGAGGTCCTTTACATCCCTTGTCAGTTGGATTCCTAGGTATTTTATTCTCTTTGAAGCAATTGTGAATGGAAGTTCATTCCTGATTTGGCTCTCTGTTTGTCTGTTACTGGTGTTTAAGAATGCTTGTGATTTTTGCACATTCATTTTGTATCCTGAGACTTTGCTGAAGTTGCTTATCAGCTTAAGGAGATTTTGGGCTGAGACAATGGGGTTTTCTAAATATACAATCATGTCATCTGCAAACAGGGACAATTTGACTTCTTCTTTTCCTAACTGAATACCCTTGATTTCTTTCTCTTGCCTAATTGCCCTAGCCAGAACTTCCAACACTATGTTGAATAGGAGTGGTGAGAGAGGGCATCCCTGTCTTGTGCCAGTTTTCAAAGGGAATTTTTCCAGTTTTTGCCCATTCAGTATGATATTGGCTGTGGGTTTGTCATAAATAGCTCTTATTATTTTGAGGTACGTTCCATCAATACCGAATTTATTGAGCGTTTTTAGCATGAAGGGCTGTTGAATTTTGTCAAAAGCCTTTTCTGCATCTATTGAGATAATCATGGGGTTCTTGTCTTTGGTTCTGTTTATATGTTGGATTATGTTTATTGATTTGCGAATGTTGAACCAGCCTTGCATCCCAGGGATGAAGCCCACTTGATCATGGTGGATAAGCTTTTTGATGTGTTGCTGAATCCGGTTTGCCAGTATTTTATTGAGGATTTTTGCATCGATGTTCATCAGGGATATTGGTCTAAAATTCTCTTTTTTTGTGGTGTCTCTGCCAGGCTTTGGTATCAGGATGATGTTGGCCTCATAAAATGAGTTAGGGAGGATTCCCTCTTTTTCTATTGATTGGAATAGTTTCAGAAGGAATGGTACCAACTCCTCCTTGTACCTCTGGTAGAATTCAGCTGTGAATCCATCTGGTCCTGGACTTTTTTTGGTTGGTAGGCTATTAATTATTGCCTCAATTTCAGAGCCTGCTATTGGTCTATTCAGGGATTCACCTTCTTCCTGGTTTAATCTTGGAAGAGTGTAAGTGTCCAGGAAATTATCCATTTCTTCCAGATTTTCCAGTTTATTTGCGTAGAGGTGTTTATAGTATTCTCTGATGGTAGTTTGTATTTCTGTGGGGTCGGTGGTGATATCCCCTTTATCATTTTTAATTGCGTCGATTTGATTCTTTTCTCTTTTCTTCTTTATTAGTCTTGCTAGTGGTCTGTCAATTTTGTTGATCTTTTCAAAAAACCAACTCCTGGATTCATTGATTTTTTGGAGGGTTTTTTTTGTCTCTCTCTCCTTCAGTTCTGCTCTGATCTTAGTTATTTCTTGCCTTCTGCTAGCTTTCGAATGTGTTTGCTCTTGCTTCTCTAGTTCTTTTAATTGCGATGTTAGAGTGTCAATTTTAGATCTTTCCTGCTTTCTCTTGTGGGCATTTAGTGCTATAAATTTCCCTCTACACACTGCTTTAAATGTGTCCCAGAGATTCTGGTATGTTGTATCTTTGTTCTCATTGGTTTCAAAGAACATCTTTATTTCTGCCTTCATTTCGTTATGTACCCAGTAGTCATTCAGGAGCAGGTTGTTCAGTTTCCACGTAGTTGAGCGGTTTTGATTGAGTTTCTTAGTCCTGAGTTCTAGTTTGATTGCACTGTGGTCTGAGAGACAGTTTGTTATAATTTCTGTTCTTGTACATTTGCTGAGGAGTGCTTTACTTCCAATTACGTGGTCAATTTTGGAATAAGTACGATGTGGTGCTGAGAAGAATGTATATTCTGTTGATTTGGGGTGGAGAGTTCTATAGATGTCTATTAGGTCTGCTTGCTGCAGAGATGAGTTCAATTCCTGGATATCCTTGTTAACTTTGTCTCGTTGATCTGTCTAATGTTGACAGTGGTGTGTTGAAGTCTCCCATTATTATTGTATGGGAGTCTAAGTCTCTTTGTAAGTCTCTAAGGACTTGCTTTATGAATCTGGGTGCTCCTGTATTGGGTGCATATATATTTAGGATAGTTAGCTCTTCCTGTTGAATTGATCCCTTTACCATTATGTAATGGCTTTCTTTGTCTCTTTTGATCTTTGATGGTTTAAAGTCTGTTTTATCAGAGACTAGTATTGCAACGCCCGCTTTTTTTTGTTCTCCATTTGCTTGGTAAATCTTCCTCCATCCCTTTATTTTGAGCCTATGTATTTCTCTGCGTGTGAGATGGGTCTCCTGAATACAGCAGACTGATGGGTCTTGACTCTTTATCCAGTTTGCCAGTCTGTGTCTTTTAATTGGAGCATTTAGTCCATTTACATTTAAGGTTAAGATTGTTATGTGTGAACTTGATCCTGCCATTATGATATTAACTGGTTATTTTGCTCGTTAGTTGATGCAGTTTCTTCCTAGCCTCGATGGTCTTTACATTTTGGCATGTTTTTGCAATGGCTGGTACCGGTTGTTCCTTTCCATGTTGAGTGCTTCCTTCAGGGTCTCTTGTAAGGCAGGCCTAGTGGTGACAAAATCTCTAAGCATTTGCTTATCTGTAAAGGATTTTATTTCTCCTTCACTTATGAAACTTAGTTTGGCTGGATATGAAATTCTGGGTTTAAAATTCTTTTCTTTAAGAATGTTGAATATTGGCCCCCACTCTCTTCTGGCTTGTAGAGTTTCTGCCGAGAGATCTGCTGTTAGTCTGATGGGCTTCCCTTTGTGGGTAACCCGACCTTTCTCTCTGGCTGCCCTTAAGATTTTTTCCTTCATTTCAACTTTGGTGAATCTGGCAATTATGTGTCTTGGAGTTGCTCTTCTCGAGGAGTATCTTTGTGGCGTTCTCTGTATTTCCTGGATTTGAATGTTGGCCTGCCCTACTAGGTTGGGGAAGTTCTCCTGGATGATATCCTGAAGAGTGTTTTCCAACTTGGTTCCATTTTCCCCCTCACTTTCAGGCACCCCAATCAGACGTAGATTTGGTCTTTTTACATAATCCCATACTTCTTGCAGGCTTTGTTCATTTCTTTTTCTTCTTTTTTCTTTTGGTTTCTCTTCTCGCTTCATTTCATTCATTTGATCCTCAATCGCTGATACTCTTTCTTCCAGTTGATCGAGTCGGTTACTGAAGCTTGTGCATTTGTCACGTATTTCTCGTGTCATGGTTTTCATCTCTTTCATTTCGTTTAGGACCTTCTCTGCATTAATTACTCTAGCCATCAATTCTTCCACTTTTTTTTCAAGATTTTTAGTTTCTTTGCGCTGGGTACGTAATTCCTCCTTTAGCTCTGAGAAATTTGATGGACTGAAGCCTTCTTCTCTCATCTCGTCAAAGTCATTCTCCGTCCAGCTTTGATCCGTTGCTGGCGATGAGCTGCGCTCCTTTGCCAGGGGAGATGCGCTCTTATTTTTTGAATTTCCAGCTTTTCTGCCCTGCTTTTTCCCCATCTTTGTGGTTTTATCTGCCTCTGGTCTTTGATGATGGTGATGTACTGATGGGGTTTTGGTGTAGGTGTCCTTCCTGTTGATAGTTTTCCTTCTAACAGTCAGGACCCTCAGCTGTAGGTCTGTTGGAGATTGCTTGAGGTCCACTCCAGACCCTGTTTGCCTGGGTATCAGCAGCAGAGGCTGCAGAAGATAGAATATTGCTGTACAACGAGTGTACCTGTCTGATTCTTGCTTTGGAAGCTTCCTCTCAGGGGTGTACTCCACCCTGTGAGGTGTGGGGTGTCAGACTGCCCCTAGTGGGGGATGTCTCCCAATTTGGCTACTCAGGGGTCAGGGACCCACTTGAGCAGGGAGTCTGTCCCTTCTCAGATCTCAACCTCCGTGTTGGGAGATCCACTGCTCTCTTCAAAGCTGTCAGACAGAGTCGTTTGCGTCTGCAGAGGTTTCTGCTGCATTTGTTATTGTTTACTGTGCCCTGTCCCCAGAGGTGGAGTCTACAGAGACAGGCAGGTTTCCTTGAGCTGCTGTGAGCTCCACCCAGTTCGAGCTTCCCAGCAGCTTTGTTTACCTACTTAAGCCTCAGCAATGGTGGGCGCCCCTCCCCCAGCCTCGCTGCTGCCTTGCTGGTAGATCACAGACTGCTGTGCTAGCAATGAGGGAGGCTCCGTGGGTGTGGGACCCTCCCGGCCAGGTGTGGGATATGATCTCCTGGTGTGCCTGTTTGCCTAAAGCGCAGTATTGGGGTGGGAGTTACCTGATTTTCCAGGTGTTGTGTGTCTTAGTTCCCCTGGCTAGGAAAAGGGATTCCCTTCCCCCTTGCACTTCCCAGGTGAGGCAATGCCTTGCCCTGCTTCAGCTCTCGCTGGTCGGGCTGCAGCAGCTGACCAGCACCGATCGTTGGGCACTCCCCAGTGAGATGAACCCAGTACCTCAGTTGAAAATGCAGAAATCACCAGTCTTCTGTGTCGCTCGAGCTGGGAGTTGGAGACTGGAGCTGTTCCTATTCGGCCATCTTGCTCTGCCCCCGTAAGTCAATCTTTTAATTAAGACACAAAAACCATCTTTCAAGCTTGGGCCTCCCACCCGCTGGTCAGCACGCCGATGGCCTTGCCGGACCCGGAGAGGTGCTCCAGGAACTTCCACAAGGAGCCCTTGGGGGCCCGGGAGTCGTACGCGTCCAAGGCGAGGAGGCCAACGGGAGCGCAGCAGGTAATGGAGGCCCTCATGTTCCACATTTTCTTTATTAAGTCCACTGTTGATGGAGACCTAGGTTGATGGAGACCTAGGTGTTCTACCACCTTTGTGATAGAACAATTTATATTCCTTCGGGTATATACCCAATATTGGGATGGCTGGATCAAGTTGTAGTTCTGTTCTAAGTTATCTGAGAAATTGCCAAACTGTTTTCCACATGACTGAATTAATTTACATTTACACTAGCAACATGTAAGTGCTCCCTTTTCCTCCACAGCCCAGCCAGCATCTGTTATTTTTTACAGTTTAGTAGTAGCCATACTGACTGGTGTGAGATTGTATCTCATTGTGGTTTTGATTTGCAGTTCTCTGATGATTAGTGATGTTGAGCATTTTTTTATATGCTTGTTGGCTTCATATATGTCTTCTTTTGAAAAGCATCTGTTCATGTCCTTTGCCCAGTTTTTTAAGGGGGTTGTTTGGTTTTTGCTTGTTAATTTAAGTTCCTTATAGATGCTGAATAGTAGATCTTTGTCATATGCATAGTTTACAAATATTATATACCATTTTTTGTGTTGTCTACTTACTCTGCTGATAGTTTCTTTTGCTCTGCAGAAGCTCTTTGGTTTAACTAGATCCCATTTGTCAGTTTTCTTTTTGTTGCAACTGTTTTTGCATCTTCTTCATAAAGTATTTACTGGGGCCTACCTCTAAAATGGTATTTCCTAGGTTTTCCTCAAGGGTTTTTAATAGTTTTAGGTTGTACATTTAAGTCTTTAATACATCTTGTGTTAATTTTTGTATATGGTGCAAAGAAGAGGTCCAGTTTCCATCTTCTGTATATGGCTAGACAGCTGTCCCAGCACCAGTGATTGAATAGGAATTCCTTTCCCCATTGCTTGTTTTTGTAGACTTTGTTGAAAATCAGATGGCTATAGGTGGGCAACTTTATTTCTGGGCTTGTTATTCTGTTCCATTGGTCCATATTTGTATGTCTATTTCTGTACCAGTACCATACTGTTTTGGTTATGCAGCCTAGTAGTATGGTTTGAAGTTGGGTAATGTGATGCTTCCAGCTTTGTTCTTTTTGCTTAGGATTGCTTTCACTGTTCAGGCTCTTTCTGGTTCCATATGAATTTTATATTTTTTTCAGTTATGTGAACAATGTCATTAGTAGTTTGATAGGAATAGCATTGAATCTGTAAATTGCTTTGAGCAATATGGTCATTTTCACAATGTTGATCCTTCCTATCAATGAGCATGGAATGTTTTTCCAATTGTTTGTGTCATCTATGATTTCTTTGAGCAGTGTTTTGTAATTCTCATTGTAGAGATATTTCGCCTCCCTGGCTAGCTGTATTCTAAGGTATTTTATGTTTTTGGAGCTAGTGTAAATGGGATTGAGTTCTTGATTTGTCACTCAACTTGAACACTATTGGTGTGAAGAAATGCTACTGATTTTTTTCATTGATTTTTGTATCCAGAAAGTTTGATGATCTTGTTTACCAGATCTAAGATCTTTTGGGAAGAGTCTGTGGGGTTTTCTAGGTATAGGATCATATCTGCAAGCAGGAATAGTTTGACTTCCTCTCTTTCTATTTGGAGGCCTTCAATGTTATTCTCTTGCCTGATTGCTTTGGCTAGGATTTCCAGTACTATGTTGAATATGTGTGGTGAGAGTGGGCATCCTTGTCTTCTTCTGGTTCTCAAGGGGAATGCTCCCAGTTTTTGCCCATTCAGTATGATGTTGCCTGTGGGTTTGTCATAAATGGCTCTTACTATTTTAAGGCATGTTCCTTCAAAGCCCAGCTTGTTGAGGGTTTTAAACATGAAAGGATGGTTTGAATTTTTATCAGAAGCCTTTTCTGCACCTATTGAGATGATCTTGTAGGCTTTGTTTTTAATTCTGTCTATGTGATTAATCACATTTATTGATTTGTGTATGTTGAGCCAATCTTGCATCTCAGGGATAAAACCTACTTGATTGTGGTGGATTCGCTTTTTGATGTACTGCTGGATTCAGTTTGCCGGTATTTCCTTAAGGATTTTTGCATCTATTTTCATCAAGGATATTGGCATGACTTTTTCTTTTTTGTTGCTTCTTTGCCGGGTTTTGTTATCACGATGATGCTGGTCTCATAGAATGAATTAGGGAATAGTTCCTCCTCCTCAATATTCTGGAATAGTTTCAGTAATAATGGTACTGGCTCTTCTTTACATGTCTGGTAGAAGTCAGCTGTGACAATAAAGTATTTTTAATTAAGGTATCTACATTGTTTTATTAGACATAATGCTATTGCACACTTAAAAGACTACAGCATGATGTAAACATAACTTTTGTGTGCAGTGGGGAGCCAAAACCTTTGTGTGATCCTTTCATTGTGATATTTGCTTTATTAGTGGTCTGCCACTTAACCCATGATATCTCTGAGGTATACCTGTATGCACAGTTTTAGAGAAGTAATTTATCTGCACATTTTCTTCATCTTTTTAGAATATAATTTTCCAATATTATACTGAATACAGAGAAGCTAATCTCTGGGCTGGGTCACCAAATGTTAGAGCTGGGAGCAGGTGTAGACATCATCTAGTGAGTAGTTCAGATTGTTAACTTTCCAGAAGAAGAAACCACAGTCCAGAGAGATTAGCTTTGTCCAAAAGTACAAGGGTCAAGAGTCGAACTCAATCTAGTTCTGTTGTGTTAAGATCTTTGGGCCTTTAAAATATTCATGTCAACCATTTTTGACACATATGATAATGATTTGCCAGGCTAAAATATCTCATTTTATGGGGTTCATTCTGCTTCAATTATTTGTAGACAATACTATGAAATCATTTTGATGACAAAAATCCAGAGACAGAAGGATTAATAATTGTCAGCAAATAATTTTAAATCAGTGGTGACTATAAATTACTGCTCCATTCAAACATGGTATCAGATAATTCTCTATATATAGAGCAGGCAAATGGAAGTGTGTCCTTCACAGGCTGGAGTAGATAGGTCATAATTCTGTGACTCACTTTACAATCCTCTCAGTCTCTCAATCATGTGTTATTGTTCCTTTCTGCCTATGTCACTTTTGAGGGATTATGCCAAACTGTTCATTTTTAGGATGTAGAATTTTTGGTGTGTTTAAGGGCTTTGTATTGCAGATGAAGAAAGAACTTCAAAACAATGTCATGTTGTGATAAAAGAAAACAATTACTTGCAATATTGACTTAACATTTTTCATTTTCATAAAAATATTGCTCAAGTAAATGACCCTCAATAATGAGGAAAACCTGTATTTTTAAAATTTATTTTCATTCATTCATCATGCACTTTGATCACCAGCCATGTACCAATTACTTTATGAAGTCTGTGAATGCAATCTCTGCCCCAGGGAGCTCAAAAAATGTAGGGGAAAGATACATACAAGCAAATCGTCAATATTTCATGTGACAGATACAATAGAAGCCCCAAAAGGCGTTATAGAGGAGGCAGAGGATTAATTCAGGGAAGGATAAACGTAGTGAAGGTTGGAAGATGACTACAAGTATGTCAGGCAGATTTCCGTTTGTGTGTGCCTACAATATGAATGTAAAATAATATTCTGGAAAAAGTAAATATCATTTAAAAAGTATTGGAAGGGCAAGAGTATGATATCTTTAGTTAAATGCAAATGGTTTAGCATTGCTAAAGCCTAAGATATGTTGTAATGAGTGGTACAGAATAAGACTGGGCAGACTGGGAGAAGCATCATAAAAGGTCTTTAACACTGTGTTAAACAGGTTAACACTTATACTGGGTCAGTGGAAAACCGTTTAAGAATTATGAACATGCAATGGCATAACCAATCTCAAAGTTAGAAAAACCACTGTTGCCACATTCTGAAAGAAAGGATGGAAGGCAGAGAATCTCAAACCAGGAAGAATAGCAAAGAATAAATATACCACAAATTCCAAGCAAGAAAAAATTAGAGCCTAATGTTCTAAGGGAATCACAGTGATCATGTCAATGAGATAGGAAAAGGAGGATAAATTTAAGAGATACTTCATAAATAGAATCAATGTGATTTAAAGATTGGATGGGAGGCCAGAAGGAAAAGATGTATCAAGGATGGTTCCCAGGGCTCTGACACAGAATGGATGTTAATGTCATCCACCGTGATAGAGGATGTGGGAAAAGGTTCATGTATGGAAAGGATGAACACAATGGCTTTGGACATTTTGAGTTGGAGGCTTTAGTGGGATATCCAAACTAAAATATCCAGTAGTCATTAGGATAAATGGGATGAAATATCTGGTGTGGAGATACTGATTTAAAAGTCATTTGTATGTAAGTATTTAAAGCTATGAGCAGTATGAGTTATCCCAAGAAGCATGTGTATCAAAAAGAAAAGAAGGATGGGGAAGAACCCTAGAGAACACTTAGGATTTTGGTTGAGAAAAAGGAAATGTATCATCAGGAGACACTGAGAATAATTAGCCAAAGAGATAGAGGGGTGAAAATAAGGACAGAATGGTTTTACCAAAACCAAGGGAAGAATTTTTTTAAGGGAGTACTGCAAGTGGTATTATATGAAACAAACAAGATTGGTAAAGACAGAAGTGCCTGTTGGCTTCCCCAGTTCAGAGGTCAGAGACAGTCTTACTAGGAACAGGTTCAGTATAGTGGTGGGAAAACGAGCTAGTTTTCACTGGGGTAAAGAGTGAAAGGGAGATGGACAAGTATAGACAGTCAACATAAGATTGCTATTTGGGAAATTTGATGTTGTAGAAAGGAAAATGAGAGGTAGCTAAATGGGGAACCCAAATTGGAGAACTTTTTTTAAATGTCAATTTTAAATAAGGTAAGTTTGAAAATATTTGAATGCTCATATCAAAAAAGTTCATGGAAATTGATAATTTGAATACACAGAAAATAGAAAATGATTAAGTTACAGAGAATGAAGAGAAGAATCCATAGAACAGGTATTTGTGTGAAATACAGCTTACTCATCGTATTAGTTTATTCTCACATTGCTATAAATAAATACCTGAGATTGGGTAATATATAAAGGAAATATCTTTAAATGCCTCACAGTTCTACAGGCTACACAGGAAGCTTAGTGGCTTCTGCTTCTGGGGAGGCCTCAGGAAACTTACTATTATGTTGGAGGGTGATGAGGAAGCAGGAACATCTCACATGCCCTGAGAAGGAAGAAGAGAGAGAGCAGGGAGGTGCCCTACACTTTTAAAGAACCAGATCTCATGAGAACAGCACTAGGCAGAATCTGCTAAACCATTTATGAGAAACCGCCCCTATGAGACCTCCCACCAGGCCTCACCTCCAGCATTGGAGATTACATTTCAACATGAGATTTGGGTGGGGACACAGATCCAAACCATACCACTTATTACAAACCAAAATGCATATTGCATAGTTAAAAATTTTTCTAATTAAAAAAACGTATTTGGAGTAACAGAATTGCTTTGGGAGCTATTGCATAAAATACCATTTAAAAAAAACCAGCTATTTATTACAAATTTCAAATGCTATTTTTTCTTACCAAGGGAAAATTGGTAGATAAAATGTGAACCACTGATCCAGAAAAATCTCCTTCTCTCAGTTCTACAAATGATTACATAGTATTTGAAACATGATTTCTTAAGGACCATCATATATTGCAAATATATATTATAAATAAAAATATATATAATATGTATATATGTAATATATGTACATATTTTATATTACATATATACTGTGAGTAATGTGTGTGTGTGTGTGTGTGTGTGTATGTGTATATATATATATATACTGGTAATGCTTTCTTAATAAATAGAGCTGGTCCACTCCCACGTTCATTGCAGCATTTATTATTCACAAAAGTCAAGATAGGGAATCAACCTAAGTGTCCATCAGTGGATGGATGAATGGATAAATGTGGTAGAGATCTGCAATATCTACTATGTAGCTTAAAAGAGAAGGAAATTCTGTCATATGTAACAATGTGGATGAACTTGAAGGACATCATGTTAAGGGAAATAAGCCAGGCTCAGAAAGGCAAACACTGCCTGATCTCACTTACATATGGAATCTAAAAAAGTTGAATTCATAGAAATTGAGAGTAGAATGGTGGTTACAAAGGGCTGGAGAAGAGACTGGGGAGATGTTAGTCAAAGGATATATTTCACTTAGAAAGGAGGAATAAGTTCAAGAACTCCATTGTACAACATAGTGACTATAGTTAACAACAATGTATTTTATTCTTGAAAATTGCTAAGAGAGTAGATATTAGGTGTTCATTATAAAAAATAAGTATATGAAGTAATGCATATGTTAATGAGCCTAATTTAACTATTCCACAATGTATACATATTTCAAAACAACATGTTGTACATAATATACAATTTATATTTGTCAAATAATAAAGACAAAGTTGAACTCATAGAAGCAGACAGTAGGACAGTGGTTGCAAAGGGTGGGCAGAGGGGAGGAATTGGGAGATATTGTCCAAAGGATACAAAATTTCAGTTAGGAAGAGTAAGTTTTGGAGAGCTATTGGTGACTGTAGTTAGTAATAATATGTACTTGAAAATTGCTAAGAGAGTAAATCTTAAATGTTCTCATCACAAAAACATAAGTATGTGAGGCAATGGGTGTTAATTAGCTTGACTTAATCATAGCACAATGTATACATATATCAAAACGTCCCATTGTACACTATAAATGTATGCAATTTTTATTTGTCAGTTAAACCCTAGTGAAGTAGGGAGGTGGAGGGATCAGAAGCCCCCTGTACATCTAACTCGTGTTTTAAATTAGTGTGCTTTACCATCAAAAGAACAACTTGAATTGTTATCCATAGACAACACTGGTTTAGTAAAAAGTGCTATGGTTTGGTTTACGTGACAGTGAGATGGCTAATTGGAGGTGTCACCTTGACCTGATTAAGGAATACATAGAAACTTGATAAAGCATTATTTTGGAGTGTGTCTGTGAGGGTGCTTCCAGAGAAGATTAGCATGTGAGCCTGAGTGGGGAAGATCTGCCCTCAATGCGGGCAGGTACCGTGCAATCTGCTGGCAGCCCAGAGAGAACCAAAACAGAGACAAGGTGAATATGTTTTGTACCTGCTGGCAGCCCAGAGAGAACCAAAACAGAGACAAGGTGAATATGTTTTGTACCTGCTGGAGCCGGAGTATACTCTTCCTCTCCTGTCCTCGGACAACAACTCCAGGCTCCCTAGCTTTTTTACTTACATTATTCCCCTTCCCCCTCTCCACCCATCTTCTCAGGCCTTTGGCCACAGATAAGAGTTATACCATCGGCTCCCGTGTTTCTGAAGCCTTCAGATTGGGCTGAGCCATGTTACCAGCATCCCAAAGTCTCCAGCTTGCGGATGGCATGTCATGGAACTTCTCAGCCTCCATAATCATGTATGCCACTTTGTTTAATAAATCCTCTCCCATATATCTATATCTGTTTACATCCATATCTTTATATACCCTATTGGTTATCTTTGAAGCACCTTGACTAATACAGATGGGTAACATCAGACTCTCTTAAAAATAGGAAATATTTTTTCTTCTAAGAAATACCCTGGGATAATGAACATGACGTTGTGTTAAGGTACATGACACCCCCATGGGGCAGATCTCCCAGGGCACCGTTCACATGGAATACATTTGGAGCTGCATAACATGATAACCTTGCCAGTGTAGAGTCAAGGGCCAAAAAATGCAGGCTTCACCTAAACAAGGAACAAAAATCTGATTCAGGAATGACACCTGAGCCTTGAGCAAGAAAAGACAGACTTTAGAAGACTTTTATTTTGGTTATTGAGAGGCTGCAATAAACCTCAGAAGCAAATCAAGGGAAACTTCATTCATACTGTAGATTTTTGGTGTTGGAGTTTCATAGAATTTTCTAGCAGATAGAAGTGTTTTTCTAACAAAATGTATAGTACAAAAATTTTCTTTTCTTGTTTGTACAAAGTCACTTTATCTTTCTGGAACCTCTGCTGCTCTATTTAGTTTTTACCAATTAGTCTCAGGAGCTCAAGGGCATTTTTATATTCGGAGAACATTCTAGGCTAGAATCAGTAACTACAGTTAGAACACATAGAAGAAATAAATGAAAACAGGGCTTTCAGGGCTTTTATATCCTTAAACTCACTCATTCACTCATTCATTCAATCAATAAGTACTTTTGAGCAACTGTTGTGTGGCAGGCAGTGTGCTATGTCCTGGCCGTGAGCCTAATGAAGAAACTAAGAGTAGGCTAATGGTTCAAGGAATTAAACACATGCTGAGAAAGAAGACATCATGTATAGCAAGAAATGCAGTCACACCATTGAGTGAGGCATCAGTGTTCTCTGAAAGCTGCCTTTTAAAAACTGTAATTTGGAAGATCCAAATGTGTTGAAAATTGTCCTTAGAAGCTATTTTAACTTTACACAGATGCGGCGCTTTTATAACAGGAAAATGCTCATATTTTCAGCTCAAGTTCTTAAGTGGGGAAAACATGGCAGATGCTTCTGGTAAGCATAAGAGATTGACTTGAAATGAATTTTTAATTAAAATTACCCAAAGGCCTAGTGAAATGATTTCCCATGACTGTCCAAGTCTATGAAAAGTTCTTCCCACCTCTGAAGAAAGAAATAGTGTCATATTTACATCAAAAAAGCAAGAAAAATACAAGGTAGTCGGTTATGGATGGATTGTGTCATGAAGTTTTCTTGCATGATACGATGAAAATTCAATTTTCAGTTCACTTTTGCCAGTTGCAGATCAATGAATCTCAAAATCTTCAGTGTCTCATAAAGACTGAAGTAAATAAATTAACAATAATGTAAAATCTTATGCTGAGAACTGGGTAACACATTGATATATTAACATTTCTATAGAAAGTACCTACTATGTTGAAGTGTCTGTTATTGCATTTTTGATATGGCAGCTGCCCCTTAAGTAAAGATGATCTGACAGCACAACTCACTAACTTATATTTAAATCTAGACTTTAACATTATTTTTGAGTAAACAAATTAGGAAAGCATCAAACATTTTCTTCTCACATGCCAAATGCCAATATAATTTCAAGTATAATCAATGTTATCTGTGGAAATGTTTGTTCCGCAAAAAGATGGCTATTGAGAAGGCTGATATGTTAAATAAAGTTGAAATTTAATAGAAACATAATTAGCAAGGACTGTTAAATTCTTTTTATAAACAATGCTATCTTAGGTACTTTGAGAGAGAAAAAGATAAATTAGACACGACTGTGACTCATCCAGAGCTCACAATACACAGTGGGAAACAGCTGTGAGGAGTGCTTTAATAGCTGAATAAACAACATCAAGGCTGAAAGTATTGCAGGGAATGGGGTAATTAATTCCAGTTGGAGACACTTTTTTGTTTGTTTGTTTTGTTTTTTGAGACAGAGTCTCTGTCACCGAGGCTTGAGGGGAATGCAGTGGCCTGATCTCGGCTCATGGCAACCTCTGCCTCCTGGATTCAGGCGATTCTCCTGCCTCCTGAGTAGCTGGGACTACAGGCAGATGCCACCACAGCCAGTTAATTTTTTTTTCTTTTTTTCTTTTTTTTTTTTGAGACAGGGTCGCATTCTGTCACCCAGGCTGGAGTGCAGTGGCACGATCTCGGCTCAATGCAACCTCCACCTCCCTGGTTCAAGCAATTCCCCTGCCTCAGCCTCCTGAGTAGCTGGGATTATACCACCATGCCTGGCTAATTTTTTTGTATTTATAGTAGAGACGGGGTTTCACCATGTTGGCCAGGATGGTCTCAAACTCCTGACCTCAGGCAGTCTGCTGGTCTCAGCCACCCAAAGTGCTGGGATTACAGGTGTGAGCCACCACACCCGGCCCAGCCAGTTAATTTTTGTATTTTTAGTAGAAACGGGGTTTCACCATGTTGCCCAGGCTGGTCTTGAACTCCTGGCCTCGGGTGATCTGCCTGCCTCAGCTTCCCAAAGTGCTGGGATTATAGGCGTGAGCCACTGCGCCCGGCCAGGGACACCTTTTAAGTGATGTACATCAAGTGAAGCATTAGGTACCACAGAGGACAATAATACAAACATATGATGTGACCCTTTCCTTTGGGGAACTTATCTTCTTGGAAACATAAGACATACATAAAATACATGTCTACATTTATACACTTATATATACACAAAATATTATCAAATACACAATTGCATGCAAAAGAATAAAAAGTCTTCGGTCAGAATGTAGAGTCTCTGAGAGTTCAGTAGAAGGAGAAGTTGGTATCAACGTGAGAAATGAAGTAACATCTTGGAGAAGGCGGACCATGATATGGGAGAGGAAGTGCTGGAAGTACTTGCAGAAGCAGCCGAAGGTAAGACTTGAAATGATGAAAACAGTGAATGAAGGCAGAACTGACTACAGCCTGTTCCATGAACCTCAGAGACTGGCCTGGCCAAAGCATGAGATCTCCTTTGGGCAACCTTGGAAGAACTAATTGGTTGCATTAAGGGTAGGATGGAGGTGCTTTGTGAATGCCAAGACAAGGAATCTGGACTTGATCTGATAGGAACAGGAAATTCTTGTAGACTGTCAAGCAGCCTAGTGACACATGAAAGCAACTAGAAAGATTAGGCTTGTGATTATTGCTTTTTTGAGGAATTGTTTTATATAAAGTTCCTCTAAACAGTTTGGAATCTATAAAGCTATAGACAGATGTACAATAAATGTTATTATTACATCAGACACATACCGAGAACTAATGAGTGTGTATACAACCCTAACACTCGTGAACGTCTTCTGTAAAATCTTGTAAGTAAGTCTTAGAAGAAATCATTTAGTTAACCTGCTCTACCATAAAGGAATAGATGAAAAACAGAGATAATGGATTAACATTTGTTAAAACAATGTCAGAGAAACCAAAGTGGAAACGCTCCATGAAAAGATTTATGTCCAAAAAGGGCTTATCACAGATATTTTAAGAACCTTCAGAAAGTGTCCTGAAGTTAAAAAAAAAAAAAAAAAAAAAAAAGGAAATTTCCTTTTGTAAGACTTTTTTTTTTTTAAAGAGGGAAATATCTTTGAGAGTTACAAACTGCTCATTATACCTTTAATACCTGAGAAGAGGCAGACCCAACTGGTTGCCAGCAACCAGCAGAGCATTTAATGTAGGTGGCAATCTACATGACCTTATGAAGGGAAAGTCAGGGCAGATCAGTTCAATTTCCACCCAAAACAGAGTGATAGATCTTAGTGATAAGGAGGCCATAATGTGGCTGAAATTTTGTAAGGCTTTAGGGTCTGCTCCAGTTGGCATTCTTTTTAAGAAGCTACACAGATGCCGCCTGGGGCTGTCACACGTGGACATAGATGATGAGGGTTTGTATCCAGATATTATTTGTTGTTTGAGGGTGTCTCACCATTAATATGGAAACATTTGTCTGTAGCTGATAAGCTCAGTGATCAAAGGTATGTGCTAATGGCATCAAAGTAATGGAAATCCCCTCCACGTGGACTCACATGCTCCTGCAGTCACATTACCAGCTGGGCTCACTCCTTCCCAGTGACTCATAATGCATGTTTTTATAGCTAGAAGAACCTGACAAAAATGATAGAACAAGATAAATTTGTCATCACCACTAGAAGAAAAAAAATCCATAAATTCTGCTTAAGCAAAAGTCTATATCTACGGATGAGTCTGAGAGTAAAAAAAAAAAAGTTGACTCATTCAGAATATCTACCACTTCAAGAAAGCTGATGATTTAACTGACTTGATCTTTTTTGTGTTCACTTGGTTGGTCAAAACAAACAAACAAATTTACCCTTGGAGCCAAGAATATCTGTGTGAGAATGTGTGACAGTTGGGGAACCAACTATTATTCCGAATGGTACCTGTGTAAAGTGTGTTCACTTTCTCTTACTCCACTACTGAAGTCTCCACTGCTCCCTTTAGCCAAGGACAAACTCTTCCCAAAACCCCATGGTTCCTTCCCAGTCCAGTCTTCTCAGGGCCCTGTCAGTTCCCTTAGCATCCTCCCAGTCAGTGCCCACATATCCATTCAAGATACTAAGTTTAGGTCCACCAATATCAGTAAGCCTTAGAGATCATAGAGGGACATGCTATCTGAAAAGTCCCTTTCAATATCTACAAATGAAATTATTCTCAGATCTCTGGCCCCATCATCTTTATAAAGCCCAGGCCAGTGTTCTTTGTCCTTTGCCTCTCTCAGAACACGGTGCTCAACCTTGAGTCAGGGAAGGATGATGCACATGATCTGTGCCAGTGCAGCTGTGCTTGTTGAGAATTCCACCCACAGCCCAGCCTCTCTTTTGAATGTGTGCTAAGTCTGGGCAAAATATGAAAGATTTTCTTTAAAAATCTTCATTCAATTTTTGACTTTCCAATGCTGCTTATATTTCTTCTAACATTAGTTACTTGTAGGAATTCCATGGTACACCCTTCTGTCTGACCGTATCCTAATTCTTTTTTGGTGGGGGGCATCGGGGGAAGCTATAGAGATGGGATCTCACTGTATTGCCTAAGCTGGTCTCCATCTGCTGGCCTCAAGTGATACTTCTGCCTCAGCCTCCCAAAGTGCTAGGATTATAGGCATGAGCCACTGTGCCTGGCTCAAATTTATTAAAATATGAATTCTAATCCTTAAGAATACTCAAATTATTTACAATAGCTATTAAACACCCAGCGGCTTCTTTAACTCATTTCTCTAGATTTCATGAAGGCCACTTAAAAATCCTTCTTATGCATTCCCTCTCTGCTAACCAACATCTATAACTCATCTTATTGTTAATACAATAAGAAGTTAGAAGATACAAAATTGCTGTGTGCCAAATCAGTTCTACTGAAAGGTTTTCAAATGATTTGGTAAAGGATTCACATATTCATGTGACACAGTGATTTCTTTTGGTCTTCTTTTGCCATAAGGATCTTTAGACGTGACATGCAGTTTTATAAAGAAAGCTAGCCATCAGGTTAGGGATCCATTTGTGGAGAGAGACTCATGTCCCTTGGCCTCTACTTACACAATGTTCAAATTGCATTGTTTATTGAGATTTATTTCATTGATCCAGATAAATCTTGCTTGATGCCTTTTCAAAGAATTGCTTATCAGAGAATTTCTAGTAACCTTCTGGCATTTTAAAATTGCATATTCCCTGAATAACAACTTTATTTGTTGTAATTGTCAAGTTTCAGTGTTTCTAAAGATATAGCTAATGCAGAAAGACATATGTGTGAAGCATTATTGGATGCCTGGATTTCTTACAAACTCTGTGCATTCTTTTTTTCATACTTGAACTCGTTTGTCACACTTGGTAAGCTTATATTTTCAAACTGGTTGACATACCTTATACCTACCATACTCATAGTTTAAATAATTTAAAATGCATACTATTCACTGGAAGCCTGGATAGAGGCAGTAGCACAGGAGGAAAAGAGTGTCAGTTTCCTGAGACATGAGTGAGATAAAATCAGGAGGATGTAGTAACCTCTTGGATTTAGAGAGGAGCGAGTAGTAGAGGCTGACTCCAAAGTGGCTAGCTTAGGAGACTAATCGGATTGTAGCTCTGTTCATTGTAGCTCTGTAACTGAAATAATGTTAATAATTTTATCTAGAACCTTTCTTCTTAGTAGCATAATTTCATGAGTTTAACTAATAATCAAATATTAAATTATGAAATGGCATATCATATAAATATTTTAATAATTAGAATAATTCTCTGCTATGTTTACACAAGCTCTTTTATTTTCTTTATTAATAAAGAACAATTCAGTCCTCACTACAGCTCAACTTCAGTTTCAATAAAACAGAAAAGCTTACTACATTATTTATATTAAGAATTTACCCAGGTTTTTCCCAGTGCTTGAAAATTTTTCTTATTGTAAATTGCCTCAAAAGGCCTTTCAACTAAAGCAATACTTACCAAAGTGTTCTCTGTTAGTCTGTCTAGATGGAGTTTCCATAAGTAATTGTACTAAGAGCCAGTGAGTGAGGTTGAGACTTGGGAAAACTGGTTTTATTTTTTATCCCTTTATCTTACTTTCTTTTTATTTTATTGCCATCGTTGTCCAGATTCCTAATGAATATGGTACTTTCAGCCCTAGTTCAGAGGATATCTAGAAGTGGTCCCAGGAATTCACTCAACATGCTATCTGTTCTCCTGGGATAGGATTTCATCAGAAAAACCAGTAAATTCAAGTCTTAGTGAGATATTTTCAGGCAAGCATAAGATGCCCATTCATCTGGGCTTCCAGGACAAGTGCTGTTTAAAACCTGCAATCTGTGGCCGAGTGCGGTGGTTGACGTCTGTAATCAATCCCAGCACTTTGGGAGGCCGAGGCGGGCGGATGACGAGGTCAGGAGATCAAGACCATCCTGGCTAACACGGTGAAACCCCGTCTCTACTAAAAATACAAAAAAATTAGCGTGGTGGCGGGCGCCTGTAGTCCCAGCTACTCGGGAGGCTGAGGCAGGAGAATGGCCTGAACCCGGGAGGCGGAGCTTGCAGTGAGCCGAGATCGCGCCACTGCACTCCAGACTGGGCGACAGAGCGAGACTCCGTCTCAAAAAGCAAATAAATAAAACCTGCAACCTCTTCAGTCCTCCAGGCCACCCATGCCTGTTACCTGTGGTCAACTACAACCCAGCATATGAACCTCCCCAGTCCTTCATTTTCTCGTGGGCTTCTACCACCAGACACAATGTCGTGAACCACCTTACTCCTAACTTCTTCCATTTTGAACTGACTGCTGTTCCTGCAACCCTCCACACTGTCACTGTCTTCACTGAGCATCTCTCTCCATCTCCTGGGCTTGACAGATGCCTGCTGAGCCTCTGATTCCATGCTTCCCCAGCAGCCCCGTCCAGAGAAAGCTGCTTATTCTATCTCATGCTCTGTGCCTTAGGGTTAAATAATGTGGTTGGCATTTTTCTCCTTCCCAAAAGTGGTTTCCAGGCCGTATTCTACCATCACTGGATGAATATCTCTTTTTGGGATATATGGTATCCACCTTTACTTCTCTGTACCTCAGTTATCACCACTGTAAACCTACTTGTTGAAGAGTTCAGAAGCCAGTACATTTTTTTTTAATCACAGCCCTAGCAACTGCCATCATCTTAAGTGACTTCACGTCTGGGCGGGTGATTTATGAAAAGGAGAGCTTATAGGGCCTTGGCTTCCCTGACTCTAGTCATCTTCTCTATCCCACTTCAGGCAACCCACCACCCAGCCACATCACAATATTGAGTAACCCAATTCTCCTGAATTCGTAAAATCATAAATAACTGATCCTAACTCTAAGCCTTAGCTGCTAATTACCAGCAATGTATGATCATCTTACTCTCTAATAATCATACATTATGTTACAAGGTTACTATGAGGGTTAGCCCAAGAGTTGGGAATAGTGATGGAAAGGGTTTGAAAGGGGAGACGAGTAGCAAAGAGATCAGTGGAAAGTTCATTTTATTTGGAGCGAGGAGGTTCCTGGAAGCCTGGATAGAGGCAGTAGCACAGGAGGTAAAGAGTGTTAGTTTCCTGAGACATGAGTGAGAGAAAATCGGGAGGATGTAGTAACCTCTTGGATTTAGAGAGGAATGAGGAGTAGAGGCTGACTCCAAAGTGGCTAGCTTGGGAGACTAATTGGATTGTAGCTCTGTTAATGCAGCTGGAAGGTGAAGCAAATAAATGATACATTTCAGGTATCATTAAGTCAATGTGTCAAAAAAAAAAAAAAAAAAAAAAAAAAGGTAGATGTATGTGTTTGGAATTCAGAAGAATAGCCGGAGTAAAAGATAAAGCTGTGAAATCATCAGCGTATAAATGTTATTAAAGTTATGAGAGTAGATGAAACTACCCAGGGAGAGGGTGTAGAATTAGGAAAAGAAAGGATAAATTTCTGAAGGACCCCGACATCATAGGCATGGCTAGGAGACACAGAGTCAATCACAGGGCCAGAGAAGGAGTAATGGTTACAAATGAAAGTGATTTAAACAATAATACTAGCTAACATATATTGAGTGCTTATTATTACCAAGTAGTTTTGCCATGCATTTTATAAAATGCATATATAATGCATTTTATATGCATTATAGTAGAGGGATTCAAATTACAATTCTACCACTTAGTAGCTATAGCCATTACCAAATTACTTAAGGGCTCTGTGCTGCTATGGCTTGAGGATAATAAAAGTGCCAAACTTACAGAGTTGGCATGAAGCCTAAAATGGTTAATGGATCATTTAAGGCAGTGTCTGACTCATAGAAAGCCCTATGTAAGGATTAACAGTAATTTTTATTATTCCAACTTTAATTTCACAATAACTCAATGAGGAGGCATGAATTTTATCCCTATTTTTAAATTGAGGAAACTGAGATTCTAAAAGGTTACTTATAGCAAGTGTCAGCATTGATCTTTGAAAGAGATCTACCTAACTAGAGAGTCCAAGTATTTAATGAGCAGGAAAGGATGTTGCAGAAAACAAAAAAGCAAATAGTTTTAAGAAGCAGAGTGACTAAAAGATCTAAATACAATGAAGTTGTTGTGAAAATAATCCATAAAGCACATTCTTTTAATTCATCTGGTCTAATAGTAGCAATAGAGATTTGATGAAGATAACATGGTTTCAGAGTTGGTCAATAACAAGGAACTGTTACCACATGGAAATTGAGCTACAAAGAGTCTATTTACAGCCGGGCGCGGTGGCTCAAGCCTGTAATCCCAGCACTTTGGGAGGCTGAGACGGGCGGATCACAAGGTCAGGAGATCGAGACCATCCTGGCTAACACGGCGAAACCCCGTCTCTACTAAAAAATACAAAAAAAGCTATCCGGGCGAGGTGGCGGGCGCCTGTAGTCCCAGCTACTCGGGAGGCTGAGGCAGGAGAATGGCGTGAACCCGGGAGGCGGAGCTTGCAGTGAGCTGAGATCCGGCCACTGCACTCCAGCCCGGGTGACAGAGCGAGACTCCGTCTCAAAAAAAAAAAAAAAAAAGAGTCTATTTACACTCTTTCCCTGAGCCGGGTACCAAGGACTCCCATGTGCAGACTTGTTCATCACCCAAGAGTCACTGTGCACAGAAGGGCTTACAGATGTGATCTGCAATTATGTCCATGCAGTGAAACCATTGGCTTCTCCTCGAATTTAGTCAGCTATATTTCTATCGGGAGTTTCACGATTCTCCGTTTGGCAGAGAAGTTTTTTCATACTATTTTGCACCATTCTCATGGACTTCATTTTTTAAAATTATTGTCTTGGTGCCTCATAACATTTTCAATTTAGTATGCTTTTAGATAAAGAAAGTATAATTTATTTCTATTTTTCTTTAATCCGTTTAAATTAATCCATTTCAATTAAATTAATAGAATTTAATCCATTTGTAATATAAACTTTCACAAAATGGATTTATAAATCCCTTGGCACCGGAAGCAGATTACAGGACATCATGCTTTTCCTTCTCCTTGTATGGTGCCACAGACGTAAATGGCTCATACATATGGGACATTTTGTGTCAACTTTTCCTGACCAGTCCATGAAGCTTATGTTCTCTATGTTAATGGTGATTTAAGGGGAGGATCATTTAGCAAGCAAGCCAAGTGGTTCCCATTGCATTTCAGCTCTTTCAAATGTGGTGGCTGCAAATGATGCTGCTATGCTTTGTTGTAGATTTCTATATAACGCTGGGCATGGTGCCTTATTTAACAGTTCCCTAGTGCTATTTTGGAAAAGCCCTCTGCAGAAAATGCCAGAACTCAGCTTGAACTCTTGTCCCCTGTCAGAGAGAATCTTTCTATCAGCGGGATTTCTCAGCTGTTTCAGAAATCATTCAGCCCTTTACTGGTAAATTTTGTTCCTGTAAAATATGCCACCTGTGGCTTATCCTAATTGTTCATCCTAAGAGCTTTAGAAGCAAAAAATTTCATCTGGGAACTTCAACATTTGCTACAAACTTTTATATAGACATCTTAATTTTAATTCACTGAAGATTTTCTCTTGTTTTTCCTCTCACTTTTAAAAATATATTAATGCTTATTTTCATTTTCATCAATAAAATGAGATTTTCTTTTTCTGTTCAGCTAGTCCACCTGCAATTAACAACAATAATATGCTAAATTAAGAATTAGTATATCCTTTGTTATATTATATACCAGATTATCATTCATTTTTATTCTTTGTGGTGCTATTATTATCCCAATTTAGCAGATAACAAAACTGAGACATAGAGAGGATTAAAAAAAATTCTGAAAGTTAGTAAATGGTAAAACCAATATTTTAATCCAGGTAGTCTCATTCCAGAGCCATATTCAATGAATGAGGAAGATCTAGAACATTAAGTTAATGTATCTTCCTTGTGATGAAGCAATGGTAACTATTCTGGTATCTGGATTAAGACAATCCTTTACAACCTTTGGTGAGTTCCAGAAGTCCAGTGTGAGTTAATTATTTGGAACTCAGAATACAATGCTAGAGAGGTCAGGTGCTCTGCCCCACCCACAAAATCTCATTTGAAATCTAAGGTCAGTGAAATGCAGTATATTTATAGTAATCAATGTCAAAGCTATGATGTTGCAATATCAGACATCAAGGAAAACATAAAACAGTAAGAAACCTTTAAAAAGTTTTAATGGTATTGCTTGAATAAATGTTAGGTTTAATTATACAATGAAGGGAAATATAAAGATTATAGTAAGAAAGCCATAAGAAAAGAACTGAATAAGATACATTATGAGACATGCTAATTTTCAATGAAGTGGAAAAATTGCAAGCTGAGAAACAGAAAAGCAGGCAGGTAGGGATGGCAGAGGGAGAGGTGGTATGCAGAAAACTGTTTGAATACACACAGTACTAACAGGTCATGCACCCAAAGGGTTCCTCTCACTTTTAAGTATGGTATGTTTTGTGGAACACACACACACACACACACACTACCCTGTCTGACCATGTAACATTAATTGCTCAGAATTGGGCCAGCCCAAGGATATCCATGCCTGAAGGACTGTAGAGTAGTGAACAGTGTCCTGAGTTTCCAGCCTAAGAAAAAAGAGAATAAATGGGAAAACAGAGCATACCTTTCTTAAAACTTCAATCAATTGTTTGGGCATCATCAAAATTGGTTCCTGTGGGCTTAAGTAGGAATAATATCAATTTAATGGATTATTGACATAATATGGAAAATCTACAGTACGTTTTACAGCACATAGTAGATATCCAGTAGGTGGTAGTTAATAGTATTACAGGAGAAAGTAGATGTGCTTCCTCAAGCCCCCAACCAAAAAGGAAAGAAAACGTAGTGCATATCTATTTGGTGTATTTTAAGTCACTTTTTGGATTTGAGGTTGAGATTTGGAAGATAAAACCTCCAGAGACGTTTGTCTTTCATTCATTGTGGTTGCATTTTTCATCACGTTTTCTCTAAAGCATTTACTCCTTTGCCCAAAATGCATTTCTGTACATTAGCTATTCTCAAACGTTTTAGTCTCTGAGGCCGACAAGTTTGTAAAAATTATTCAAAGGACTTTGTTTGTACGAGTTACATCTGTTGATATTCTTCAACTTAGAAATTAAAATTAAGAAATTAAAAAAATTTTTACTTATGTATTAAGAATAACAAACCATTTACATATTACCATGACACTTTATTAAAAATAAACTATAATTTATAAACAAAAATTTAGTAAGAAAGACAGCATGTTTTAAAATTTTTGCAAATCTCTTTAATGTCTGGCTTAATAAAGAACAGTTGAATTCTCATAATTGCTTCTGCATTTGATCTGTTGCAATATGTTGTTTTGGTTGAAGTATATGAAGAAAATCCAGTCTCACACGTATGTGTAGTTAGAAAAGGCAAGAGTATTTTCATAGCCTTTTCAGAAAATTGTGGATATTCTTTTATATAGCACCTAAACTCAAAAAGTGGTTGTTTCTTTAAAAAAATTTTTTTAATTAATATATATAAATTGTATACTATGTACAAAATGTTGTTTTGAAATATATATACATTGTGGAATGGCTAAATTGAGCTAATTAGCATATGTACTACCTCAATCCTTTTTTTATAGTGAAAACACTTAAAGTCTATTAGCAATTTTCAAGAATACAATACATAGTTATTAACTATAGTCACTGTGTTGTGCTGAAAGTTTTACTCACCATTATTCTTGCACCATCAGTGTAAACAGTAACACAGTGAATAAATCTGGTAACATGTTAGCATTATGATTTATTTCTCCTTTCTAACTGAAATGTATCCTTCAACCACTATCCCCCCACTCCCCATCCTAACTCCTGGTAACCACCATTCTATTCCCAATTTCTATGAATTAAACTTTTTAGATTCCACATTTAAGTGAGATCATATGGTATTTGTCTTTCTGGGCCTGTCTTATTTCACTTAGTATAATGTCCCTCAGGTTCATCCATGATGTTGCAAATGACAGGATTTCCTTCTTTTTAAAGGCTTAATAGTATTCTACTGTGCATATGACACATTTTTAAGCCCTTTATCTGTGGATGTACACTTAGGTTAATTCCATATCTTGACTATTTTAAATAATGCTGCAATTAATATGGGAATGCAGATATTTCTTTGACCTACAGATTTCATTTCTTTTGAATATATATCCACTAATGGGATTGCTGGATCATATAGCAGTTTTATATTTAATAGGAACCTCCACACTGTTTTTCATAAGAGCTGTACTAGCTTACATGGAACATGTGATTGTTTCTTAAAGATGAGTTGCAGTGTGTAGAATCTTAAATCATATTAATAAACTTTGCATAATTTATTACATTAAAATCCATTATCTGTCTCATAGTTCATATATATTCTTAACTGAGGTATGATGTTATAACATCATGCATTGATCATTTGGAGAATGTTGGTTTATAGATCTTATGTAGGCCTTCCAAATATTGACCCATTTTACTTAACAATAACAAAAACACGACTTTTGTTAATATAACCATTGATCTCATCAATCTTTCATCTCAATCAAAAGTACTTTAGGTACTGGGAAGCTGTCATGCTCATGGAGACAAAGGCAAGTTTTCCAAAATTCTAATTTTTGCTAGAAAGTTCCAATTTTATCACTGACAACAAGTACTGTCGTTTGTTTTACTTGAAGTGACAGCTCAATTCTTTCATTTTTTCAATTTTCTTAAAAAAAAAAAAAAAAACCTGTGAAATAGCCAAGCTTGAATAACCTTAGTTTGTCTGTCAGTCTTCTTTCACTTAAAATGATGTTCCACAAAAACGCACCTAGCCTAGTTTGCAATCAGTTGCACAGCTGTTTCACGTGTGTGCACACATATACTCTTTGTTGTGTAGCAAGTCTTTCTGTATACTTTCCATTTCATCACGCAAAATGTTAAAAAGACATATATTTGAGGGTGATATTTAAGAAAATTAATTTTTTTGAGACAAAGTCTTACTCTGTCACCCAGGCTGGAGTGCAGTGGTGTGATCTCAGCTCACTGCAGCCTCCACCTCCAGGGTTCAAGCAATTCTCCTGCGTCAGCCTCTGAGCAGCTGGGATTACAGGCACCCACCACCATGCCTGGTTTATTTTTGTGTTTTTAGTAGAGACAGGGTTTCACCATGTTGATCAGGCTGGTCTCGAACTCCTGACCTCAAGTGATCCTCCTGCCTCAGCCTCACAAAGTGCTGGGATTATAGGCATGAGCCGTAATCCCTCTGTGCCAGGCTGAAAATTAATAATTTTTAATGTTTCATCAAGGACATCCTGAAGTAAAACAAAAACTGTAATTAAAAATTACTAGTGAAGTCTGAGGTAACCCTCTCAATTCTTGTGGAGGTGCTGAAAGTTTTACTCATCATTGTTCTTGCACTATCAGTGCAAATGGTAACACAGTGAATAAAACTGGTAAGATGTTAGCATTATGATGAAGAGAGTGTTGATTTTATGGATACCCTGAAATAGTCTCAGGGTCTCCCAGGAGCCCATGGACCACACTTTGGGGAACAGAACCACACAGAATGCTTCTTTCTAAGTTTGCCTTGTTTTGTCTTATTTTAAAGCATCTCCCTCCTCACCTACAGCTTTTAAGTCATTGAGTTACAGAATCCAAAATCGTGACTATGCCATAAGAATATTCAGAATAAAATTCAGATAATAGGTGTTGGTTAAAATGAATTTAATAATCCATTTGCTGACAGTTTTGAAATGCTGTAGGATACATTGATGCTCAATGGATACTTAATAGGAGACTCTGTCACTGATTGGAACTTCTAGGGCATTTCTTCTGAAAGGAGCCCAGAGAAGAGAGATTAAAATTGTTGGCACCTGCCAGTTGCCTAATATCCTCCAAAAAGACTGAGTTTCTAAAGAAATAAATGCCATACTTAACATAATACCTTGCTTGCTTAATTGCTGATGATATTTGCTCCCTAATTGTTCCAAGAGAAAGGAAATGGATGGAATTATCTCCTAACATTGTGCCAAGAGCAAAGAAACTAGGTATATCTTCAGCCCTACACATTATTTGTTTCAGGGCCAGTCTGTTGCTGTCAATGGCATACTCTGCTATTTACTTTTAGCAACCAGGATTTAATTAAATGCAGTTCGTTGCCCCCTTCACAGTTCTCATCAGATCCTTCAGAAGTGTAAAGCCACTGTTGCTGCCTAAAACATGCTGCCCAAATGGGAAAATTGCAGGAAAAATATATCTATTTCTTCCGCAGAACTGGATGGGAAAGTACCCAAAAGGAGAATATATATAAATGAGTGAGTTTCTTATATATGTAAATATGGCAAGTTAGTTAATTAAAGCCCTATTCCATTTGGCTTTCAGATACTATTAGGCTAAAAATTTGCTTAGCTCTTAGTCCCCACTCCACAAAGCACTCGCACCCTCACCACCACAGTCTGGCATCTAGCAGCGTTTCCTCTGAGCGTTAGAGTGCAGGACCTGGACCTGTTGATTTGAGGCAGAGACAGACACAGTTCTTTCTCAGAGGTACATTTGTATTATCCCAGCTTATGAAACCCCAAAGCAGTTTATTAAATTCTGTAGTGATAAGTGTAAGTGTTACAAGGATACTCTCCATAGAAAGGGAAATAGAACCAACTTAATAAGATTCAATCAGAATAAGGCCAATTAGCTGGGTCATGCAAATATTTGAGAGCACTGAGCTAAGCATATATTTCAATAGCAAAGGCAAATTTGTCATTACAGTGTTTTCCATGTGAACTCGTCATTGTCATTTTTGCCTGGGCATCTCCTCTTCACACTGAAAAGAGTGAGGCTTGTCCATTGTCAGTTAGGTCCCAGGCATCTCAGCACTACTTCTTATCGTTGTCTGTCCTTTGATTACTACTTACCCTCCTTCAGCTAAAGAGTATTCCTAGAAATTAAATGAAGTTATGGATACGGAACACATAATAAAATGCCTGGTGTAAGTTAGGAGAGGAAGTATTAATCCCCTTTCTGATGCTTGCCTTTTCTATGCTTCTGACGAACACTTTATTCTCTTAGTTATGCAAATACCCTATGTGGAGTTATTATTCAGTCTTGTCAATAATGGTTAATATTTACTGAGTGCTCACTGTGTGCTAGGCATTACATTTAAAAATTTTTTAAATACATTATTTCCTTTACTCCTCACAGCAGTCTGTGACAAGTGCTATAATTATTTCCGTGTTATAGAAGAGGAAACTGAGACACAATGTTTAACTAATTTACCTGTCTGGAAAAGGGCAGAGCTGAGATTGGAATCTAGGCAGTCTAACTCCACCAACCATGTTTCTGCTTGGTACCCTACACTAACACTCAAGTGTGACCTGTCTGGGCATCATTCTTTATCTTCCCAAGGGGACTTTGCATACTCTAGCTCATTTCATTATGTGTTGATTTACAGTTGATTTCTGTGTTTATAATTCTCAGAGGACATCTTGATTCCTACATTTCTATATTCTATATGGGAACATGCTACCATCATCTCAATTCATAAGCATTTCTGATTGCTTAATTCATAAATTAGAAAAACGTGGTACTCATGCCCATAATGAAAGAAATATTCCACTATTCAGGATAATAGGTTTGAGCAATTATCCTGGCATACATTCACATTTTAAATCAGTATTTCCTGATCACCTACGGTTTTCCAGGCATTGTTTTCATTTGTTTGTTTTGGTTTTTGAGGTGGAGTTTCGCTCTTGCTGCCTAGGCTGAAGTGTAATGGCATAATCTTGGCTCACTGCAACCTTTGCCTCTCGGGTTCAAGCGAATCCCTAGCCTCAGCCTCCCTAGCAGCTGGGATTACAGCTGTGCGCCACCACGTCCGGTTAATTTTGTATTTTTAGTAGAGACGGGGTTTCTTCATATTGGTCAGGTTGGTCTCAAACTCCTGACCTCAGGTGATCCGCCTGCTTCAGCCTCCCAGATTGCTGGGATTACAGGTGTGAGCCACCACTCCTGGCCCCAGGCATTGTTTTAGGTACTAGCGATACACTTTAGACTAGAGATTGTCAGCCTGTTCACATTGACATTTCAGGCAAATCATCCTTTGTTGTGGGCAGCTGTCCTGTGCTTTGTGACATGCTTAACAGCATCCATGTCTTCTACCCATGAGATGCTAATAGCATCACCCCCTCTCCTGTTGTGACAACCAAAACTGTCCCCAGACATTGCCAAATGTCCTCTGGAGAGAAACAGCAAAATTGCTCCTGGTTGAGACCCTTTTGCCTGGGCCCTGCTTTCACGAAGCTTCTATATGAATGGACTGAAAAAAGAAGACAAGGATAAATAATAGAATTGCAGGTAATATTGATAGAGCATGAGGGAGGGGCCTATTTAAGTATGATAGTCAGATACCTCACCTCCAAGCCTTCTTCACTCCCCAAAGCACCGCTCAAACTAAACTCTGAATTAAGTGGCATAGTACTGCAAAATCTCCTTCGGCAAAAGGTTTTTATGGGCCTACTTCGATTATAGCTCGTGTTCAAGCTATAAACACAGCTCTTCCTGACCTACTACAGGACTCAGAAGGAAAGAAATAAAAGTTAAATTAAACTCAGAATTGGTGGCAGTGTTTTTGTTTGTTTTCCTTGTTCCTATTCTGCTCCCATGGAGTCTCAGTGATTCTCTCTATTTAGAAATGAAGAGGGACTGCAAGCTCAGCTGCCAGCCTGGCAGATAACAACAGCAGAAGTTGTGACATCACCTGGCTTCATTCTGTTCTGTTTTTATTTGGACACATTTCCCTAAGATTTACTGAGATGGGATTAGGATAATAGTTCAGAGATTACTTTCTGCCTAGCCCAGTGAATACTTGAAAAAACAAACAAACAAACAATCTTTTCAGGTATAAAAGATTACACTTCAAAAGTTCTAATAAAAGCCTTTGATGCAAATTTCTCCTGAGCTAAGTTTCAAACTCTGTTAATCTACAGTTGGATAATCAGAGATAATGATGCTTTTTATATTTTCATATGATTATCACCATTTTGTCAGCAGTTTCCTATTTGCACCTTGTAGACCGTTTCATGACCTCTCCCAAAAGCAGCTGTGGGATGGTGTGACTGACTCCCTGCCTGCCTGTCCCTCCACTGAATTCTGTCTCCTTTTCCTCAACACTCTCAGGCTGAAAGACAGGCATCCATAGATTAACAATTCTCCCTCATTGGTCTGTAGACAGTTGTGCTTCTGGCCTTACTCTGTGTTGATGCTCCAGGTCCAATAGCTGACCCTTGTTGTCCTTCCTACCCTCTATCTCTATTCTTATAGGAACTGAATTGTCAGCAAAAATACCAAATGCCCATGGCAAGGACCTCCCCTGCCAATCACAGATATTCATTCTTTCACTTAATTGCTCATTCATCCTATAGACATTTATGGAACGTGGCTGTAATTCAGACCACATGCTAGGTACAGATACCCCTTGATAGTCCTATCAATCTTTCTGGAACTCTTGCTGTTCGGTGCTATGCTTTGACCAACTGCCTAGAATGTCTCCCATGATTTGAACCTAAGCCCCGGTTATTGTTTGCTTCATCTTCAAAAACCAATTTGAAGTTTATATTCCTTCCAGCCTTGACCTAGCCTACCCCAGAACTGACTAGTCTCTATTTTCATATTAAAGTTTAAAAGTGTATTCTAAAAACAAAGGTTTATTTTTTTCTTATGGATTTCTAGCTGCTTTTCATTGTATATGAAGGACTAATTGGCAGTGGTGGATGTTGTTGTTTGGTTTGTTTGCTGTTGTTTGCTTTTTGTGGGGGGAAGGCATTTGAATTTTACCAGGCACCATCGATTTACTATCTATAAACTTGGCATAAAGACCTTATTATTAATCAAATAACGGATGTGCTAATTTATAATAAATGTTGCTACTAGTAAAAATAAATATTAAAAAAATCTATCTAGCATATTTCTAGAACAGAGTAGATACTTTGTGAATATAAGGGTAAGACAGATAATAAGTTTTTAGCTATATTGAATCATAGAATCTCAAAGATCTACAGGAACTTATTAGTGACTTATCAAATCCCATGCCTAAAAATAATTATAACTCTTAAAAATGTGATCACTAGCATTTAATGAAGAATTTCTGTGTACTCTGTTATAAGTGAAGCATATGATTGATTTAACTAAATACTGGAAATTTCTCCTCTCCAGCACTGGGAACTGGCCACTGACCACAGCAGCCCCAGAGTTTTCAGAGCAACTCTGAATATTACAGTTATTCAGTTTACCCAGGCTAAGCCTTCCCCCTCTAGAACCTGGCCGATCAGACCTAGTCTCTCTTCCTATGACAGCCCCTTAAATATTTGACAACAATCATGCTTTTCCTGAATCTTCTTTTCTCCAGGTGGAACAATATCAATAATTCATTTAGTCAATCTATCCACTTATAGGATGAGATTCTTTTCTGGAGGAATTCCCCCAATCCGGGGACTCAACCATATCCCCCCTATCAAACATCACTGCTTCTCAGATAGTGGCCCAGATAACCAACCATTGTGTTTCAGGCATAAACAGAGCTGGGGAATTCTCTCTTTGGTTCTTTATTTTATTTTAATGTAAATAAGCTGATATAAGGACTTCAGCTTGGCGTTGAGTGGTGGAGAGAGAGAGAGAGCAAGGATAGAAAGCATTGTTTGCCAGAGAGCTGAGTTTCATAAATTAAGTTACATGTGTGCTAACTTTCATGTATGCCAAGAGTTTAAAAGTAATCCCTGAAAAACAGTCACATAGAACAAAGTTATGGCAAAGCACACCATAACCCACCAAATAGGCATTACTATCCTTCCCAGCACCATTATTATATAAGGATTGTACTATATTCAGAACTCTTGTTTAACTATTTTATAGCTGCCTTTCAAATAATATACATTGATTATTCACTGGATATGAGGTACTGCTACAATAGGCAGAAGCTTTCTAATGAAGTCTCACCACATTATTCTCAAAGCAGCAGAGAGTCTGTGAGGAGCCACTGAAGCATTCTAGGAACCTTCTAGGGCATCCTAGAGCCAAATTGAGTGTGGCATCAGGATGACAAGAATTCAGGCACTTGGGAGCTGCACTGGGGTCCCCCCTTAAAGGTTGTCCAACTAGAAGCTGGGTGTCTCTGAGAAACTCCCACCCTTCATGTTGGGGTTATCTGGGCTTTAGAAGGAGCCCACTGATTTGAGGAAGAGCACTTTTCTTTACTGCTTAAGACTCTTGAATGCCATCTTACTACCCAATATTACTACCTTGGTAGAGGGAACTCAGCTTCTCTCTACCACGAGGAGAACAACTTTCACATTCCACTTTACTTCAGACTGGCTTTCTTTCTTTATTTTTTTCTTTTCTATTTATTTATTTATTTATTTGTTTATTTTTATTTATTTTTTTTGAGGCGGAGTCTCACTCTGTCTCCAGGCTGGAATGCAGTGGTACAATCTCGGCTCACAGCAACCTCCGACTCCCTGGTTCAAGCAATTCTTCTGCCTCAGCCTCCCGAGTAGCTGGGATTACAGTTAGGCACCGCCATGCCCAGCTAATTTTTGTATTTTTTAGTAGAGATGGGTTTTCACCATGTTGGCTAGAAGGGTCTCGATCTCCCGACCTCGTGATCTGCCCGCCTCAGCCTGCCAAAATGCTGGGATTACAGGCGTGAGCCACTGCACCTGGCCCAGACTGGCTTTCTCAGGGAATCATGCTGCCTTGGCTCCAGTGTGAAATCTCTCTGCTTACAGAACTTCAAACCCTCCCAGAAATGTCATAGCAGCACTGCCCTGTCCCAAACTTGTTAACACTAACCTGGAATTCATGCAAGTAACTAGCATGCCATAACTAAGCAGTAGGCTATTGCAGACATCTCTGAGTATTAGGTATAACTAGAAACAAAACAAAAAGGAATTTGACAACTATTCCTGGTAACGTTCTGGAGACATGGCCAGTCTTTAGTGGGTACAGTGACTATGTACCTAAGAGTGGCAAGATGTGTCATGGCACTAGGTTCCTCAGGGCCTCTCCTGTGTTAACCATTGCTGCTTTTAATTATAGTTAGAGCCCATGGGTTCTTATCCATGGTGGTAAAGCACATGCCCAAATATTTTGAAATCTTAATAAAAGAAGAATGCATGATGTTAGTTTTAATTTTCAAAATTAACACTCATTAAAAAGTATGTGATTTGGCCGGGCGCGGTGGCTCAAGCCTGTAATCCCAGCACTTTGGGAGGCCGAGACGGGCGGATCACAAGGTCAGGAGATCGAGACCATCCTGGCTAACACGGTGAAACCCCGTCTCTACTAAAAACACAAAAAATTAGCCGGGCGAGGTGGCGGCGCCTGTGGTCCCAGCTACTCGGGAGGCTGAGGCAGGAGAATGGCGTGAACCCGGGAGGCGGAGCTTGCAGTGAGCTGAGATCTGGCCACTGCACTCCAGCCTGGGCGACAGAGCGAGACTCCGTCTCAAAACAAAAAAAAAAAAAAAAAAAAAAAAAGTATGTGATTTGCATTAGCACATTCTTATTTTGTGATAAGAGTCTACAAGAATCACTCTTAAATTATGGCAGCAGCCTATCCCCAGTTCCTAGGCTTAAACACAATATGACAAAAGATCCATAAGCAATGTGCTAATTAGTCTGTTTCTGATTTTACCTTCCTTTCCACACGTTTCATGATTTTAAGGAAATCCATTTATTCTTTATTATTATTTGCAGATGTTTGGAGAATATATTCATTGGGCAAACCAGAAATGTTGGCAACAAAATCCCAAGATCCAGTTTCCCTGTCTAGGCTGTTGGTCAGAAGCATCTGACTAGTGTCCCAGTTTTAACCTTAAACATATTCCAGATTATGTGACAGAAACTGTCTTTTTTAAAAGCGGAGATTATGTTTTCTGCTCCGTATTTTGGGAGTAGATGCCAACATGAAATCTTAATAAAATTATCATTATGTATGTAGTTCATAGCAATCAGATTGTATATTCCTTAATTACATGACTTGTTAAATATCCATACATCATTAAGCATCATCTTTTATACCTATAAAATTATAAGCTCCTGCTACATAATATAACCCAGATATACTCGGCTAGAAAACAACTGTATAATTCATCAAAAATTACATTTTTCTTCAGCTATATATTATATTGTTCTCTCTAAATTATCTGTCACTCTTATCATGGCCAGTGTAATTGGGGGGATATTAGAAAATGGGAATAACATTGATATTTTAAATCAAAAAATAAGCTAAATCTCTTTTGAGTGAGTAGTTTCAAGCTTCCCTCACCAGATCATGGTCCATTTATATCCTTTTATTGTCCTGTTCACCCTCTAGTGGAATTCTTAGTAAGTAGTGGAAATACATATATAGAGAGTGAAACTGCAGAAATAAAGGAGATAGCCAAAAAGCCACAAAACTGAATAATTCATAGAGCATGTAGGAGTCAACTGTATTATCATCAAGAGGATGTTTTGTGAATGTTAATTATTTGTGACTACTTGTAATGTTTATGTTTATTAGTTGAGGAACATAGAGAATAAAATTGCATAGCAGCTAATAAAATAACTTTTAAAAGATTCCAGTTTAAACACACTCATTAGTTCGAAAGGCTTTCTGGGATTACAGACATTAAAACATTTAAATCTTACTGGGGAGCCAAAAGGCTCTCCAAGGATTTGTAGTCACTTAAACATCTCTAAGTCTATTTTTGAGTTACAAGTTTGGGTTAGTCACTGTTGATTTGTATATTTTTAATCATCAAAAATATCAGAAATACACAATTTGGCACCTCACTTTATAATCTGAAAAGAATATCAATGAGGTTTAAAAAAATTTTTGAGCAAAAGAAGAACATACTTTTTAGTTCATTTCAACCAGTCTTTTTCCTTCAGCCTAATATGGATATAAAATGTAACTGGCATTAGTGTTTCCTAGTATTGCTGCAGCCTGCCAGAATGTTGAGACCTTTGCACAATGAATCCATTATTACAATAAATATGAAAAGACGACATAATATTCTAAACAGCTCATCACATTGTTTCTAATGTTCCCTGTACTCGAGAAAATATTTTAATGTATACTAAGTATTTGAATTTATTTTCAAAATAGTAAATTCATGCTTTCAATTGTTGCCCTTTAGGAGTCCTTAGTGCACATTTGTAAGGTTATGACAAACTGAATCTTTAATAATGATCATAATGATCACTTTCACACTGGAAGAAAACTCAATGTTTTCCTAAGTTTCTCAAGGTCATTTTTTTTTTTTAACTCCATAGCTTTTCAACATAATGTAGGAGTTGTCATCTTAGGAATAAGGATTTTCACAAAGTCAGGCTCCAGCCTGTCTATTCTGATTCTGGAAGACCTTTGGCAGTTTTCATGCTAGGTGGAGAACTTTGTTAAATAAATAGTGTGATGTTAAAGGTGCTCATGATCCTCAATATTAAACACGTACAGTGAACCCTGCATATACCCACTAGGGCAGTGTTACTTATTATTAATAAGATTTTTGTATGGGTTTTTAAGCCTGTTCATGAAGTTGGCAAAAGCTGAGAGTGTTATTTGTCCCACCCTGTAATGTAGGCAGGTAATGGAGAATTACTGTTGACTAAGGGAAGAGGAAAATTTAAGCTTTGTTGAAGGAATATTAACTTTAGTAGTATTCCTTTCCATTCTAGATATCCAGATTCATAGAAAAACCTACAGATATGTATAAATCCACATAGAGGATAGAGAATAAATCTCAAGAAGGGATCTGGTAACGCAGATGGTGTGTGTACACTACACTCACAGGTGGATTAAAGAGTTTCATCAACACCAGAAATGGAGAGGGGTTCCTTGATCAGAGCTTTGAACAAGCACACCCAATGAATATTATTGAAGTAAATAGGGAGTCTCTTCAGTTTCCTGCAACGTCTTTTCTAAAAGGCTGTAAGAGAAGAAAAAAAAAGTAAGCAGATGCTTTCTCAGCTGTATTGACTTTAGAAGCTGGCTTACATCATTTTCCACTCTTTAACTCGTTTTCTAGTTTTTTAACCATTTTTTTAAAAAACTGGATCTCATTTATTAATATTTTCCTTTTGGATTCTCCTAATCTAATCTAAAAATCAAGAAACAGAGACATACATCCTGGCCCCCTCCTATTTATGCTTCTAACTGCATGGGATGTGATCATCTGAAATGCATTGACTGCATATGTAGTCACTTAGCTGGTATTCTTTTTATGGTTCAGTATTTTAAGAAATGTTTTATTGTGCTTCCTGCCTTTTCAGTAACCTATACTCTTTAAATCAATATTTTAAAAGGTCATTTTGACAGTTACTTCAGAATAAACAAATGACAATACAACATCTCTCAATAGATGAAAATCACAGTGAAAACTGGACACATTACTTAAATTCCTATCTTTTGTTTATAATAAACTAAAAAAATTTCATGCTAAGAATAAATAATTAGCTTATTTTCTAGATGTAAGCGTTTTAACTTGGTAGTTTTAAAATTAGGACGATACAGCTCATACAAATGATAAGAAACCATATGTGTTATATTTTACATTTTATTGTGAAAAAGGGCATATTTCACATCCAGTGCTGATTATATTTAATGTCTAAAAGTTATTTTGAGCTATTAAGTAAACTATATGAATTTATCAGAGTAATAATCACCACTTTCAACTTTACTTGATTTGCCACAAGTCAATGCCTCCTATAAACTGTACATTACAGATTATTTTAGAAGCAATATAACATTGGAAGTACCAAATATAGTGCTACAATTTTTTTAAAGCACAGACTGCGTGTTCAAATGATTTATTCTTGTTTACAAATCTCCATCTGAAGCTACTAGTTTTATTATTGTTGTTGTTGTTGTTATTATTATTATTATTATTATTTGAGACGGAGTCTCGCCCTGTCACCAGGCTGGAGTACAGTGGCGCGATCTTGGCTCACTGCAACCTCGGCGTCCCGGGTTCAAGCAATTTTCCTGCCTCAGCCTCCCAAGTCACTGGGATTACAGGCGTGCGCCACCGTGCCCAGCTAATTTGTGTATTTTTCATAGAGACGGGGTTTCTCCATGTTGACTAAGATGGTCTCAATCTCTTGACCTCGTGATCCGCCCGCCTCGGCCTCCCAAAGTGCTGGGATTACAGGCGTGAGCCACCAAGCCCGGCCAGTTTTATTATTCCTAAGAGGCTCACAGACTTCTGAGAGGAAGTGAGATAGACCCATGTTTTCATTTGAGTGAATGTGAACACAAGGGTAACTGTCCATGGCCCCTCTTTAGGAAGCACTCTCAGGATTCAAAAAGAGAATAACACACGGTAGCCACTTTGGCTAAGATCCTTAAATTTTAACACTATTAGAAAAGCCACATATATAATAAATTAGGTGGGATGACAAATCCTGAGATGTCTCCACCCACCAGTCCAGGATGGGTGGTCCTCATGAGCAGGTGGCTTTCCTCTATGTGATGATTCGGAGAGCCAGGCCCATTTCATCTCAAAACTCAGCCAACCTCTTGGACCACAGAAGTCCTCAGATTCTAACCACCAGTAGGGGGAAAATGGCATAGAAGGGCGCACAGGGCAGCTTTACAGGAGCAGGCCTAGAAGTACCTCATATCCTCACAACCCATTGGCTACAACTTAACCACATGACTTCACTGCAAAGTAGTCTGGGAAATGTAGTAGAACTGCATGCCAGGAAGAGGAGAACAGCCAGTGGTCTCTGCCACAGCTACTGTTCCATATGTTCCTAAAAATGAGGAAAGCACTCACCTGTTTTGGACTGGCTTCTGGGGCTAGTTCTGTCACTAAGGAATTATGAAAACTTTAGCGAGTTCTGACCTCTGCCTTTTGTATGATTTGGTCTCATAAAGCTGACAGTCTTAAAGAAAAACATTAAATCAACACACAAATAAATACATCATTACAATTTTTAGCTAATATAGGCTCTAAGAGAGCTTGGACCATGCTTCTCTGGCACTTAAAACAGTGCTTGGTGCACAGTAGGTGCTCAGCAATAGTTGTTGAATTAATGCATACCTACCTCCATGCATGAATGAATGAAAATATATAAGGGGGAAAAAATAGGTTCTGTGAAAGAAAGCGGTAGGGGAATCTAAATTAGTTTGGCCATCAGGGAAGGTCTTTCTGAGGAAATAATATTGACATTATAACATAAAAGCTGACTAGGAGTTAGCAAAAAAAAGTTTGGGTGGTGGAGAACATTTTTTAGGAAGAGGAAACAGCATGTTAAAGCATCTGAGTTGGGAAGAGATTAATACATTTGAGGAGCTGGAAAAATGCCAGAGTTACAAGACCCCAGAGGGGCTGAGTGGTAATGGCAGAAGTGAGGTTAGAAAAGTAGGCAAGCGGCCAGGCGCGGTGGCTCAAGCCTGTAATCCCAGCACTTTGGGAGGCCGAGACAGGCGGATCATGAGCTCAGGAGATCGAGACCATCCTGGCTAACACGGTGAAACCCCGTCTCTACTAAAAAATACAAAAAACTAGCCGGGCGAGGTGGCGGGCGCCTGTAGTCCCAGCTACACGGGAGGCTGAGGCAGGAGAATGGTGTGAACCCGGGAGGCGGAGCTTGCAGTGAGCCGAGATCGCGCCACTGCACTCCAGCCTGGGCGACAGAGCAAGACTCTGTCTCAAAAAAAAAAAAAAAGAAAGAAAAGAAAAGTAGGCAAGGGCTCTATCAGGCAAGGTTTATATGGTATGTCTAGCCTTTTGGTCTTTCCACTGTCATGATGAAAAGTATAAGGAAGGAAAGGGGGTGATGTGATTATATCTTAATTTTAAAAGATCGTGCCGGCTTTCTGTGAAGAGTAGGTTGAGGTGGGGTAAGAGTAGAAGCGGTAAGTTTGACTAGTTGGGAGACTATTGGGAATTATCCAAATAGGATACCTAAATCAGTGCAGTGGTTTAAAACAAGGTGGAAGCAGAGCAGATAGAGGGATTTGAAATACATTCTGTAGATAAAGGAAAATTGGAGTAGATGGGTAAATACAGCAATAAAGTCCTCTGGCTCTATTTGTCATTATTGTTCTCTTTAGAGATGCCATTAAAATGACTGTGCTGCCACTAAAAGTAGACCTTTCAAGACAGTTAGTGTTGCTTTCTTCAGATTATTTTAGAAGCTTTGTTCCAACTCTCAAGATTTTTCAAAAATCAGTCAAATAGCAAGCATTTAAACTTAAGCTGGATTACTGGGATTCTTCAAAACTTGTTCCAAATTATATTGTATTTCTGTTTCCCTTTGTCTTCAAGAAATAGATTAGGTAAGCTGCATAATCATAGTGAAGAATTTTGTGTGTGCATTGTATGTGCAAATGTATTTTTAAGTACCCACATATATTACCTTTAAAATATTTTTGTTAAAAGGTAAAATTTTGGACAATCTTTAATATTTTTCTAACGTGGTACTGTTGGTTCTCATTTTTCAATTTAATGTTTTAGCAAGTGATTCAAATATTCTGATAGTGTTAATTGAAGCCAGTGTTCTGCTCTTTTGGAGCCCATTCTAATGATTCAGGTGTTTATTAGAATTTTTTTTTTGGAGATAAGAACACTGTGTACAGAAGGCTAGAAATTTGATGTTCCTGGATTCCATTCTGCTCTCTTCTCTCTCCCCATTCATTCTTGGGTTACAGATTTATCTCTGTCTGTATGTATCATCTTGAAATGGACATTATAGTGATTTCCCAGAGGTATTGAAAGAGCTATTTCAATGTTTATAAGTCAGCTTTTAAGATGATGTGCACAAAAGAAGATTATGATCTTGGGATTGATATATCTGCAAAATGGCTGCTATTGCACAAGTAAGAATGCTGTGAGGGCCTGGTGGATTTCCTGTGGGGACGTTATACCCACAATCAGTGGCATACTTCTGGTAGGTTCCCTCCCTCATCCTAAAGATAGAGCCTCATTTCTGTGACTCTTCTGGCAATAGCATTTACATGTGTTAAATGTTGTTGCAATTTTAAATAATTTATTTGAATAATTTTCATCCAAAAAGCACTATTTTGAGCTACCAGTTGTTGGATTAAATTAAGCGCTTATTTGCATTCTGTAGAAAAAATTGAGGGAATTACGATTTCTACAGAAAAAGACTTTTGGTTGTTTCTGCCAAACACATTAACGTTTATAACCTCATTTTTTCATTTCATGTCTATTGGGATATCCTTCACTTTCTTTTCGATATCTACTCCAGTTTAACTTTTACCTACATTCTGTTTTTAGAATTTTTTCAAAGATCTCTTTAAATTATTTCTTTATTTTCCATCACTTTTTCCTGTCACATAGCCACCTCACTTCAAGATTATGCTATATGTGATCCAAAGCATAGGAAATTGAGGGAAACTTATAAATATACTTTGTTGCTCTGACTTCAGTTTGTATGTGATTGTGGGATAATAATATAAAAATGACATGTGTTTGCCTTCAAATTCCGAGCTGTGAATTGTAATTCCTGGCAGGTATTTCACTTATTCCAAAACTGGTAGTTCACAACCTAGCAAAAAAAAAAAAACAAAACTGATGTCTTGGATAAAGTCCTTTACACAGGAGAACTTGAGAGTCAAAAGACTTATATTTGTTTCAAGTTTCTCGGTTGCGCAGATCAGCCAAGCAGATCTCTGATTACACTGCTTTCTGGCACCTGGCACCTGAAAATCCTCACTTCCTGAAAGCCAAGTGTTTGAAGACAAAATGTTGACCTTCCAAGCATCTGGATTTACTGCCAAAACACTAAATAAGAACTATAAGCAGAAAGACCATGAGTCAGTTGAACTCTTCATTTTATTTCAAGGATGAAGTTCCAGATACATGAATCAACTGTAAATAGTGAAGAAATGTGTGAGTGTGTGAGTGTGTGTGTGCATGTGCATGTTTGTGTGTTTTCCTACTTGTAAACACCTGCTTTGTTCCTACTTCTCCTTTTGAGACACAATCTTTTTATAGTAATGGTGGAAATTAGATCCTTTCCTTTTTAGACACTCTTAATCATCGTTTGAATTTGAAGCCAATATCTCTACTTCAAAATAGAATGAAAATTCAGTTTCTTAGCCTGTGGCACCTTCGGGCACTCTCTTAGCATTCAATAAACATTTATTGAGCTTAGAGACAGACACTATACTAGGCCCAGAAGGCAAAGTTGCTGCAATTGGATGTTCTGTCCTAATATTAGTAAATAACATAAAATTAGTGCACTGAATCAGACCCTTTGTCCTGCTAAAACCACATTTTTTCTATTATAGTAGTACTAAGATATGTGTTAATCCAGAATATAGTTATTCTTTTTACTGTCAGATTAAGAATTTACCTCTAATTCTTCATGTACATTAGTAATTTATTATAGTTCTACTACTCTGAATCATTTGAATGTTTAAAAATTATTTTCTATTTTCAACCCCATCCTACTAATATTAGTACTACACCCTTTTATGGACCTTACACTTACCTCTTGAAACAACAATAGATTTCTAGTAGATAAGCTCATTGTCATTTTTTCCAGACCATTCAAAGCTTTCTAGACTTTACGTCTTCTTTTTGCAAACAGAATGCCCCATATTTTTGTAGTCTGTCTTTATACAGCTACTTCCCTATTCTCCTTGGACACTTCATGTATATCTTGTGAGCTGTGGCAACTAGAATTACAAGTAGTATTTAATATGTAGACACAATGTTTTTGTAAAAATGGCCAGATTTTGTTCATGTATAATTGCATTTATGATAACATTTACTTATTAGCAATACCTTCCTAATAAGATTACTATGAGAATAAAATAAGGTAATACGTGGAAAGTATTAGCACAGTGCTTGACATGGTAAACACTCAATAAATGTTAACAGTCATTACTATTTAATTTTGATTTTATAATATTTTAATGGACATGCTCCATATGCTAGCCACTTTTATTTTTTAAATCCTAGGCTTTCCTCATTCAATAATAGAGGATATGCTTGAGTCAGATCAACATTGCTAAGACTCATTTCTGATCTCGTTTGTTTCATTCACTTAACAAATTAATTTAATTAATATTCCAGGCATTGACCTATGTACTGGAAATACAGCTGCCGGAAAGGCAAGGTCTCTGCATTCAAAGGGCCTACCATAAAATGGAAAACTAATAATAAAACTTCATTACGCTGCAATGAGAAGTGCAGAATCAATGGGAGAACACAGAAGGGGAGGCTAACCTAATACAGGGACCATTGTGGTTTCCTGGAAGAAGTGATGTTAAAACTCCGACCTGAGCCGACCATGGTGACTCACACCTATAATCCCAGCGCTTGGGAGGCTGAGGGAAGATTGCTTGAGCCCAGAAATTTGAGACCAGTCTGGGCAACACAGCGAGACCCTGTCTCTGCAAAAACTATAAAAATTAGCTGGGCATGGTAGCCTACACACACATAGTCCCAGGTACTCAGGAGGCTGAGGTGACAGGATAAATCACTTGAGCCAGGGGGGTCAAGGCTACAGTGAGGCATGATCATGCCACTGCACTACAGTGTGGGTGATAGACTGTGACCCCGTCTCAAAAGAAAGAAAAGAAAAAGAAAGAAAAGGAAGGAATGAAGGGAGGGAGGGAGGGAAGAAGAAAAGTAAAAAGAAACCACAAAACAGCAACAACGAAAACTGAGACCTGAAGGTGAGTAGGAGTTAGCCAGACAGAGGGCTGGGGAGGAGGACAAAAGTGGAAAGATCACCAGAAGAAACAGCATGTGTAACACTTGGAGGTGAAAGAAAATACTGTTTATTGAGGAACGGAAAGAAATTCAGCATGAGCTCAGAAATCATCAAGGAGTTCTCTTCATCCATCCAATAGCATTCAGTCTTCTTAGCTGGATTTTGTGAAATTTGGCCCTATCCACCTTTCCTATTACTTTCCTCACATACCCCACCCAGTGTTCATTCCTACATGCCCAGTTGTTTGCTTATTTCCTTGACTAGAATGTTCTTCCTCAAATTTTAGAATTCAATTCAGGGAGCATTTACTGAGTAACTGGTACATGCCAGGCATTGAGCTATCACCCTTCCAATGTCTTTTCTTTTATTCTTTCGATGAGAATGTATTAAGCACCAACATATACAGGGTGCCATGCTACTTTTCCACCACTAGTTTAAATGATACTTCTGTGAAGGTACCCAGATGCTTCAACTGACATAATCTCTTCTAGTTTTCTTCATTCTCTAAAGTCCTAATAACCTAAACGTGCCTCTCTTCTGTCTGTTGCCACTTTTTATACTGCGTGACAGCTAAGCAGTTACATGAGTCTGAAATCTCCATGAGACCTCTGTTCTAGGTGACTAAGTCCAGGGATCCAGTCTATCATCATGTAATGCTCATCACCCTGCATTAGCCTTGGAGCTGCAAAGTTCATAGTAAATATCCAAATGGGTGGATAACATATTCTGAAGCTGGATAACGGTAACGTTATTTTGGTACTTCCTAATGATCCACATTGCCAGAACAATGATTTATTTGTCTCAAAGTGATCATATCTGAATCTAGTATAATTTCTCTTAAATGTCACTATTTCCTGCAGGATTCCAAGATTTACATAAAAAACCTGATGGGAGAATAGTATGTTATTACACGTTACACATCTAAAATACTTTAAACTGTATCACCACTGCTATCAGTTCCATACTACGCATTTACTCATGCTTTTTATTTATTCTTATAATCATGGTAAATCAAAAAAGGGGAAAAAAGAATAGGCTTCTACCTGTTGATTGCTAAAAATAAAATTCAGCCTCACATTTAGGATTTCAGTTTTATAGTCCTCTACCTGGATTTATAGCTAATATTTTTAGTGATTGCTTCTGCATTTCCTAGGCACACCAATCTAACTTCTAGCAGGTTCTGTGATTCACAGTGAATACTAAAATTGAATTCTACTAGTCTCTACAGTGACTACTATAGTTAAGGCTTGATTCTTTCCAGTGTATTATCCATGTGATTGAAAGAACAAGAAAAACACTTAACACTAAAGAGTTTTTAAAAAATATCGCTGAGGGTCAGGTGCAGTGGGTCATGCCTGTAATCTCAGCACTTTGGGAGGCTGAGGTGGGCGGATCACTTGAGGTCAGGAGTTTGAGACCAGCCTGGTCAACATGGTGAAAACCTGTTTCTACTAAAAATGTAAAAATTAGCTGGGCGTGGTGGCACACACCTGTAGTCCCAGCTACTTGGAGGCTGAGGCATGAGAATCACTTGAACCCAGGAGGCAGAGGTTGCAGTGAGCCAAGATTGTGTCACTGCACTCCAGCTTGGGTGACAGAGTGAGACTCCATCTCAAAATAAATAAATAATAAAAATAAAAAATACCACCGAGGACTCCATGCTAAAATATCAAACAGCTTTGAATTGGAGACTCACAAGACAGTATATGTCATCAGATACATTGTCCCACTTCAGTCTCCTTGTATCTACCCAAAGGGTTTTGATGAGTTTTTCTTGTCAGCCATTTCAGATAATTTGCTAAAGCCAATATTCAGTGTTTGTATGAGAGGAAGCCTTGGGACAGGGATGACTCCCCAAGGAACTGTGGATTTATTTATAGGGCTTGGGTGGTCTCAGTAATTCACCTGGTCACCTTACTCAGTTTTTTCTCCTGTCATTGGCCAACTATCTTCCAGCTGGATTAGTGACATTCTCAAATAGCTGATATGATAGAGCTGTTGCAAATTGGCAGGAAGATTTTCACCTTGGAAACGGCACTTTGGAAATGTCCCTGTGACCCCATTTCAATGTAGTTATTTCCCATGCCTTACCTTAGTTAATAATCCTAGAGCTGGTAGAGTAACTGGTAACTACCAGTTACTGAGTGACAGTCATGTGCTAGGTACAATACATTCATTATCTAAATCAAAACTCAACATTAAGTAAGCTCTATTATTACCCTTATATTAAAGATGAGGAAACACTTCTAGAGAAAATAAGTCACAGATGGAAGTTCATGCTGTTGGTCACTATGCTGTACTTGCCAGTGTATACTCAGAACACACCCAGTACCTTTAACACTAACTGCAACAAAGCTTAATTGTGAAAGTTAATCTCTTGGGAACATTCTAAAAACATACCTCTGAATCCAAATGCAGATTTTATAACTTATCTTCCATGTGGGATAATCTGTGTTCCACTTTGTATATGTTTAGAAAGTAGACTGTAAAAGCTGTAAATAATTTTTTTTTTTTTTTTTTTTTTTTTTTTTTTGAGACGGAGTTTGCTCTGTCACCCAGGCTGGAGTGCAGTGGCGCAATCTTGGCTCACTGCAACCTCTGCCTCCTGGGTTCAAGTGATTCTCCTGCCTCAGCCTCCTGAGTAGCTGGGATTATAGGTGTGTGCCACCACACCCAGCTAATTTTTGTATTTTTCATAGAGACGGGGTTTCACCATGTTGGCCAAGCTAGTCCTGAACGCCTGACCTCAGGTGATCTGCCTGCCTCGGCCTCCCAAAATGTTGGGATTACAGGCGTGAGCCACTGTGCCCCGCCTAAGTTTTTTAATAGGGATAATAATATTAAGGAATTTTTTTTACTAACATGTAGTTTTTCAGAACTCCATAACATGCAGGCAATATATGATGTTCAATTATTAAATCAGGCAAAAATGTAAACCCCAGTTTAAGTAGACAGGTAAGTAAACTGCTAGGTTCAAGAGGTGACCTTCCCACACTCTGCCTACCTACCCAAGCCCTTCTCTGAATCAGTTATTGGACATACTCACTGCCTCCTTCTCTCTTACATAATTGGTGGTACTTTAGAGTAAGGGGAAGATAAGCATCACCCAAACGTAACTCAGACCATTCCAGCCCACTAGGGCCTCCTCCCCCACCTCCCACCTCCACTTCCCTGCTCAAAGATGCTGAGAATGCTACTTGCTTAACTTTATCTGTTAGAGGAAATGGTGGCTAAAGGCACAACTAAGCAGATGTTTCTGATATTATGTTCACCTGTATTAGCTATGATTAAATGTAAAAGAAAAGTTCTCAGATAGATAAGCAGACTATTGTGCATTTTACCCTTGTATCTTTCAATTTACTCATGTGTTTTCACTTTTTATCACAGAAATTACATGGATATTAATTTCTAAAAATATCCAAAGGGTAACTGCTCATGTTAAATTGTGTCCTCTTTTCTATAAGTACATAGGTTTGCTATTAATAATTAATTAGATAGTAATATTCCTGGCAGCTGGATTGCCCAAGTATTGTTTTAACCAAATAACTCACTGTATTTGAGCACAATAAAACTCTTATTTTTATTGGAGTGTGAATGGGCCAGTCCTGCCAGGAGACCCATAACCTTGCTGTGGAATAGACAGACTTTGAGGAAAAAGTTAATTGTTCATATATACAAAGAAATTAAGTCTTCATTTTACCTATTCTCTAACTTGTCAACTTTCTCATTCTACTGTTTTAAATGAGCACAAAAGGGAAGCTTTACACACATAAACACATGTTTACACATACGTGCACACACCAAGTGATATTTTATTGTCAACTGCTTCTCTTGCTGCAGATGAATGAATCAAATTATGTGAATATATTTTATGTTCTTGACAGTAATTCTGTGGTTTGCATTACAGGATGGTTTATATCATTACCAAATGTTAGCAGTTTATAGGACCCTTTTATCAAGTTATAGTTATAAGTTGCTTTTATCTCTTTAATTAAACATGTATCAGTTATGAATTTTATTTCCAATTTTAGTGTTACTAAACAGTAAGCACAGATGTCAATCCTGGAAGAGTAAAGTAAGCCACTCATGAAAGTGGTTCATCCAAGTCAGTGAAGGCTGGCTATACAGTTTAGATTTTATTTTCTGCACGTTGTCTTGCTAGGAATTGGAAAAACAGAATACCGTAAATGTCTGACAATTGTGTTGTTTTCCTTATTCTCTTTAGGGAAACAGGGTGCTAAAAAGACTTGAAATGAGCTGCCAGTCACCATTAACCCCTTCCCTTCTGAACTTCCAGGTCAGGGAGCAGTCCCCAAATGCTTTTTACTCTCATATTGAAGTTCTCCTAGCCCTGCCATGTTTCCTAAACCACATTTCACAGATGTCACAAGCTTCAGTGGTGTAATTTTTCTTTGTTATATTTCTCCAAAAGAGTTTCATTAACAACACATAAACTTTTAGAATATACAGGATTCGTTATTTAAAATTTCTTGGTTACAAAAACTGAAACAGAAGAGAAAATTATAGTTGTTAGATGTTGAGATGCTTTTTTAAAACATAGTAATACAGTTACCTAAAAATTTAGTGAAGTGATTTTAATAGTCCAATAGTCTATTTTACATAATCTTTTTATAGTTGCATAGCCTTTGTTTGTTTGAGACAGTGTCTTGTTCTGTCGCCCAGGATGGGGTTCAGTGGCATGATCTTGGCTCACTGCAAGCTCTACCTCCTAGGCTCAAGCAGTTCTCATGCCTCAGCCTTCCAAGTAGCTGGGACTATCGGTGTGCACCACTATGCATGGCTAATTTTTTGTATTTTCAGTAGAGACAAGGTTTCATCATGTTGCCCACGATGGTCTCAAAATCCTGAGCTCAGACAATCTATCTACCGCAGACTCCCAAAGTGCTAGGACTAGGCATGAGCCACCGCACCTGGTCATATTTGTAAAGCCTTCATCAACATTTTTTTAACCCCTACCTTTGGAATCAGATAATGTAAGGTTGTTATTGTAAAAACACTGGAAGCTTGTCATAGCTTGCTTTCACTTTTCTTGCTTTTGTGTATTTACCAACTATGGTAATTTTTGGTATTGCTCAGGAACACTTGTCAAGAATTTGAATTTTTTAAAAAAACTTGTCAAAAAGCAAAATGTGTTATAAATCAGTCAGTTTGCTTTCATTGTCCAAACTGAAAGAGTTCAGAAACAATTTCCTTAGAGTGGTAAAAGTAATCTATTTTTATTTATCATGTAAATACTTCCATTGTAATACAATGTCTTTTTTAATGAGAAAGCAAAAATATATTTAAAAACATTAGAATACCAACCAGTGAATTTTTCTTTAAAATATTTTTATAACTTTAAATGGACACACTAGATTTTTCATACCTCACTCTCCATTTAGAGAAGAGAGACTACTAAACAGAGATTTTAGGGGAAAACCATGAGCCAGCCGTTCTCTGATAGAAGTGTATCCAAATTTCAGTTTCTGAAAATGAGGGATGAAATTAGGTTATGCATTTGGGAAGGCGGGGAGACATCGCATAGTTCTGAATGAAAAATAATCTGAAGAATTTCACGCCTTCTTCCCAATAGTTCAGGAGCCACACACACTGCCATCTTCGTATTGCTAGAATACACTTTTGGACAATCATTCAGGAAGGCCTGGCCACTATTAATGAAACCTCTACTCAGCTACTTGCTTTCCAGCTTTGCTCATAAAAATTAAAGTCAATAGTTAAAGTTAAAATGGATGAAAGAGAAATTTCAGGAGAATTGGCTGACTTCAGAGTCTCAAATTGGCATCTGTTTGACTCCAAAACTCCAAAGTCTTCAAAGTAGATATTGGCTAAGAAGAAGATGAAAGAAGCTGACTAGTGAAACTGATTCAAGCACTGAAACTAAAAAGGAGAGAGCATGCAGCAGGATACAGGAGAAAGGCTACTAGGAATCCCTGAACACTAGCCAGAATTTAGGGGGATAATTTACTAACAGTGACAAATCAGACTCAAAGCACAAAAACATAGGCAAATCTAGAAATTACAATCTTTCAGTAGCTGATTAAACAGCCAAATTAGTATCCAAATTTTGCTTTTATCAAAATCCTTTTGTTTCTTTGTTTGTTTTTTGAGACAAGGTCTGGTTCTATCACCCAGGCTGGAGTGCAGTGGCGTGATCTTGGCTCACTGCAACCTCTGCCCCTCAGGTTCAAGTGACTGTCATGCCTCAGCCTCCCGAGTAGCTAGGACAACAGGTGTGTACCATCATATCTGGCTTATTTTTTGTAGTTTTGTAGAGATGGGGTTTTGCCATGTTGCCCAAGCTGGTTTCAAACTCCTGATCTCAAGCAGTCCACCTGCCTTGGTTTACCAAAGTGGCGGATTACAGGCTTGAGCCACTGCACATGGCCTTTATCAAAACCCTTATTAAGTCAAAGTTTTAGCCCAATATGTTATAATACTGTCTTGATCACCACCAAAGCAGCCTTAAGAGCATTCAAGTCTAAAACAGAACAGGAAAGTCCAGAGAACAACACTAATTTATTTCTACAGAGCTCATCTTGTTCTTCTGTGAGAGTGGCATTTCTCAGCATCTTGAACAGTGCCCTTTCTTTCTTAATAAAATGGCCAGAATTAAATGCATGTGGCTGACACTCTTTCTCCGCTGTACCCACAGCTGAGGCCTAATGACAATTCAGGGTAGAATATCTTTCAGTGCTATGGACTATGTTGCACTCTTCTTTAGCTTAGAGAAAGGGGATCTTCAAATCAGCACCTTAAGTGGAATTTCACAGCCTCCATTTTTAAAACACCTACTATCTTCCTATCCATTTACTGTACACACATGTGTGTGTGTTTGTGTGCATGCGTGTGTGTGTTATGACTAGGAGATGATATCAGATATCTTCCTTTAAAGTAGTACTATCCAATAGAAACAGGATGCAAGCCACATATGTAATTATAAATTTTCTAGTAGCCACATTAAAAAAGGAAAAACAAACGGGTAAAATTAATCTAAATATATTTTACTTAGTCCAATATATCAAAAATATTATTTCAACAGGTAACTAATATAAAAAGTTATTAATGAGGTCTTTTTATTCCTTTTTTGTACTGTATGCTTGAAATCCTGTATAGATTTTATACTTCCAACACATCTTGATTTGGGCTAGCCACATTTCAGCTGCCCAATAGCCACATGTAGCCAATGACTACTGGACTGGACAGCCCAGGTATAAGGCAGGCACTTCTTTGTACAACAATATCTTATTTGGAATGCCTAGCTTCAGATATTTCAGCTCTCAGTTTGAACATGTTTTTCCTTACAGAAGAAATCCATATGTATAAATATTTCAGTCTAGATTCTAACACATACACACACACACACACACACACTCATTTAACATCTGGGTTTTAACAACCTATCCTGATCTTCTTCTAAATAAACCTGAAAAATAAAATGTTTCCTCTCACCAGCCCTTTCTGAAGGAGCATGTGAGCCTGTTATCTTGCGCATTAACCGGTGACCGTATTTAGTGTTGTCAGAGCTGCTGACTCATTGCCTGTGAATGGCCCTGCTGCCAGTGGTGATTGTTTGACAGAATGCCAGTAATGGCTGCCGAGGGCTGCTGAAAAGCTGACCTTGTAACAACATCCACATTCTTTTGGCTGCTTTTGCTGACATACTCTCAACTCAAAAACTGTTTTCAAAACAAAAGTATAATGAAGTATTGAGCCTTTAAAAGCGATTGTATTTCAGTTCTTTAAATTATCTGAGTGTATGAAGGAGGGCAGAAGGCAAAGAAATGAGTATAAAGGGAGGGAATCATCCTTGAAAGTCGACATTTGACCTACAGGCATATACTTGGGTAGTGTTCTAAGACAGCATGGGCATCCAAATGAAGCAAAGCTGTGTAAACTAAAAATAAAATTCTAAGCCCCCCAGCCATCTGAATGGACCTCTCCTCTCAGTCAAGGGCATTCCAAAGTTAACCTGAAAAACTAGTTCAGGCCATGAGAGGAAGTGGGGGGTCAGACATGCCTCATTATACTCTCCTCCCTTTGGAATTCAGGCACAACTGACCAGCATTAACATTAAAACAGAGATCTTAAGACTTGTTATAGCAATAGGTCACCAAATTCAAGCCTGATCTAGTATAGCACCACCTGACAGACAGCAGGCCCTGAAAGATATCAAAGTATTTTACTCTAAGATATATTTATTTGACATATTTTGAAATAGCCCTGCATAGCTATTGCTTATAGGGAAAATCTACATTCTGTAGAGAATCCCCTTCCCTTTCCAGGTATTTTTTTCTCATCCAGGAGAGAATCAACTAAGAGTCTGGCACCTTTTAAGTCTGATAAGAAACATTTATAATCTAATCTCTCTGAAGCCTGTTACCTGGAGACTTCTTCTGCATAGTAAGAACCTTGATCTCTAAAACCCCTTATCTTAGCCCAGACACTCCCTTCTGTTGATTCCACATCTTTAGACAATAACTTAAGTCTTCCAACCAATTGCCAATTAGAAATTGTTTGAATCTACCTATGACCTTGAAGCTCCCCACCCCTGCTTTGAGTTGTGCCACCTTTCCTGACCCAACCAATGTACATCTTACATGTATTGACTGATGTCTTATGTCTCCCTAAAATGTATAAAACTAAGCTGTAGCCTGACTACTTTGGGCACATGCTCTTAGGAGACAGGGCTGTGTCACTGACCATTGCCTACTCATATTTGGCTCAAAATTTATCTTTTCAAATATTTTTCAAAGTTTGACTCTTTTTGTCAACAATTATTATGATATCTACTTTTTATCTTTCTCAGTATCATTTATTAGCTCTGTGTTACTAACCTATTTGAAATTCTGTTTATTTGCAAAATGTATTCCATTCTCCACCCTGAAAACATTTTCCCCAAGTGAAGCTTCTAAACAAAGAATATGAGATGCTCTCCATTAATTAATAAGAGCTAAGGTACTGTTAAATACTTAAAACAGGGATCAAATTAGCAGTACTTACTAGATACTGCTCTGGCTAGCGGATACATTGATCATTCACACTATACTCAACTTTAACCATAAAATTTAACGTATGCCTTCCAGCTGCAGTATGTATTGATGGCCCTGCCTCCTGTTAGAGTACAAGTTTTCAGATTCTTCTCTTTTCCTGGTGACTAGGTCTGGAACGCTTAAGTCTTCTAAATTCCTACTTGGGCTGATATCCCTGCTCCCTCTTTCTGGCTTCTTTTACCCCAGAGTCTAATCTGTACTGGTAATAATATTTCCTTTCAGTTCACATCTCACACATAATAGCCAGAGTCTGTTTTGCTAATTTTAATCAGACAAAGGATGAGTTTCGCATAAATGAGTTTTCAATGAACAGGATGAATGAGCATTCAGCTAGTTGTTTTGGCATATTTTCACCACTAGAGGGAGATAAAGGCGCCTCTCCATCCACTATTCCCACTCCCTTTGCCCCAAGATAGGAGAGGTGACAGAGGTAAGTGCAGAGGATAATGGTGAGTGAGATCATGGAGGGAAATTAAGTTATATATTTGGAGAAATCAAAAATGTGGCACCTTGAAAACCCTGCCAGCATGTTTTATGTGGCCTACCCAGTTTGGGGCAACATTTATAAAGTGGAAAATTTCACATAAATATCTGGATTTCCACCCTGAACTTGAAAATAGAAAGATGTGGCCACACTGTATATCTGCGCCTCTGTGTGGCAGTCGGAGGGAGCTTCTCTCTATAAACAAGGCACACACTCTTCATTTCAACTCCATCACTATCACTCTCTATTTTTCTAACACCAAGATTAAATGTAAGCTGTTACTTATTATCAAGCTTGCATCATTTTGTTGTTAAGGACTGTTTTTTTTTTTTCTTAATTTTTGTACTCAAGTCAAAGATGGTAAAAATAGCAAGCAAGCCTCTTGTAATTTCAAGGAAAATGAGGGAGAACACATTTCTTGGAGGCAGTAAAAAATATTCCTAAGAGTAAAATATGGAGGCACAATGTGACTGGTCTCCTTGACTTACACTTACCTGTTTCCATCATTTACATCAGCTAGATGTCCCTATGAGCTTAGCATAACCCTTTGGAAATACCTGCTTCCCAAACATGCTATGGCAGGAAGAAGATCAGGGACTGGGTGTTCCTAGGACCCAGTCAAATACCATCTCTCAGTTATCCCCACTAACCAGTGACTGAGAAATATCTCTCATGACTGATTACCCGAGGATTTGCAAAATTGACATGTGAGGGACAAAATCTCAGTCCTGCTCAAAATAGCAGGAAAAACGTATCTGCATGTAGCTTGTACTCACAGAAGAATTGCAGAACTAAAATTTGGATTTAGGTAGGATAAGTTCCAACACACAGCTGATATTCTGATTTACTCATATCATTGCTTCTTGAGCTGAAAAAGAAATACTATAAATAGTAGTAATCATAGCTAACATCTGTTGAGTTGACAGTTGTGTCAGACTCTGCGCTAAGTGATGTCCTTTAACCCTGAGGAACAACTGTGTTATTCAACCTCAGAGACTTGTCTCAGCCACCTTAATACATGCCCTTCCTTTTAGGACAATGCTTCTCAACATGAAGACACTTTCCCAGGATTCTTGAGGTTAAAACTATTTTAATAACAACTAACATATTATTTGCCTTTTTCACTATGTGGACATTCACACAGATGTGCCAAAGTAATGGTAAATAAAACTGCTGGAACCTCATTACTAGAGGTTGAAGGCAATGGCACCAAGCTCTACTGGTAGTTATATTTCTTCACTCCCATGCACTTCCAGTGAAAAACAAAGCAAGCAACAGCAGCAGCATGTTATTAAGTCTTGGAAGTGTAAATGATGTTATTTTTTATTTTTTTTTACATTTTATTTTTTTGAGACAGGCTTTCACTCTATCATCCAAGCTGGAGTTCATTGGCACAATCGTGGCTCACTGCAGCCGTGAACCCCTGGGCTCAAGCGATCCTCCTATCTCAGCCTCCTAAGGTGCTGGGACTACATAAAGGTGCATGCCACCACACCTAGCTAATTTTTTCTTTTTTTGTAGAAACAAGGTCTTGATATGTCTTGCTATGCCCAGGCTGGTCTTGAACTCCCAGGCTCAAGTGATCCTCCTGCCTTGGCCTCCCAAAGTGTTGGGATTACAGGCATGAGCCACCATGCCTGGCCACATCTTTTTAATAGTGCAAGGAAATGGGAAGTATGCATAAAGCACTTTGGAAATATGTTGAAGTGCAACAGTTGTCTCCAAGTATTATTGTTCAAGGTACAAGTGGAACTAGTCACTTCTTTCATAGAACATTTTTATTTAAAAGAACAATGAGCAGACAACTATGATTATTTCAGCAAGGGTATTTGACAAATTTTTTTTGAAAATGAGTGAAGTAAGCTTGTCACTTCAGGAAAAACAACTGATAGGAATTTCTGACAATGATAAAATTCAAACTTTCAAGTAGAAATTAGAATTTTGAAAAGCCTACATCTGCCACTATAAGCTTGACAGCTTCTCAGTACCTTTCTGATGAAACTCGTGGTGATATTAACAAAAGTGATTTTTTGTTATTGAAAATAAAATGTAAACATTTGGGAAATCTGCTTTACTAAGTGAGCCAGAACAATTCATTCTGTCATAAACTCATATATAGATTTTTTAAAAAACTATACCAAGTATGAGACAGATAATTGAGTTTACTGTAATAGATATATGTTTCAGATTCCACATTCCATTTTTAAGGAAGAATCAGTTGTTGAATTTCACTGTTGTATCAAAGAAAACTGTCCATAATAATCTGAAAGGCTATGAAAAGACTCTGCCATTTCAAACTACATGTCTATGTGAGCCTGGAGTGTCTTGATATTTGTCAACCAAAACATATTCCAGTAGATTAAGTGCAGAAGCAGAGATGTAAATCTAGCTATCTTCCACTAAGCCAGATATTAGGGGATTTCCAAAAAATGTAAAACCATGCTTATCACCAAAATTTTGTCTTGGAAAATATTTCTATTTTATTAAAAATATATATTATTTATGTCACATGTAATGGGTTTATCATTGTCACATAAATGAATTTATACACCAATTATTTTAAGATGCTCCAATCACATGGCTTATTAAATCAATTTTAAACGTATAATGAGAATCAAGGGAGGAAAGATGGGGTGGGTTAATGCACTTAGAATAGTATGCAAGTGGGATAAAATGAACTGCACAACCTGAATGCTGGGTTATATGATGTCCATATGTCTCATTTCTGCTACACTAGCCTTCCAAACTGGTGGTGTGGTTATGGGGTGAGAATAGGGTTTGAGGAAGGGGTCTAAACAGACAGGTGGAAGGTGTCTGGGGGACAGACTAGGTCTACCACAGAGATACAAGGGCAAGTACACGTATCAATAGCTTTAACTTTCCATTAGCTTTCCAAGTAGCTTTGGGTTTTATCTGCAGTGAATTTATAAATAAATATTTTTAAAGTTTGTAAGTTTTCATTTCTAATAGGGTAAATATTGATAGGTATAACAAACAAACAAAAGCTCTTGGGGTCTTCAGAACAAAAAGTTTAAAAACCTCTGATGTAGGATACGGGATCACTTTTTTTAACCCCAGAGTAGCAAGGCAATTTATTTATACCAAGTTAAATGATTTATCTTCTATCTTCTTCTTCTTCTTCTTCTTTTTTTTTTTTTAAAGGTACTCATCTCCCCGGAGTCAGATGAAAATGCTAAGTCAAGCTCTCAGTAACCCTCAGGTGGCTGCTAAGGCATATGTCATATGCAAGGCCACCAGTTAAGGTAGAAATGCACCACTAATGGGCAAGACCTGAGCATTCGTTCCAAGAATTAGATGCTTCTGTCTTTTTATGATTTCCAGTAAAAGTATCTCTTTGTCTAAGAGAACAACCACCCATATTCTGCACACAAATTTTTTTTCCTTAGGGAAACAAAATATACATTACAAACAATGACAGCAAAATATTAAAAATCTGATTTTCATGCCTAAGAGTTTGTCAGTGAAATTGTGTCCAAATAACCGCTACATTTGCATACACATTTTTTATGAAAGCAAGCTTTATGATTGGGGTTTAATGCATATTAGAGAAGAATGATGTTTAAAAATGTGGAATTACCTATGCTCAGTACAAACTTATTCATTATATTTGTGGGAAGTATGGTACTCTGCTTGCAAACGTTTTCTCTCCTCTCCACTCACCCTGTTTTTTGTGTTATTAATGTAACTGATAGAGTTCCTACAAAATCTTTTTTTATTTTGCCTTTTTTTGTTCTATATCTAGTTTTATAAGGTTTTATCCTTTCTTTATTTCTTCCTTCCTTCCTTCTTTTCTAATTGAACTTTACATCATAGTATCAACAGACAGTTATACCAGATCATACTGTATCAGTCTCTTAGAAGTGTGCAGTGGGCTTTCTCTAACAAATGAATGCATGGAAATTATGAGCAAAATCATGATCACATAGTATCAGAGAGATTTCAATAGACTCTATGGTATACTGCTTGCAGGTAACTACAAATATGGCTTTTTAAAAGCCAGTTAGACTAACCTTTGACACATTTTTACTTAACCTGCAAAATTCAATTTAATTCTTTTTTCGGCCAATTTGGTGGGTGTAATGAGATGCGGGAGACAAAAGACTGCACTTGGGAAAACGTTGTTTTTTTGTCCTGATCAGCAAAAATACATGAATCTTTCTGCCTTGGAATTAATTTCAACATGGAGAATGTAAAGCTTTAATGAGATTCATCACTGTGGGGTGGCATTTATCTATACTTGGTTTTAGTTGCATATTGCCCTACTTACATTCATAAAAGGAGATTTTCATCTAAGAAAACCTGAGATACTTACGTTTAGTGATTATTTGTGTAGGTAAATACACGATGAGACTCTCATTGGTTTCTCAATTGTATTTTTTAAAAAGATACAAAATGAGATAATCACTCCCTTTAAAAGTGTATTCTAAGAAAGTGACTCCTATTTTTCTGATATTTTGGTGCCTGAGTTTTGTACAGTAGCAATTTCTATAACAAACCTTAATATAAAAATGAAATAGTGACTTACTGCTTTACCCTGAAACGTAGCTGACATGTGTTCTGTGTGAATATGTGTATAAAGTACGTGAATAAAATAAAGGATCATTCAGCCACTACTGATGTCTCAGATCTTCATATGTATCATATGCTTTAATGAGCAAGTTGAATAAAAATAATTTCATAGCCATAAATGGAGGAAGTATTCATGCTGAATATGTATAGATTGCTAATAGGACATAAAAGTTTCAAATATTAAAACAAAATTATATATAGTTTACAGTCCCTCAACTACTTTCTTAAAAATTATGATGTGTGTGTATATATGCACAAACATATGCCTGTGTGTGTGTGTGTGTGTGTGTGTGTGTGTGTAAAACTGGAAGTAAATGTATAAAATCTTCATAGGGGTTTCCTGTGAGGTGGAATGTGGGTGATACTAATTTTCTTCACAATTTATCGTATTTTCCACATTTCCTAAAAGGAAAGTTACTTTGATTAAAACACACACACACACACACACACACACACACGCACACACTTTAAAAACTCCATGTTTGTTGTCTCTTATCTATTTTTAATAAAACTTGATTTTTAATAAGTATTAGCATATAAGCCCAATTATTTTTACATTTTGTTTGTTTGTTTGTTTTTTGAGACAGGGTCTCACTCTGTCACCCAGGCTGAAATGCAGTGGCACAATCTTGGCTCACTGCAACCTTCACCTCCTGGGCTCAGGTTATCTCCCACCTCAGCCTTCCGAGCAGCTGGGACCACAGGTATGCACCACCATGCCCAGCTAATTTTTGTATTATTATTATTTTTTTTTTATTTCTACAAAATTTCTGAGATACTTAAGTAAACTTAATCACTGGGGTTTTGTCATGTTGCCCAGGCTGGTCTCGAACTCCTGGGCTCAAGGGATCTGCTTGCCTTGGCCTCTGAAAGTGCTGGGACTACAGGCATGAGCCACCTTACCTTTTAAAAATGCAAGTATCATCTCGATAACCAACTGTCTTAACCTTACAATAAAATGCAACAGAAAGATACACAGAGCCAGTCTTTCAGAAATTAAAAAAAAATGCTGTGCAAGAAACAGCTGGTAAATCCTTTATAAACCACCTTCATTTTTCTCAGCACCTTTAAAACAGTTAACTGGATACCCAGCTGAACTGAGATTGACAGGCAGGCCATCATATTATTTCTTAAGTGTTCCTGAATGTCAGCAGGTCTTCGGCTTTGTGGCATGAAAAATTCTACATTCTTTGCTGAAGGTATATATTTTTTCCTGTTGACAGCTATTTTCTACAAATATTGTTCTCTCTGCCTTATCTTACTTTAACCTAAGTGATAAGGTACAACTTTTTATCCACTTCTATTGGCGAAATATCAAGAATAAAACCGAATTCTCTGCTACTATCTTATACTTCTCAAATATCTTCTTGCTGTCTCGTTAAGTTCTATCAGAGATAAGTATTAAAGTAGGTATCTGAAAAGTGAGGCACAGTAGTGGCCTATATGGATACCCAGAATTGTGAAGTACACACATGTTTCTGCAACCATTGGGCTGTGATTTGATGGAAACAAATTATAGATGCACAACCTCTTCTGAGATTAGATTAATTTCCCTGATTATTTGTCCAAAGATTTAAAAACTTCACAGAAATGAGGTTGCCGCCCAGCATAGGAGCTGATGCAGCCAGTCTCAATGGCACTTTCCTTCGGGCCCAGAATCCCTAATGGGAGAGGCCTGCCTGACTGTGTGATCTTGCCCTTCCGCGAAGGTGCCACACTGGATGTGAACAACTAAACTGTCACAGCCACAGCCCCTTTATCCTAGGGGCTTGAAGAAATAAGCTATGCCCTTAATAGGAAGTAAAGACACCCAAGACATTTCTGCCTCTCATACTGAGCTCTGTGTCAACAAGAACAAGTCCTTAAAATAGAGAGGATGCCTAAGCATCCAATAGCACTAATTCTGTTTCCAGCTTTTAACTGTCCAAAAAGCCCATTTCTCAGCCGTCCTCTCCCTGACTCTGACTTAATATCCTTGCGTCTGGGGTGATTCTGGGTTTAGTCCAAGGGCCATGATTCCAAATCCATTTTACTACAACTTTCTAAGCCACTTTGACGTTCTTAGGCCGATAACTAATAATCTGGTGAAATTACTTGCGTAAGTTTATACTGCAACTCTGTACAGGAACCAGATGTGAAAACATGAGCTTCGTGTTTGCTAACTGTTCCACCATCAATCATTTATTCAAACAAACATTTAGTGATGATGGCTATTCATCATTAAAAATTATGTGCTAGAGATGATGAAAAAACAAGCATTAAGTCTCTGCCCAGAGTTGCACATATTCTTATAAAGGGATAAGAAAATTCACAGTAATTTAAAATGATAACAGGTGCTGCAATGAAAGACCTCCCAAGAGTGGTGTGGCAGCACTCAGGACTGGAATACAGAGAGGGTCTAAGAGCACAGCTGGGAGGTGCAGGAAGGAATTCACGTGGTATATAGAGTTGCAGGAAGCTTCAAAAGGGAATTTAGACTTACCTTATTCAAATTCAGAGGTCTGGATGGGACCTGTGGTAAAATTACAGAATAGTATTAGGACTCAAAGGAACTTGGACCACCTACCAGGGTATCTCAACCAGGGTACAATCAACATTTTGGACTGTTCATTATTTGGCTGGGGGTTGGGAGGTGGTAGTCCTGTGAATTTCCAGATGTTCAGCGGCATCCTGACCTGTACCTACTAGATGCCAGTTGCATGTACCCACCCTGCACAACCAAAAATGTCTCCAGACATTGTCATGTATCCCCTGGGGGCAAAATCACCCTGATTGAGAACCACTGAACAAAAGTCACACCCTCAAAAGAAGTCCTGGAGAGCACCTTTTTATTCCTCCTTTTAATATTTAGGCTACCCATTCTTGAATAATAATGAAAGTAGCTAAAATTTCTGCTTGGATTCCTTATATTTTTAGTGTGAATAAAATAATCATGAATTCCTCAGATTGTGATGAAATTATTTTTAATATGGTGCAAGTTCACAGGGGTAAGAGAAAGGAAATTGAACCAAATATTTATAAGAAAAAGAAGACAAATTTTAAAATAAGAAAGTGTAATAGGATTTTTCTTTTACTACATTCTTGCTAGTTAATCGTATATTTCACCCTATCTTGTTTATTCTATGTAGAAATAAAATCATCATCTAGAAGCTTTAATCTGACTTGCAAATCTTTGTGCGAAAGAAAAATACAAACTTCTTAGATTTAAATTTGGTGACAACCAAAAATGTATGTTCATTCATACATTTATTTGTTCATGCAATAAATATTACTGCAGGCGTACTGTGTGCCAGCCATCATTCTAAGCATCAGGTGCACAACAATGAAAAAAGTTGCTGCCTTTGTGGAGCTATATTCTGGTGTGAAGAGACAATGAATAAATAATAATCAGGTAGTGGCAGTACAGGGGAATATATCAAAATAAACAATAGAGAGTGAGGACAGAGCGCTATTTATGGTAGGAACATCAGTCCAAGCATAAATAGGAATAATAACACAAAGGTTAACTCTTCTCCAGTCTAATACTTGGCTAGGTCCCACAGAATCTGGGTTGAGAGGACTACATATCCCAACTTGTGTATAATAAGTGTGTGATAAACATGTATGCTTTACCAAATCCCACCACTACAAATGATTATTGAGCCTCTATTTAAATTGATATCATTGATATGAAGATCACTACCTTTTTAGGTGGCCCATTCTGTTTTTGCGTCCTCCAATTTGAGGGGGTCCTCTTATTAAGCAAAAATGTGACTCCGGCAACTTCCATCCAACCTATATGCCTAAAATGCAGCACCCAAAATAAATGAAATACTTCTTTCTTTATGGTACTCTGTGGTAAGACACTGGCTCCTAACTCCAGTCCAGACCCTGGCTGAAAGCTTTTATGGGAGCTTAGTAAAGAATACAATATTTTTATTTTATACCATGACACTAAAATTTAATTTCTAACCACAAGTCAGCCATCCTGGAATTTAAGTTAGCTGACCTGTAATTTAAATAAGAATTTAAAGAGAGAAGGGGCCAGGCACGGTGGTTCATGCCTGTAATCCCACCATGTTGGGAGGCTGAGGCGGGCGGATTGTTTGAGCTCAGATATTTGAGACCAGCCTGGGCAACATAGCAAAATCTCATCTCCAAAAAATACAAAAATTAACTGAGTGTGGTGCTGAGCACCTGCAGTCCCAGCTACTCAGGAGGCTGAGATGGGAAGATTGCTTGAGCCTGAGGAGTTTGAGGCTGCAGTGAGCCACAATCATGCCACTGCACTCAGTATGGGTAAGAGAGCAAGACCTTGTCTCAAAGAGAGAGAGAATGGAGAAAGGTATCATTTTTATTCCCACCCAATGTTCATGTGACAATTTTGCTTTGCAAGTGTCCAGTAGGCTGCAGGAAGAGTAGAGTAGGATTGATGCCTTTAATTCACTAGCCACTTGGGAAGCTGCCACCCTCAGGTGAAAGAAAGAGTAGAAAGAATTGAGGGTATTTAACTCTGCATACTCTGGAGTTGCCATGCAGGATAGAAGCCAAGAATGGTAGGGATGGATCTGCCTCCAGATTAGACAACTAACTTCTTTTAATCACTATCTGTGGTATATGGGGTGAAATGGGGCCACTTCTTGGTAGAAGAGGAACAGCAGAATCTAAAGCTGGCTTGTGATCCAGAGACCACCCAAGGTGCAACTTTTATGAATCATAGATCCTGGTCAAGATGTCAACCTGGACCACCCATGTGGTATTTTAACACAGTGTCTCTATCTGAGCATTGTTTAGGCCCCCTCCAAATCTACTGCAGTCTAGAGTAACCCATTGGACCTGCACAAAGAAAAAAGAAATATGCAAGTCATCCTTCCCAAAATTGTCAGGTACAGGAGCAACAACCAGCAGCCAAATCCTAAGAGGTCCCTAGAACAATACCAGGTGATTTCTTGAGTGATTCTACATCACCAGATAGAGCTGGATATAAGTTTATCTCACTTTATTATATACATAGATATAGCCTAAGGTGAAAATATAATACATTAGATTGTATGCGATTTTCATTTCTTTCCAGGTACTATGGCTTAGAGAGCTGTGTTCATGAGGAGAAATATTTTTAATATATAACTTATTCTCAGATATATAGGTCTAATCTACTCCAACTCCAATTTTAAAAGAAATAATAGCATGTACTTTAAGAAACAAAAAATATCTGAAAGTACTACTGTTGTAATAATACATTTAATTCAAAGAATGTCAAACAGATGTGTGTGCCTAGAATCATAGCACGGGGAAAGACTGTTGGGTCCGAATGTCACAGAACAGTGGTTAATTGTGTAGTGAATGTCTCTTTATATCATATTAAATTGTATTAGGTCATTCTCACACTACTATAAAGAACTGCCCATGACTGGGTAATTTATAAAGGAAAGAAGTATAACTGACTCAGTTCCAGATGGCTGGTGAGGCCTCAGGAAACTTACAATCATGGTGGAAGTGGAAGCAAACACGTCCTTCTTCATGTGGCAGCAAGAGAAAGAATTGCCGAGCAAAGAGGGAAAAGCCCCTATACTGTCACAAGAACAGCATGGGGATAATAGCCTCCATGAGTCAATTATCTCCTATTGGGCCCCTCCCATGATATGTGGGGATTATGAGAACTACAAGTCAAGATGAGATTTGGGTGGGGACACAGCAACACCATATCATAAATAAACCTCACGTAATAATGAACATGCCTGATAACTTAGATAAGAGGAAGGGGAAGATTTTGTTATAGAATTTTCTTTATGTACCTCAAATCATAGGAAGCCTGAACCCAGTCATGAAAGCTAAAATAATTATTGTGTTCATTTTAGATAACCTGGGTTGGGAGAGGAAAGCATGGGGTGGGAGTCAGAAGCAGAAGGCACCCATCACTCAGCAAAGGTGCAGAGCTGGGTTCCTTCCATCCCTTTCCTTTCCATCCCCATTGCCACCAGATGCCTTGTCCCTTTTACTTTACTGTGTCCCTCCTCCCCACACTTTTCCTGCATCTTAACATGAGATTCCCTAAGCTTCAAAGTTTTGCTGCTTCAAGCCATCTGGCACCTGGGATAGTAACACCCAGCCTGTTTGTTCACAGGAAGAAGCAAGGAGGAAAGGGTGAGGAGGAAGAGAACACTGGGGAGGACTGGCTGAGGGGAGATGATGAGTGGGGTGCCTGGGTCACTCCCAGGCATAGGGTTGGGGATCTTGGGCATTGGGGAGGGCAGTCTAGAGCTGTGTCTTTCAGTTCTTATTTAGAAATTTTCTCAGAAGGCAAAAGCATATAAAATCATTCAGCTTAGTTAAGAAAAATTAACAGCCAATCTTGTGAAATATTTACAATGTATATGTCATTACTATACAACATAATCATATGGATTATTAAGTAACATTAGGTTGCCTTTGTAGTCCACCTTGTTGTAGTCCACTCTTACAGGGTATCTACTTAAGACTGCTCAAGCTCAATCCATCAGAGGAAATGTTAGTCCAAGGGTTCTGATCTTAGTAGTACTTTACTTGGCTTTAGTAAAAATTGTGGCAATAAAATATTCCAGAAAACTATCTGCTTGGAAAACAAAGAAGATTCCATGTTTTCCCATTTCTGGTTTTACAATCAACTAAATCCATAGAGCTATATCAGGAACCCGAGGTTCCAGGTCACTCTCTATCTTTAACCAGCTTTTAAATCTTGGATGATCACTTCATCCCTCTGGGACTCACTGTCCTCATCAGTGAAATGACTTCTACCATAAATGTCTATTTTTATAAATATTTCTTATACCAAATGAAAAGCAAAGTTCCAAATTGCATATGTTATTAATAGAGGATATGGGGATTTATAAAATATCATATGTTCTAGATCTGCCAATTCTGGCTTCCTGTTTGTGTAATAAATATAGAAGTATGAATTGCTTAGCTAAATAAAAGTCTACTTTCTCATTGCAGATAAATAGGATTTACCAATCCTTGGATGAAGTGCTTGGGAAGTCTTTAAGTGCCATAATCAACTGCCATTTCAAAGAATATAGATGGTTTTGAAAAGTTCATGCTGTCCCTTCATTGAATTTTAGGTGAGTGTGTTTAAGACAAAGAACTTAAGATGAATATTGAACTGTTTCTCTTTAAAGTGATCCTCTCCTTTGCTTGAAAAGAAAATGGGTTTAAATATTATCAATGCTGAGGGGGAGCAAGATGGCTAAATAAATATTATCAATGCCTTTCAGTTTCGCACCTTTAGTGAGGTTCCAGACAATGAAAGACTTACTCTCTTTATTTTTTGTTTATTTATTGTTAGTATTATTATCAGAAACCATCTGAACTGTGAGCTCTATAACATGGAAGTTGTCTTGACCATCACTTCCTGGTTTCTATTAAGCAAATGCCAAAATGCTTCATTCTATTCTAAAGGTTATATGATTTGTAAAATATAAAATGTATTTAATATCAGAGTAATAAACCAGAATGAGACAAAATTTTTGATGGCATAAACTGAATGAAAATTTGATGGTGATAATAATGGTTTAATCACTAACAAATCTGTGTTTGAGATAGGGATAACATTTTAGATGCTGCTTATTGGGAGATTTTACTTAGAATTAAAAGTAGGGCATGGTTGAAGGCAGGTGTGCTAAATTTTTAAAGTGCTATGTACAATTAAGCACCCCCCCCACACACACACACATTAAGCTTTGTTTTGTCTGGCCATAAAATGGATGAATAAATATATTTTACATCATCATATGTCATCACCTTTCCATGTTAGAAAACAGAAGAGCCTAAAATTGGTGCTTTAATATTAGTCTGATATATGCCGTCGCCATTTTTCAGCAGAATAGAGGGGAATGGAGAAAGTGAGTGGTGGTCATATTGAGGATATTGTGTGGCTTTCTACCTCCTCCTAAGTCTAGTTTTCAAAGTGTGGCTTTATTATGTACTTTGAAGAAAGGTGACCTTCAGAACACCAGCATATACCTATGTTTACAATTCCAATAAAATAATGCAGCTGACAGAGCATTGGCCACTGTCTAAATCTAATCTGAAAGGCAGAGATGCTTCCTTAATACTTTTGATTAGCTTCAAAATGATGGCAAATAATGCTTTCATAAACTTACGCGTGTATAAATTTGGTTTATGGAGATTGGATGTAGAACTAAAATGGTAATTCTATTTATTTACAAGATGTGTGTTGAACGCAGTTCCCAGAAGCTAAACTTGGTGCCCATCAAAAATACCAGTAAATCAGTTTGCCTAGTGTAACAGTTACTGTAGAAGAAGAAAATGAAAATGAAAAACTTTTTTTCTGAATCCTTTATTTTCCACCTGTGCCCATCTGTGCCTGTTACCTTCAGGGCCATTCCTTGCCCTGCCCCACCTCTGTTCATTCCACAGGAACTGACCCTATGGGCTGTATTTTCCAGCCACAGCCTCCCCTCCACTCCTACACCTTACCTCCAGCTTCTTCCAGTGACCCTGAACCCTGAACCTCATTAACACCACCTCTTCCCTTTTATCCCTTGAGAATCATGAGTGATAGTGCCTTTGGCTTCCTGAGACTGCTCATCTTTAATTTGATTCACCGTTCCCAATTTAGCTTCTCAGTTCTTTCATCTTTGTAATCATTTCCTTGTATTAAAGTTTATCATTTTAAATACTTAGAATATTTACTTTTCCCTTGGTTGAATCCTAACTAATCCATCAATACTTCATTAATTTCTTCCAAAATTATTGGAAGAAAAATGAACACGGATTACTTGCTGCTTAAGAAAACAAATGCTTCCTAAGAAATTAAATTTAAATGTAAAGTTGGGCAGGGTGTTTTTTCCTTTTTTTTTTTTTTTTTTTTTTTTTTTGAGACGGAGTCTCGCTCTGTCACCCAGGCTGGAGTGCGGTGGCCGGATCTCAGCTCACTGCAAGCTCCGCCTCCCGGGTTCACGCCATTCTCCCGCCTCAGCCTCCCGAGTAACTGGGACTACAGGCACCCGCCACCTCGCCCGGCTAGTTTGTTTTTGTATTTTTTTAGTAATACTTTATACTAAGACATTGAGATATACATACAAAGAGGTCACAAGTAAGTGTATATCTCGATGAATTTTCACAAAGTGTATACTTCCAATCAGATCAAGAAGTAGATTACCAATGCTGCCAGAAGTCCTGCTCATGTGACCTTCCAGCCATTCCTCCAACAGAGGAAACCATCGTCATGGCTTATATGACCACTAACTAATTTTGCCTATTCTAGAAGTTTATCCAATGGAATCATACAGTATGTCATTTATTTATTTAGTAAAATTTATTTGAGAGCAGTTTAGGTCACCCAAAAATTGAGTGGAAAGTACAGTTTTTATATATCTGCCTACACACACACACACACACACACACACACACACACATACACAATGGGCATCCTCCACCAGAATAGTATATTTGTTACTATCAATGAACCTACATTAACCCATCATCACCTGAAGTCCACAGTTTACATTAGGGTACATTCTTGGTGTTGTGCATTCTATGGGCTTTGACAAATGCATAAATGACATGTTTCCATCACTGTGATATCATACAGAATAGTTTCACTGCCCTGAAACTCCTCTGTGCTCTGCCCATTCATCCCTCCCCCGCACCTCACTCTCATCTTTTCCCTGGCTCCATAGTTTTACCTTTTCCGAAATGTCATACGTTGAAATTATACAGTGTGTAGCCTTTTCAGATTGGCCTCTTTCACTCAGTAATATGCATTTAAGTCTCCTTCATGGCTTTTCATGGCTTGATAGTTCATTTTGTTTTAGTGTTGAGTAATATTCCACTGCCTGGATGTACCACATTTAATTGGTGTATTCACCTATTGGAGGACATTTTTGTTGTTTCCTTGTTTTGAAAATTATGAATAAAGCTGATGTAAACATCCAGGGTAGGTTTTTGTGTGGACATAAATTTTCAACTCATTTGGGTAAATATTTTAGGTTGGTGCAAAAGTAATTGCGGTTTTGCCATTACTTTTTGATTTAACTACTTTTGCCCCAACCTGATATCAAGGAGTGTCATTGCTGGATCATAGGGTAAAAATACGTTTACTTTTGTAGAAACTGCTGCACTGTCTTTCAAGGTAATTGTATCATTTTGCATTTCCACCAGCAACAAATAAGTGTCCTGTTGCTCCATATCCTCTCCAGCATTTGATGTCAGTGTTTTAGAATTTGGTCAATCTAATAGGTGTATACTTCTGATTTTAATTAGCAGTTCCCTAATGATGTTGAACATCTCTTCATATGCTTACTTTCTATCTTTGTATCTTCTTTGGTGAGGTGTCTGTTCAGATCTTTGGCCCATTTTTTAACTGGGTTGTTTTCTTATTGTTGAGAGTTAAAAGTTCTTTGTATATTATGGCTAATAATCCTTTATGACATGTGTCTTTTGAAAATAATTTCTCTTATCTCTGTCTTCTCTTGTCATTCTATTGAAGGTTTGTTTTTTTAAAAAACTGAAAAAAAAATTAAACTTAATATATTTAAAACTATATCCTCAGCTGTTGAATATTGTAACACTAATTCATTGCTGTTAACACAATCATTGTCAAGTTTCCCATTTTGCATATCAAATTAATGGGAAGATTTTTAAATTTTCAGATATATCCCAAGTATTATTTTTATTTTTAAAATATCCTCATTTCACAAATTTTACTATGTATAGTATAAGAACTTCTTAATCTCATTCCAACATTCACATTTAAATCAGTTTCATTCCAGCATTCACATTTAAATCTAAAGCTTCTGATTTACTTCATTTTGGTTCTTTTCACCTACAGTTGAAAGATCTGACCTCTCTATTTTAGTAATGGTTGTTTGCTACTTGAAGATGCTTTATGATCTGAACATTTCAAATTTCCTATAATAAATACTGGATGTATTGGAAAGCAATGTGACCAAGATCCCAGTGTCTGTCTTTCTTGATAACTAATCAGTTCACTCTATCTCAACAATTCCATTCGTTCTAAAGAGATTCCTTGGTATTAAAGTCGCTTTTCACTTAATCATTTTGGTACTTCATTTAGTTATTTTAAATAGAAGGGCCTTGCTATTTTCATTTCCTTCTCATTTATTTATGTAGACGTGTTCCTTTTCAATCTTGTCTCAGAGGTCATCTCGACTGCTCATCTGTCCATTTTAATGTACTGTGGTTGGACTCTAAAGGACATGGTGTTCCTTCTACCAACAATTTTCATCTATTCAACCAATGTTAATGTTGAACCTGCAATGCCTAATTTAGAATCCTTTCAGACAATGTGCAAATGCCATCATGAGCAGAATTTCTAAAACTCCTTTATCATCCTAAAGCTGAGAGACACAGGTATGAGGAGCTTCATGATACAGTTTAAGACAATGAATAACTGATATTGCCAATACAAGTCTTCCCCTTATTTGATACAGCTCTAAAAATTCTAACCATTAACATTTCTCTCTAGCTTATATAAATGAGATTTTATAAAATTATAATTTTTAAAAAGTGCCCTTGGATGGAAAAATGCACCCATTAATTATATATACTACATAATATGTAAATCTAATGAATTAGCAAGGAAGAGACCCCTGAAACAATGGTACAAACATTCAGCTCTGGAAGTTTTGGTACACATATGTAGGAAATGATCACACCAACTTTATGATGTTGCCTGTTGGGTCAAGGGAAACACCTGACATCAAAGATAACTCAGGCTGAACAGATCTTAATGTCACATTGGGAGAGAGGGGTGAGAAGAGTTGGAGGTATTAGTCCTTACAATAATGAACAACATTGTGATGGGAGATTTTTTAATATATATATGTACTTTAGGTTCTGGGATACATGTGCAGAATGTGCAGGTTTGCTGCATAGGTATACAGGTGCCATGGTGGTTTGCTTTACCCATCAACCCATCATCTACATTAGGTATTTCTCCTAATGCTATCCCTCCCCTTGCCCCTCACCCCCCAACAGGCCCTGGTGTGTGATGTTCCCCTCCCTGTGCCCATATGTTCTCATTGTTCAACTCCCACTTATGAGTGAGAACACACAGTGTTTGGTTTTCTGTTCCTGTGTTAGTTTGCTGAGAATGATGGTTTCCAGCTTCATCCATATCCCTGCAAAGGACATGAACTCATTCTTTTTTTGGCTACATAGAATTCCATGGTGTATATGTGCCACATTTCCTTTATCCAGTCTAGCATTGATGGGCATTTGGGGCTGTTCCAAGTGTTTGCTTCTATGAATAGTGCTGCAATAAACATACGTGTGCATGTGTCTTTATAGTAGAATGATTTATAATCCTTTGGGTATATACCCAGTAATGGGATTGCTACGTCAAATGATATTTCTGGTTCTAGATCCTTGAGGAATCGCCACACTGTCTTCCACAATGATTGAATTAGTTTACACTCCCACCAACAGTGTAAAAGCATTCCTATTTCTCCACATCCTTCCAGCATCTGTTGTTTCCTGACTTTTCAATGATTGCCATTCTAACTGGCATGAGATGGTATCTCATTGTGGTTTTGATTTGCATTTTTCTAATGACCAGTGATGATGAGCTTATTTTCGTATGTTTTTTGGCGACATAAATGTCTCCTTTTGAAAAGTGTCTGTTCATATCATTTGTCCACTTTTTGATGGGGTTGTTTTTTTCTTGTAACTTTGTTTAAGTTCCTTATAGATTCTGGATATTAGCCCTTTGTCAGATGAGTAGATTGCAAAAATTTTCTCCCATTCTGTAGATTTCCTCTTCACTCTAATGCTAGTTTCTTTTGCTGTGCAGAAGCTCTTTACTTTAATTAGATCCCATTTGTGAATTTTGGCTTTTGTTGCCATTGCTTTTGGTGTTTTAGTCATGAAGTCTTTGCCCATGCCTATGTCCTAAATGGTTTTGCCTAGGTTTTCTTCTAGGGTTTTTATGATTTTACGCCTTAGATCTAAGTGTTTAATCCATTTTGAGTTATTTTCTGTATGAGGTGTAAGGAAGGGGTCCAGTTTCAGTTTTCTGCATATGGCTAGCCAGTTTTCCCAACACCATTTATTAAATAGGGAATGCTCTCCCCATTGCTTGTTTTTGTCAGGTTTGTCAAAGATCAGATGGTTGTAGATGTGTGGTGTTATTTCTGAGGCCTCTGTTGTGTTCTATTGGTCTATATATTTGTTTTGATACCAGGTCCATGCTGTTTTGGTTACTATAGCCTTGTAGTATTGTTTAAGTTAGGTAGCATGATGCCTCCAGCTTTGTTCTTTTTGCTTAGGATTGTCTTGGCTATACAGGCTCTTTTTTGTTTCCATATGAAATTTAAAGTAGTCTTTTCTAATTCTGTGAAGAAAGTCAATGGCGCTTGATGGGAATGGCATTGAATCTGTAAATTACTTTGGGCAGTATGGCCATTTTCACAATACTGATTCTTCCTATCCATGAACATAGAATGTTTTTCCATTTGTTTGTGTCATCTCTTCTTTCCTTGAGCAGTGGTTTGTCCTTCATATCCCTCGTAAGTTGTATTCCTAGGTATTTTATTCTCTTTGTAACAACTGTGAATGGGAGTTTGCTCATGATTTGGCTCTCTGGTTGTCTATTACTGCTATATAGGAATGCTTGTAATTTTTGCACGTTGGTTTTGTATCCTGACACTGCTGAATTTGCTTATCAGCTTAACGAGGTTTTGGGCTGAGACGATGGGGCTTTCTAAATATACAATCACGTCATCTGCAAACAGAGATAATTTGACTTCCTCTCTTCCTATTTGAATACCCTTCATTTCTTTCTCTTGCCTGATTGCCCTGGGCAGAAATTCCAATACTGTATTGAATAGGAGTGGTGAGAGGGCATCCTTGTCTTGTGCTGGTTTTCAAAGGGAGTGCTTCCAGCTTTTGCCCATTCAGTATGATTTTGGCTGTGGGTTTGTCATAAATAGCTCTTATTATTTTGAGATATGTTCCATCAATACCTAGTTTATTGAGTGTTTTTAGCATGAAAGGGTGTTGAATTTTATTGAAGGCCTTTTCTGCATCTATTGAGATAATCCTGTGGTTTTTGTCATTGGTTCTGTTTATATGATGGATTACGTTTATTGATTTGTGTATGTTGAGCCAGCCTTGCATCCCAGGATGAAGCCGACTTGATCGTGGTGGATAACCGTTTTGATATGCTGCTGGATTCAGTTTGCCAGTATGTTATTGAGGATTTTTGCATAAATGTTCATCAGGGATATTGGCCTAAAATGTTCTTTTTTTGTTGTGTCTCTGCCGGGTGTTGGTATCAGGATGATGCTGACCTCTTTAAATGATTTAGGGTGGAGTCCCTCTTTTTCTGTTGTTTGGAATTGTTTCAGAAGGAATGGTACCAGCTCCTGTTTGTACCTCTGGTAGAATTCGGCTATGAATCCATCTAGTCTCGGGACTTTTTCAGTTGTTGTTGTTGGTAGACTATTAATTACTGCCTCAATTTCCGAACTTGTGACTGGTCTATTCAGGGATTCGACTTCTTCTTTGTTTAGTTTTGGGAGGGTGTATGTGTCCAAGAATTTATCCATTTCTCCTAGATTTTCTGGTTTATTTGCATAGGGGTGTTTATAGTATTCTCTGATCGTAATTTGTATTTCTGTGAGATCAGTAGTGATTTCGCCTTTATCATTTTTATTGTGCCTATTTGATTCTTCTCTCTTTTCCTCTTTATTAGTCTAGCTAGCGGTCTATCTATTTTGTTTATCTTTTCAAAAAACCAGCTCCTGGATTCATTGATTTTTTGAAGGGTTTTTCACGTCTCTATCTCCTTCAGTTCTGCTCTGATCTTAGTTATTTCTTGTCTTTTGCTAACTTTTGGATTTGCTTCTTGCTTATCTAGTTCTTTCAATTGTGATGTTAGGGTGTTGATTTTAGCTCTTTCCTGCTTTCTTCTGTGGGCATTTGGTGTTATAAATTTCCCTCTAAACACTGCCATAGCTGTGTCCCAGAGATTCTGGTACATTCTGTCTTTCTCCTCATTGGTTTCAAAGAACATCTTTATTTCTGACTTAATTTTGTTATTTACCCAGTAGTCATTCAGGAGCAGGTTGTTCAGTTTACATGTGGTTGTGCGGTTTTGAGTGAGTTTCTTAATCCAGAGTTCTAATTTGATTGCATTGTGGTCTGAGAGACAGTTTATTATGATTTTCATTCTTTTGCATTTGCTGAGCAGTGTTTTACTTCCAATTATGTGGTCAATTTTAGAATAAGTGCTATGTGGTGCTGAGAAGAATGTATATTCTGTTGATTTGGGTGGAGAGTTCTGTAAATGTCTATTAGGTCTGCTTGGTCCAAAGCTGAGTTCAAGTTCTGAATATCCTTGTTAATCTTCTGTCTCGTTGATCTAATGTTGACAGTAGGGTGTTAAAGTCTCCCATTATTATTGTGTGGGAGTATAAGTCTCTTTGTAAGTCTCTAAGAACTTGCTTTATGAATCTGGGTGCTCCTGTATTGGGTGCATATATATTTAGGATTGTTAGCTCTTCTTGTTGCATTGATCCCTTTACCATTATGTAATGCCCTTCTTTGTCTTTTTTGATATTTGTTGGTTTAAAGTCTGTTTTATCAGAGACTAGGATTGCAACTTCTGCTTTTTTTTTTTTTTTTTTCCGCTTTCCATTTGCTTGGTAAGTCTTCCTCCATCCTTTTATTTTGAGCTTATGTGTGTCTTTGCACATGAGATGGGTCTCCTGAATACAGCACACTGATGGGTCTTGACTCTTTATCCAATTCGCCAATCTGTGCCTTTTCATTGGGGCGTTTAGCCCATTTACATTTAAGGTTATTATTGTTATGTGTGAATTGACCCTGTCATTATGATGCTAGCTGGTTATTTTGCCCATTAGTTAATGCAGTTTCTTCATAGTGTGGATGGTATATACAATTTGGTTTGTTTTTGCTGTGGCTGGTACTGGTTTTTCCCTTCCATATTTAGTGCTTCCTTCAGGAGCTCTTGTAAGGCAGGCCTGATGGTGACAAAATCCCTTAGTATTTGCTTGTCTGTAAAGGATTTTATTTCTCCTTCACTTATGAAGCTTAGTTTGGCTGGATAGGAAATTCTGGGTTGGAAATTCTTTTCTTTAAGAATGTTGAATATTGGCCTCCACTCTCTTCTGGTTTGTAGGATTTCTGCTGAGAGATCCACTGTTAGTCTGATGGGCTTCCCTTTGTGGGTAACCCGATCTTTCTGTCTGGCTGCCCTTAATATTTTTTCCTTCATTTCAACCTTGGTGAATCTGACAATTATGTGTCTTGGGGTTGCTCTTCTTGAGGAGTATCTTTGTGGTGTTGTCTGTATTTCCTGAATTTAAATGTTGGCCTGTCTTGCTAGATTGAGGAAGTTCTCCTGGATAATATCCTGAAGTGTGCTTTCTTAGTTCCATTCTCCCTGTCACTTTCAGGTACACCAATCAAATGTAGGTTTTGAATTTTCACCTAGTACCATATGTCTTGGAGGCTTTGTTTTTTCCTTTTCATTCTTTTTTCTCTTATCTTGTCTTCATGCTTTATTTCATTAGGTTGATCTTCAATCTCTGATATCCTTTATTCTGCTTGATCGATTCAGCTATTGATACTTGTATATGCTTCACGAAGTTCTCATGCTGTGTTTTTCACCTCCATCAGGTCATTTATGTTCTTCTCTAAACTGGTTATTCTAGTTAGCAATTCCTCTAACCTGTTATCAAGGTTCTTAGCTTCCTTGCATTGGGTTAGAACATGTTCCTTTACCTCAGAGGAGTTTGTTATTACCCACCTTCTGAAGGCTGTTTGTCAAACTCATTCTCTGTCCAGTTTTGTTCCCTTGCTGGCAAAGAATTGTGATCCTTTGGAGAAGAGGCGTTGTGGTTTTTGGAATTTTCAGCCTTTTTGCACTGCTTTTTCCTCATCTTCATGGATTTATCTACCTTTGGTCTTTGATGTTGGTGACCTTCAGATGGAGTTTTTGCGTGGTCATTTTTTTGTTGTTTTTGATGTTGATGCTATTGCTTTCTGATTGTTAGTTTTCCTTCTAATAGGCCCCTCTGCTGCAGGTCTGCTGGAGTTTGCTGGAGGTCCACTCCAGACCCTGTTTGCCTGGGTATCACCAGTGAAGCCTGCAGAACAGCAAAGATTGCTGCCTGCTCCTTCCTCTGGAAGCTTCATCCCAGAGGGGGACCCACCAGAATGCCAGCCAGACCTCTTCTGTATGAGGTATCTATCGACCCCTGCTGGGAGGTATCTCCCCATCAGGAGGCATGGGGGTCAGGGACTCACTTGAGGAGGCATTCTGTCGCTTAGCAGAGCTCAAGTGCTGTGCTGGGAGATCTGCTGCTCTCTGCAGAGCTGGCAGGCAGAAATGTTTAAGTCTGGTGAAGCTGTGCCCACAGCTGCCCCTTCCCCCAGGTGCTCTGTTCCAGGGAGATGGGAGTTTTATCTATAAGCCCTTGACTGGGGCTGCTGCCTTTCTTTCAGAGATGCCCTGCCCAGAGAAGAGGAATCTAGAGAGGCAGTCTGGCTACAGTGGCTTTGCAGTGTTGTGGTGGGCACCGCCCAGTGTTGTGGTGGGCATCGCCCAGTCTGAACTCCCGGTAGCTTTGTTTACACTGTAAGGGGAAGACCCCCAACTCAAGCCTCAGTAATGGTGGATGCCCCTCCCTCCACCAAACTTGGGCGTCATAGGTTGACTTCAGACTGCTGTGCTGACAGTGAGAATTTCAAGCCAGTGGATCTTAGCTTGCTGGCTTCCTTTGGGGTGGGATCCGCTAAGCACTTGGCTTCCTGGCTTCAGCCCCCTTCCCAGGGGAGTAAACAGTTCTGTCTCACTGGCATTCCAGGCACCACTGGGTTACAAAAAGAAAACTCCCGCAGCTAGCTTGGTGTCTGCCCAAACAGCTGCCTTGTTTTGTACTTGAAACCCAGGTCCCATGTGGCGTAGGCACCCAAGAACATCTCCTCGTCCACAGGTTGTGAAGACCATGGGAAAAGTGTAGTAACTGGGCCAGATAGCACCCTTCCTCATGGCAAGGTCCTTCATGACTTCCCTTGGCTAGGGGAGGGAATTCTCCGACCTCTTGCACTTCCCAGGTGAGGCGATGCCCCACCCTGCTTCGGCTGGCCCTCTGTGGGCTGCACCCACTGTCTAACCAGTCCCATTGAGAGGAACTGGGTACATCAGTTGGAAATGCAGAAATCATCTGCCTATTGCGTTGTTTTCACTGGGAGCTGCAGACTGGAGCTCTTTCTATTCAGCTATCTTGCCACAATGGGAGATTTTAAATAACTTGTTCTCAAGTAATTCAGATAGGTGATTTTAATCATGATATAATCTCAAGTACCTCTGCTGAACCACAGAGTATGATGTTAGAAAACACAAATGTGTTTAAATGCAGAAATCATCTTTTATCCATCTTTGTATCCCTGGAAACTAACACAGTGCTTGGCACACTATTAATACTTTCTAAATAAATGGCTGGTGATTAAGGGCAAAGGCACAAAGCAATGCTGGCTAATGCTTACTGAGTTATTATTTTATGCGAGAAATTGTTCTATATTCTCTCTTTCATGCCTAAACAACCCTATGACATAGGCACTATTATTATCTCCTTTTTTAAGGATTAGGAAACTCAGGTCCACAGAAGTTAAATAACCTGCCTGAGGTTAAGTAAGTTGAAGGTGAAAATTCAAATCCAGACAGCCTGGCTTTGGGGGCTGAGCTACTAATTATGATGCTCCACTGCCTCTGAGGTAAAATAATCACCGAGTAATTTTAAAACACAGAAGCAACATTTTGTATTATTTAAAAACATTCTGTCATTTCAGAGTACGCCTGTATTAACAGACCTGCCCAAATCATGAACGCTCACTTTGAACAGAAATTCCATCTTTTCTGTATTCTTCCTCCCCTTTCCTTTTAAAACATGACTGACTAAACTAACTTTCTAACTTACGTTCAGATCTCATCATTTTCTTTCTTCAGTGATTTGTTCTATCTCAAATATCCCATTGCTCCTTTTACAAGTTTGCTTAAGGATGTGTAATCTTGAGCAAGTTACTTAACCTCTCTGAGTGTCAGTTGACCAAGCTGAAAAGATAAGTCTATTTCATTTCAAGGACTAGGAAACAATACCTATAAAACAAAGCACAATGGAGTTCCTGATGCATTGCATGTACGAAACGAGCAGTTGAAAATATCATCTAAGTACTCTCATCCACCTTGGTTTCAAAGCCAGCATTGACTGCCCCATCCGAAGAAAATCTGTGTCTTGTGTTCCTTAGCATGTCATAATACTGGTACAAGGGACCTCTTGGGTCTCACTGCCTACCTTTGCTCCCCATCAGCTGATCTTTGCTAATACAAGGATATTTTGCCTTTCCTAAGCCATGCTCTTATTCCTTTACTTCTGCACATGCTGGTTCTTCTGCCTAGATGCTCCTCCCATCCACACTCCACCCCCAAATCCCCCTTATCCACATACACTCATGTACTCTTTCGTAACTTGCAATATGCTAGTCATCTTTCAATATCCAGCACAGCTGTTGCTGTTACCCTTTCACTAAAGTCACTGATGAACTTCTCATGGATTATAGTTATGTGTCCTGTCTTTGAATGCACATAGACTTTGGGGTATTTTTAGGAGATCAGCACCTAGTGTAGACAGCAGAAAGAAAATCAACCTTCATTATCAATCACAGCACCATATTGTAACTTCTCATGTTATTTGTCTCTCTTTCTTCTGAATTTTTCATCAAAGACAAATGCCAAGTCTCCTCCTGTTTGAAGTTCCTATACCAAGTTCAGAAGTAGTCTTCCTTTCTGGTTTTGAATGAAGTATGGAGGGTCATATTTTGAGATAAATTTGAATGCTTTCAGTGTAGTTAAGATCATAATATTTTATCCAGCCATTAGAAGTAGAAGAGGAGCTCCGTCCTGGGGAAGGAAACCTCGCAGAGGGGGTCTGTGGCACTCTGTGCCAAGCACCAAAGCAGACTTTCCATGAACATTATCTTATTTAATCTTCATAATAACCCCACAAATTAACTATTATTATCCCTGTTATTCAGAGAAAAAAACTGGGGTTCCAGTAGCTTAGCTAACTTGCCAATGTTGTATTTCTGGTAAGTGGCAGAATGAGAATGTTAGATCTTTCCTCTGCAGCAAACTGCCACTCTAAAAGAGCTTTCCAATTTAATCCTATAAGAAGAATGTGTATGTTAGATAGTGTTAAAAATTTCCATTTAAAACATTTCCCGAGGAGTAAGCTATTTATAACTGCACAGATCTTTACTCATTGGCAAATAAGTTTATGTTTAGGTTGACGCTAAAATTAGCATTATTTCTGTTCAACAAGAGTTAAAAAGATGTAGCACCTTGTGGTTCTGCAACCTACTTATACAAAATCTTCTTTATTGATGTGCACATAAGCCTGGAAATGATGGTATCTAAAGCTGTAGAGTGATAGAATTTTAGTGCTAAATGTTATCTAAGATTACCACTGGAGGTGGAGTCTCTTTAAGGCAAGAGTTTCTGTCTCTCTTTCTTTTTTCTCCTTAAGAACATTTATGAAATAAATATTTATGACTAATTATAAAAGAATTTGTTTAGAATGCAAAAACATTTCCTAGATATAGTGATACTATTAGCACTTCTTAAAGAAATACATAAACACATTCTGAAATTTTTATAGCACTATTCAAGGGCCATGCATAAGAATAATAATGTATATGAATAAGCTCAAAATTAAATTTAATTGCAAAAGTCAGCATCCATAGAGAAGGGTTCTTTCCTTTTGGGAAAAATCGTAAGGATGCATAGGCAGCATTTATACCTATAAAGATCATTCATTCATTTTTTAAACATATATTGCACATCTTTTATGTTCCCTGGCTCTATGTTAGGCACCTGGGAACCCGAGATAAAGTATAATTATTTCAAGTAATATCCTAGTTATATTTGCCATAGATTATATCTTAGAGACATAAAATATCATAGAACTGAAGCATCAGAAAGGATATTTCAGATGATGTAGCCCAGACCTCCTAATTTTTGGCTTGAGGAAATTGAAGACTAGAGAGCTTAAGTACTACCCCAATAATTAGCAGCAAAGCCACAACTTGGACATGTCTGAGTCTCCTACTACCCAGCTCCTCTCTACTGTACAAGAAACTAGCTAATATTTATATATTCTTGAATTTATTTTCCCCCAAGAGAAGATTCCTGGTCTAAGGAGAGAAGACTGAGAAAATAAAGTTGATTTTTATTTTAAATATAATGAATAGAAGTAGATTTATGATTCATCAAGCATTTATTGAGAATTAACTAAATATCAGGAACTTTCCTAGGAGCTGGTCATATGTATGAGAAAAACAGAAATGTCTTTCTGGACCACATCCTGCTTACCATCTTGTGTGCAGTGTGTGTGTGTGTGTGTGTGTGTAAAACCCTAGCCTAAAGGTACTAAACTGCCCTTTAATGGGAATATTAAAATAGCCCAGGCACTGGCAGATATACTGTAATGCTAAAAAATGGCAACTAAAGTGATTAAAACATATTTATATTTACTTTTTTAAAAAATGTAGAACAGTGCAATTCTTAAGCACCTTATGTATTACATTGAAAAGATACATGTATATGTCTTTGGTCTCCTACTGTTATACGAATAACTTGTTTTATGACTATTTCCTGTTAAATATTTCAGAAGTAGAAAATAATTTTTTAAAATCTCAGTACATATCTACACTGCTATATCTCTTTGAGTAAGATAAACATACAGTATTTTAGAAAAATAATGAGAATTCTGTTCACATTCCCACGTTATGTTCCTGATTAGTTACCTTTTGTTTGTGAATTGCCCCTTTACTTCGCTAGAAGAGCTTTGCAGAATGCTATTTACCTTTTCATAAGTATGATTCTTAAAACTATATTATCACAAGAATGGATGGAGCAATGTTTTTTCATCAAAAACTAGAATTCTGATGGGTTTACAAAAGTGAGTAATAATGTGATTTAATGTTAGTGCATTCTTAGTAACGACAATTTACTGTTTGAGCTTGTATTTTAGCCATCAACTGATTTTTGTCACTTTCAAAATGCAAATGTTAAGTCTGTACAGAGTTTATTTTAGTGAAATCTTAAGCTGTAAATCTGATAGTTTCAAATTAGCAAAGCAGATAAATAATGTAGCTCTCAATTTTGTCTATTTCTAACAATTCTCTAACAGTAGGCTAGAAATTTTACTGCACTTGTGTCTGTGTATAATATGCCTTCAGACTCAGAAAAAAACTTGCAGTATTTTTACTTCCAATCCTAGTTGGATAAGTAAGGTGGCTGTCTTTTTTTTATGAACGGGTTTTTATTATATCATGTCTCCCTAATGTATGTAAACAGCTCTAGTATCACATGACTTCCCTTCTGAAGTTGAATTTCTTCCCAGGGTAGTAGCATCCACAAAGCATATATTTGGCAGCAAAACAGCACTAGTACATTACAGATAAGGTTACATTCTTCCCATTCAGCCACAGCAAGTGAGCCTCTCATCCCCTCAGTTAAACACGTTCTGGTTTTATACTGAAGCAGATTTAGCCTCTCTCAGTTCCTTTTCCTCCTGTGTGGTCAAGGGTGCCACCATGAGAAGAATGGAGCATGCCACCATCTGAATCCCTGACATATTCTCACAGCACTTGGAATTCTCCTTTGGCAAAAAACATTTGCAGACATTAAGTACAATGGTAAAATTACTATAACAGCCTTCCCATTCTCTCCTGGATTCTCCCTTCCTATTGTGCTAGAAGTGAAAAGACCTGTGTAGCAGGACTTGTAAATGCCCGCTAAACTCAGTTCTTAACAGGAATTCTTCCATCTGATAATTACACTTTGCGATTTCCCATATCATCCAACCCTGGGGCTGTTGTGTGTAAAGTTGTAACTGCAAGCATGAAGGTTTTTCATTAGACTATTATTAATCCACCTCCTGAATCCACCTTCTCCCTATTTTGTCTTACCTAATAACAAAGGTAATAGTCTAGCTCAGCTCATGATTGCCTTCTCATTAAAATATTCAGATCCTTTTCATACACATACCTGGGGTTCATGTGTAACATATACAACCTTAATAAGCTGTGGTTGCCTAGTAACCAGTGGAGGTGCTAACCAGTGGAGACGGGTCAGAGAGCCTGAAGAACATAAATAACTGAAGCATTGACATTAGTTTCAGCTGGGTCACCCAAGCCTTAATTCTGCACTAGCCATCCCAGACATTTCTAATGGGCTGGTGAAACAGTAGCTTTCTCAGAAGTAGCTCATTAAATCATAAAAACAAGAATTAGTGTTTAACATAATGTCCTTCTCTCTGGTCTGATAGGAGTTTGGGGAATGACCATGGAAATAACAGGACCAGATCCTAATGCCTTTGAAATACTTTTTATAGAATACAGAATGAAATGTTTGCAAGGACTCAACACTCTCAAACAGCTTTTTCCATGTGCTCCTGATTCTGTTTGGTCAGTTTCATTAGGAAAAATTTTTTTAGCATTGACCCGTTCTCTAATATTATTCTTTTTCATGTTGAGTGGTTAAGGATTCTGAAACATTTTCCCTTGTTTTCAGCGGCTCTTGCTTTAAAAAGCAATGTAGAAACAAAGAGAAAAATGTTAGAATAAGCAGACTGATAGCAGGATGGAAAAATTAACCCATAACATAAATAATACCTGATAACTTCTGAAGAAAACACATACAGCTTGAAGCGCACACAGTGCTTTTCCTTATAACTGGGGCATTTGGCCATATGCTGGGACTTCCAAAGCCCCAAGATAAGATACCGCTGTCTTAAAGTGTGTTACATTTCAAAGGGAAAAAAGAACATTACATTTTTATGAAAACAATCTGAAATACACTATTGACTTGAAAGCAAAATTAGCATGAGTTCTTAAGGGGAAAAATAAGATAGGCCAGGCATGGTGGCTCATGCCTGTAATCCCAGCACTTTGGGAGGCTGAGGCATGCGGATCACAAAGTCAAGAGATCGAGACCACCCTGACCAACATTGTGGAACCCCCATCTCTAATAAAAATACAAATATTAGCTGGACCTGGTGGCACACACCTGTAGTCCCAGCTACTCAGGAGGCTGAGGCAGGAGAATCACTTGAACCAGGGAGGCAGAGGTTGCAGTGAGCCAAGATCGAGCCACTGCACTCCAGCCTGGTGACAGAGCAAGACTCCAGCTCAGAAAATAAAATAAAATAAGAATAAGAATAAGATAAAGGAATGGCAGCATTGGAAAGTAATTCTGTCACCAGACCCACCTCATATACTGCCATTGCTTCACCTTCCCAGCCCATCGAGTGAGAAATTTGAAGAAGTACAGCTGTAAGAGATAGACATTTCACTGTTTGGAAAGAAAGATGATTTTTTTACTTAAATGAGAAAAAATGTCACTACTCATAACAAAATAATTTGTTTGGACTCTGCCCTACATATAAGCAGGACAGGAAATTATTAACCACTGTTTATTGAGAGCTGTTCAGAGGCCTGCCCACTTTACTCTAAAGCACTGGTTCTCAGCCAGGGGCAGCTTAGCTGTCCAGGGAACATTTAGCAATATCTGTAGGCATTTTTGATTGTCCTGCCTGGGCGTGGAAGTGATGCTAGCATCTGGTGGGTAGAGTCCAGGGATGCTGCTAACAATCTACGATGCTCAGGGCAGTCCCTAAAAGGAAAGAATGATCTGGCCCAACGTATCAATAGTGCCAAATGTTGAGAAATTCTTCTAAAAAGTACTAAGAGCTAAAGTAACTCTGTACCAGGCTCAATATGTGGTATTTTTCATTACCATTGAATCCCCACCACCATTCCATTAGGTGGGTATTACTGTTACCTCCATTTTCAGATGATGAAGTGGAGGCTCAGAAGGTTAACTTGCTCAAGGCCATGCAGTAAGCAAGTAGTGGACCCTGAATTCAAAAGCAGATTAGTTTCCACAAGCCAACTCCTGTGAGGTCACTGTGCTTCTTTCTTCAAAAATACCTACATAATTGCCTTCTGTGCTTTCTGAAACTCTTTGTCTCCACAGGGCCCCTATTAAAACGCATGTGTGTCATTTTTGCTGGCTGACAAGATAGTTAATCAAGGCCCATGATTCCATTTGCAGAGTAAATTTACCGGGTTCTAGGGACCTGGACTGGAGAAGAGATGACATTGTTAGAAGGGGAGACAAAAGGTTCCTGAAAAGGGAGATTTCATTTCTTAAAGACCCTCTTTGATGGAGAAGATGGGATTCCAGGACAGGACTTAGAGTGCAGAAAAGGCCTAATTGTGCACCAGGGATTTGATTGTATGAAATAGAGTAAGGCTATGGTAGTAAGTATTGCAGGAGGATGTGACAACTTCCTTGTTCTAAAGGAGAGGACAGGCAGATTCTTCCTGCTAGAGGAACCCATTGGCCCGCTTGTGGCATGCCCCTGAGGGAATCTAAGCTATTGGAAGACCAAAGAAGGCAGTCAGGCATGGGCACAGAATAAGCCCAGGAAGTGTTGGTGATCCCAAAACAGGAAGCTGACAATCCACTTTAGCCAACACTTGCAGTGAAAGAACCTCATCATCTTCAGCATGTGAAAAGGAAACAGTAACGTTATTTTCAGAGAATGGTTCTGTTTCTTGACTCATCATTCCCTTGACCCACTCTTTCACATGATGCGTCATCTGCTTGTCAGTGCTCCTGCTGATGGCCAGCTGGGCTCTATTACCTTTTTGGGCTCTTGTTGGATCTTGACTTTCCACTTGTTCTGTGCCCAGCCATACAGAACCATTCATCACCCCCCTGACGTGTCAACATTGTCCTCCCACCCTGTGGAGTCCCTTTTGTGAGTGAAGAGACCTTTCCCAGAAACTACCTGCATTAGTTTCCTAGAGTTGCTGTCACAAATTACCACAAAGGTTAGTGGCTTCAAACAATAGAAATGTATTCTGTCATAGCTTTGTAGGCAAAAGGTCTGAAATTGAGGTGCTGGCAGAGCCATTCTCCCTACAAAGGTTCTGCAGAAGAATCCCCCCTTGGCTCTTTCTAGCTTCTGTGGGTTCCAGCAGTCCTGGCATTCCTTGGCTTGCAGCTGCATCACTGCAATCCCTGCTTCAGTCTTCACATGGCTTCCACCATTTGTATGTCTCTTTTTATGTTCTCTCCTCTTCTTATACAGATACTAGTTGTATTAGTCAGGGTTCTCCAAAGAGACACAACTAATAGGATTGATGTACATATAAAGGAGAGTTTATGAAGGAGTATTGACTCACACGATCACAAGGTGAGGTCCCACGATAGGCTGTCTGCAAGCTGAGGAACAAGGAACAAAGCTGAAGAACTTGGAGTCCGATATTTGAGGTCAGGAAACATCTAGCCTGGAAGAAAGATGTAACCTAGAAGACTAAACCAGTCTAGCATTTCCACGTTCTTCTGCCTGCTCTTATTCTGGCCATGCTGGCAGCTGATTAGATTGTGCACACCCAGATTGAGGGTGGGTCTGCCATTCCCAGTCCACTGGCTCAAATGTTAATCTCCTTTGGCAACACGCTCACAGACACACCCAGGAACAATACTTTGCATCCTTCAATGCAATCACGTTGACACTCAGTACTAATCACAACAGTCATTGGATTTAGGGCTCACCATAACCCAGTATGATCTCATTGTGATCCTTAACTGATTGTACCTGAAAAGACTCTGTTTCTAAAAGAGATCATATTATGAGTTCGAGATACGAATTTTTGAGGGATACTCCTTGTATTAGTCAGGGTTGCCCAGAGAAACAGAACCAATATGTAACTCAAATGTGCACACACACACACATCTATAAAACTATGTATTATAAGGAATGGGTTCATGTGATTATGGAGACTGAGAAGTCCCCAGGTGTGCAGTTCAAAGGCCTGGAAACCAGGAATACTGACAATGTAAGTTCCAGGCTGAATCCAAAAGCAGGAGAAGACCGGTGTCCCGGCTCAAAGACCATAATGCAGAAAAAGCACACACTCTCTTGCTCAGCCTTTTGTTTTATTGAGACCTTTAACAGATTGGATTAGACCCACTCACACTGGGGATGGCAATCTGTTTTGCTTAGTCTACCAATTCAAATATTAATCTCATCCAGAAATACCCTTGCAAATACACCAGAATAATGTTTGACCAAATACCTGTGCACCTGGTGACCCAGTCAGGTTGACACATAAAACTCACTGTCACACAACTCAAATACATGACCCCCAGCAGACATTCCCTTGCTGCAAAGCCTGACAAGGGAACTGCATTTGCAGTGATTGACTTAAACTCTTCCCTGAGACTTTGGTGGAGGCACAGACAACAAATAATTCAGCATTTTGCTAGCAAAGAAAAGGGGGAGAATGGTCATTAGGTAAGTAGCTAACAAATCTGTTGCATTTCTATATATTTCTTTTTGGTGAAACAGACCTATCCATATTAGTCTATGCTTTGTATTTTCAAGCAACAAAAAGGAAAACAAAACAAAACAAAAAGACTTGGCTAGCTTAACAAAAAAGGGACAGTTGCACTTTAGACATGGATAGATCCAAAGGTTCAAAGGTTATACTCAGGACCCTGTCTCTTTCCCCCTTTCTCAGCACCATTTCTCTTTGGCATTCAATTAATAGTTAAGAAGGTTCTATCTATGTAATGATGAAGAAAATCAGCAGACCTCAAAGCATAAATAATCTACCCAACTATAGATCACAGAGAAAATAGCTTAACTTTGACTCCCACAGAACTTTAATTGGCTCTCCTTAGGTCATCTAAACATTCCTACTCCACCTCTTGTTTTCAATCTTGATTGCTGCAGGATACCTATGATATGAATGACCCAATCAATACCCTCCTCATATCCAGAAAAATATTCCTCCATTTGACCTCAGCCATCCACTTGTTTGACCACTAGAGCTGGTTACCTTCAGGAAATTAACCACTTCCACAATCAAAATAACATGTTCCTGTCTCCAAATACCACATGCTCCACTTCTAGCTCTTTTGCTGTGATTCTTTGTGTTCATTCAAGGGTCTTTTTGGCCTCTTTCTTTCTCCCTATCAGACTCCTCCTGTCTTCACTTTCTTACTTACTTGCTTCTCTTCCATAGTTTATCCCTTATACAAGCTTTCCTTTTATTACCTTCAAGTCCCTACCTCCTGTCCTGCCATCACATTCACCAGGCATTAGTGAACTCACTCACCTGATTTACCATTATTTGTGTCTATGTAACTGAGCTTTGTTGCAGAAAACCACACAGCAGACCACGCCAAAATCCTACTAGGCTCATGATAAGCACTTCAGGTGTGCTTGCAGCACTCCATGGCTATCCTACTATTTCTATAGTCAGCTCACTCTCCTCCTCTGCATGGTGACTGGTTCATCACTTCCCCATTTGCATCACACTTCTTCTCCCCACTCCATGTCTGAGCTACCAACCTTGCTTCTTACTTCATTGAAAACATAAAAGTCATTAGATAGAAACTCCCTCTTCCTTAGGATTCCAAACATGCGAGTATACCATCATCTGCAGCCTTCAACTCCTTTTTCTCTGGTGCCGCAGGAAAGGCAGTTTCTTGCCACGTACACTCTGTATCCTATCCCCTTTCATCCTCTCAAGGACTGAGTGCATTCAACCAGCCATTTTCTCTCACACATGCTCCGTCTCTCTGCCTTTAGTGGACCACTCAGCAGGTAAATATTTTTAAGAGTCTCCTATATTTAGAAATCTTTCCCTGACTTCATATTTCCTTTCAATTGCTGCCCTACATTTGCTCTTGTACAAATTAAAGTTTCTAAAGAAACAAAAAGTTGTCTACACAGGCTGACTCCACTTCCTTGTCCTCTATCCTTGTCTGCTTCCTCAGCATTCCCTCCAAGAAAGGTTCTTACTAAGTCATTGTAATCTCCATATTCCAAAGCCAATGGATGCTTTTTCCATTCTCATCTTACTCAACTTCTCAGTAACTTTCAACTCAAGAATCACCCCTTTCTTCCTGAAAAATTCCCTTGTCTTAGAGTCCATAGAAGCACACTCACATGGTGTTTCTCCTACTTCCTAGGCCTCCCTGAGCTGGGGTGGCATCCTAGGCATGATTCTCTACATGTGCAATCTCTTCTTCTCCCAGGGATTAAAAAAAATTCCTCTCTACCTACAACTTCCACATGTGTATCTGCATCCAAGTCCTATTTTCAGGACTTCAGGTTTATACATACACAGCCTATGTGACATCTCAAATTCAAAACTGTCCCTGGCACACACCTCTCCCCTCATTACATTCCCTCAGCGCATTCCTGCCCCAAGCCAGCTTCTGCATTAAAGTAAATAGCATCTCCATTTATCTCAGAATGCTGGGAGGTTTTTAAAATACTTTATTCTCACTCGTTTTCCCACATTCAATCTATGACTGATCCCTGTCCATTCTACCTTCAAAATATGTTTCAAATATGTCCGCTTGTCATTGTCCCCATCATCAGCATCCAGTTCAGCATCATCCGTCAGCCTCCAAACTCGTTTCACTGTATCCACCCTTTCCTCTGTCCCATCCACTCTCCACACCATAGACAGAGTGATATTTTAAAAATAAAAGTTGTGTTTTATCACTATTGTCATTCAAATTCTTCAGAAGCTTTGTGCTGCCCTGGGAATAAATTTCAGAATCCCTAACATGGCCTTCAAAGTCCTGGTCCCTGTGTGACCCTGTCCCCCATCTGCACAGTGCTCCAGCCACACTGCTGTTCCTGCATTCCTCCATCACACCAGGCTTCCTCCCACTCATGGACTCAGGTCTCCCTTTGCCTGAAATCCCTCACCTCCTTTTTCACAGGTGTCGTCTCAAATGTCCCTTTCTCAGAGAGGTCAGAGATACCACCAAATCACCTCAGAGGTGACATTCTATCCTCATACCCCATTCCAAGCATGGACACAGACTTAATTATCACTGTGAAGTTGCGGCCAGCTCCCAAAGCTTTCCTAAAGTTTGCACAATAACAGAGACAATACAACTCAGAATAATTGAAATTAGTCTTCAGCATAAGTGTTAGTTGAACTGTAAGTCTTGCCCTTCATAAGACAACTACTAGATTGGCCTTTTTTATTCATCCTAATAATAGAATCTATTGACCGTTTCTTCCTAGACTACCATTTTTAGAACTTGCTTCCCCCACAGGTAGGCGTTTGCTTTGATCTGGCCCTTATCCCCACGTCCAGCACCTCAGCACCTATTCTCTCCCTTGATCTATCCCCTAGTCCCTTCCCCATTCCAATTAATAACTTGTAATTTTTCACCTATATCACCCATAATAAACACAGCATTTTTTTCTCTTTTACATAAAGTGTCTTAGTTTCTTTTCCCTCCACCTCTGTCTTCCAGACTAAGCTATATATAAGCAATACACCTATTAAAATTTATTCCAAAAAAGAGCAATCATAAAGCCATGAACTCTGTAGCCTTCCTTAAAATCTGGGAAAATATACAGTTTTAAAGGTAACAATTCATTTTACCCAACCTGCATATTTACATAGAGACAGATAGGAAATGGTAACTATAAAGATGTTAACTGTGGTTGTTGGGATTATAAAGGATTAGAAAATATTTTTGCTAACTTTTATTTTTAATTGGTCTGCAGTGTATACTGAGGATGTCATAAAGTCTGAAACAGATAAAACAAATAGTCTTTATGTTCATTCTTTACATATGGTTGCTACAAGTATGACAGTATGGGTGGGAAGGCCCAACCACAGGATTGAATGTATATTGTCGGCTTTCTCTATGCTCTGTATGTATGTATAGAAGAATTTAAATACAAAACCAGGTCATCACTGGGATGTAGAACGTTCTTACATGTACTACAAATATAAGTGGCTAATATCCTTTGAAAAATCGTCCTTGATGAATAATATAGAATGTTAATGTCTTCCTGACTTGTATACTTATAAGCTAGAATTTTGGTGCTATATTAGGAGCTTCTTCCTAATGTCTAGCCTGGCAAAAACATACTATGGTAGCTTCAGTAAAAAATGAAGAACATCTATTCACCATTATTTTCACTGGGATATACTTGCAAATGGTCAAGTGCCTCTCTCACAGGCTTCTCTTCCACTGTTCTTCCTGTTCATTGTTCACCATCGTACCTTCTCCAGTTTCTCCCTTTCACATGTCACTATGAGGCTCTAAACAGAATGCAGTGGCGTGATGGAGAAATGACCAGTGTGGAGCAAGGAGCATGCCTCCCAGATTGACTCCAGGGACCTCTGAAATACCAGATGCACAGTCCTTGCTGGCAGAGTATTTGCTACCACAGACACCCAGAAGGGTTCAAAGTGCCTGTTATCTTTATATTATGGGTCAATTTATATGAAATTTGTTCAATCACTAGATGGACCTTTTTTATTCATTCCAATAATGGAATTCATTTAAGTGTATGGTATGAAATTCCAAATATTCATATATTGCTTGTCTCAGTTTTGTCAAACAATTTCCAGAATAGTGTGCATTTCTTCAGTATTTCCTTTTTTTGTATTCTCCCCTTCTTGGGAATTTTGCTATGTGTTTTCTTGAACCACGTATGCTTCTCTTTTTCTTTCCCCCAAATCACCTTATATCCCTTTCTAACTGTTTCTTAATCTTTGTTTTACCATAATAATTTATTCTGCAGTCTTCCCTTAATTTTTTCTAACTTGCTTTATTTTCTCATATTCTTTTTTTGTCATAATGTCATCAGTAATTAACTTTGTGTGTCTGCAGTGTACACGACATCACATTTGCATTTGCTTCCCAGTTCTCTCCATCCCATTTTCTATGATGCATACACACATATTACTTGATATGTGGTTATAGTTCACCCTCTCCTTACCCACTGACTACATAATTACTTGTCCTTTCCCCAGGGAGCCTTACAAAGGAAGGAAGAGAGAAAGTCAGTGGCCTCTGTCACTCCTACATCTCATCTTGGTCACTGAATATGCTTTTAGAGTACGTCAGGCATTTCTCCATGGAGCTTTAGAATGTGTACTATGCTGATGTATTCCAAGTCCCTGAATACAAAGTAAAAGAATCTGGGAAAATACACCTAATATCCCCCAAACAAATGCTTTCCAAGCTCAGGGGACACTGACTGGGTAATTTTTCCCTTCTTCACTTTCTGCGTAAACTGACCTAATTAAATTCTCTGTCTACTCTCAAATCAGTTGGTCATATTCCTTCTCATGTATTGTTATAGCTACAGTTAATATTTCCTTTTTCCATGTTCTTATCTCCCCATCTAGATTGGAGGCCATTTATATTTCTTTGACTACACCTAGTTCATTAAGTGATTTTAGAAAGTGCTTAATTAAAAGGTACTGAATCAGAACATCTCATTTTAGAATAAGCCACGTAGAAGAACCTAAGAAACAACAATCTCTAGTACTTTGTATCCAGACTAAGAAAATGAATTCTTTTAAAAGTGAGATCTCAGGAATCTGCCTGTTTCCTTGACTTCACAGGTAGACTTAATTTTCAGAAGTATCCTTCCCTTTTCCCTTTAGCTGAGAGAGGATATATCCATCAAATGGAGATGTCATGGCTGTGCAAACACACCTGGGTTTACAGGATATGGGACTGTCACAGAGAGTGACCAGACAGGTATTTGTTGAGTCATCTGACAGTCTTCCACTCAAAGCACATGGATTTTCTGCTATCCCAACATGCTAAAAGGCTGTAAAAGAACTTAGAGGCCCTGAAAGAGCCCTAATAATTTTATATCAATCTCAGCTCACTAACTTGATGAGCACCCTGACCCTTCAACTCTCGTGGAATTTTTCCATTTTGTTTTCCACAGAACAGATTTTTATCTGGGAGAATATTTACTTCTCAGTATCCATTCTGTCTTGCCACCAATGGAAGGTGCCTTTAGATATACTGTCATGTGGGTTGTCCCTGATAAAAAAAAAAAAAAAAAAAAAAAAAAAGCATCACCCACCTCAAAGTAACTACCATTCCTGATTTGTACTCTGGAACACATCCATGGGGTTTCACAGATGACATCAAACTGGAACTGAGAGGGAGGCCCTCAGAGACGAATTGCCATTTAGAGTCAGCATGGTAAAATTACAAAAAGCAAAGTAGACTCACAAAGAACGCTGTTTCTGTTCTAGCTCTAGAGTAATTTCATGCTGGAACTTTAAGCAAGTTATTTCACCTCTTTAAGCCTCAGCTTCCTCATAAATAAAATCAATCAAGTGAGGTATAAGACTAAATTATGAGTATTGATTCTGCCAATTTTTAAATTTTATTCTTAGATTTTCTAAGTTAAACTCAGTAATCTCCCTGCACTTCCAGGAATCTATTCTAAGGAAATAACCCAACGTATAACCAAAAATTTATATACAAAGATATATTGCTTATAATTAGAAACCTGGAAAAGACTAAACATATGTTAGCAATAAGGGATAGTTAAATAAATTCTGATATATAAAAATATTAAAATGTTATGCAACAATTAAAAGGTATTTTCAAAGAATGTATAATACCATAGCGTGCTGATTTTACATCTCTTTCATTCAGTGAAAAGGCAATATTCAAAATTATTCTGATTTTTTTTTTTTTGAGATGGAGTTTTGCTCTTGTTTCCCAGGCTGGAGTGCAGCAGCATGATCTCAGCTCACTGCAACCTCTGTGTCCCGGTACAAGTGATTCTCCTGCCTCAGCCTCCCAAGTAGCTGGGATTACCGGCAATGCGCCACCATGCCCAGCTAATTTTGTATTTTTAGTAGAGAAGGGGTTTCTCCATGTTGTTCAGGCTGGTCTTGAACTCCTGACCTCAGGTGATCCACCCGCTTCGGCCTCCCAAAGTGCTGGGATTACAGGATGAGCAACTGCGCCGGGCCATGAAATTTTAACATATAAAGAAATACATCAAAATGTTGATCCTGGTTATTTCTGATAGTTGAATTATAAGTGCTTTTAATATTATTTCATAAATGTTTTCTGTATTTTTCAACTTCTCCACAATGGACATGTAACATTATCTTTTCATGAGAACATGGAAAGGTACAACTTTTTATTATTGAGTTTAAAAACCAACATATTTTTCACTAAGAATACATCCAGAATATAAGTATATAATTATGAATTTTAAAGACATGAAAAAATACAAAAACAGAGGCTTGAGAATAAATTTCCAAAAATGATATGGCAAAATGATTCAGAGTTCACAATAGGTTATCTGTAAGATATGGAGCCATCAATTTCATAGTGTTATTTAAAAACAGATATTTTCTGTCATGTGCTCACAGAAGAAAAACATAAAGAAATCCTTATTATTTATAGCCCCATTATTACAATTCAAAGGAAAAGTGCATGTTTGAAACATCTTAAGGGTAAAATAGAGTATCTTGATATTAAATTGTATAAATTGAGATGGCTTGCAACACACTTGTTCTTTCATAAGAAATTTTTATGAACAGAATAGATACTAATCCGACTAATATTTTTTAGGTCAGCTGCTCAAAGTGGCCCAAGAAACAATGTGCTTGCAAAAATTGTTCAGTAGATCACAGTCTTTTTTTTGATGCTGTCAATACACTTTCTTTTTTAATTTAAACCAGTGCCTTAACAATAAAGCACTTTATGGTGTGAAAAAATAAATAATAGTTCTTGAATATGATGTGAAAATTGCATTTTCAGAGTTTCAAGTTGTTTTGCTTGTTTTAATTTCATTAACACTGGCCGTCGGCGTTTTTTGTAGCCATGTTGTTTAATTTAAGCGAGTGACCTCTGAGCGCATGTTGTTACCTCAAGTTTGTGGGAAATTAGGTGCTCTCACATCTGAAGAGAGAGCAGTGAAGCATATAACCTTGAAGCTCCCTCCTCCTTCTATGGGACTAGGATTTGGCAAATTGACTTCCTGGGGAACCTTCTGAAACATCACCACCTATGTCTCAAAAACTGTTTCTAAGTGATTGAATTCTTCATATGAAATTAAGTGGGTCACAACAGCACAGGTTATGTTGCATATTTTGTTCACATGAGGGGGAAGTTTAATTTTAACATTTGCAAAACGTGGTTTAAAACTTTCTGAAACCAAATATACTAGCATCATATTCCCTAGGGGTTAAAAAATCAACAGTCACTTTAACATCTGACAAAGGATGTACCTTCTGTTTGCAATCAATCATATTAAATGCTCTAATAGCAGTGTACCTTAACTAGATCAATGATAGGCTCTTACATTTACAAAATGAAAAACAATGAGATACACATAATGGCCACATAACCAATCTGTAGGGGAAAAAAATGTACATGGTAAACACTCCTGATGAAATGAATGCAGGCAGTGAGAGAGTCTCTATTCAGCCAGCCACACATGAGAATAGGTATGAATTATTCAAATTGAGGTTCAAATTATTCAAATAGTCTCTCCTTCATCAACTGTTTTGAAGAGGATTAGGGAGTGCTAATTTTCCGGTGTAGCTGCTCCCTGCCTTTTTGCCTGGTCGGCCTCACACATTTTATAGGATTGGATCATCATGAGTCACCACACTGAAGGATTTTTTCAAGGTTGGAGCAGTGCCAAAGCTATTTTAATCATCCCAACTGATTTGTTGTAGGGCTTTTCTTTCTTTCTTACTTTTTAATGATAGAAAAATCTTGCAATGTGCAACATTCACTTTATTCTTTCTGGTAACTTCCTGCAATGAAAAAAAAATTGTTTTTTTCTACCACAGGCTTTTTTAACCCCTGGCTGCTTCTTTGTACCATATTCTTCAAAGAGATTTTAATGCTGATTTTCCTATGCCATTGGTTTTGGTGTCAGGTAATTTCCTGAATTTGATGACTATGGAGAGAAGCAGCTAAAAGTCTACACTGGTGAGCAGTTTACAGTACTTGTTAGAGATCAAGGTGACCTTGTAAAGGCTGCTGTTGACACAATATTGGTTAATTACTAAAAATGTAATCTATGTATGTAATTTATATTTTAAAGACCTTTATGATGAAGATTCTTTACACTTCATCTTAATTTGAGAAAGTATCATTAACAAATAACATATAGACCACTTTTTAAGAATCCAAAATGAATACCACAATGAACTGCTTTACTTGTGTTTTGCTTCCATATTTAAAGATGAAAAAAATTAACTACCATGTTTAACGTTCTTCCCACAGCCCATTTCATACTAGAAATATGCATAACCTTTTGACTGATCGGTTGCTCCTAGCTGGATGCAAGGAGCAAACAGGTTGGAGCAAACAGCCCTTGCTCTTTGCCTGAAAAGGTCTCTATATTTATGCTGTGGTGTTATGTAAATCTATGTTAGGAAACATAGGATTGTTAATGCGTATCTTGTTGAAAATGACACTTTATTCAGCAAAGGGAAGTCACATGCCAGTCAGCTTTCTCATGGTCCCTCTTGTTCAAAAATCACATATTTACTAAATAATACTAGCCAGAATTTATTGAGTATTTAGTATTCTTCAATGCTTGGTGCTTTCCTTGGACTATCTCATTTAATCCATTTTCATTCCTCGTTAAAGTAGGAATTTTACAGAAGAGTAAACTGAGGGTTAGAGAGGTTAAGTAACCTGTCCAAGATCACAAAAGGAGTATGGGCGAGAGCCAGATTTCAAATCCGCATCTGCTTGATTCCACAGTTGCTCTTCTTAAGAGCTCCTCTGCCTTGCCTCACTTTGTGATGTGATGTACTAAGAAAAATTCTGTGCAGATCTCTCAAGGGTTTAAGCACAGCGAGACATGCTGTGAAGACAGTCCTGGAGGAGGTGAGGGAAAGCTTTCAGATGCCATCTTTATCCATTGAAGAAGTAGCCCTACCTACTGCCAAGTCTTTTGATGGTTACTTGGTAGAGAAAGATGAGTAAGACAATGTTCCCCTTCCTTGGGGAGTCCATCTCTAAAGAGAGAAGATAGATATGCAAACAAATTATTGTGAAATATGAGCTAAGTTTGGGAAATAAGGAAGGTTGTGCAAGAGCAGAGTGATAATGCAAGGCCTGAGGGATGAAGCAGCCAACCCTGGAGGACTGGGGCACCCATTGGCTGGTGAATGTATCATGGTGGGAGGAAGGATCGTGCTGACATGCTGGCATGCGCGGAAGTTCCAGTCACCTGGGACTCCCTCAGCCTTTCCCTAAAGGACTGGTAATGCACTGAAGGTGATTCCTTAAATCCTAACTACATAGCCATTGGTTTGGGGAGTCCCAGGATTGCTCAGAGTTCATATTGTTTCAAATCCAAGACCGTTGCTCTTAATATAGAGCACCCCCCCGCCCCCCACCGAAATATAGCCTGGTCGATTCCAACAGGCTGTGTTGCCTGCTTTAAATTTAAATGATAAATTTTAAAAGAACTGAAGTCTGTTTAAATAACAGTTAAACACAGGGTTTTGATGAAAAGAAAATGAAGAATTTTACCTCCCACATCTAAGCTGTGATTAGAAGTTTGCTCTAGAAAAAAAGCACTTTGAAACTAGCCCTTCATATACTGATGTAGTGTTTTCAGCATCTGTGTTTACTGAATACGTTACTGCATTTTTTAATGTTTTTTAAAGGAGCTCTGGGATTATTGCTGCATTTCCTATCGAGTTAGTAACTGACATTTAAAAATATTTAGTTGGCTGATGTAGTAGTAGATAATGCTCAGTATTTCAAAAGATTAGTGGTGACTTAAAATGCATAGAGTTATTTCATTAGTTAGTTGGGAAACCTTTTATTCTTATACTTCTGTTATTTTTTTCTTGTTCATGAAGTTGAGTCAGCAAGAGAAGCATATTCAAATTAGACTTGTCATACAGAAAAAAAAATCTGACTTTGTCAGGGTGGGTGGAGGGAAGAAAAGCAACTTTTTGTCAGTCTTTTGTATTTCAGCAGCTGGATTCATTGCTACCATGGTAACGGACCACATGATGAGGTGTATTAGATTGCTGTGTGTTGAGCACAAGGGGAAGAATGAACACAGCTTTTTATTGAAGTTAAAGGTTACTTTGGAGTTTCTTCTCTGGAAATGTGTAAGGTCAAATACTATAGTTTCCAGCTTATGTAGTACTTCAGAGGAAGAATTAGGGGCATATTGGTGCATTTAACTACAAAACCAGGTAAGGTACAATTGAATCTATGAAACTGAACTCTCTGACTTCTGTCGCAGTGGCATAACTTGCTGGGTGGAATTTCACTGTCGCCCCCACACCCACCCCCACATAGGCACCCGATATATTTCTCCTGCCCACCTCCCCAGCTCGTCCACCTCCGGTTTCAGCTGTTTTTAATTTGAAAGTCTAAGATGTTGTGAAATGTTATAGTTTTGTGGTAGTGTGTGTGTGGGGAGGGAGTGTGTGTGTGTGTGTAAGTCAAAGAAAGAAAACTGCAAAGGAAGTAATAAGAATACAATAACTGGTATCTTCAAATCAATGTAGACCTGAACAAAGTGTTTTCTTGTTTTGTTTTTTGAAAATGGTCCGCTTTTCTTAGCGGACACCTTATTAGTGGCATTCGTCCAAAGCTACTTGTCTCTTCTACTAAATTAATCAGTAGGACCAACTTTTCCAGCATGTTATTTAGTGTGCTTATTGTATGTGAGCTTTTGTTTTTCTTCCTTTCATCATATTATTGCCAGCCTCATCTAACATGTATAGTCCGGTTTTATCTATATTTTTAAAAACATCTATTATTTCTATTAGCATTCTAATCTTTTAGGCATTGTGGCTGTATGTATGTTACAGGGTTTAAAAATAGAAGTAAATACAACATGGGCGAGTGTAAAATGAACTCTTTTGCTTAGAGGCTGGTAGAGACTGAATGTAAACAATTCAATGTGGCTGTGTGGAGCATCAGTTCCCAGAGCGCAGACGCCTTCTCATGCATTGTTTACGTATCACCCTGGCAGCTTGTTTCAAAATGGGAGGCGTTGGTACGCACAGAGCAAGTTAAAAGAGAACAATTTCTTTAATAATAACTTATTTCGATTACTTGTTCATAGTCTCTACTGATGTTTGATGTTTGACTTCCTCATAAGATATTAGGATTTACTCTAATTATAGCCAGGGGTTTACTTATGCAACTTCTTTCCTTCCTCTTAGAACAAAGTTGTCTTAGCAGCTTTTAGAAATAAAACCTAACTAAATAGTAGCAAAGCCCTACTGTTATTCTAGTATATTGACTACCCACCTGAAAAAGTGCCGATATAGGAAAATCTTTTTGAAAAATACTTTCTTAGTGAACTAAAATCAATTATATGCCCTTAATTGGCACTAATTAGGATAAAAGCCAATAAATGATCCCAAGTTTGTTCATACAGCATGCTTTCTTAGAAAAAGAAAACTTAGATTTTATTAAATGTATTTATGCTCTGTGATTTTCATTGCTATTTCCTTAGTCTCTCGAGTTTCCATGTGTCCAAGCCATTTTCTAAGTTTAAGCAAGGAGTTATCATTTTTCAAAAAACTTATTTGCCATGATTTCAAATAAAAACTGTTTCCATGATGACCAATATCAAAAGCATTATAATAGCACCTAACATTGTAAATGCTCATGCTTGTATCTGAATTTATTCTTTTCTTTTTTCCTTTGTGGTTGGAGTACAAATGAGCTATGACCATATAGCTTTCATAAGCATAAGTTGTTATTACTAGAGAATAGGGAGTTTCTAAAACTTAGTGAAAGATGGTACCTGGCAAACTATTTTAAAGTATGAAATTATTGAAACTGACAATATCTGAGGTAGAAAGTGTTATGTTTTATTAAAAGAAAAATAAAAGAGGGAAAGAAGAAGTAAGACAGAGACACACAGAGAGAAAAAAAGAAATGAAAAGATAGACAAAAGGTAAAGATAAAAGTGTAAATGATCTCTTACCCAAGCGTTTTTCTTTCCCACCAGTACTGGAAAGGGTTAAATCTATATATGTCAGAGAAGAGAGTAGTATGGATAAGGGAAATTACTAAAATTAAATTTTTATTTCACTATTCCATGTTTAAAATACATGATAAAGTATAGATAGTTCCTTTCTATTAATTAAAATGAAAAAAATTTCTATAGTGAGTTTGTCTCAGTCTTTGTAGTTATGGGCTACCAGCCAGCTTAGATATTAGAGCTACAAGTGTGTAAAAACCAATATGTGCCCAAATTTCTGTGATTTTTATTCGTCTGACATTAGGCCAAATGTACACAAAAACTTCTGAAGTAATTTCAACTGAGAGATCACGAGATGGAAGATTCTTTTAGAGTTGTTCTGGTATTTACATTCTTAAGAAGCAAAATTGACTTTTGATGTACTTGCTTTAAACTGTAAATTTTGTCAAGATGTTTTAATTGCACAATGTTTGTTTCAACTCTTGTTTAAATTATGCTTTCTTGTTAATTTTGAATGATTTGTAGTGTTTGCTAACATTTAGCTTTAATCTCTAGAGCTGCCTAGAGTCATAGACCAATAGATAATTATCTGCAAACATTTACCTCTACTAAGGCGATAGATATTTAACAGTTTTCTAACACGTTAAAAAAGAACCATATTGAGTAAAACAGTATATAGCCTCTTCTAAAAAATTAATGATATTTAAACTCCAGGAAAATATTTCTAAAATTGATGAAGATCGAGCCAATGAATGATGACTCGATATCATCTAGATACTCCATTTTTAGGAGTTAGTTTTTAACCTATGATTTTATTAAGGTGAATTTTATTATTGACCACTATGTAATTTTTGATATGAAAAGAATTGGACTTTTTTTTTTTTAGAATTCTAAGACTTTTCAAATGAAAATGAAAGTAATGGTACCATGATCATGATGATAATGATAATGACAATAGTAATTAATTTGGAGAATAAGATAGACTTAGAAAGCTCTTGCCTCTTTGTGTAGTAAAAGGCCACTGTTCTTAGAAGGAAAGTGGAAATTACTAATGGGTAGTATGATTCTCAGAAATCAACCCTCAAATTTAATTAATTCTATTAATAGCATTTATAAGTCACTAGGAATAGAGGTGCTTGGTATGTTATTATCAGACTTTATTATAAAATATGTTGGCTTTGTTCAATAAGCAATAGAGGCTGTCATCAAAAATGATTAAACTTATCAAGAATTGTACAATGTGTGGGTCGGTATCTGACAGGAAAAATGTAAACTCATTTCTAGGAAAGAAGAATTCATTGTATTTTTAGTATATAAAGGGGCAATCAACTGGTCTTCACTTCATGGTATTATTAGCTGGATACTTTAGAGTGGTATTATTATAATAATTCCCCACTCTCAAACACACATATTTTGAAATGTTCAGTAGACACCATTTCAATATTTTAATTGTTTTTAAATTTTAAATTATTTATTTTAAATAAACAACAATAGTTTATATCTGAAACCTGTTAATTTTGATTAGTTTGGTGGAACATTTATTCAGAAAAATTACTTAACTCTGCACACCCCTAACATGAAAGAAAAAACTGGATGGGTTGGCAATTCCAGTACAAAATGTGGATCCATGAAAGCAGTGAAAGAAAATATAGAATTTACGATAGAAAAGGATGACCTCGAAGACAAAAATCATAAAGGAATGGTAATATGAAACCTTATTCCTTCTAGAATATGTTACATACAAAATTAAAAAGATAAATAGCAAATTAGAAGCAATATTTGCAACATATATGAAAGAGAAAAAGTGAATATCCATGTTATGTAATGAGGTCTCATAAATCTGTAAGAAAAAGCACTTCCCTTGTTATTTTAAAAATAGCTACAAATTAAACAAATGCCATTTTAATAATTAGCAACTATTTTTTAAAGGGGAAAGCAAAAGGAGGAAGGGGGAGATAATGTCTGGTTTAGGAAAAGTCTGGAAAATGGGAACACATATACACTGCTATATGTATATGTATAGTATATTCTCCATATACATATGGCAGTGTACCCTGGGTGCGGGTTGGGGGTTGATCAGGCTGGCAATGTGTAGCAAAGTCTTTAAAAATTTCATATCCTTGGCCCCTACAGTTCTACTATGAGGAATATGTCCTAACAAAATAAACAGTCAAACATATTTACATGGTTTTTCATTGTTGTCATATTTATAAGTATAAACAATGGCAGTCTGAAAAAGAAAATCCAAAAAATGTGAAAAACACATGAGCTCATAGTTCCTCTCTAGAAGCTATAAAGCTGTACAAAGTCAGCCAGCCATCTTGGCTCACACCTGTAATCCCAGCACTTTGGGAAGCCAAGGCGGGTGGATCGCCTGAGATCAGGAGTTTGAGACCAGCCTGGCCAACATAGTAAAACCCCTTCTGTACTAAAAATACAAAAAATTAGCTGGGCATGGTGGCAGGCACCTGTAATCCCAGCTACTTGGGAGGCCGAGGCAGGAGAATCACTTGAACCCGGGAGGCGGAGGTTGCAGTGAGCTGAGATTGCGTCATTGCACTCTGGCCTGGGCAACAAGAGCGAAACTCCATCTCAACTAAAAAAAAAAATCCTGCAAGAAGTCATAGACATGGCTATAGGCTATATGCTGGTCTAACTGTTGACTTCCCAACTCTTTAGATGGAACATGTATAGGCAACATGGTGTAGAAAAAGAGTCTTGGCTTAAGAATTGGAATGCCTGAATCACGATACTAACTAGCAGAGTTAATATAAGTATGCACATTTATGAAATTATTAAAATAATAATGTTAAAGAGTAGAAAAGTCTTGAGTCCCTTCACCCACCTATATGTGTTTGTCTTCACCACCGATTTGCAAATAAGAAGTCTCATATCAAGTGGGAGGTGTGCGTTTTTATAATTTCACTGAAATGCAATACCAAATGGTAAAATCTGGAATGCCTTGACTGTGAGAGAAAATAACAAAATATTTTAAATGCATATACATTCCAATTATTATTTTTTGAAATTTATTCTAAAGAACTTTCTACTCATATAAGGATGGGCAGAGGATAACTGGGCTTGAATAACTGGGCCATACCGACGTTTAGGTGTGGTGGAGAGGCAGAGCTCCAGAGCAGTGCTGTTCAAAATTCTGTGATGCTAGAAATGCTCTCTATCTGCATAGTCCAATATAGAAACTACTACTATATGTGGCTACATATGGCTATTAAGCACTTGAAAGGTAGCTAGTGCAACTGATGAAACAGATTTCAAATTGTATTTAATGCTAAGTAATTGAAATAGCCATGTGTGTCTAGTGCTATCTTATTAGACAGTGACACTCTAGAGTTAAGCACAACAAATAGGGTATTTTATGTAATGTCGGAGGTTAATTTCAAGCACCTCTGATAAATTAGGATGATATACATAGGACAAGAAAGTGAGTATTCTTTGTGAAATTTCCCTTTTCTCTACAGAAATACAGATCAATGAAATCCTTTGATTCTAGTGACTGCAAGTCCACGATTTTCCAGAGAAGTGTTGGTCTCAAGTAGTCTGTAGTTTTGTTTGCTAAAGAATTTTAATGCTCATTTTCTCATTTATTTTTTTTAAATCCTTATATTGAATATATTTGTGTTGGACACTGACATTGAAAAGATAGTAGTAGTGCAGAGTTCCTTGATTCAGGAAATCCTTGGAATATCCTTAGGAGTAAATGGTGCAGAGCAGAGATTACAGAGGAGGGGAGAGAAAATGCTGTGTGGAGAAGGAAGTACTAAGATAAACCTTAAAGAAATAGCCAGCGTTCAATAGGAGGCTGGGGAAAGGAGGATCTTGAGAAACAGAACAGTGTGGAAAAACCAGGGAGAGATGAGAATCAGAAATGTCTGGAAATGTAATAATGGCAGCAGCACAGAAAATAGACTAATGTGTAGACAGAAATGAGTCCAGAAGTTAATGTTACAATTCAGGACAAGAATGAGGGAGGTTCTGAGCTAAGGGGATGAAAGTAGAATTTAAAAACAGTAGACTTGAGAGGTATTTTGTCTGTTGTTTCCTCTTTACAATGAGTCAGGAAGAGAACATCTGATTTATCTTTTAAGCCCGCTTAAAAATTATCAATTTGCATACAATGCTAGAGCAAGGTTTTTGTGGCCAAGGAAACTGAGTATATCTTACAGTATGCAAGTTTTTCAAACAGGACCAACTTACATAAATCATCCTCTTGGAAGCAGGTACAACTACATCATCTATGTAGTCGAAATGTATGGCACATGACAATATTGTTTAGGGATGAATGTAACTGAGGTAGATGGAAACTTAATATTTATGAGACTTCCTCTTTCGTTAAAATCTTAACATTCTTTGATTTTGACAAATGGTGTTTTTATTTCTTCCAAAAATACAAGAATTTTAAAAGTATATAGTTAGGCACCATTTAGAAAGGTCAAAAAAGCAATCTTCTAGTTGAATTTATGATTTGGGTACATTATTATTCTCCAGTCTTTACCCTATTTTCATGGATTTTTTTTCTCTTGGCAGTATATCCAGGTTCATTTAAGGTTGAAAGACCATAGAAGCTGTTATTCCAGCATCAAAGTCCCCACTGTTTTCCAGTAAGAAGTTAGGTTTGATTTCTTCCAAAGCCTTATGATCACTGCAGTCAAAAAAAGAAGGGTGGAAAAATGCAGAAAATGGTGGAAGAGGTGGAGTATGGTCTTAGTCATAAAGAACTGAAAGGAGAAAAGTATTAATGAAGAGTGTGGGCATTAGTCTGACTGTAAGGAGGACTTTGGCAGTAACTACAAGCCAGAGTGAGTGAGGAAAGAATAGCAGCCATTTGGGCAATGTGCTGACCATGTAGTTAGTTTCCATGTGTGGCGTGATGGTAGGAAACCCAAACATACAGCAGAACAGAGAGGAGCACATCATGTGAGAGCTCCATGAGTTCTCGGATTGAATAAAATAGAAGACTTTCTAAGTGCCAGATACTGTTATAAGTACTCTTTGTTTAACCTATTTAAGGTAATTACCCTTTTTATTCGGAGAAAAGTCATAGCACATGGAAATCACTGAAGAAATACAAGTAGTGGTGGGATGCAGTGGCTCACGTCTGTAATCCCAGTACTTTTGGGAGGCAGAGGTGGGTGAATCACCTGAGGTCAAGAGTTCAAGACCAGTCTGGCGCCAACATGGCGAAACCCCGTCTCTACTAAAAATACAAAAACAAAACAAACAAAACCTAGCCAGGCATGGTGGCATCAGTCTGAAGTCCCAGCTACTCAGGAGGCTGAGGCAGGAAAATCGCTTGAACCAGGGAGGTGAAGGTTGCAGTGACTCGATATCATGCCACTGCACTCCAGCCTGGGCAACAGAGTGAGACTCCGTCTCAAAAAAAAAAAAAAACATAAGTAGTTATTATCTCTCCATTAATCCTCACAACAACCCCATGAGCAGGGTACTTTTACCATCTTTATTATACAGATGAGGAAATTAAGGCCCGAGAGGTTAAGTAATCCCCCAAAGAGCATACAGTTAATCAGAGAGAGCGCTACATTTAATGAGCTCAACTAATACACCATCCTGCCTACTCTTAATCTATGTTAATTTTATAATGTGTGCAGAGATGATACTTGTAACGTGCTCACAAAGTGCCTGACATATAGTAAACCTGCAAAAGTGTTAGCAATTATCATTATGTAATAAGATTTAGAAGACTTTCCGGTATTTATGTCATTCTACACCGACACTGCTCAGAAATAGTAACAAGATTTTTAGGGCAGCTCTGGATTTTTCTTATGTAAAGTGTGAAGAAAGCTTTGTTTGGGAGCATGCCCTTATAAATTGGATAAACTTTTCTTCTACCCAAATACTATCAATCAGTTTGACTGGCACAGTTGAAGTTTTTACCTCAAAGAATGGGCCTCATTGAAATGTTCTATATACTCATCTACATGGCTCTGACCTTCTAACAGAGAATGACTGCTGCTAATGGTACTAATGAGAGCAAATGAAATTCCCTTCCAAGCTTAGTATTTGAATAATATGTCAATTTGTTCATTGCCGTCTTACTAGGAATTAAATGCCCTGACATTTTTATAACCTAAGGGAGCTAGTGCAAGTTTGGCAGCCGGAAAAGGTAATCAGGCCAGAGGCTGGCCAAGGCATAGTCATGAGGGGATGGAAGGGTAACAAAGTCAAAGTCAAGCAGGTGGATCCAGGCGGAACCCAACCAGACTCTAGAACAAAGTTAGGTTCAGAGTTGGATTCTTATCTCCTTTCCCTATAATGTGGACTGGTAGGGGTGGGTTGGTTTTCATCCTCTGTACAAAAAGAATTTTATGGAAAATTGGCTAGCTCTGAAATCTAACTGAAATAAGAAAGTCAATAAAAGCAGAATTAAAGATACTTAAACATTATAGATACAGGCAATGCAAGAACAATGCCTCTGTTGTACTGGATTTCCAGCAGGGAATAATGCTGTTTGGGTTAAGACACAGGTGAGGCAGAGGAGCTTTGAGGATACCATGGCTCAGGAAGGAAGAAATGTGAGAAAGCTAGAGAGGTACAGGAGACTGCAGAGGAGAAGGGAAAGGCAAAATCTGGATTCTGAGTAATCAGAAGTTGTCGTCTACTTTGTTGACTCCTATAGTTCCCTTTGTCTTCATCTGTGAATTGCACTGGGCAAGTGTGCCAGGCCGACCACCCAATAAGAGGACAAGGAAGAGAGAGTGGAAGGATCAGCAGAACTGTCACCACTCTGCGTCTGGGGTGTGGGAGCTGGGGATGCGGGGTGGGGAATCTCTCTCTAGAGGTTTGTTCTCTGCTATGCTACTCCCATCTGTGACAGCTTTTTCTCCATGAGCTTAAATGATGATGGTTTTCTTCCAACTATTAGGGAATATGTTGATAGTGTTAGTGATTCATAGAGTCTCTGAAATAATCTCTGCAAATGTTGTGTGTAGTTGATTATCTGGAGAAGTAACCAGCTTTTATCAACCATAATAACTAAATTTGTATGGTGATTTACTGTTTGCAAAATATTCAATTATGTTATATTTGAATCTCCCACAATCCTAGGAGGTAGATGACAGCATCAATTCCTTTATAAGGATGAAGGAAATCAAGCTCAATTACTTTACTAGAGGCACTGGGTTTGATAGCAAAGCACAAATTTTAATTTACTCGTTTACTGATGCATGCTGCTTCATTCAACACCTTTTCACCTTTAAAAGTAAAAATTGTCTCAGTGATAGCTATTTACCTTTAGAAAATTGCTATTACAAATTAAGAACTCTTAAATTTACTCAGATTGTTCAGATTAAATCCTCCCTTTAAACATACTTTCAAGGTAGTTTATGTACACAGTAGGTATTTAATAAGTGTTAACTGCTTGATTATTGTCTCTTTGTACTCCTCCAAAGTAATCATTCTAATTCTTACACGTTGAATTAAAAGGTTGTTTATTTGGAGTAGAAAGGAATACTCTGCAATTACAATTCCTAACATGGGAAACTAATTAAAAAAAAAAAAAACCTGACGCAGCTCTTTTTAACTTAAGAAAATTATCTAACCTCTAACATATAAATGAGTAGCCTTAAAATAACTGGACAAAGCCAGAAGGCGACAAGGCAGACATCTTATACTTAGGCAAAACCAATCAAAGGAAATTATCATGAGCCCCAAAACTACTCTACTTCTCATATCCATGCAACACCCAAACAATATACGATTTTATCTTGCCTATGAAATTCCCAAGTATATTCCTAGGTATGTGTTTGTCTTTGTATCACACACTGTCTGTATTCTTTAAAACCTTCCCTTACCCGACATTGCCCTTGAATGTAGCTATTTTCCTTGCCTATTGGAGACATCAAAAATGCTCCTCCCCTGGCTAATTCTCTGTGGGAACCAGTGATTAAAGTCTGGGCAGGAGAAAAGAAGGCGGGGCATATGATTGTCAGTAATAGGGTTTTCCGGTTTGGCTAAAGTGAAGCTCCTTACTTCAGCTAGTATTGGAGCTATTTGGGCTCCCCTTTCCTTATACTCCTTCCTAAAATGTTAAAACACAAAAATCCAAATTACAACATTTATTACCTTTCTCATTTAAAATTGTATTAAAATAATCCTTTGGGTTTAAATATTCTCTTCTGATAGTAATGCTAAGATCTGAGATTCTTTTGATTAGGGTTAAGGCTAGGCAGGAAAGGAATATTAAAGAAGAATGTCACTTACCAACTATTAAATATACTATAAGCTATAATCACAATTAAGTTGAACTATAATTTAAAAGGGTGTTAATACAGACAAACCCTGGAGTATAAACAAATACTTGCATAGGTATCAATATATGCTAGAGGAGGTTGTGCATAGCAACAGGACAGATTATTATTATTATGCAGTAAAATACTATTGGGAAGGAAAATATTTTCATTCATACTACAAAATGAATTCCAGGTAGAGTTAAATGCTTACAATAAATCAAATTATAAGGATTAATAGAAAATATACAGGGATTTTAAAAGAGCTTTAATGAACTAAACAATTTAAATTGTACAAATTAATAGGTTTTGACATACACACACACACACACACACACACACACACACACCCTAAGCCATCTTTAGAATCAAGATAGTGAACATATCCATCATCACCAAAAATTTCCTCAAGCTCCTTGGTAATGACTCCCACCTGTCCCTCCCCCATCCCAAGCAACCACAAATGAATTTCCAGTCACTATAGATTAGTTTGCATTTTCTAGAGTTTATGTACATACTTTTTTGGTCCGGTTTCTTTCACTCAGTATATTTATTTTGTGACTCATCCACGTTGTGTGTATCAACAATATGTTCATCTTTATTTATTTATTGTTTATCCATTCATCTTTGATGAACATTGAGGTTCTTTCTGGTTTTTGACTATTACAAATAAAACCACTATGAACATTCACGTGAAAATCTTTAAACAGATACATATTTGCTTTCCTTTTGAGTAAATGCCTATGGGAATTTTAAATGATCCATGAAAGAAAAAGGACTTTATAAATACAAGGATTAAAAGTTCACCATGGAAAATATTATATTTGACAACATTAACATTTTAAATTACTGCAACTCAAAAAAAAAAAAAATGTTCTTAACCAAACTTCAGGTTAAATGATAGTCAGAGAAACTATATAATAGCTAACAATGATAATAACTTGCCGTAAGCAAAGCATCGGCAGCTCTGTCTTATCTATCAGTTGATCTTCACAACAGTCCTGAAAGGTTAAACACTATAGTGCCACATCCTGTGTACTTAACCACTGCTCAGTGCTGCCCCCCTGTGTGGAGAAGGAGTATATATTATATATAGACGGTATATTTGTCAAAAAAAGTTCAATATCCAATCGTAGGAAATTATGGGAAACATAATAGAAATAATTTATATATTGTATATCTCTGAAATACATGTGTGAGATGATATGTCGATAACCTAAATATAATTTGTGCAAAATATGTAGGAGAATACAAAGGCAATAAAATGGGCAAGGGACATAAGATGTTCACAACTAAAAAAAGTAAAAATAGGGCCGGGCGCTGTGGCTCAGGCCTGTAATCCTAGCAGTTTGGGAGACCGAGGCAGATAGATCACTTGATGTCAGGAGTTCGAGACCAGCCTGGCCAACATAGCAAAACCCCGTCTCTACGAAAAACACAAAAATTAGGCGCGTGGTGGCGGGTGCCTGTAATCCCAGCTACTCAAGAGGCTGAGACAGGAGAATTGCTTGAACCCGGGGGGAGGAGGTTGCAGTGAGCCGAGATCGTGCCACTCCATTCCAGCCTGGGCAACAAGAGTGAGACTCTGTCTCAAAAAAAAAGAAAAGAAAAGAAAGAAAGGAAAAAAAAATTAGATGAACAATATTAAACTTTATTCTTAGTCAAATACATTAAAAATAAAATCAAACTGTGACACCTATCAAATGAATGAATATTTTTAGATATGCCATTATTGGTTTTTATTGCTTTATTTTAATAGTGGTAATATGTAATGTTAGTGAAGTTGAAAGCCATTCTCACACTTTATTGGTGGTGAAATATAAATTAATACAATCATTCTGGAAAGCAATTTGGCATATCAGTATGTATAAATGACTTGACAATAATTATGCCCTTTGATAAAAGATTTTATTTTTGAAATCAACTGAAGCAATAACCTTAAATGGATATAAAGAGTTATGTACAGAATGTCTTTTATAGTGTGACATAATGTCTTATAAGAGGAAAATGAATAGCTAAAGTCATTTCATAGCCAAAAATCCTGTGCACCTACTAAAGAGGTCTTTACTAAGCATTATCATAAACTATTGGTAGAAGTGAGAATTACTACAAATTTATTGAAGAGCAGTGTGATAATTTTTAATTTTTTTTAATTTATAAAGAAAATAGGTTTATTTGGCTCACAGTTCTGCAGGTTATACACAAAGCATAATGCCAGCATCTGCTCCTGGCAGGGGCCTCAGGAAGCTTGTAATCATGGTGCAAAGTGAAAAGGAAATAGCATGTCACATGGCAAGAGAGGGGAGAGGTGGCAGCTCTTGGTATGAATTGATACAGTGAGAATTCTCTCATTACAGTGAAGACAACACCACGCCATTCATGAAAGATCTATCCCTAAACACTTCCCACTAGGCCCACCTCCAACATTGGAGATCACATTTTAGCATGAGATTTAGAGGAGCCAGATCTTCGGCAAAAAGAACAAAGCTGGAGGCATCACGCTACCTGACTTCAAACTATACTACTAGGCTACAGTAACCAAAACAGCATGGTACTGGTACCAAATCAGATATATAGATCAATGGAACAGAACAGAGGCCTCAGAAATAACACCACACATCTGCAACCATCTGATCTTTGACAAACCTGACAAAAACAAGCAATGGGGAAAGGATTCCCTATTTAATAAGTGGTGTTGGGAAAACTGGCTAGCCATATGCAGAAAACTGAAATTGGATCCCTTCTTTACACCTTATACAAAAATTAACTCAAGATGGATTAAAGACTTAAATGTAAGACCTAAAACCATAAAAACTCTAGAAGAAAACCTAGGCAATACCATTCAGGACATAGGCATGGGTAAAGACTTCATGACTAAAACACCAAAAGCAATGGCAACAAAAGCCAAAATAGACAAATGGGATCTAATTAAACCAAAGAGCTTCTGCACAGTAAAAGAAACTATCAGCAGAGTGCACAGGCAACCTACAGAATGGGAGAAAATTTTTGCAATCTATCCATCTGACAAAGGGCTAATATCCAGAATCTACAAAGAACTTAAACAAATTTACAAGAAAGAAACAAACAACCCCATCAAAAAGTGTGCAAAGGATATGAACAGACACTTCTTAAAAGCAGACATTTATGCAGCCAACAAATTTATGGAAAAAAGCTCATCATCACTGGTCATTAGAGAAATGCAAATCAAAACCACAATGAGATACCATCTCACACCAGTTAGAATGGCAATCATTAAAACATCAGGAAAAAAACAGATGCTGGAGAAATTGTGGAGAAATAGGAACACTTTTACACTGTTGGTGGGACTGTAAATTCAACCATTGTGGAAGACAGTGTGGCGATTCCTCAACAAGGATCTAGAACTAGAAATACCATTTGACCCAACAATCCCATTACTGGGTATATACCCAAAGGATTATAAATCATTCTACTATAAAGAAACATGCACACATATGTTTATTGCAGCACAAGCAAAGTCTTGGAACCAACCCAAATGCCCACCAATGATAGACTGGATAAAGAAAATGTGGCACATATATTCATAAAAAAGGATGAATTCATATCCTTTTTAGGGACATGGATGAAACTGGAAACCATCATTCTCGGCAAATTAACACAAGAAGAGAAAACCAAACACCACATGTTCTCACTCATAAGTGGTAGTTGGACAATGAGAACACATGGACACAGGGAGGGGAACATCACACACCAGGGCCTGTCGGAGAGTGGGGGCCTGGGGGAGGGATAGCATTAGGAGAAATACCTAATGTAAATGACGAGTTGATGGGTGCAGCAAACCCACATGGCACATGTATACCTATGTGTCAAACCTGCACGTTGTGCACATATACTCCAGAACTTAAAGTATAATCATTTTTTTAAAAAAGAAAAAAGATTTGGAGGCGTCAGAACATCCAAATCTATCATTCTTCCCCTAGTCCCCAAATCTCATGTCTTTCTTACATTGCAAAATACAGTCATCTCTTCCTCATAGCCTCCAAGTCTTACCTCATTCCAGCATTACTCAAAAGTCCAAAGTCTCATGTGAGACTCAAGGCAAGTCCTTCTACCTATGAGCCTGTAAGATCAAAATCAAGTTATTTGCTTCCAACAACAATGGTACTATAGGTATTGAGTAAACGTTCCCATCCCAAAAGGGAAAAATCAGCCTAAAGAAAGGGGTAAGAGGCCCCATGCAAGTCTGAAATCCGCAGGACAGACCTTAAACCTTAATGCTCCAAAATAATCCTTCACTCCTTGTCCTGAAACCAGAGGACACTGGTGCAAGGGATGGACTCCCAACACTTAGGTCATCTCCACCTCCATGGCCATGCAGACTGCAGCCAAGTGGCTGCTCTCATGGATTGGAGTTGAGTGCGTGTCGCTTTTCCAGGCTCAGGATGCAAGCTGCCAGTGGCTCTACCATTTTTCCACCTGAAGGGCAGCAACCCCCTTCCCACAGCTCCACTAGGCACTGCCCTGGTGAGGACGCTGTATGGGGCTCGAACCCCACATGTCCCCTTAGCACTGCCCTAGGAAAGTCTCTTTGTGGAGGCTCCACCCCATGTCAAGCACCCAGGCTTTCCTCTGATACATCCTCTGGAATCTAGGTGGAAGCTGCCAAGCCTCCTTCACTTGTGCATTCTGTGTGCCTGCAGGCTCAACACCATGTAGCAGCCGCCAAGGCTTAAAATTTGCACTCTCAGAAGTGGCAGCCTGTGCTGTACCTGAAGCCTTTTAAGCAAAGGCTGGAGCCCCAGCAGCTGGGTTGCTGGAAGCAGTTTTCTGAGGCTGCACAGGGCAGCAGGGTTCTGGGCCTGGCCCCAAAACCCATTCTTTCTTACTGTGATCCTGGACCGGTGATGGGAGAACTGTCTGAAGACTTCTGAAAGGCTTTTAAGGCCTTTTTCCCATTGTCTTGGCTTGATGATATTTTTAATTTGCTTAAAATACTTACGACCATTGACTAGTAATTTTACTTTTAGGAATGTCTAAAATGGAAATATTTTTGGCCCAGAATTTATAAACAATGATACTGATCCCAGTATTATAATATCGTTGTGAATCAAGGATATTGATTCACAGTATTGTGAAAACAAATTTTCACTGTAAAACAAACTAAATGCCCAACAATGAAGAACCGGTTAAATAAATTATGGAACATCTGCATGATGGAAACCATTTAAAATGTCTTTTTTTGTTGTTTTTGTTTTTTGAGACAGAGTTTTGCTTTTGTCAACCAGGCTGGAGTCCAGTGCCTCAATCTTGGCTCACTGCAACCACCACCTCCCAGGTTCAAGCAATTCTCCTGCCTCAGCTTCCCAAGTAGCTGGGATTACAGGCAAGTGCCACCTTGCCTGGCTGATTTTTGTATGGTTAGTAGAGATGGGGTTTCACCATGTTGGTCACGCTGGTGTCGAACTCCTGGCCTCAAGTGATCCACCCACCTTGGCCTCCCAAAGTACTGCGATTACAGGTGTGAGCCACTGCACCCAGTGCCTAAAATGTCTTATAAAAATGTTTTGTGAAAGAGATATGCTTTTTATAAAATACCATTTACTATCTAATCCTAATATTAAGAGGGAGAGGGGAGAAAAGGCAAAAAATGAAAGAAGGAAATAAAGCAAAATATCTTTAATGGCTCTCTGTGGGTAATAGATTAATTTTCCTATCTTTCCTATGTTTTCTGAATTTTCTTCAGCAGATATGTATTACTTTCACAATGTTGTGATATTAAATTAAAAGTGAGAATTTGAAATTGCATACTCAATGTGAATGCAGCTACATATAGAAGAGGCAAGAAGACTATCAGCAAAAATGTTAATAGTATGGTTTTTATCTTCTTTTGTATAATTATTGGAGTTTTTCTATATGTTAAGAAGTTAGGACAAAAATTATTTTGACAAAGAAAGGGCAAAAAACAAGGCCCACTTCTTAGTTTTTGAAAAGCAATATAGGAGAACAGAAGGGAATTATAATAGGATCCTCCTGTTGCAGGTTTGAGCAATACCACTTCAACTAGTTTAAAAAATTTAAAAAAATTAAAATAAATAATTTTTAATGCAGAAATATTTTACATGAAAAGTAAAATTTCCCCACCCAAAATTTCTGTTCTTATCCCAGTATAAAACTGTTGAGGGCTTTGTATATTTCATTCCAGTACTTTTTTCAACGACTCTTATAAAATAAAGTATTTTTCTCAAAAAAATAATAAAAAGGAAGAATCAGCTTATGTAAATAACAAGGACTTAGGTACAGTTGGCTGCAGACTTATTTAGATCCAGAGGCCCAAAGGACATCCCCAAGTTCTCTCTCTCTGTTTCTAGGCTCTGCTTGTTTTTGCTTAGCTTTCTTCACAGTGATTCCTACTCAAACAGCAAAACCAAATCTTGTGCCTCTCACTAGCTCCTGGAAGGAGGCTTCCCAAACAGCAGGTAAGATGGCTGCCAGTAGCCACCAAATCACACCCCACTAGCTTCACTTTCCCAGCAGGGGATTTTTCTTAATAATCCTAAGATCCCAGCAAGTAAGTGACAAAGCCTGGCTTGGGGTGTGTGTACAGCCCTGAATGGTCACCATGGTCAAGTGGGAGGGGGATTTTGACACCCAGGGTCCCTTCAGTTGTGCATCTCTATGTCTGAAGGAAAACACAGGCAGCCCCACCACAATTACCTGGAAGAGAGTCCCATAGAGTTCACGAGAGAAAAGAAAAGAGGAAAAGGAATATGGAAAAGAGAGTATGATGCCAATGTCAAGGCAGAAACTCATAGGCATAATACCAAATGTCTTACAAAATCATCTTAGTCGGTCCTCATGGAATTATATAAGGTAAATTATTATGTGCACTTTCAAATAAGGACATGGAGGGTAAGAAAAACTTAAGTTATTTGCTCAAGTACATGCAGGTAGTACATGGCAGCAAGGAGATTTAAACTCAATGTGTCTGATTGATGACAATGTGTCATCGTCAAACCTCCCCTCTAAAATGTTTTGTCTTTCTTGAGTTCTTATGGCTGCTTTACCTGCAATCAAGGGGCAGAGAGAGGCATTCTGCGTTTCTGTGTGTGAGAAATGGCACGGGGGCAACTAGAAGTTTTAATACCTTCCTATACATGACCAGTTGCTGCTCTCTCCCTTCAGAACCCTGCTCTGAGGAGAGCTAAGTAAGAGAACAGGATGTCAGAGTGTGTGACTAAGGTACAATGTTGTACATTTTTCACACATTAAAATCAGATGTAGGATTCAAATATATTAAAATAATTTAACATTCAAATTTTTAAAACTTCTGAGGGAGGCTGGCCACATTCCATACTGGGCATTCAAAGAGTATTTTCCATGGCATATGAGGCACTCTCAAAGATACAAAAGTAAACACACTCCAAATTAGGACACAAAGAAAATACGGAAGATGGGAAATTCAAGGTAGAGAGACATAAACGGCAACCAGAAATAACAGTCATTGTAGATCTGGCAGTTCCCCAGCCAAAGCAGACAATCTAAAAGAAACCTAAGGTTATTTATACCTGCCGAGGATTTACTCTACCCAGTGATTAAACCTCCAGGACACACTGGATAAGTTGAGAAGAGCTTTAAGACTTCAAGGTTTGTGTTTCCTTAACCTTGATGTTTGTTGTCCTTGGTTCTGCATGAAAAAACTCATCTCTCCACAGTTCCAAGGAATAATTCCAAAAATAAATGTAGGCATTTGCTTGAACCAGGACACTGTGTCCCCAGTTTTCTTTCCGAAGCCTACAGGATGTACAAGTTGCTCTTGAAGCCTGTCTACAGCACAACAAATCCAAGTTCTGCATTTGCTCCCCAGCTGAGTGACCGCGCTGGGCAAAGCTGCACTTAACAGATAATACCCATGGAGGAACTGCTGGGTGAGGAATTTGTAGTGAAAAGCACTGACAACAGCTTGAGATTTATTTAGCACAATTTATTTAGTTCTTCATTCAGAAGAAGTAAAATTCCATGCATGAGGTAATGTATGCAAAAGTGCTTTAAACTTGAAGTGTTAAAGCAGTACACAGTTGCTGGGGGGCTCTGATGTGAGAATGGCCAGCCTGTACTCTGGTTAGTCTGGAGCTAATTCCTTCAAGAATCACAGGTCAGAAGTGTTGCATTGTGGCCCCTTTTTTCTTCTTGACAAAAACTGAGGGAACGTGGCAAAGTAGGAAGAATATAGACCTTGGAGTCAGATTTGGGTTCAAATATAGTAATTTCCGTGGCTCTGGGACCTCTCTGTGTCTGTGTGTCCTCATTTGGATAACCCAGTTGTCAGCTGGGACTTCCTAGTCCCTTGAGCGCTCACGTAAAGTTGGCTCAAACCAATTCGAACCCTTTTCACCACCTTTGGGAATCTTAGGGTTACTGTCCCCTAATCTGTTATTCCTCTTACCCTAATATCTACGTACATTGTATTCTTTTTTCACCCTTTATCAAATTGCAAGTGAAGCTCTGTCCCTTCACTAGTGACCACCAAAGAGCCCACTCATGTTGGTGTGTCCAATACCTTCACTGAAGGTTTGGGGTTGGCAAGGACTGGTGTGGGAAGCCTCATAGCCTTTGTTGTCTCTCCAGAAACCTCTGTCTTCTTTTTTCACTCTTCACATATGCCTCTAGATTGTTTCCTAGGAACATAAATATTTTCCCTCTTACCATGCAGAGAAATTTAGCTCTCTTCCGTGCTTGTTCCAAGTTTTCATACTCAAATGCATCAAGATGCCCAGAACAAAGGGTCTTCCAATGGCCTCCTCTGGAAGCCTCCTCTCAAAGCTATAAATAGGAAAAAACGGGTTATCTGTTATCTTTTGAAAACGGTAATAATTTCTACCTTGCTATTTTTCAAGATTTTGCGAATTTTAGATAAAAGGGATATACAGTACTTTATACAATGTACAGCACATAGCAAGTGCATAATGAAGAAATGATGATGATGATGATTCTGTATTAGGTAGCCAGTGTTTGCAGTAACTGTACATCTCTGAGTGTCACTTATCACAATTATACTTAATTATTTGTGTAATCATCTCTTAATGTATGTCTTCCTGAAGTTCCCTGACGGCAGAAACTGTTTCTGTCTTGTTTACCTGGGTGTCATCAGTGCCTTGTACAGTGCCTGGCCCACATATTTAACTCTTTATTGTATTCATGAATAGATAAATGGACAAATGGAGAGTGTTAAATGTGGAGGGTTTTTCTTTCTTTAGAGGTTTGACTTTATAGGAGAAAGAAATGACAGGGCACGTGAGGGATGATGAAAACACTTAAGATGTTGTTGGAACGTTGTCAGCTGTCTGTTTGGGAAAGATTAGCAGAGACTCCATTTCTTTATTCACTCATTATTTCTGTGCATTTTCTACTCTCACAGCCCAATCAGTCTCCTCCCTATTCACGTTCTACTTATCATTATCCCTGAAGCTGAAAAAAAAAATAGAATATTTATTTGCCTGCTTCCACACTGTCTCACTAACACTATGATCAGTACATTTTCAGACTAGTCCAGTAAAACCTATCTTAGCCATAATTTATTTGAAATAGTTTATTTTTCCCCCTTATATTTTTCATGGCGGGTATTTTGTTTTTCAGCTAACTTGTTGGATTGCCTAATAATCTAACTTTAGTGTTATAGCTTTTTTCTGAAGAGGACAATGTGCTCTGTGCTGTAATGAAGCTTGTAAATTAACTCTAGGAATATAACTCATTCTTATACAGCAGAGTCACCTGTATATGCCGAGACATCGTGATCCAAAGCAAAGACACTGGATTTGCAGTCACCTTCCTCTGTGATCCTCCTTTCCTCATCTAAAATGAGAAGCCTAAGCTAAAGAAACAAATGTCAAACAGTAGCAAGGGATGCAACCTGGACTGAGCTGGGTTCTGTTCTCCTTCCCTGTGAGAGCACCTCCCTGCTTACATTTTAGAAGCTTGACTTAGGTTATGGAATTCGTTTGAATTTAAAAAAAAAATCCATGGCAAAAATAAAAATCAGCAAGCTGGAAAAGACACTCTTCTATAATCCCAAGCAAAGGAAATTAAATCACCCAACAAATATTTTCTAAGTCTAAAGTGCTATGTTAGTAGGAGTATTAGATAAAGCACAAGAGGCCCAGTTAAATTGCAATTTCAGATAAATGGTGAATATTTTTTAGTATAAGTGAGTCCTATTCAATATTTGGGATATACCTGTTGTGGGGGTTCTGACAGCTGCTAAGTATGTCTGTGCCAATTATGCATTCTGGCACTGGGGAAATGACCACAGGATGAGTCCGGGGACCCACTGGACCCACTGCAAGTCAGACCTGTGATAAAACTCCATTAATTACCTGAACTCCATAAGTCCCTATTTTAACTAGAGGACCACAGTGACGTTTTGGGTCTCCTGGAATCAATGTCAGCTCAGAGCCAGTGTCCAGTAGTCCCTGAAATGTCTGATCATTTCCCTTTCCCCAGTGCACAGTTACCCTGGTAAAAGGCTGGAAGTCTCCTTGGGGGAAGAATGGGAGAAAGATTCACTGCATAAATTGTCAGTAATGTAGTGGGGTTCTTCCTCAAGAGGAGCCAGCCTCCCGTTCATTCAAGGGGTTCTGGGTCTGCAAACTGGCTCAAGTCTGGAAATTGATTGAGGGACTGTGATTCTCTGGTTTTATAATTCAAATTAGTCTTTTGTCCATTTGACCTAGAAGTTGTCTTCTTGTATAAATTAAGTAGGAATGCAGTAGGCTTCCTATCAGTTTCACTTCTAGGAACACCGTGATTAATTAGCCAATGCCAGAGCACTACACAAGTCAGACTATTCTGATTGAAGCTCTGCTTCTGCTGTCCATTATGGTAGCTATGCCCACCATGCGTTTGATGGTTGAGTGCTGACTTGGACACTGCTACCTCGAGATCCAATTATGCCCATTGTATTTAAATTTTATAGTTGAGTGACTGCAGTTCCCAACATTAGATCTGACATACAGAGAAGAGCAATTATAGGGCTCTTCAAAGATGCAGGTGCTGCCCTCACAAATCTATTTCACAAGGCATTGGTCCAGGGTATATCTTCTAGACCCCCCCAGCTGTGATGGGTAGGTCTAAAGTGACTAATCCACTCCACCATCCCAATCTGTCTAACCTTTGGATCCCTTTCTTTATGTTAAACCTGGGAGATCAGGCATTTCCAGCTCAATCACAATGGGTCATCTTTTAATCATATTTCAACTAACCAAGCAAATAAAGTATTAGAATCTTTTGTAACTCCCTGAGCTGCAACATTAAAAGCAGAGTTTCTACTTAGTGGGCCCAAATTAAAAAATTCATCCTGATCCAACTCTATGTTTTTATCCCACACCCTTAAGATCCATTCCCATGCCTGTTCTCCAGATTTTTGTTTATATAAATTAGAGCACTCAAGCAGTTCTTTTTGAGTGTAGAGCACCTCCTCATGGGTCACACTCTCAACCTCACCTGTACGGGACTGCTGCGACTTTAGTTATAGGTCTAGAAGCAAACAGAGGTATTGAGGGTGGCTCCTGAGGAGAATCAACATTATCTTGCTTGACAACTGTCTCAGGAGAGTCACTGTTGCCTCAGGCAGTGCAGGGTTTATCTCTTCAGACAAAGGTGGAAAGGCTGATGGCAGTATGGGTCAGAGATGGGATATTGCCTCTACTGAGGATGGGAAAGCTCTTCTGGCAAAAAAAAGGTTCATCAGAGTTTACAAACTCAGTGTCCTCAGTTTCATCAGAGTCTTCCCACACGTCCCCATTCCAAGTTGCAGGGTCCCATTTCAATGCCCTCACTTTAACAGTAGTCAGCTGGTGAGGCTATGCATGCATCTTTCATTGCAGGTCAGCCACTTGCATGATAAGAGCTTGTGTCTGTTTTTCCACAATTTCAGCTCTTTCTCTACAGGAGATAAGACTCTCACTCAGGGAAATCTTAGCAGATTTGAGGCTCAGTATCTGCTTCTGAAGCTGGGAGACAGAATCCCCGAGTTCATCATTTTCTTTCATCACTCTGTCCACTGAAGTTAGAAGTAACCAACCAGCTTCATTATGTTCCTTGGTTCTCCACATATGGTCAAAGGTATTATGTATAGAGTCTCTAAACTCCTTGCCTCTCAGGAGCGGTGAATCAGGAGTGTTAAATGCATTTATTTTGCATAACTCTCTAAACAGTTCACACCAAGGACTATCAGTGTTCTCCATACTATTAGAAGTAGAGTCCTTAGCATACTGTGGTCTAATCATATTAAGCAGCCAAGTCCAGAAACCTCAAAACCAATGAAACAACTCCATTCTTAATATTCTTTTCCTCTAGAACCACTCCTGGTACCAAAATCTGTATTAGTCAGGGTTCTCTGGAAGGACAGAACTAATAGAATATATATATACACACACATATATATACATGTGTAAGGAGAGCCAGTCCAAGTCCCAAAACTGAAGAACATGGAGTCCGATGTTTGAGAGCAGGAAGCATCCAGAACAGGAGAAAGATGTAGGCCAGGAGGCTAGGGAAGTCTCCTTTTCACGTTTTTCTGCCTGCTTATATTTGCTAGCAGCTGATTAGATTGTAGCTACCAGATTAAGGGTGGATCTGCCTTCCCCAGCCCACTGACTCAAATGTTAATCTCCTTTGGCAGCACCCTCACAGACACAAGCAGGATCAATAGTTTGTATCCTTCAATCCAATCAAGTTGACACTCAGTATTAACCATCACACCTATACTAAAAAACTGTTTGCCAAGTGTGGCAACCTTATATGCTAGGCTCTTAGGGACTAAAGGATGTGTGTTATAGACCAAGAAGAGCACAAAGACATTTTTTAATGGATTTTTTTGCTGTTGATTTTCTTTTATTATTATTATTACTATTAATTCATGTGACTCTTTGCAGTTCATTGCATTATTTCATTGCCTGGCCTCATGTTGCAACACGTTATCATTCTGTGGACCAGCCAGAAGAGGCAGCTGTCTCTGGACCTAACATTTTTATTTTCATTTTTAGTTCTGGAGTACATGTGCAGGATGTGCAGGTTTGTTACATAGGTAAACATGTGCCATTGTGGTTTACTATACCTATCAACTCATTACCTAGCTATTAAGCCCAGCATGCATTAGCTACTTTTCCTAATGCTGTCCCTCCCACAACCTAACTGTTAAGGTGTATTCTTCAAATAAGATGGCTAAAACAGTGCATGAGAAGCTAGCCACTTCTTCACCTTCATCTCCTTTTGTTATCTCACACAGGATCCTCACCCCAACTCACCCCCAGAGACACCACTTCTTTTGACTTTACTACCTTTGGAATTTATTTCTCATTCAATTGAAGCCAATAGGAAAACAGTGTCCAACATACAGAAAATATACCTAGAGGACATCTATACCGTGAAGTTGAAAATTCTGGTTCAATGCCCTGCATGTGAAGAGCTCTCACAAACACTAATGACTGAGTACTGTAGTTTGTAGCTGCACCTTCAGATTGGCTAACACTGATAAATCTTATAAAGGAGAGCAATACCACATTAAATTCTGAAATGTTACTTTCCCTAATGAGTATTCACACATTACGCATATGTATGCATGCACTATTTGTCATTTGTTTTCATTTTTTAGAGATTTCATTTCTAAAAGCTGTAGGAGAATCTTTTCAAATGAATTATATATGAGCCATAATTAATATGAATAAATCCGCTCATGCAAAACATTTCAGGAGGTACATTTCCCATTTATATTATCACCAAAGGAGGAATTTCATTATTTTTCATAGCTATTTTGTCATGGATCTTAAAATGGAGTCACAGATAAGGGGAAAAAATGGAAGATTGTACAGACAGAATTCCGGGTTCTAAAATCAGTAGGGTGGACAGAGACAATAAAGTCAACTTTTTAAAGGTAAAAATCTCAGTATTCTGAAATTTAAGGCCTCGTTTAAATGCCTTGAACTTCTTAGGATTAAAATACATTTGCCCAGTATGTTCTTGGGATATTCAAAATTGTGCATTAAAATAAACATGATATTATGAACCTCCAAAAAGTGTTCATAGTACATTTTGGCCAAAAACCGTGTGAATCAACCAAGTCATCTGAGCATAGGTCCTGTTTAAAAGTAATGATGGAAAATTCAGTAATGGATTTAGAAAACCTAAAAATAGTCTGTCTGGTTCTAGAAATGACAAAATCTGGGGGATAACTTTGTTCCTGTTCTTCATATAATTTGATCTTCCTACTTTGCCACAGGACATCGGTTTTGTGAGAAGGGCATATAGTGCAGGCAGCATTTCTCACCTTGTATGGCTTGGGAAGAATGGGCTTCATTCAAAACCAGGGAGTAGTAAAAGTTCATTTGTATTCATTTTTTAAACAGGTGTATAGTGAAAGTATTAGTATTCTAAGGATATTTGAATTCTTCGAAAATATTCAGTTATCCAAAATTAATCATCTGGGGCTTAACTGAAACAGTACTGTATATGTTATACATAAAAGGCTATCTTAATCATCAAAGGAAGCACTAGCTAATATGTATTAAGGAAATTGAGGCAAGTTGTACCTATGAAGGCTGTTATCTAAGTTCATATCCACAAACAACATATAGTTTAAAATGTGAAATGATATATGTGTACAAAATTACTTGGTAAAGTGATTGTAAAGCCTCACTTAAGTGAAATAGTAATTATTTCTTCTAAAGACGGTCTGCTCCTTACCACATTTTTCTGTTCCTTATAAATATTTTTGAAGCCATAAGGATACAAATGAAAGATCTCTCTTGTTTTCTAAGTAGTTCCCTTAGCTCCAACTGAATCATCTGCTTAGTGTCCTCCCTCTTACAATGCATACAACCAAGGGATGCTTAGAGAAACGAAGCCTCCCAGTTCTTGGGAATAGGCCTCGATGTGTGAGTTCTCACTGCCAGCCCTTCCAGGTCAAATCTTCCAAGGCTTTAGTCTCCCTCCCTCTCCGATTCATCCTGTGTGTATACCGTTGGATTTATATTCTGTAATTACTGCTTGCATTGTTTAAGTCCTGTTCGTAGGAGTCCTCGCAGAGCTCTTTCTTTTCTCCACTATGAAGTATAAGCCACCTGACCCGGCTGTAGTCAGTGTAGTGCTCCCTAACTTCACTCATTTTAGGCACAAGTGGCACTAGTGAACATCATGGAGACACGCCTTCATGAAACCGACAGTCCTATGAATAAAACAGACACCAACAAAAAACCATTTCATAAAGATTTTATGACTGCAATTGCTATAACTGTTAGACAATTATGGGGATGTCATAAAAGGGTATATTCGAGTATATACTAGAGTATATTAGAGAAATTAGGAAAAGCTGCACTGTGGTAGACATGCCTATTGGAACTAGCCAGGTTTAGGGCTAAGAGTGGTTAGGATATGCACTGTGAAGAGAAAAGAGAATATTCCAAGCAATGGGATCAGCAGAAGGAAAGGGCCTGAGGCACATATGAGTGAACACAGAGACATGGGCCTAGGAACCAGATGGCTCAGACATACAAAGCCACTTTAAGGATTTGGGACTTCAAATTAAAGGCAGTAGGAAGTCCATCCTGCTTTTCCTTGCCATTCTCTCAAAAAGCATCTTAGTTGACCCCAGAGGCCATCAGATACAACAAGCATGTCTACTAAATTAGCTCATGTAATATGAGCTGCAAAATAGAGGCATAATATCTAAACAGAGGAAGGTACACACAGTACAGGCCCAGCTAGTGAGGAGGATATTCCAGGAGCCTCAGAAACAAAGCAACATAGTATGTTTACTTCATTTAAAACAAAGATGCCCATATTGGCTTTTTGCCATTTAGAACATGATTTACTAAAACTCTAGATTACCAAGTAAACCAGGCTGAGTTCAGGCACTTTGTTGAAGCTGGGCTGGAGGCCACTCTCCTTCTGCTCGTCTTTCTTCACCCTGTTCCCTCTTAGCTGCACCTTAGTCTCTTTATCCTCTCCTTCTATCTGCTGTCCCGATGTGACAAATCTCTCCCTGTGCTGTGTTCAGAGTTTAGGATGTCTGATAGAGGAGAGCGCGTGATGGTGAGGAATGCCAGTCTACTAGTCATGCCTTTTTGCACACCTCTAGCGTTTTGTGCATACATAGTTAACAGTCCGGAGCTGCACATTAATGAAGGATTAGTGCAGAATGCATGCCTAGAGAAAGTTTCCGAGATCATGTTACAAATCACTTCTGACCAGTTTTGCAGAGAAAAGCTGCATAATTCACTTGAACTTTTTTTGCAGCCTTTATTTTATATTCAGTAGGTATATGTGCAGGCTTGCTACCTGAGTATATTATGTGATATGATGCTGAGATTTGGGGGTATGAATGATCACCCAGGTACTGAGCATAGTACCCAAGAGTTAGTTTTTCAACCCTTTCTCCCCTTCCTCCCTCCCCACTCTAGTAGTCCTGTTTCTATTGTTGCACACCATGGAATACTACGCTTGGGCTTTTTTAACTAAAATATGCATGACTGATTCTCTGTGATTAGGATATAAGTGGGATTTATATTAAAAATAAACACATTTGTCCTTCTTTAAAAGTGACATTTAAAAACTTAAAGTAATCATCATTGTCTTCTTGTTTGGAGGTGCAAGGTCTAGTTCGTTTTCTATTCTTAACTCTCACAGTCTTCCCCTCACACACTTCCATAAAATATTGGTATAATCCTAAAGTTTAGACAAACAAAGGCACATCATACTTTTAAAAGCTTTGTCGAGAATGATGGTTGAGAATGATGGGAACCATTATTCTCAGCAAACTGTCGCAAGAACAGAAAACCAAGCACCGCATGTTCTCACTCACAGGTGGGAATTGAACAATGAGATCACTTGGACACAGGAAGGGGAACATCACACACCGGGGCCTATTGTGGGGAGCAGGGAGCGGGGAGGGATAGCATTAGGAGATACACCTAATGTAAATGATGAGTTAATTGGTGCAGCACACCACATGGCACATGTATACATATGTAACAAACCTGCACATTGTGCACATGTACCCTAGAACTTAAAGTATAATTAGAAAAAAAAAAGCTTTGTCATTCAAAAGTCTCATTTGCTTGCCTGCTTTGCAGACTATTAATGGACCTTGGAGAATAAAAACCAAACTTTAAAACATTTCCAGGCAGATGTGCCATAGAGCAATGACTTGTTTCCTTGAAAGGACTTCTGGGACCCCTGTAATTATGACAATCACTTGCAAACTCCAAGTCTCTCATTCCTCACCTTCCCAATCCCTGACATCCCATATTCATTTCATGATAGGCATTCTGAAGTGTTTTTTACACTAGAAGGAGGAGCTGGCTCAAAGAAATAGATCTCTAAATCAGAAAACAGAAAAACATCTCTAACCAGGACCCCAAAATGTTAAATTCTGGCTTTGGCTTTGCTGTTTCACTAGGCAGCCATGGACCTATTGCTTGACTTCTGAGTTCCATTGTTCCTATCATGTGACAATATCAAGTTGGGAACAGTAGTACAGATACCTATTACTAGAGGGGAAGTAATGGTGAGAAACTTCTTGGTGTGACTCCATTATTCACACACCATTCTTGTTTGCCCTGACATGTTATGCAGGTCTGGCTTTTATTTGAGATGTCCTGACCTTATATAAGAGATAGGACTGATTCATATTTCAAGCCTAATGATGTAACAGCTCTCAGCTGGAAGGGAGCATCTCTGAGATTGATTCCTACACTGTGGGAGTTCCAAGTAGATATTCATCATATATAGTAAACTTTCTAAGTCCCAGAATCCTTTTCACCACCTTTTGGGAGCTTTTATAGGACAGTTTTTTAGTAGTTATTTCTTTCAGCGTCTAATCATTTCCAGGTAGTAGTTTAGACTCATTAAATCTTTGAAGTCACTGGTGCTATTAAGTGCATCATTGCCTCTGTGCATTGAAGGACAGTGAAGTGGTGGTTGCTTGTCTGTGTGCCCAGAACCATCAGGAAATGGCTTGAGTACCACTGGGAAAAAGGCTTTGTTAAAAAGGAACTGCTTGTTCACTCTGGGACACTTAGCCTCCTGCTTATTAGTCCTTTTGCTGTGTTCTCACCAGGTTCGGGGACATTTGTTTCCATAAATGCAGACACTGAAGCTGGAATCTGGAACATGTACTTTCAGTATTTAGAGATTTGCTGAGTGGACACATATTGACACATCACAAGCATGATTGTTATGGTCTCAAAAGTGTGGGAGGATATCCTGAGCCCAGGAGTTTTGAGACCAGCATGGGTGACATAGTGAGACCTTGTCTCTATGAAAAAACTTTAAAAATTAAAAATTAGGGCATGACGGTGCACGCCTGTGCTCCCCACTACTCGGGAGGCTGAGGTGGGAGGATCATTTGAGCCCAGGAGGTCAAGGTTGCAGTGAGCTGTAATCGCACCTCTGCACTGCAGCCTAGGTGACAGGGTGAGATCCTGTCTCAAAAACAAAAAAAAAAAAAAGAAAAGAAAAGAAAGAGTGTCCACAGTAGTGTTAATGCCTTTTGGCTACAAATATTTTGTTCATGTGCTACAGTCTTATTTTGTATCCTGGTGACTGTTTCTAGTAGTGTGTCTGTGGAATGGAGGTGATTTGAGGCACAGGCATCATGAATCAGAGGAGCATGACGTATGTATGGGTATTTTTACTTGTTCCATTTACAAACTCTAACTTGGTGGAATTACAATACAAAAATTAACTTTGTATTCTGGTTGTCTGCACAAGTCCATTTTCTACATAATTGTATTGTATATAACTTTGTCCTTTATATTATGGTAAGAATAACATAATGAAAGGATGTGATATTTTAATTAGGTTAATGTAATTCACTGAGGTACTGGCTTTTGGGGATCATAAAGTTCCCAGGAGCATGCACTTCATTTTCGTACCCTTTGGCTAACTAGCTACTTTTATGTTTCATAATATTTGAGCTAGAATAAGCAGGGTATCCTCCCATTCAGGCAGTTCTTGATATGTGGTATTGGGGTTGCAATGATTCTTCTATCATGATAGCCAAATATGTGGGCTGATATTTTAATAACCTCAAAATAATCTTTGCTATATTTACCTCTATTAAATTTGTTCATATTAATTAAGCAATCAGAGCTAACTAAATATATTGACACTTAAATGGTTTCAGAGTGTAGCCTAGCTACTTCTTATCAGGAAACTCATGAGTTTGCAAAGCTTTTATCAAGGTAACTTTATGTCCAAGGATTTCATCACCAACCCTTTGGAGCAGAATATTCCTGGAGCATAGTCGATACGGTGACTCCTCTGTGAGCCTTCTAGGTGTCTTCAAGAATTACTAAGGTCCAAAGTACTCAAATTTGAGTTTCTGTTTTATGCTGGCATTTATCAGCTATGCAATAAATATTCACTAATATTCATGTCTGATATTAGTTAATATATTATTAGTCTGTACTTTCCTGATATTAGTCAATTTATTAAATATTGAGTAATGTCTGATACATAATAAATATTAGTCAAATAGCAATATGATGAAGAGGCTAAAAGTTGGAACAAAGGTCAGTTAGACTGACGTGGGTTCAAATTTGAGTTCTTTAAATTTGAGTGCTTTAAATTTCAGTTCTCTAAGCCTGAGTTTCCTCATCAACAAAATGAGGATAATAACACCAACTAACTTGAAGATAAAATTAAAATTAGGAATCACAGTAGGCCTCTCTAAAGGATACTTAGGAGCTAGTAGAGTCTAGGGAGGAACAGGGAGGTAGTGCAGCCTGATGGCTAGGAAGCCTCCGGAGAGACTTGTTAAGTACAAATCCTGGTTCTGTGACTACCTGCAATGTGATCTTATGAAAATTTCTTCACCCTTCTCAGTTGTATTAGTTTCCTCTTGTTGCTCTAACAAATAACCACCAGTGTAGTGGCTTAAAACAACACAAATGTATTATCTTACTGTTCAGAGGTCCAGAAGTCTGAAGTGGGTCTTACTGTACTAAAATTAGAGTGTTGGCAGGGCTGCGTTCCTTCTGGAAGCTCTAGAGGAGAGCCCATTTCCTTGCCGCTTCTAGCTTCTGGAGGCCACCCGCATTCCTTGGTGTGTGGGTTCTGCCTCCATCTTCAAATCCTCAGCCTTTTATGAGGACTCCAAATAATTGCATTGGGCCCACCAGGATAATTCAGGCTAATTTCTCCATTTCAAGATCCTTAACCTAATCACATCCATAAAGTCCCTTTTGTCAAGATAACATATTCACAAATTCGGGGGGTTTAAGATGTGAACATCTCTGAGGGTCCATTATTCTGTCTACTTCGTCAGCCTTTGTTTTCTCTTCTTAAAAACAGGGTAATATAGTATGGCCTCTCTCAGAGTTAGGACAAGAAATAAATAATTCATGTGACATGCTTAGTACAGAGCCTACTCACATAGAAGAAACACTTAGTAAATGTTTATTATTATTGTTATGACATTCAGTGAATGAATCTCAGGGTCTCTTCCGGCTATATAACCCAGGCATTCATGCCTCTGCCTCACCGGGACAATGCAGGAGGCCTGGAAGGCTGAAAAAGAAGGCTCCTTCCCACCAGCTATTCTTCCTCACTCAAATTCTTGGCAGTCACCAAATGAGAGCCATGGCACTCTTAAGAAACACATTTCTCTCAGTCTTCCCTTAATTTCAGAAAAAATTCTCTTCAATGGAAGGGACATAACTAAAAGCTTTATAATTTATAGGAACAGATCCAGAGGCAAGAAATAAGGGCTGCCTCTGTTTCTTCTCTTTCCATTCTGTATTCCTGTCATTGCCAGTCAACCCTGGTCTTAGGAAAAGGAACCATGGTGTGCAAAATGCCGTTGTTTACTGCTGGAGATCTTGCAGCCATAACTTTTGGCTGCTCATACTCCCTGCCTGTTTCTTTTCCATGTGGCCTATTTAGTTTTGGCATCTGTGTTTTCATTGTATAACGATCATCAGAGTCCCTACAATGTTGTTTTTTCTAGGTTGTTTCTAAATATTGCTATTTTCTAAGTTGTTTTATATTCTATCAGCCTAAGATATCCACTACAGAAAGAATTTAAGTGGTGGAAGGAAAAGATAGAATAATATTAATTAATTTCATATTTAGCTATGAATTTATCTCTATTCCACATGTTACTGATAGATAAAACTAGATTGTAAACTTGTTAAATGTAGGTTCTCTTATGTCCTCATTGTAAATGCATGTTTATTAAAAATCAAAATATCTCCTTCTGCAATCTAGAATTTTTGATACTTTTTAAAAATATTTTTGGTACAAATAAGTTTGCAGAAACATATAGTAGAATCAGTAGGGAGGAAAGGGATGTAAAAGAAATTTTTAATAGACATACTCTATCATCTTTTCCTACCCTTCTTGTAGTGACTTTGGAACCCTGTGCTCTTAAGTTTTGCTATTGGTCTTGAATCTGTAGGTATACAGTGATGGTCATATTGACATCCTCCCACCCACCCATCTTAGCCCTCATCTGCTGTTGACCCTCTCATCTTCCCTATCTCAAAAGATGCTTTCATTCTGTGGCCTCTGGAGAGTATCGTCCAGAGCTAGACTCCTCAGAAAGCAGGCAAGAGCCATTATTATTTCCTTTTCCCAGTGAATCAAAATTGCCACCTCTTCACTGTGTTTATCTCAAGCAGGTATGAAGAAGAAAGCAACCAAATTAAATATACGAATTCTGATTTTCCCAAGGAAATTTGCTTTATTAATGACATAAAATAAACTTCCCATGGTGAAATTTCAAGATACATCTCAGTGATACATAGTAAATGAGAGGTTTCATGTTAAAGAGAATTTTCTAGTTTCACTAAAAATCACCCCAAATAAATGGTAACCCCCTCCATCCTCACTGATTCATTCAAGAATCTTCATGACTGTGCAAAGGCACGTCTGTGCTCTGAGTATACAGTGATATAAAGCACCATGCCACTGTTGGATTCACACATCATGGATATCATGACTGTTAGGAACTCTCTTGGTATTTCTTTTCCCACTATACTTTCCTGGTCGAGCTTGTTAGTTTTAGTCACATTCCCTATAATACACATAGAAATGAGGAAGGTGAATAAAGGGACAGAGTTAAGGAAAGGAAAACAAAGAGCAGGGAGGGAAAGTTGGAGCAGAGAATGGGAGAATAAGATGGAAAGAAGAGGAGAGGTGGAAGAAAATGGGGGAATGCAGAGGAGATAGGCACTTATGGCTCACAGGTCTCTTTCCTTGGCAAAAATGGGCCATTGCACAAACCATGAACCCCATCCTGCCCAGCTCCCCTCTGGAATTCACTTACACATGTCTTCAGTTATGCTTTAGCCTATGTCCCTGTGCATCTGTGTGGGCAGTGCCCCACCACCAGTACCCTCGGGAAAAACAGGGCAGTTCCTTTGAGTCTTTTTTCATACAATTCCATTTTGGTCAGTGGGATCTGTAGTCAGACATGTCTAGTCTGAAACCTTAAATTGTCCACTTAAGCAACATCTTAATCTCTCTGAATCTTGGTTTTCACATTGGTAAAATGAGACTAACAATACCAACATGATGGTGTTCTTACAAGAACACAGTGAGAAGGGGCCTGCATAGTACTCGGAACATAATAAGCTTTTTAAAATGATAATTGTTTTAAATAGTGTCGTGGCTATTACTATTCTTATTTATTATTATTTCTTCTCCCAGAAGTCTGATATTTTGTCCTATTGCAGAAAACAATATATTCTCCTGCCTCTCTGCTTCCCAACTCTCCAAACTCTGCACTAAAAAAAGAAGATAGAAAATGTTAAAACATACAAGCCTCCCTAGCCTACATCTAGTTCAATGCTACGCTTTTACTCTCTCTCTATTTTCCCCAATTCTCCTATGGAAATCATAATTTCAGAAGCCCAGATCACAATTAGCCCATGGCCAGTAGCAGCCCCAGTATTTTTGTTCAGCACATTAGAATTGGACGAGGAAGGATCTATTTCTTTCTACTACTCTAAGATCTTCAAAAACAAACAATGGTTTAGAATTCTTTAAGCACCAAGAGTCATGCTAATACTGTCCTAAAACACTTGGGATTTTCAGGATGCAAGTTTCTGCCTGACCATCATATTGGGTTGTGTATCCAGGCACTCTGGTTCCCAGCGTATGAGAAGCGCCTTCTCCCACCATCACTCTTCCACCTTAGCCTTTGCAGGTCGCCAGCAACCTTCTTGCCCTGTCCCATGGGCAGTTGCTCTGTAGATGTGTCCACTGTAATTGGCTGCTGCCATTTCACTAATAGTTGGCACTCCACATAAAATAAAACTACCTTTGATTCTCACCAAATCCTGACTTTCTTCTCCTAAACCTGCCCATGCAAGAACTGTAATTCCTTTAGTTGTGTGTATATAGACATGAACATTTTGGTGGGGTCCATACCTTCATCAGCTCATTAAAGGGTCTAAAATCTTTAAAATATAGACAAGGCAGCATCATACCACTTAGCCAGCTAAATACCTGCTTGTGCTGTTGCCTCTTTGCTGGGATGCCAAGTTTCGCTCAGTCACTTGAAAAAATTTTGGAATTACATTTTTAAAAGTACTCCAAAATATTTTACTTTTATAAATGTTTATGCATATATACAATATACTCCCCACTTTGATAAGTGGAGTTCAAAAATTCAATTACAAAATTCAGGGTTGTCTTTCAAGGTTGTCTTATTGCAAGGTTAATAAAAAACAGTCTTCTAATTTGGGGAGGGGAACTTTTCAATTATTTGGGTTTTTTTTTTTTCATTTATACCTAATCCTGCAGATTATTTGTTTTTATTTATTTAATCTGTAGGAAAAAGAAACAGACATGTTTTATGAATAGTAATGGCCTACGCTGAATTGAGAAAGTGCCAAATGATCAGAAGGCAGTCATTTCCTAATACCCTTTCCCCAAGACAAGGACTTGGCTACCCCAGCAGGAGGACAAGAAAGCCCCTCTCTCCAGTGTGAGGCTCAGCCTTCATTCCCCTGTGACAAAGTGGGCCTATGTGTATAACAGTATTGCTAGTGAGAAATACAGATGCACACACGTACACAGTCATTTTCCCAAGATACATCATATTGAATAAAACATGATTATCTGAAAAAAATCTGAGGTCCTGGTGCAGTTCTAAAGGCAGCAGTACAGCTGACCCCGCCTACGATAGTCTCCCCACAGGGACTCTGGAGGTCCTTTTGATCAAGCTCAACCTTTGGCAGGGCTCCCCAGTCCCTCTGAGATACTCTAATAACTTTGAACCTCACATGCATGACAGAGTCTGAATTTGGATCATCATCCTTCCAAAAAGTTCCTTTCTACCCTTGCCAATCTGCTCCCAGCCTGGCTCTGCAGTCTTTCCTCATAGTAAGGGGAGGTGTGATGTGATACCAGCTGCTATAAAGCAGAAGTACCTAGCCTCTTACCAAGCCAAATGAATCAAATGAAACCAAATGTCCTTAAGCAACTTGTACATTCTTACCCAGAACAAGAGGTTTCTTCCTGACTTGAAAGAACCACTGAGAGTAGTTCTGTAGAGAATAAAAATGGTTCTGTCATTTTTTAAATGGCATTTTTCTGTTTCTTAAAGTTTGCCTCATTAGTTACCCATATCAATGTATGTATGTGTTTATGTATACTTATATTCCTCTAAAAGAAAAAAATATCTTCTCCCTTGGCTCAAAGTAGATTTTAAAGTGGGTCTTGAGTTATAGAAACATATTGCAAAGCAGCATAAGAATTCCAACCTAACGTTGTACAAGTAAGTTCATGTTCAAACTCAACGAGCATATTTCCACTCAACCCTAACCATGTATTGGATGCACTTAGGGTGTTTTGTTTTGAAAAAAAATTATTTCAATAGTTTTGGGGGGTATACGTGGTTTTTGGTTACATGGATATGTTTTTTAGTGACTATTTCTGAGATTTGGTGTACCCGTCACCTGAGAAGCAAACACTGTACACAATATGTAGTAATTTATCCCTCGCCTCGCTACCAGCCTTCTCCTCTGAGTCCCCAAAGTCCATTATGTCATTCTTATGCCTTTGCATCCTCATAGCTTAGCTCTCACTTTAAGTGTGGATATACGATAATTGGTTTTCCATTCCCAAGTTACTTCACTAAGAATAATGGCCTCCAGCTCCATCCATGTTGCTCCAAAAGACATTATTTCATTTTGTTTTATGGCTGAGTAGTATTCCATGGTGTATATGTTATGTATACCACATTTTCTTTATCCACTCTTTGGTTGATGGACACTTAGGTTGGTTCTGTATCTTTGCAATTGCAAATTGTGCTGCAAATTGTGTCTTTTTCATATAATGACTTCTTTTCCTTTGGGGATTGTTAGATCAAATGATAGTTCCACTTTTAGTTCTTTAAGGGATCTCCATAGTGTTTTCCATAGCAGTTGTACTAGTTTACATTCCCAGTAGCAGTGTAAAATTGTTCCCTTTCACCACATCCACACCAATGTCTATTATTGTTTGACATTTTAATTATGGCCATTCTTGCAGAAGTAAGGTGGTATCTCATTATGGTTTTCATTTGCATTCCCTGATAATTAGTGATTGAGCATTCTTTCATATGTTTGTCGGCCATTTGTATATCTTCTTTTGAGAATTGTCTATTCATTTTCTTTGCCCACTTTTTGATGGGATTAGTTGTTATTTTCTTGCTGATTTGTTTGAGATCCTTATAGATTCTGGATATTAGTCCTTTGTCAGATGCATAGTTTGAGATTTTCTCCCACTGTGTGGGTTTTCTGTTTATTCTGCTGAGTATTTCTTTTGCTGTGCAGAAGCTTTCTAGTTTAATTAGGCCTCATTTATTTATTTTTGTTTTTGTTGCATTTGCTTTTAGGCCTTAATTATACATTCTTTGCCTAGGTTAATGTCTAGAAGAGTTTTTCCAATGTTATCTTCTAGAATTTTTATGGTTTCAGATCTTAGAGATAAGTCTTTGATCCATGTTGAGTTGATTTCTTAATAAGGTGAGAGATGAGGATCCAGTTTCATTCTTCTACATGTGACTTGCCAGATTTTCCAACACCACTTATTAAATAGGGTGTCCTTTCTCTAATTTACGTTTTGTATGCTTTGTTGAAGATCAGTTGGCTATAAGTATTTGGCTTCATTTCTGAGTTCTCTATTCTGTTCCACTAGGGTATGTGCTTATTTTTACACCAGTAACATACTGTTTTGGTAATGATTGTCTTGTAGTTTAATTTGAGGTTGGGTAATGTGATACCTCCATTTGTTCTTCTTGCTTAGTATTGCTTTGGCTATGTGGGCTCTTTTATGGTTCTATATGAATTTTGGGATTTATTTTCTAGTTATGCAAAGAACAATGATGGTATTTTGATGGAAACTGCATTGAATCTGTAGATTTCTTTGGGCACCATGGTCATTTTCACAATATTGATTCTACCCCTCCATGAGCATGGGGTATGTTTCTATTTGTGTCGTCTGTGATTTCTTTCAGCAGTGTTTTGTAGTTTTCCTTGTAGATATTTTTTACTTCCTTGGTTTAGTATATTCATAAGTATTTTATTTTGTTTTATTTTATTTGCAGCTGCTGTAAGAGGGATTGAGTTCTGGATTTGGTTCTCAGCTTGGTCATTGTTGGTGTATATCAGTGCTACTGATTTGGGTACATTGATTTTATATCCTAAGACCTTACTGAATTTATTAATCAGATCTAGGAGCTTTTTGGACTAGTCTTTAGGGCCTCCTAGGTGTGCAATCACATCATTAGTGAAGAACAACAGTTTGATTTCCTCTTTTCCAATTTGTATGCTCTTTATTTGTTTCTCTTGTCTGATTGCTCTGGCCAGGTCTTTCAGTACTATGTTGAATAGAAGTGGTGAAAGTGGGCATCCTTTATTTAGTTTCAGTTCCCAGGGGGAACGCTTTTAACTTTCCCCCATTCAAGAAGCTCTTAGTATGAATGCTCAGGTCCAACTCCAGATTCAGTAGCTCCAGGTACTTGCATTTTTGATTAGGTCTCCAGGCTAGTCTGAGGGGCAGTCATAGCTGAGAACTACTATGCTGGACACTTGATAAGGGAAACCAAATCCTGGATAACCCATCTAGCTGGTCGCTACACTAAAGTAGTGAGCTCATGCACCTCTCTCCAAAAAAAATAATAATAAGACACCAGTTCCAAGAGTAGAAGATGACGTGCAAAGTAAAAGACAAAGTCAGAAAGTCATTATAACCTTGTATTTTAGTAACAGCATTTTTGTACTGTCACGGGCTCATCTAGATAAAGGACTAGGAAGTAAAATCAAATGCAATTATATTTTGCCTCAGGAAAGAGCTCTGAATACTTTTTTATTATATTGCCAAAGATTAGGACTAGAATGTAAATCTGAGAAAGTAATATCAAAGGCCTTCCTCATTAACAGAAATGGAAACAGGCATTTATATGCCACCAATAAATCAATTAAAGGAGGAAAGTAGCTTGAAATGGCCTTCATTGTGGTTATTAACTTCAGGGAGTGTAGCAGTTGGGGATTGCTGAACGCAGCATTTTCTTGTCTTTCACCTGGAGCAAAATGTAGGAAAATAAAGCATGGTAATGCTGTCATCATATTAAACCCAAAGTCTGCTTAAGTGTTTGCTAAAGTGGAGCAAAACAAAGCAGAGCCAGACGTTTCCAAAAACATTGTCCCACTTCTGTGGATTTAAATCACGAGACTGTGAATCAGTGTGTGACTTGGTGTGTTTCTATGTGTCTGGTTTACATATATACGGACACTGGGAATTCTTTTAATCTCCCTGATTATTTCCAGTATAACAATGTCCTAAAACAGGAAGATTCCATTAAGAAATAATACACAAAGGAACTTCCCAGTGAGGTTTGAGAGAGCTGTGACCCTTCTCCATCCTCCTTTTGGCCCGTTAATCACCAAGTCCTATTTACTGTTTTCAGTTTACCAATTTCAGAACAACTTAATTTGCGTTGAACAGTAGCATCTGGAACAAGATTACTGGTAAATGGAATCTATACTAGCTTAGGGATTTAATAATTAACAGAAAAAAGAGAATTCAATGTCTTGTCATGCCAGAAAATACCTTAGGGTTTTTAGGCAGCCACTTTACCTTCTTGAGTCTTAAGTTCCTTAGCTATAACTTGAGAATGTAGTATCTTTTTGACTTCCTCACAAAGTTACAGGGAAAAGCATTTTATAATCTTTAATAAGTTATACAAATGTAAGGCACCATTAGTTTCAGCTTCTGCCTTTAAAATTTCTGATATGTCATGTGTAATAGTAATATGCATTTATTATGTATGGTGTTGGATGAAAGGTGTGCCACGAAGGAAGTAACTTGAGGATGTGATATTTCAGTGTGAATTCATTTCACTATGCCAAAATATAGTTCACATTTATTCTAACACCCTGTGCCCTACCTTTGGATTTATTCTTTATTTCTTACTGGTTCCCGAATTGGTTTACTGTTATTTCATCCTTCCCCATACATGGGGGCAAAGAGTGGGAACCATCCCTGTCCAGCGGTGCAACCCTCTTTTAATGACCATTCTGAAGAAGGGTGACTTGGTGACTTCACCTCCTACAAATTCATTAATGCCATGGGGGCAAAAGATTATTTCCTAATATGGGACAGAAAAAGCTGAGGTCCTCTCGTCTGCCATTCTCTATGTGGTCTGGCAGTCACCAAGTCCTATCAAATGTGTCTTCTAAATCTCTCTCAAATCAATGCTTTAATGCAAGACATGAGTCTCACTCCTGAAGCACAGAAGTATCCAACTCACTGGACTCTTGCCTTAGTCATGTGCTCCCACCCCTACCCTCCTACCTACCCAGTCTTCCTTCCATTCACCATGCTGGAGTTGTTTCTTAAACCTGAATCTCTATACATCAATTTCCTACTTAAACCTTGGATGGCATCTAGCCTCGACTGGAAAGCCCTGTATTGTCTAAACATGACAAGGATCGCTTTCTAGATTTGATGCCTGTTAATCTCTGAAGTGTCTCCACTCACACTTGCACCCAGCAATATTGAGCAACTGCCTGTTCCCAAATGCACCATCCTGTTTCAAAGCTCCCGGCTTTTCTTCACGATTTTATTTGCCCTTCCTCCACTCTTTTTCATCTGAAAAAATTCCCATTTATCTTTTAAAATTCTGTTTCAGAGTCCCTCTTTCTTTGATCCTCTTTCAGATCATCCAAGAAATAAACTACTACATCTAACAGTACATATTTTCATTATGGTACATATTACTCCAAATTTTAATTATTTGTTAGAAAAATCTGTTCCCCCTTTCAAAGTTGCGAGCCTCTTGAAGACAAGGATCATGTTGTATTAATCTTTGGGTCTCAAGAAACTACCAGTGTATTTGACAAAGTATAGCTACTTTATAAATATTTCTTAAGTAAATGAATAGTTGGGTTCTTATAAGTGAAAACAACATATGTCCTGTATAATTTGTGGGACTGAGCTTTAGTAAAGGAAACATCTGACAGGGCTCATCACTTATTTATCACTGTTAGTTCTTTTCACCCTTTTTACATTTATATAATCTTCTTGTAAAATCTAAGGTTGCAAGCATCTTATGTGCATGAAGGAGCAACAGAAACTGACCAAATTGGGCTCATCGGTGAGCCATGTGCCCTGTGGCACACATTAGTGTCATCACAAATGGGTTATCTTCCCCTTCACCTCCTCCATATGACTTTGGGCAGCTGTTGTTGTACTGAAATTCATGAAAAGCAGAGTTCCTTGTCAACTTCCCTCATTTCAGAAACAAAACTGCTCTCTGTAAAAGCACCTGGTCCTTTCCCTACAGAATGACATGCTCTTCTCTCTTTCCAAGGCAGTGAGAATATAGTCAGGCATTGTGTGTCTCAGATCCCATTGATCAGAGTTAAATTGGAAACCAAGGAGCCCACAGTGGTGCTCCCTGCCTGTTGAACGCATGAGCTTACTTTGTCCCAGAGTCCCCCTACTGAATCAGTGTAAAGTGTAATCTAGCAGGCCTCCCGTTTTTACTATTACGACTGTGATCAATGGGTAATAGGTGAGTATTCTCAATTTTATCTGACTGCACTACTTCCCAGAAAATTCTGGGGGTAAAATGAGAAGTGTGTTATTTTTCTTTTATATTTATAATTATATTCTGTGCCTTCTATTATTTCATACCACAGAGGTTTTTCCTGTCTCTTCCAAGGTACCCATTTGTCCTAGAAGTGAGAATTAATACCTATTGTGTAACTAATGATGGTTCTTTTATGAGTTAGTTAATCAAAAAAAATTAGGAATAAAACAAAAGTTGACATCAATGTACTTTGCATCTTTTTCAACTTCTTCATAAGACTTGATTTTGCTTTCAAATGTATGGTCCTAGATTATAAGCAATGTAAATTAGTTTCTCTCATTTCAAATAATTAATCTCTGAAACTAGTACAATTTGAATTTCACTCTTCTATAAGTCAGATTTGGGAGATATAACTGAAAGTTCATTTCATGGAAACCAAACTTAGCTTGTTTTGCTGTTTTCTCTCTTTCCTCTTTTTTTTTTTTTTTTCTCTTTCATTATTTATTCAATAAATGCAAGCTGGCCATATCATTTGTTGGTTGGATTTTGCTGGGCACTGTGAAGAATTAAGATATGTGAGGTTAGTGCTCTCAAAACCTTACAGAGAAAGAGACAAAATGTTAAATAGGAATAGAGTTGTCACAACACCACGAAACAAGTAGTACAAGCAGCAAGGCCTGCAAGTTCAGATGCCAGTCTTTACCTCTGATATTTTCTATCAGAGCTCCCTGGACTGCCATCCTTTGTGATTTATTTTTAATCATTCTTTTCATCTCGTTCTAACACAGAGATCCAGGAACACATCACTCATTCTATCCTCTATCTTTCTTATTGCCTCAACTCTACTTCTGAGCTCTTGAAATAAACTTTGGAAGCTATATTCATACTACTTTGTGAAAGTCAGTATTATCTACCCACTTCTGAAATAAAGGAGATGAGGTTATATGAATTAGGAAGGGTGTGTTTTTTTCCAGATCTATATACTAACTTTACCTGCATATATGAAATCTTATAAAAAGCAAGTTTTTGACCATATTCAGCAACAAATTGTTACCAAATTGATGAAGCTTCATTAATAACTCTACTCCTTTTCAATAGTTATTTAGGATAGTCCCTGGTATATTATCTAACCCATTGTGAATGTGTGCACTCTCTTCCCTTGACTCCATAAACCAAAGCTGTTCCACAGCCTTCCTTCCCTTCCTGGCAATGGGCTTCACCCATAAAAGCATCTGGTCAGGCTACTGAATCAATTTGATAAACATCACTTTTACCACCATTTTTATTTTAAATTTTACCCTCAGTTGAGTCATTCTGTACACAGCTCATTACCTTTTGAGCAGTCTTCTGCTGTAGTTTTGTTAAATTTATCCTCAGGAAATCAACCCCTCTCATGTTCACATCTTTCTTTCCACTTCTATGGCTGTAATTACTTCATTGTGTCTTAATTGCTTTTATGCTTCTGTATCTCTACCACTACAGTATAAGCACCTTGAGGACAAGCACTGTGACTTGATCACTGTAGTGCACTCAGAGGACAGCGGGTCCTGACTTGATCACTGTGATGTGCTCATAGGACAGTGTGATCCTGGCTTGATTGCTGTGGGGCACTCAAAGTGTAGTAGGGTTCCTGGAGTATGAAAGGCACTCAGTAAAGGCCTGTTTTATTTTCATTCATTTATTTTTAATTGGTAGATAATTATTGTGTATATTTATGGGGTACAATGTAATGTGTCGATCCCTGTATACATTGTAGGAAAAGTCAGTCGAGCTAATTAACATATCCATCACCTCACCAACTTATTTTTTGTGGTGAACGTGCTGTTTGTTGAGTGAGTGCTCAGAATTGAAAGGCAATGCATGCTGTGGAGATGCAGAGGACAGGCACCGAACCCAGGCAGTTGTAGAAAGTTGGGGAAGATTTCAGAGGAAGATAGACAAACTGAGATTTGACACCTCACCTTGCTGAGGGTGACAGCAAGTTGGCTTGGCATAGGGAGAAGACGATCCTGTCAGAAAAGAGCATAGACAAAGTCCTAGATTTGAGAAAGAGCAGAGGCCATAGAGGCACAGGCAAAAAAAACCCATGCAACTACACCTTTTGTTAACTATGCCTGAGAATCAAGGCAGAAGTCAGTGTGGTAGACATACATGTGCATCTATATATGTGCACATGAGAGGAAACTTTGGTTTTTAAAAGTTTAATTAGATGTAATAAAAAGTCAAATCCATCAACCTCTAAAACTCTTGATATTTAGCCCAAAGCCCTCTACACGACTAAACATATCCATTAACTTTCTCATTATTTAATTTTAATTTTTTCTATCATATTTTAATTCTGTGTTTTAACTGTTGGCATTTTAATAGTATATTTTATATAGTTCCACTGCAGACAATAGTATGGTTAAGGAAAGATATTTGAATCTAACCACCTTGCATGGAGTTGTTATGTACAGGAACTGTTGCAAGTTCCAAACACTCAACTTAGAAATGAACATTTAGAAAACTACCTGTTTATAAATTGAGGTTTTGAGTGCATAAGGAACAACTGGCAACAGGATGAGATGGAAGCCATAATGGTCTTAGAGTCCAAACGTCTGCATCCTTCATTCACCAAGTTCATGAGACTCTTGGTTTCATCATCTGTTGAATGGGATCCACAATATCTGTTCTCCAGTCTTAGGTATTCTTAAAATTGAAAGAGAAACTGAATGTGAAACAAATCACCTAACAGATGGTAGATGGTTGTATTTAGTTATAGCACAAGGTCATTTGCTACAGTAGTTACTTTTATGTTAGACGATAAAAATTTTATACCCCCTCCAACAACTACAACAATAATATATATGGAAAAATATGTGCAGCAATTTAGGTTAGTAAAAGTAAAGCTGCACTTTTTAAAACAAATGGTTTTCAATAGGTTTTCTATATGTTTGTGCCACAAGTACAGCAAGTATGTTTACAGAGAAATGGCTTCTTGCCTCAATAGCGTGAGGATAATATGTGTTGTAACCATTTTGTCTCATAGAATGATTGAAGATAGTGGGAAAAGAGGAAATACCATGGCAGAAAGAAGACAGCTGTTTGCAGAGATGAGTAAGTATGGATCTTTTAAGGAACACCCTGTAGTTTCCATTGAATACTCATGGAAAGGCTAGAAATAACCACTTATCTTTATGATACTTGTACTTTTCCTTGGATCCTAAGTCCCTTTCATGAAGTGTACATTTTGGCCTTTTTTACTTCTTACTTGGCAAGAGTTCAGTTAGTCAGTAATTCATCCTAATTTGTTATTAGACTGTATATTTTATATGGAAGAAAATGTTTATAGACCTCTATATTTACATTCACACATATGTGCACATACACAGACACTTGATAAACACTATTTAGTATTGACATTAATATAGTCCACTAAACTTTAAAGTCTGTGTTCATCCCCCTGCACTGTCATAGCAGCTGGCATATTGTAGGCACTAGATAAAATTTGTGAAATGAATTATTGACTTTCTTCCCTGCGAAGTGATATCATATGTTTACGTGGAAAGGAGAAGTTAGGCACAATTACTGGACCAAACTATAAACTGTCATTCAGACTTCATGTTCTACATGAGGAGAATCTATTCTGCAAACTGGTTTTTTAAAAAATACTAAGGAAAATAAAAGATAAAGGGAGCTTAGAGGTGACCTGCTACACAAGGGAACCCAAACTAAGTTACTGACTCCAGTGAAGAATCTATTCAATAAAGGCTATTGGTTTATGTAAGTGCACAGTTGCTGTATAAGTAATTGGTTGGTAGCATCTCCCTTGTAGACCATTTTTCTTTTTCATAAAGAAAAAGAACTTGACATTAGGGGGAAAACCACACATCTCAAGTTGAATGTTGTAAAGGAAAAAGCATGGTTCTCTTCATGTCTTTTTATCTCTTCTTCCTGCATATGGAATGAGGATGAGCAGGAGTGAGTGGTAAGCCTTTTTCCCTAAGAAGGCAGTAGACAAAATTAGGTTCCTACTAAAGATTGAAAGGGATTGGCAAGAATGAGGGTCAGAACAGAAAAAGTTAAGTCCCAGATAATAAGATTCATATTTTCCTTTATCATTCCCCAATAATCTGGTGGTACCAAGACAGCATTAGAACTAACAAAGAGGAAAGAAAATTAAAATTGATGTGGGGAATCTCAATCGTGTTCCTTGCTTTTTCCACTTTTAGAAATGTGCTTAGAGTGTTTGGGAGAGTTTCAGCCAGGCCTTGCAATTTCTTAGACCCCATGTGTGGTACTGTGTCTTCACCTGGAATTGTGGCCTTTGTGCAGTTACAAATCCAACAGAGCAAGGAGCCTAGTGAGTACCTGTCCATCTAAACAAAATCCAAAGCAGCACAGGTATCCTCCAACAGCACATTCTTGTATTAAAAAGGCAAGAGTACATCATGGGACAGTATCTTCTCAGACACAGTAGAAAAAAATATTTACCCTAAAAAGGCAATAAAATCTCGGGGGAAATCTTTGAACTTACCATTATAACACTAAAGACTGCATCAGACAGCACACTGTAAGAACTATAAAAGTATGCTCGTTTCATGATTTTGTAAATCCTTTGAGTTTACGTATCCCAATGCTTTCTGAACCTGATATAGTGCCTGGCTCAGACAAATACATACGTTACAAATGTTTATTGAATTAAAATTGTCCAACTCAAAGAAAGCTCAATATGGTTTTTGGAGACACAGAAATAAGACAACTCTAAATTTTTTTTCAAGTGACAGAGACTTAGGAAAATCGTGCATTCAGTTCCCAAATTATAAGTTTATCTTTTCATAGAAACATTACAGTGATGTCTTGCAGCTTTATTAGTTCTATGAGTTCTTGTGATTAATGGTCAGAATAGATAAACAAGCCAAACAAATATGTATCTTTCCTCCCTGGGTGTTCCAAATCAAATGTTGGCAAAAACAGCTAAACATGTCTGGCCTTAACAATTCATTAGTTTGAGCAACATGTTTATATCAGCACTAAGTATGACACATCCACAATAAGTAGGATTCTGCTGGATAAAACAATTGGCTGGTTTCAAAGGGAGCAATTGATTTTGACATGTAGACTGTCATACAAAAGAGAAAGGTAATATCATTGAGAATGTGTTAAATGGTTGAAAAATATATGGGTATTCCAGCTGTATCAGCAGCACACCAAAGAAAGGAAAGGAAACCCTTATCAGAGAAGACTGACATCAAGATTCGAAAAGTAACTTCTAGGAACTTGTGCTTTCTAGACAGGGAGCAAAAAGGACTAGACTTGTAAATCTTCTCATCTAAGTATTATATAGAAATATTTAAAGAAAAAACAACAAAAGAAAGTGCCAATGAGATTCTTTGCTTTAGAAATTGCAAATGTGAAAGAAAAGTTGTAATGGACAGAGTTAAACACGCAGGGAACACTTTTATCCAAGACTATTGCAACAGGGAAGAAAGACTGAACTCAACTTCCCTGGAACAAAAGGCAGGAAGGACTTTTAAGCACTGGGGAAAAATACTGGAGGACTTCAGGGAGGAGATTGGTCAATGTGATTAGGCCATCTGTTTGCTAATTGTCACATTTAACAGTTAGGCTTCTACCCTCTCGATAAGACTTGGAGATAGAGGTGATACCTCCTTCAATGATTATATTTCAAAGGGCTGGCACCCACATTCTTGAGAAAGACATTCCTGGGTTGTAAACTTGGCAAGATATTTACATCTCAAAGGGGCAGAGAAAGAATTTACAATGAAAAGTTTTCTAAAGTAAATGCTGTAAGAAAACAGAGGTCAGAAGCCTAGAGGAAGGAAGAAGTCTATCTAAAGTCAGGCAAGTTGAGGAGGTCTTGGTCTTAGAAAAGGTAAAGAACAGCAATTGATAACAAAAATTGATAAGAAAATTTGGCAAATTCAGGTGATTGCAGCACATATGTGTTAAACATTCACTCTGAGCTCATTACTGTAAGCAGCAGAAGCAGGAAGAAACAGCAAAGAAATGAAATTAAGAGAAGCATAGACTAAAAAACAAACAGAAATAATAGCTTTATATAAAAAATTGGGTGATCACCTACTTTGATTTAAGAAATTCTGTACAAGTTCTCCCTTAACCAAATATTGTCTTCACAATAATGCCGTAATTATCAGTTTGCTTACTACCTTGGATTACAGCTGAAAAAAAGAAAAAAGAAAAACCCTCTAGTTAACTATAAACGTCATCGGCTGGGCGCGGTGGCTCACTCCTGTAATCCCAGCACTTTGGGAGGCCAAGGCGGGTGGATCACGAGGTCAGGAGATCGAGACCATCCTGGCTAACATGGTGAAATCCCATCTCTCTACTGAAAATACAAAAAAAAAATTAGCCGGGCGTGGTGGCCTTTAGTCCCAGCTGCCTGGGAGGCTGAGGCAGGAGAATGGCGGGAACCCGGGAGGCGGAGCTTGCAGTGAGCCGAGATCGTGCCACTGCACTCCAGCCTGGGAAACAGAGCAAGACTCCGTCTCAGAAAAAAAATATATATATATAAACGTCATCCTCACCTTGGCTTTTTCAGCCATCAAATAAGTTTAGCAGCTCAAGTAAGTTTATCAGACTGACTTTTAACAGAATAAATTGTTTGTTCTTGGAATTAAACTCTCCTTTTCTGTTTTTCTACTCTCAGAGCACATTTACTTAGCCTTTTATGGTAGTTGTGAACATGTCCATACCACTCACTGCTGTGAACTCCTTTTTAGGGACAGACCTAGGACATGTACCTTCAAATCATTCACCTTAGATGCTGAATCAATGCTCGTTTAAAAGCCGATGGGGCACAGGATGGGTAGGTTTTAATGGAAGGGACGTGATTGGAAAACACTCTTTGAGAACATGGAATTCTGCCTAACAAGGTAAGGAAGGTCTTGGGGAGAAATGAGAGTGATGCCACTGGCCTCTCAGCAGAGGCGGGACCTGAAATCAAAGGGAGGCAAATGAAACTACTCAACAAATACTGTTTTTGGCTTTTGTTTTTGTGTATGTTTTGAGACACAGTTTCACTCTGTCGCCCAGGCTGGAGTGCAGTGACGTGATCTCGGCTCACTGTAACTTCCGCCTCCCGGGTTCAAGCAATTCTTGTGCCTCAGCCTCCCGAGTAGCTGGGACTACAGGTGCACCACCATGCCCGGCTACTTTTAGTATTTTTAGGAGAGACGCCCTGGGTTTCACCATGCTTGATCAGGCTGGTCTCAAACTTCTGACCTTAAGTGATCCACCCACCTCGGCCTCCCAAAGTGCTGGAATTACCGCGTGAGCCACTGTGCCGGGCCTAAGTACTGTTGAATTATTTGAAGGCAGGCCGTCCTTGAGAGTGTTGGCTGGAGTCAGCACATGCACGATTGGAAAGGAACCTAGGGCATGATTTTTGAAATGCACACTATGAATTTAAGAACACCAATCTCAAAAATTCAGAAAAATGACATGAATGACTCCGCCACCCTAGGTTATCATGGATATGATGACTGTTTTCACGCGCTTCTTCGTTTCTCATGTTCCTCAGTCTCTTTAAGATATTAACACCATGGATTGCCACCCGAGAAATTCTCTCTGTCACCACCCTAGCCTAGTCTCCTGCTTTTTCTGTCTCCTCTACTTCTCTCTGTCTCTTAGTACCCTCTAGACACTGAAGTCAGAGAATTTAAAGTTTTCTTCTTGACCATTTTTCTCCGTATACAATTTGTCTCTCTCTCAAGTCTTTACCTTTATTGCTATGACTCCTGAGTGTTCAGAGTCCCCCAAAACAACCTCCCATTTCTCATGAGCCAGCTTATCCAAAATAGCACATGAACTAAACTTCCCTTCCAGCCTTGCCTACTTGTTGTCAAGTCTTCTGCTAATGAAGCAGCTTGAGGAGGGCTCATTGTCACTCCACTAATAGTGCCCATCACAAAAATACCTATCATCCCTGCCAAGACGGCTGCCTTCTACTGTTCCCAAAGCCACGCGGTCTTTTAACAACTGCCAAGCAGCGGGGCACAGTTCAGAAGCGAGGAGGACACTCCAGTTCCCAAGTTTGTGCCTCATTTTGTCACTAGAAATATAGAATAGCCCTACTTGTGCAGAGTCTCCTGTTGGTAAAATATTTCAGTCTTGGCCCAATCGAGCACACTACTACATTTTGTGTGCTTATTGATAATTTCTGGAATATACTAAAGCACTAATCCTTATATCCAACTGTCCTGTGGATATCTCCACTTGGACATCTTACCAGCAACTCAAACTCTTTAGCCCAAAACTATCTTCACCCATCAACAAACCTGTTCCTCCCTGTTTGTACTTTACTTAGCTCAATGGGGAAGACTCTATCCCATTCAGCTACCTAAGGTAGCAATTAGTTTTCACCCCTAAACTCCTTAACCTTCCCCTCAGTATCTCTCTCTCTCTCTCTGTCTGTCTCTCTTTCAGTATCTCTCTCTCTCCCTCCCTCCTTCACACACACACACACAGCCAGTGATAAAGTGTGGCAGAGTTCAGGCAGCAGGTTCATCATAGGCTTCATTTTTATTCTGTAAATATATGTTTAGCAAAACTTTTAAATGAATGAGATATTTAAGAATCAAATGGCTATATATTAATAGAAGGTTTTATAACAAGCTTTCAAAATATAGAAGGCAAAACATACAAAAACTGTGTGAAAATGTTCAGAGTGCAAAAGCTAAAACCAAAAATTAGGTAAGACTGGTTGGTTGATGTATTGGTTGATTGGTTGGTTGAATGAACGAATGAATGGGTAGGGAAAAGGTGGAAGGAAAGAAGGGAGCGAGAGGGAGTGAGAGAGGGAAGCAGGGATAGAGGGAGAAGGGAAGAAAGAGAATCTTTTTAAAAAGGGCTAAAGAAAGGAAAAAATCACCCAATGTTTTATATAAGCTGCTAACAGTGCAAACAATCAGAGTTTAACTGTGTCTTTGTTGTCATATTTATTACTTCCTTCCAACTATGACATGGGTACAAGAGGCTTGAGGAGATGATGCAAGAGCACTAAGTTGCCTTAAATAAATTTGTTTTAGTTTTTCTTACTATGAAAAGTTTCAAATATATGTAGAAGTAGAGAAAATAGTATTTATCTCAACCCTTAATTATGTATGCCATCCCCCACTGTATTAGCATGAAGCAAAACTAGGAAATCACTTAAATGAGTGGAATCTCCAGATTTAAAGAATTATATCCCAGTGATACAATTCAGAAAACAACCACTATCCATTATTTCGAAAAATAATGAAGAGTACATTGAAAAAAATGGATGGGAAAATTCTGTACTTTTTTATTAAAAAGTATAGATTCTTTGGAGTTTAGGGTATGAACTGGTTATAAGTTTTGTAATGAAATGGATGTTTTTCTAGATCTTGGCCAAAATATAGTAGTAATTCTAGACATGTCAACATGCTAAAAGCAAAGATTGCTCTGCTGATTTTATTTCTTTACTCATTTATTTAAATTCTATCTTTTTAATAAATAAATTAAGTCAGCTAATAACACTTTTTAATGAGATTACCAGACTGCTAGATCAGGAAAATACCATCTGATAAAAATTAACATTAATTTCAGCAAGATATTGACAAAAACTCTTAGACTGTGCATGTGTTGGGGAATTGTGGACTGGGTCACAATACAGTTAGGTAGATTTATAGGGAATGTCATGACCATGTCTAAAGCCACAACTAATGGGTCTATCAACTTGGAGGAAGGCTTCTAGTAGTATCCTGGAAGGCCCTGTTTGTGGCCCTGTTCTGGTCCTTGGTTTTAATCAGTGACTCAAATGAAGACACAGAAGTCACACAACTAATCGCAAGTAGGTTTGGGGGTTTATAAACTTTCAAGAAAAGACCACACATGTAAAACTGGGTTAAGTTCATGGTTTGTTGGGGCAGAGAAAAAAAAATTTATTTTGACAAGGTAGCTAAACAGAGTAAGAGGCTATGTATCATATCTCAGCCCAGCTTCTTCTGGTCCCTTTCTGGATGGATCCTGCAGTTAACACATACATTGATTGTGCATGGTTGTGTGCTGCTATATCTGACACACTAAATTTTATTGTTCACCACATCCCTTTTAATATTCAGGGCTTACATCATCAATCAGGAAGAATTTATACAACATTTATAGACCTACAGACCTCTTCCTGATTCTTGAACAAAACACAGGGTCAGTTAAGTCCACATAGTGATAGGACAGGAGAGAGCAGTCAGTGCACTTCAGGCCCAAAGCAGCATCTCCACATCCTTCTTTACTGCATCCTGGAGAAGTGCACCTTTGCCATATTTCCCCCAGGACTTCCATCAGAGGAAAGTGCAGAGGTGCCAGGGTTACTGTGCTCAGAGGGTAAGGTCTTGCGGAAACTGAGAAACTTAACTATGTAGCACATCACAAACCTCTTTTCATCTGGAGCTTAAATCATTATGCTTGAAGAACTTACACAAATAATCTATGCCCCTAATGTTTTCTTTTAAGTGATTATTTACAGATACTGAGACTCTCCTGATTGCTGAGCCAAACTTAGCACCAATAAAAGTACATCCTCATCTGGGAGCAAAGGCAGATTTAGCATTCAGGTATTTCTGATAGTCTCTCTGTCTCTGGTTATCGGGCACCCTAGAGAGCTCATTCCCCACATGAGTCTCTCAGATTTACAGAGGGCATGAAACTGGGAAAGATTTTTGAAGTTCCAGTGACAACTGAAGAATTTTAAAAGATTCAGAAAAGTTCAAAGTATGAGCTAAATTTTAAAAGTAACTAACCAGATACATACGAAGTCCTACCCTTAGCTCCAAAATAGGCATTTAAATAGCAAATAGAAAAGATTTGACTTATATAGAAGTGCATATGATTTTTCAAAGTAGTTTTTTTAAATGAACTTCAAACTTAATAAAAGTGGCATAATAAGCCATCTATTTTTTCAAAAAGATCACATTAGTTAGGAGTCCTTATCAAAGGTAGTAATAATTGCTTTCTATATATTCTATACAGGTAAAGCAATCGCTATTGGGATTAATTTCGGACACCTAATTTTACAGAGATTTTAGCCAGTCACAGAACAGGGTGACTAGAATGTTTAGGGGTCTCAAACCATGCTTGATCATAATGAAAATAATAATAACAACTGCCATGAATTGAAGCCCTACTGGGTGCCAGACAGATAAACACTATACCTGAAATGGCCGTGGAGTTGAACATCTTTTACCCTAAAAAAAGCCAAGGAGAAGCTACCTGCCCAGCTAAATTTTAAAGTCCATGATGACAAGAACTTTTGCACATAATTTTCAGATGGTAATGAAGACACTAATAATGATAATGTAGCTGCTTTGCAATATTTGAGAAATGAATTCTCAAGTGGCAGGGGGAAAGAGTATGTGACTCCAGGGGAAACCAGATCAAATAAGTTGAAGTTACAAGGAGGCAAATCAAAGCTCAAACATAAAAAAGACACTTCTATCACATATTTTTGTTCAGAAATGGCCCATTTACTGTTAAGTGGTCATTATGTTCCCAGTGCAGAAGTCAAGACTTTATATCTGTCTATTACCAGCCAGTAAAGTTGATATTTTTATCTTGTTTTATCCATGAGGAAATTGAGATGCCATGGAAAAACTTGGTGAAACTCACACAACTGGGAAGTGACAGAATTAAAGTTTACTTACTTTAAAGTTCATTTATTTTCACAAGTAATAATCTTCTCTATCATTAGAAATAATCCTACATGGCCATTGGCTAAATGTTCATCTCTTGAGAACATTTCTAAGGGAATTCCTGCAGTGGGTGAGGAGAGTTCCCCATCTCTTTAATCCCTCAAGTGCTCAGTGTTGCTAAGCCTGTTTGTCAAATAATAAGCTGTATTAAGAGTGACCATTTAATGATCTTCTTGATAAAACCACAAAGTAATAGCACTATTGACAACACTTTCAGTGAATCTGAAGATACTGGTTTGAGTTGAGGAAATGCTAAATCCCCTAGTGAGGGACACTTGCTAATTCATCCTGAGTTTCACTGGGAAAGCACTTAATTGGCCTTCTAATATCATTGCTTCCAGGATAGTTCATTTACTTGCTATTCTGTTTTACTCTAAAGGATTCACATAGCACATTTTATTAGTATACGACTGGTAAAGATAAAAGTTCAATACATGCCTTTATATCTGTTATGAACCACAAACATGGGCTTAGAAAAAACAAATATGTAGAAACTGAGAAAAGCAGACATTTATTGAAAGTCTAATGTGTTCTAGACAGTCTAGAGATTAACTCATTCAAAGGAGGGTGGGCGGAATACTAGGAGCTCAGGTCTTGATGTAACAAGCAGCCCATATGCAGGGTATTGAGACGAGACTGACCAAGCCTACCTAGGAGAGATTCTGTGGTAGAAAGTAGTGGGCAATGTCCTTAGGTAGGTAAGCCAGAAAGAACCTGCAGACAAGCTTGGATTCTGAGCAGAGCTTTTAGACCTGATGTTCTGGGCATCAGGAGCCATGCTGGACTCCTAAGTGGAAGAGTGTAATAAAGAAAGTAGTGTAAGAATACAGTGAATATGCTTCAAGTTAGGAAGGAACTGGAAGCCACAATAAAAAAAAGGGTAGAGGTTGTTTTAGAAAGGCATCTCTTCCTCTGAGAGTGACAGGAAGGATCGCAAGAAAGTTATTGGTAATAAAAATGAATACTTATGCAGCATTTACTGTGTGCCAGACAGTGTTTAAGTGCCTTAGGTATATTCACTCATTTATCCTTACAACAGTCCAGTGAAATAAGTACTACTATTATCATCATCCCCCTCTTCCAAGTGAGAAAATTGAAGCTCTAAAAGCAATTGGCCTAAGGGCATACAGAGAAGATGCTCAACAGTTAGTACATGGTCACCTAACAGCCACGTTCTAATGACCAATAGCAATGCACTTTAAATGCTTATTTGATGATAGTATGTATATGATCTAGCTGTTTCACTGTAGGTCACAGCTTGAGCAGATTGTTCTCAGAAGTGGTGGATACAACAGGGATGACACTGTGTTTCTTGATCCATGAATATGGTTTACAACCTGATCTCCAATGTTGATTACATGTGTGTGCTCTTTTTCCCTAGAACCTGAAGAACCTGTCCTTGAATAGGACAGACCTGTTCAATTCTTAAAGTTATATTTATATTCTAATAAAAATAAAATTAGGTGTAAGGATATCTGCAGTTGTTTTATTTGTAAACATTGTAAATTTCTTTCTGCGCACATGGCATACCATATGTGTCCTTTTTCCCCGCACTAGGGGCTCAAGATCTGGATCGCATCCGACTCTCCACCTACAGAACAGCGTGCAAGCTTAGGTTTGTTCAGAAGAAATGCAATTGTAAGTATGCCAGTTGATTGGTCTAATTACCATCAGGAATCCTAGAGTTTACATTTGGTACTAAGTTTATTAAACTAGATTATCTTACAAATATTGATAATATTCATATATGTTTACACAACAATAAAAGGGGTATTATGCTGTAGAAATGGTAGAGATGACTCCTAAGTAGCCTTGAAATCTGAATTATGCTTAAATACTAAAGCATATGAACTGTTTAGTTCATACTAAAAGGATGAACCTCTGGATACATATACAATATAATTCTGACCTTGGAAGGGTTTAAATCTGGATGGATGTTTTTCTTCTTTTCTCTAACCTTGGTATCATAAATGCAGTGCCATCAAAATGGTTTCCAAGAACTTTATAAAATATCAAACACTAAATCCCCCTTATATTTGTACTTTCTGTTACAAGGACAGGAAAATATTTTAAAGCTTTTGGAAAACATTTAAGTTTTTTTTCTGAAAGAGCAAAATTAGCCCTTTGTGTCAGAGTTTTAACTACATTTGCGTACATCAGACAAAAATAAGAAAAGAGACAATACTTAAAGAAGCAAAGGAACTTGCTCCAGTTTTTTTTCAAATGTAAAAATGTAAGCAGTAAGCTAGATCACTAGTCACAATGAGCAGTCTTATCTCTGCTGGGCCAACACCTCCATTGTATTACCATATCCATTTTCTCTTGGAAAAAAATATTGATTCATAGTTCATATGTAAGAACTTATTCTTTTCTTTTTAAAAAAAACTTATAAAAATTAATAATGTCTCATTTTTTAATTAATACTGGATGAATTCTTAAAAATGAAAACCGTAATGTTCTCCTGATACACACACATAATTCTACTGTAACTGGCATGGTCATTAGACTCACGGTAAAGGTAGAAACCAGGCGTCTCCACATGTCTACCCTCTCAGAGTCTCCAGCAGGTGTTTCTTAGGGCCCTGGGCAGGCCACCTCAGCCCCAGGCTTCTAGGCTTACAGCTGATCATGACTGTGAGGATGCAAAGTATGCATCTATTCCTCAAGTTCTCATCTACATCTTATTCCCCAGCCCCAGTGGCTAAAAATGGGACTAAAGTTTGGGGAAGGAGAGGTTAGAAGAAAAATATAAGTTGGCTGTCTTATTTTCATTTTCTGTTGCTTATAACAGAATACTTGAAACTTTGCAATTTATAAAGAAAAGGAATTTATTTCTTACAGTTATGGTGGCTCAGAAGTCCAAGGTCAAGGGGCTGCCTCAGGTGAGAGTCTTCTTACTACTGGGACTCTCTGCAGAGTCTCAAGATGGTGCAGGGCACACATAGCAAGGAGGCTGAGCATGCTAACTCAGGTCTCTCTTCCCCTTCTTATAAGGCCACCAGCCTCACTCCTGTAATTACCTATTAATCCATGGGTGGATTAATACATTCATAAGGACAGAGCCCGCATGACCAATCACCTCTTAAAAGCCCCACCTGTCAACACTGCCTCATTGGGGATTAAGTTTCAACACGAGTTTCAGAAGGGACAAACATTCAAACCATAGCATTGGTCACACATCACATATGTGTTTTGACTCCTCACAGGAAGCTAAAGCAATCTAAAATGAGTAGTGAGAAAAGTATTACAGATGTTGAAAGAATTTCTTGCTCTATTTGTAGTCCTAACGAGTCAATGAAGCCATTTCCAGTGCTGGTGTTAGGGGCCAAGGAAAATGTTCCCACAGAAGAAGTTTCCTCTTCCCCCTCAAACACATCACCCAGATTAAAAACAAAAGGAAGAATCTCCGTGTTTTCAGCAATTAAAAGGGATGTGATTGTCCCACATTCTTATCATGTGTTACCACTACAATGGCTTTAAAATTGGAGGGGAAGGCAGAGGGTAAGTGGTAGGAGCTCTGTCCTCCTTAGAGCTTTGCCAAGCAGAGCCTTCCTTAGGCTCCTTTCAGGAGAGCTAGAGATTTCCAATAAAAGACTACAAAATGGTAAGAAGGAACCCCCAGAAAAAGCAAAAAAGGAAAACAAAGAAAAGAAAGAAAGGAAGTGAAAGGAAGGGAAGGGAAGGGCTCAGGGAATCAGGGACTTGGCAACACTGCACTCAACATTAAGGTAGACACACCGTGTTGTCCCCAGTTGTGGTCCACAGGACTTATCCCATGCCTCCTGCTCTCTGAGAAAGACCCTTTCTCATTCTTGGCCATTTCCTTTTCCTCTTTCTATACTTTTCTGGTCCACATCCTTTCCTGCATCTAGAATTGTCTTGGAATTTCTTGAAAAACAGTAGGGAAGAAGTGAGGATGCTAATCCATCCCTGGGTGAAAATAGAAGCTTATACCTGTCCAGTGGCCCTTCAGTGTGTCCATTCACTGACCTCTTAATTCAGTAAATGTATAATGAGCTCCTGCTATATGTTTGATATTGTGCTAGGTACCAAGGATAGTGTGATGATGAATGACATGTAATCCCTGCCTTCAAGTTGCTCAAAATCTAACTGAGCATGTGGACTTTTAAGCAGATGTATAAAACCATGTAGAAAGATAATGATAGAAATATGTACGTGGTATGTGAGAGCTTCAGGGAGTCAGTGCCCTGACTTGTTGGGGATGAGGGTCCATGGTAGGACTTTCCTAGAGAAGGAGATATCAGGAAAGTCTTACTTGTTTTACAATGTACCTTATAAAATTCCTGTATTTCAGGATAAGAAAATATATTACATTCTACAAAAGTTAGACAAAGTTAAGGTCCAAGGAAGAAAAATAAGCATATTGTGAATGCTTTGCTAAAGTAAGCTTTTAAAAAATTGTTTCTACCCTGATCAGAGGCATTAAATGCAAGTACTATATGCCTTTGCAGAGTTTTCCTTTCTAACAATAAATACAACAGTTGTGATATTCAGAGGTATTTGTAAAATGCTTACATAATTGATCTTGGCTTATCTTAATCAAAGTTGCAACCTTCCTTCTAGAAAGTTAACCAACCAGAAGCAGTGATGTTTACATGACATAACATTAGTCAACATTGAATATATGACCTGATTAGAGGAAAGTAATTTTAGTCTGCAGTAAACCTAACCCACAATAAATTATGATACCTTATAATGGAGTTTTACTCTACAATAAAAGAAATAAGAAACAAAATGTAGGTAGCATATTTGTAAGTGCTTTTTTTTTATTGGAGAGTATCTTATTATGTTTGGGCTGCTCTAACAAAAATACCATAAACTGGGTGGCTTATAAACAAGGTTTATTTCTCATAATTCTGGAGACTAGAAAATCCAAAATCAAGGCACTGACAGATTTGGTATCTAGGGAGAGGAGCCTTCTGGTTCATAGGTGGCCCCTTCTCACTGTGTCCTTCCATGGTTGAAGAAGCAAGGCAGCCCTCTGGGACTTTTTTTTTTTTTTTTTTTCTTGGACAGAGTTTTGCTCTTGTTACCCAGGCTGGTGTGCAATGGTACAATCTCAACTCACTGCAACCTCCACCTCCCAGGTTCAAGTGATTCTCCTGCCTCAGCCTCCTGAGTAGCTGGAATTACAGGCATGCACCACCACGACTGGCTAATTTTGTATTTTTAGTAGAGACAGGGTTTCACCATGTTGGTCAGGCTGGTCTCGAACTCCTGACCTCAGGTGATCTGCCCACCTTGGCCTCCCAAAGTGCTGGGATTACAGGCGTGAGCCACCGCGCCTGGCCTGGGGCCTCTTTTATAAGGGCACTAATCCCCATCATGAAAGCTTTGCCCTCAAGTCGTGATCACCTGCTAAAAGGCCCCACCTGGTAATACCATCGCATTAAGGGATTAAGTTTCAACATGAGAATTTGGTGGGGACACAAACATTCAAACAAGAGCAGAAACTTATTATAGTATTTACTTCATAGAAGTCAATGGATCTTCAATGAAAATAGATTGTTTACTTTTAGCTCCATACCTTATTTAAAATTCATTGCATATACTAACAAAACTAAGTATTAAAACTACATAAAGGAGGAAAAAACAAAAACTGGCTCTTGTAAAGCTATCACCTAGAAAAAGATGAATATTGTCTGGATAAAGCACAGACTGTGTAGGTTTTCAGGAGATTTCTTTTTTAATCTATTATCTAAATCCAAATTTCATAAATGTTGGTTAATTCCCTATAGTTCCTTCCCCACAGCCCTTGCCTACTTTGTTTATGATTTTCCATATGGACAACTGGCTCCTATCACTGACATTCATGTTTATTTTCTTCTATTCAATTCCTAATGTATGCCGAGAATAATCAGTTCCCAGGGTTCTAAAAGGACTCTGAACAAGTGGCCACTGTCACCCATGAACTAAATGTGGCCCAGAACCTACTTTTTTATAGAGAATGAACTAATGGATTTTACAGATGAATATTTGTAATCGATTCAATAATGGAACACTAACTTGTAACCCCAATTTTTAAAAATGTGTACTCCCAAGAAGAATTACATTCTTCTCATTGATAGGCCAGTATTTTCTTCATGTACTCAATTATTAGATATTTAACTTCAGCAAAAATGTTGTGTAAATTCTTTTTCTCTCTTGTTATATATGTACTGATATAATATCCCTGATTTTGTCTCTTGGTCCACAAAAAGAATGTTGACCAATCCCTGCTGTAAAAGACACTTATAAGGCTGTATGTGGTGGCTCACGCCTGTAATCCCAGCACTTTGGGAGGCTGAGGCGGGTGGATCATGAGGTCAGGAGATCGAGACCATCTTGGCTAACACGGTGATACCCCGTCTGTACTAAAAATACAAAAAATTATCCAGGCGTGCTGGCGGGTGCCTGTAGTCCCAGCTACTTGGGAGGCTGAGGCAGGAGAATGACGTGAACCCGGGAGGCGGAGCTTGCAGTGAGCCGAGATCGCGCCACTGCACTCCAGCCCGGGCGACAGAGCGAGACTCCGTCTCAAAAAAAAAAAAAAAAAAAAAAGACACTTGTAAAAACCCATCTTTTTTTTTTAAGTCAAAGGGTTCTCCTTTCCAAATCGCTTCTTTCCCTTACCATTTATCTTTGTACCCTGCCATACCTTCCCCATGGTGTAACTGGCACATTCTCTAACAGAATAAAATAATGAGTGTTTCTAAAAAATTAGGGGACACCAAGTTGATTATTTTATATTCTAGAAGGAATAGAGCAGAACAAAGAATACAAATAATATTTTAAATAATCCTTTTTAATCAATAGTCTTCTCTTTAGCTTCCAGATTTTTTGTTAACTTTCCACAAAAATTAATACCCCATAAACTCTTATAAGGATATATAAAATGGCATCATCTCAGCCTTTATTTTAGACAAATAGATGTTTCTACTAGAACATTATTTCCTTGGTCAGCATTGACGTGGTTAATGATCCAGATAGCCTGTAATGTCAGCAGATCTTTTTTTTTTTTCAGAAATTACTTTGGAGTCAATGAAAGGCAGCCCTAAATTCGTGAACAACAAAGGACAACAAGAGAAATAAATCAGAAATGTCTAATCCCTCCTGTTTAATAGTAGGAACAAAATTCAGAAGGCAAGGGAACACTCCATCCTACACCCACAGCTAACATTGCACCATCTTTTAGCCCTATTGGTTATAGCCTGAATTTTCTTTCTGTTAGTCATATCAACTAAAATTTAATTAAAGTTTTGTTTAAAAGGCCAAGAGGAGTCTATAATTGTATCTGGACTGTCAGAGTTTCTCAGCATACTCTTCTTCTAGAAATTGAAATATTTTAAAGGTATCCTTCATTCAGATATGTTATTAGAACACCTACTTTTTCTATGTTATTATCTCTGAGTTTATTTTCAAATTTCTTGTGAACCAAAAAAATGCAGTTATCTTTTTACCTAAATGTTTCTCTATCACCATAAAAGTAATCCAAGTGAGTCCCATATAACTAGTCGGTCCTGAATCAATATTCTGTGAATGAATGAATATGCTCCACTAGATTCATTTCTCACTGAGTCAGGTGAATAGAAGAACACTTGTCTTTTGTGGCAAGAGTAGCCTTGAGCTATGTTTTTCATAGTAAATAGTTATATCCCACTCATTTTTCTTCCAGTTAGTGTATCAATATATTCCTCTTCCCTGCTTCATGTTTAAATATGTGGATTTGTAGCTGCCACTATGAATTTTCTATTCTTGGGTAACAAATTACCATAAATTTAGCAGCTTAAAGAAGCACACATTTATTATCTTACAGTTTTTGTAGGTCAGAAATCCAATGCAGCATGGCTGGATTTTTGGCTTAGCTTTACACACAACTAAAACCAAAGTACTGGTTGGGTCTGTGGTTCTCATGTTGAGGTCAGGGTTCTCTTCTAAGTGCATTCGTTGTGGGAAAATGTTATTTTCTTGTGGTTGTAGGATTGGGGCCCTGTTTCCTTGCTGGCTGTCAGCTGGAGACTACCTTCAGTTCCTAGAGCCTCCCTTATTCCTTGCCCCATGGCCCTGTCGGCTGCTCAGGGCATGGGAGTTTGTGGCTTCTTCCAGCCCAGCTAGTGTGTCCTCTCTGACTTCCCCATTTGTGACTAGCCAGAGAATACTCTTTGCTTTTCAGTGATTCGCGTGTTTATATCAGGCCCACTCAGATGATATTCATGTTTTAAGGTCAACTAATTTGGGATCATAATATCATCTGCAAAATCCCTTCACAGCAGCCCCTGGATTCATGTTTGAATAAGTAGGAGAAAGTATGTGACACCACGCACCAGGAATCGACCACACCGCTCAAGAACATAGACTCTTGTGTTTCTCAGATAACGATGTATAAAATCTTGGATGTAAAAATAAAGTTGAATGTCGGAAATAGAGGCAAGAGAAATCGAACCAGAGAAAGAAATGTATTTAAAGGAGAAGGATCAGAGGATTCTCCCTAGTCAAAGAGGCCAGCAGGAAAAGCGGGAATATTCACAGTTGGGGAAATAAACTGTAGATGACTAACCTTTGGAGCACAATTATCTTTGTTTGTATTGTTGCAAATGTTTTTACTGCATATTTTCATTCCTGATGTTGAATCATTCTGGATACTTGTTTAGAATAAAGGAAGGTGCATTGTGCTAGACTGCAGTGTTCCCAAAAATTCCCTGTGGGAAAGTTGGTGGTGGCAGTGGAATCTAAACAAACCTATTAAAGATGCTTATGTAATAGGACGATGGAAAAACTGCTCGTCTCTGGCACCCTGGACCTATGGCAAAATTATTTCCCCTTAATCAGAGTAAACCTCTGGATGACAAAAGCAATGATTTTAAAGTCCTGATGATTATGATATGGGTTTCATTAAAGCTACTTCTTCCCTTTAATTGTTTTTAAGATCTTAAAAATACAGGGTTTTGTTTCCTTGTTAGCAGACTTTTGTTTTAGAGAATGCTGGAAGCTTTGCTTAAGCTGCTACCACTGCATAACCTGTGAACTAAGCCACACCTGTAGTCTCGTTTCCAGGCATCTGGATGTAACACACAATGACTTCCTTCCCTTTCTTCCGCTTCTGCATTATACATGGAATCTGTGCCAACTAAACACTTTTACTTTCACAACTGAGGAAAAACCATCATCTTAAAATGCTCCTGTCAGTTGGGAAAGAGTGATGCATACAAAGGAACGTATTTCAAGCTTCCCAACCCTATCGAACAGGTGCCAAGGCAAGATTCAGTGACCTTCCCCTGGTTGTCTGCCAAGCCCTGTTTCTGGGAAACTGCCTGCTTGGCTTGGAGCCAGTCAGCAGAGCAATGAAGGGATACCCAGAAGGGGTTCTCCCAATGCCTGGCTCCCGGGATCTCAGGCCTCCAGCACACACTGAAATAAAACAGAGGTCAGTAGGGAGGACGGGGATGGGAGAGCAGCTTCTCCCAAGAAATCACAACTGAGATTCCATCAGAAAGTCACTCCTGATGTCACCTTGGTTCACTCCTCACTGAGGTTTTGTTAACATTCGTTGTTATTAGCAATCACTCATTTATTTATTCACTCCACAAACAGAGACTGAGCATTTGCTGCATGCCAAGCATTATTCTAGATTATCGGGAGAACAGTGTGAGTACAAAGTGGATCATTCGGAAATTCATCCCTATTTGCATATTCTCTTACTGAAACTTTACGTAAATGCATGTTTGTTTTAGTATACTTCTTCGGCAATAAAAATTTCTTTTTCAATATATTGTTCTCACTTGTTGAAGAGTAAAGAAAAAGAGAGATAGAAGTTGGTAATAGAAAAGTGGAATATTTATTCAGAGAATCCTTTTAAAAGAGAGGTTGCTCCCACAGGATACCAAGACTCATCAAGTTTCTCAAGCCATAAATCTGGGCGTCATCTTTGACCTCTTATCTCAACCCAAATTGGATCAATTATAAAAATCTCATCAGTTATACTTTCACATATCTCTCAAATCTATGCACATCTTTCTGTGCTGACTACAAATGCCTGGTCCAAAACATCTTTACTTGAATTACAATCTAAAATGGCTCCTAAAATTTCCTATCCCCTGAGCAATCCCATGAATAATCCCCAGAACTGGGAATTTAGTGGAATTTACTCCTGTGATTAGATTATGCTACATTGCACAGTTGCAACAAACCTTAAAATAGGGAGATCACCTGGGTGGGCCTGAACTAAACACATGAGCCCTTTAAAAGCAGAGCGTTTTCTCTGGCAGCCGCAGAAGAGAAAATCAGACGTTTGAAGGGACAGATGAATTTGTCATGCCATTGCTGGCTTGAAGATGGAAAGTGCCACATGCTCAATCACTAGATGTTGGGAGACGCCTGGCTCACAGCCAGCAAGGAACAGGGACCTCAGTCCTATGATCAAAAGGAACTGAATTGTGCTAACAAATGTCTTGAAAGTATTTTTTTCCTTAGAGTTTCTCAAAGAAAACTCAGTTCAGCCAACATCTTGATTTAATCTTGCGATACCCTGAGCAGGGAACCAGTCATGCCGTACTTAACTTCTTAACTACGGAACTGTGAGTTAATAAGATTCTTGTTTTAAGATTATGACTTTGTGGTTATTTGCCACACAGCCATAAAAAACTATACACAGTAAAGCATGGACCTGCACTTTCTGCTATACACAGTAAAGCATGGACCTGCACTCCAGTGACATCTGTGAGAAAGAAGACTGCTCAGATGTGTGAGAGCCACTGGGACATATGCTTTGTATAAAACTCAAAGCAGGACTGAGACTGAATAACCCTGTAGGTTTAGAAGGGGAGTGGACACTTTGTTTTACACAGCTGATGAGGTTCAGCACTGTTTACTGAAAGCTTTTCCCATATCAAGTTCCAAGTCCCTTATCATCGTAGAGGGAGAAAAAGGAACCAAAGGCAGGATCTGGACAAGGAGCAGGATAACAAAGGTGGGAGAGAGAAGTCAAAAGTCAACCATTCTGAATAACAACACCCCCAAAACATCCTCCAAACATGGAGAAGCTGCACAGGGAAATAACACATGAGCATTTTCTTTGCGAGACAGTCTCGCTCTGTCACCCAGACTGGAGTGCATTGGAGCGATCTCAGCTCACTGCAACCTCCACCTCCCAGGTTCAAGCGATTCACCTGCGTCAGCCTCCTGAGTAGCTGAGACTACAGGCACATGCCACTGCGCCCTACTAATCTTTTGTATTTTTATTAGAGACAGGGTTTCTCCAAGTTAGCCAGGATGGTCTCAATCTCCTGACCTCGTGATCCTCCCGCCTCAGCCTCCCAAAGTGCTGGGATTACAGGCATGAGTCACTGTGCCTGGCCCACATGAATATTTTCTACCACAAAATGAAGTCAATCTCCATGGGACATCTAAACCCGAATTAGGTCTTGTCACTTCTCTGCTCAGATTCCTGCAGTGGCTCCCCGCTTCCCTCATGGTAAAAGCATAGTCCAGAAAATGGCCCAGTTGTCTCCACAGGCTCAAGTCATTTTTCTGTTCTGCCCTCATCTCCTCCCACTCTCCTGTCTGGTTACTCTGCTTCATCCACCGTTGGCCTCCTTACTTCACCGGAAACATACCAGGCATGTGCCCACATAGGGCCTTAGCACTGGCTGTTTCCTTCACCTGGAACTCTCTGCCTGTAGAGAACTCAATGGTGGACCTCCTCATCTTTCTCAAGTCTTTGCTCACTTGTCATCTTCTCAGTGAGCTCTCTACCTTGGCAACATCATTTAACACTCCAGTTCCCCTATCCGTCTTGTCCTACTGCTTGTGTTTTTCCTAAAGTATTTATTACATTCTAATAGATGCTATGCTATGTAATTTACTTAGTTGTTATGTTTATTACACCTTCCCAACTTGAGTGTAGGCTTCTTAAGGGCAAAGATCAGTGTATGTCTTATGTACTGACATAACCCCCATACCTAGAACATTGTAAGTGTTCAAAAAAATACTTACTTAATAAGTAAATTAACCTTTTGGGACTACTGAGGAGAAGCTCTTGAATAAGAAAATGATGTCAAAGAAAGTGTATGGTTCAGTACCTATTAATTTTAAATGAATAAATTACCACTGGTGGTCTACCTAGTGTGTTGGCATTAAGTTGTATTTCAGAAATGAAAAATATTTATAGATCTCTTCTAGGTTTACCCCAATGCTCAGTATTAGTCCATTTTCACACAGTATTAGTTCGTTTTCACACTGCTATAAAGAACTTCCCTGAGACTGGGTAATTTAGAAAGGAAAGAGGTTTAATTGACTCACAGTTTCACATGGCTGGGGAGGCCTCAGGAAACTTACAATCATGGCAGAAGGGGAAGGGGAAGCAAGGACCTTCTTCACAAGGCAGCAGGAAAGAGAAGAGAGCAAGAGAAGAACTACCAAACACTTATAAAACCATCAGCTCTCGTGAAAACTCACTCACTATTATGAGAACAGCGTGGGGGAAACTGCCCCCATGATCCAGTCGCCTCCCTCCCTTGGCACGTAGGTATTACAGATCCCTCCCTCCACATGTGGGAATTACAATTCAAGATGAGACTTGGGTGGGGACACAGAACCAAACCACATCAACCCCTAGGTCTGTTTTCCTCTTAAATGATCTGAACTTTGACTTTTCTTGCCATAAGGCTTCTAAAACACTTAGTAGCTTTAAGAAGCTAGCTATTGAACCTATGACTAGAAGGCCATGTAGCAAAACCCCTCACAGAGAAAGCCCTGTGGATTTGTGAGGTTTCACAGGGGCAGAAGGGTCTTGCAGCAGATTGAGGTTTTCTTTTCCTAAGTTATTTGGGAGACTTCAGAATCGACTGGAACTTAAGAGGATCATTCTAAAGCTTGATACATAGAAGCTCCTACAGGAGATGAGGAGGGATGCTTACATTAAGCCTTAAAAATACAAATATTAAAAAAAAAAACCAAGCCAATTTACCATCCAAACAGCAACAGCTAATGTATTCAGGCAAAAGACTTTTTAAAAGACAATTGCATTTTTTATTACATTAAGTGCAATGTAGAGTGGCACCGATTGTCTCCACTCTTTTTATAGCGTATTTTATCTTTTTCTAGTTAAATGTATTCAATGCTTTTTAAAAAGGTTGTTAAAATGTGTGTAACATTTTAACCATTTTAGTGTACAGTTCAATGGCATTGAATACATTCACAATGTTGTTCAAGCATCATCACTATCAATTTCCAAAATTTTTTCATCATCCCAAACAAAAATTCTATACTTATTATTTTTTTTAACATCCTGGAAATGTCTCAGCCATTGTTTTCAGTGATGGCCACCAAATAGACTAACCTCTGGGGTATAGACTAAAATGGCTAAAAGTCAAGCACATGGTTAAGTGACCTTCATAGTACCCGTAAAAAATATTTGTGAAAATAAAATTACTTTACAAAACAATCCTATTTGTCAATGACTTGTAATATAAAAGCTATATTCTATAGGGAAAGTTTTTTTTGTTTGTTTTTTTGGGTTTTTTTGGTCTGTTTGTTTGTTTGAGATGGAGTCTTGCTCTGTTGCCCAGGCAGGAGTGCAGTAGCATGATCTCGGCTCACCGCAAGCTCTGCCTCCAGGGTTCATGCCATTCTCTTGCCTCAACCTCCCAAGTAGCTGGGACTACAGGTGCCCACCACCATGCCCGGCTAATATATATATATATTTTTTTTTTTTTTTGTATTTTCATAGAGACGGGGTTTCACCGTGTTAGTGGGAAAGTATTTTTAAAAATCGTTCTGCAACTATGTATGGATCACCTTCCATGTGCCAGGTGCTCTGTAGACAGAACAGTAAACAAAACAGAAAAAACATTCATGTTGCTTGCATTCTAGCAAATAACAATTCCAGATAGGCCCAAGTAATCTGAGGAAAACAAGACAGGATGATAAGAATTGGTTTGTGTCTTATCACTGTTTACATCCTCCACAGTGTCTAGCACACAGAATGCATTTGACCCATATGTGCAGATGGGCTCATAAAATGTCTATTGAGTAATGACTCTATGCATGACACTTACTGAGTACCTTGAGGGACATGGAGATTATTCAGATTTGGAGCGTCACTTCAAGCTCCTTGTAAATGATCATAAGAAACCTGATATGCACATTCTAGAGGTAGCTATCTGATAACTTACTTAGCTTTTTCCTTGGCCTAAACCCAGTTTTTATTTAATTTTTCTTTCCCTTACTCTAATTTCCCAGGCCCTTTCCAAAATCTTTGCTCAGCATGGTCTGTACAACGTACTTTAGCATCTTCAAAATGTTCAGCAGTAGCAAGAAATCTAAAAGCCGTAATTGTCCAATAAAGGATTCTCCCTTTCTTCCCTTTTCAAAGCTCCCTCCCCCAATAATAACAACAGTCCATCCTCAGGAACAGTTAGAAGTGTGTCAATCAGATAGTGTTGGTTCTTGGCACTATCTTTGCATTTAAAAGGGAAAAAATTTAACTGGGGTAGCTTAAGCAGAAAAGTGCAGTGAGATTTTTCTATTACTTTAAATTATTCTAGATAGTAATATTCCTTAGTATACAAATTTAGTAATAGAATAACCTCAAGTTTACAATCTAACATATGTGTTCTATTTATTATAATGCTTCTGATTTTGTAGATCGGTAGTATCAAACAGTGGATAGTGGATCTACTATCAAATAGTAATTCCACTCTCATACTTTGCTGCGTAAACTGATATCTGCCCTATCAATCTCATGAGCCAAATGTCATTTTCTGAAAGAAAAAGGGGTTACTTATAATTATGGTAGTTACAAAATCAAGTATAACTATAACATGTTTAAATAAATTGTCTGTAGCTATTTTTAACCATTGATGGTGTTGGGCTAGGCACTTCTGCTTTATCTCCTTGTCTATCAGAAATTATAAAGTTCTATTTGTTCAAGGTGAGGAGAGCATAGTACAAGAGATATTAAGTGGCTTCCCTTGGGTAAATACCAGATAAAATCATGTAATTACAGAGCCTTCTAACTTCCCAATATTATCCAAGTGGTATAGTAGACAGTTAGTGTCCTACAATGTCTGTCAAGCCTTGTCACCGAAAAACACTGGAACATTGAGAAAAGCATGTGGACCAGCAAACCTGCTGTAAAACTGATAGTAATGGCACCATTCCTAAGCAGCTTACTTTCTCAGAAAAATAATCAACCTTTTTGATATAATCAAATATGATGCATTTTATCTTTCAATTTAAACAGTGCTAAATAAAAAACAGTGATATTATATTGCAGTGAAAAACAAACTGAGAAAAATTTATATAACTAAACAAGAATCAGAATCTGCTTCCAACATGGTCACAATCATCATTTTCTTCTCGTTTATTGTTCTGGGAGGATTCAACCAGGAATAGACAAGAGACTTTATTAGGACCAGTGTTTAGTCTGTTTCCCCAGGAAGCAGACCTCCAGACAAAGCTTGCATGGAAGCAGCTCACTGGGATAGTGAACACAGAACACACTGAAACTAGGAAGGGAGGAAAGCTGATAGACAGTGCAGGAATTTCCAAGAAACCTTGTCCAGTGCACTCCCGAACTGCCCATTCAGGAGACAAAAGGAGGGAGTTCTAATCTCGCTGCTCTGTCCTGCATTGATCAATGGTTACCTACAGGAGTTAATGGCCTCATGCTTCTAGGTTGCATATGTGTGAGTGGTAGCTAGGTTCCAGGTGTTTGTACTGAGACATCAGAGGTATGCAGAAAGAGCCTGAGGCCAGCCATTGTCCGGTTGCAGCTGTATCAACCTGGTTGAAATCTATGTGGTACCAGTCACATGTGCAGGGGCAGGAGAAAGAGGCAGGGCCAAGAGGATTTCAAAAGGTACACGAGAGGAATCTGAAATACCACCCCCTTGATTTTCATTATTCAAGGTTCTTCATCACTATTTTTCATTGGCTTTTTTAAAAAAATTGTTTTAATTGAAAAAGAATAGTATACATTAATATGTATGGAGTACGATATGATGTTATGATAAGGTAGACATGTGTAATTATTAAAACAGGCTAATTGACATATACATCTACCTTACATACTTATCATTTCTTTGTGATTAGAGCATTTAAAATCTAATCTTTTAGCAATTTTGAAATATACATTATTAACTTTAGTCACCATGCTGTGCAATAGATCACTAAAACTTATCCCATTGGCTTTTAATTTTTTTTAACAAAAGATACACTCGTCATATTCTTTATGCTATATTGATTTATGGATGACCTCACTCACGATAACTAATGACCTGTACTGCTGATTAACCACCTAGAGATCTCTTCATCCCAAATTCTAGTCCTATTTCCCAAGCAATTTTCTGTGCACTAGGGAGCTGGGCCACAGCTATTTTCTGAATGAAGTAATAAATAAAATAGATTTTTTGTTATTTATTTGTATTTATTCTCATTGTACAGAGAATTGTATAGATATAGATATATGTACAGAATGAATGCAGAAAAAGTAATACAGTTGCTGCTTACTCACTTTTTTCAATGGCCAGGTGTACTTTGTCTATTTGAGTTTATGTTGGCCAGGTGGGCACGTAATTCAGGGTCAGTGAGTTCAAAAATTCTAAAGGACAAGTAGGAGACAATTCCTCATGGCTGCTAGCCCTATTGATGCTCTTTCAGAATGTGGCCTCTGGCTTCTAGGATTCTGGCCACAGCTCAAGTTGCTACATAAGAAATAAGAAAGGTGCTGTGGAAAACTATGTCCAGTAAAGCCTTGTGGAGCTTTCTTAGAACACTGAGGTCAAGGGAAAGCTTCTAAGGATTATGTATAATGCCGGGCATCCAGTAGGTGCCCTACTCTATTCCATTCACTAAGCATTATTGAGAACCCAGTTTGAACAAGGTATTATGCAAAGAGTTGAGAGGAATGCAAAGATGAACAAGACATAGCCCATGTCCTCAAGACGCTAGCATGTAGTACTGTGGTTTTTAAGTTTACCCCACGTATCTTTTGGAGAAACTGATGAAAGCCGTAGACATATGTTTCAACACATACATGACCCTAAGCATAAAATTTAGCTCGTAATTTTATATTTAGCTCATGATTTTGTATGAATTGGAATTTTATAATTCCAATTAGGAATGTATAAAAAGTTCAGGAAAAAACTTGTCTATTAATAACTATGGAAAATGTGTAGTGTCATAAATGGTCCAATAGATATGTGAAGGGCCCTGGGAGCAACAAAGGGGAGAAAGTAATCCTACCTGAGGGTATCAGAATGAGCATCCTCAGGGACATGGCATGTGTGTGCTACCTTGAGGGATGGTGATTGTAGGGAACACCTGGTGGAGGGAGCAGGCTGAGTAAAGGCACATACAAGAAAGCCAAGGGAATGTTCTGGAATTTAAGAAATCCGGTGTGGCTAGAGCATAGGACTGTTGCAAGAAGCTGGAGAATAGTGGAAGATGGGACTACAGACTAGTAAACTGAGGTCCAAACACTGATTTTCATGCTTACCCTGTTGGGTTTTACTCAATAGGCGATAGAGAATGGCATGACCAGAGCAGAACCTTACAATATTTCTTAGGATAGATAGAAAGAGACAGAAAGTGGAGGTGAGTAGGAGGCTTGCTTCTAAGTAGAAGGCTTTTACAAGCCTGGATTAGGGCACTGGAATGTAGGGAATGGTAAGACCACATTAAAGATGTGAGGTCTAAAAGTCCTTTATAAAATGACTATCCACAGCAGAAATAAGATACAAGATTTTCTTGCTTCTAAACTGATTAATATTCTGAATAAAGTTAAACACTGGCAATAAGAAATTAGTTATCATTCAGATCTGTCTTTTCATTTACCTTCTCTTATTATTTTTATAATCCTTGGTATAATACTTTGAAAATAATGGGCTTGATAAATGCTTGTTCAATTGAATGTTTTTAGATTTAATTTATAGTTGACAGTTATTGAGTCAACAATTTTTATACCTCATTTTGAATAATGATACTGGTCTACAGACACAATTTAAGGAATACTGAATACCTTTTCCAAATAGGCAATGGATGTACTACCAGGGCCTGTGAAGATTGGCATGATATTCAATTTGATTTTACACCAAAAATATGTTGTAGATCTTTTCATGAAGGTTTATTACATCACCTTAACCAGGAAATTAAAGTGAAACTAAAATGTTATCTCTGTATGACATGATGCTTCTCTGTAAGGATCCTTAGCAAAGAGAATTGCCTTGGAGATAAAAGCATGCTTTCAGAGTCAGAAAGACATTGAGTTTGGAAGCATAAAAATGCTTGGTGAGCTACTCAGCTATTGTTTGGGTTCACATTTTATAAAGGTATAGCTCATGCTCACTAATGGAAAACAAATCTGAAGACTGTGCCTTTAGTAACATTTTCTTTCCGATTTCAATGTTTGGTTAATGTGGGTGATGGCTAATAGCTTCAGTGTAATCACATCAAAATATATCTATTGACCCTGGCAAAGCATACCATTTAACTGAGTCCTTCTTCCCCAAAAGATTTTTAAATACTATTTTCTCATGATAAGAGGCCTGAATAAGGGCATAAAAATAAATTATTTATTTTATAACTCTTAACTACTAGGTAATTTGCACCTGGCTTTCTTGGCCACAATGCTCCCAGGAAATTCCTCTGAATCAAAGGAGCATCAGTTTTCTGTTCTTCCTGTCTCTTGTCTAACTCCACTCTTTAAGTTGTGCTCCGTAGCAGTGGTTCTCAAACTTTATTGTCTAACAAAATCACCTAAGGAGCTGATTATACCTAGGGATGCCCTGGCCACACTCAAGACCTATGGAATCAGACTTGATAGTTTGAGACCCACTCTTGGCTCTAAAGCACAGCCCTGGTTTCCACCACCATACTTCTCAGCTTCAGATGGGGCTCTGAATTAGCTCACATAGTAGTCTGAAAATGAAATTAAACATTTAACTTTATGAGATTCAAATCTTTAATAAAATATAAAAACAAAGATATTCACTCATTGAAAAATTAAGAGCATTATATACTGGGCAATAGAAACAAACAGTTATAGACCCTGCTTTCCTCTAAGCCCCAACACAAATTTCTCTGGCTCTATCAAGTCAATAGAAAATCTAAATTCACCATCATCGTTCTTTGCTCTGTGCCATTGTTCACCGAATCCACTTCTTCCTGGAGTATCCTTCCCTCCTTATCTCCATCTGTGTTTCTGCTGTGTTTTAGGAAATCAACTTGAGCCTTACCTCCTCTTGCAAATCTTTACATAGTTTCCAGCCCACAGTAGCATTCCTGTATTTTGAGCTCCTGTAGCACTTTTCTTTTTAATCTGCACTATGGATGTGGGCTTTGGATAACAGAGTGTCTTGTGGTGATCTTCAGTTAGGTCATCTGAGTGTGTCTCTCCCCATAAGACTTACAATCTTTTTTATAGTCAGGCTCTCATATTTTGTTAAATCATCAATAACATCAATCACAATGCATTGTAGAGCCTTTAAAATGCTGGTTGGATTTAATTTCTTTGAAACTATTATGGAATCTAGCTGCTTGTTCCATTTCCCAGCTCTGTGTGTAAATGCATATGGCAGTCTTTCTCCATATGTTACAGCCTGCATGTGTGATTGATGCATGGCAACTAGTGATACACTGAAATATTCTTTTTTTCTTTTCTTTTTTTTTTTGAGACAGAGTCTTGCTCTGTTGCCCAGGCTCCGGTGCAGTGGCGTGATCTAGGCTCACTGCAAGCTCCGCCTCCCGGGTTCACACCATTCTCCTGCCTCAGCCTCCCGAGTAGCTGGGACTATAGGCGCCCGCCACCACACTGGCTAATTTTTGTATTTTTAGTAGAGACGAAGTTTCACCATGTTAGCCAGGATGGTCTTGATCTCCTGACCTCGTGATCTGCCCTCCTTGGCCTCCCAAAGTGCTGGGATTACAGGCGTGAGCCATCGCTCCCAGCCCCTAAATATTTAATTTGAAATTGTACTGAACTAGTAATGACTGTGATACAGTCTCTCATGGATTTATAACATCATTTCATCCATTAAAGGGAAAACAAACTTCAAGTTATAGAAGAAAGTTCATATTAAGGGACAAATATCTTTATAACTGACAGAGTGAGGCAAATAATTGAAAGAATTTTTGTGGGTGGAAAATGTTTATAATTCTATCTGAATATGACAGTAAATTTTAATGCCTCTCTGTTTGCTCTCAAAAATAAGAATAATGCCTAAAATTTATATAGTACTTTATATTTTACTGTTTTCCCATGTACATATTCATTGTTCCTCAGAACACTATCAGAAAGGATGTTATTATTGCCATTGTACAAATGAAGAAACACGTGAATCCCAGTCTATCTCTCAGTTCATGTTTCTCTATAAGAGAAAATAAATAATATGTATATATAAATATCAAATCCCATTGTATACCTTTGAATATGTACAATTTTTATAGGCCAATTGAACATTTTGAAATCTAAAAGGAGAGAATATAGATTATTATTCCATGCTCAATGCACTTATTTAATATCTCTATCGCCTCCCTCTCCAACACACATAAAAGTTCTGTGTGATCAGGGTCCTGCCTGTCTTGTACACTCCAATTCTAGAAGCCAGAACAGCACTGCAACACAATAAGGACTGAATAAATACTTATTGTATGAGAGAAGTTATAAGACTAAGATGGAAGGCTATAAAATACGCCAGTGAGCGGCTTAGGGTAATGAGTGTGAGGAACCTAGTGTCACTCCTGACATTCTCAAGGGGCTGAGTTCCTCTCCCCACCTCCTCACACCCCAGTTCTGTGAAGCCTGGCCCACATATGAGCTCCTTAAAAGCATTTTTACTTAAAGTCTACTTGGTGCTTAGAATACTGAATGAAACTTTGCATTTGAGAGTTGTCGTAGGAACAAGACAATGCTTGTATGCGTGTTCATCTGTTCGTTCTAAGGACGTCGGAACTTTGTTGGATAGCTAAAAGAATGAATCTCCATAATTAACTTTTCTACAAGCTAGCAAACGTATTTTAAGAATCTGCTATATGAAAGAACACAAATTGGCACTTCAAACCCTCTGTGTAAACTAATCAGAAATATTACCTCAACTTTGTTATTGTACTCTGAAGAGTGTAGTTGCAATGGAAAATTCATGCTGGGAATATTGCACTGAAGGTCAGGAAATTTATATCTAGGGAGGGGAGAACTGGATGCATTTTCAGGAGAAACAATTTATCTTTGTTGCTATGGGGATTCCTGCATATACCTGCATATCTCAAAGAGGGGAAAACAAGTCATAACAGAAACCTCAGACACCAGTCGCCCTCACTTTAAGCACTGAAGGCAGGGTAGAGATTGAGGGAGCATGTGCATGGAGGCACACACACACACACGCACAAACACAACACTGTCTACACGCAAGAGGATATATGTATTCCCAATAACAGATCAACAGATTATATCCAATTCCTAGCATACCTACAATTTCCTTTTCTCCTAACTAAAGCATATCATAATGCAATGAGTGACCTTCTTATGGAGGTAAGCCTCAAACCCCTCTAAAATAATATATATACACATAATTATACAAATCACTCTTAAACTGCATAAATTAATTGATGGGAATCAGCTTCTTGCAATACACCTCACAACCTATGAAGACATATCGGGCTGTCTTGATGCCAAAGGACTGAGAACTACTGACTTCAAGAAGTGCTTCTTGTACTTAAATGTGAATACAAACTGCCTAGATATGTTGCTAAAATGCCGATTATGATTCTTTAGGTCTTTGTGGGAGCCTAAGATGCAGCATTTCTAAATAGCCTGTGCTTTGTTACTACAAATGTGGTGTTGGACCAGCAGTATCACCAGGAATCCATTTTACAACCTTGTAGGTGATCCCATTCTGCAGCCACCGTTGAGAATCACTATTCCATAATGACTAAAGCTAAGTCACTATAAGATAATTGTCTACTGACCTTTCTCTCAGCTACAAGCTCTTTGAAAACCTTCTAAAAGTTTATAATCAGTGGTTGTCAGAATCACCCAGAGAGTTTTGTCAAAACCCTTTTCCACTCTCTTATATTTTGGAATCAGGAGGTGGTAGAGTCTGGGTTTGAGAATTTTGAGATCACCAAATGCTTTAGAAAAAGAATATCATGCTTAGATTCAGAGACTTGGACCCAGCCTCAGGGGTTCAAGAAAGGCTGGCCCTGGACTAAATCATAAAATAGACTAAATCTTGAAGTTGTCTTTTTGATATTTTTCTCCCCCATATTTTATCCAACTTATATGATTCTACTATTTCTAATAAAATTTATGACATCAGCCCTCTCTATCTAGGTATAACTAGGTTTGTCATTTTAGCACTTTTCCCAAGGACGCTTGGATTTAAGTCATCTCTGTGAATGAAGGACTTCATCTCCCATTAAAATAGCACAAGATGTCAGGAAACACATTAAAAATATCTCTTGAGATCGACAAACTCTCCTTTACCCATCTGCAACTTTCCCCCCAAACACCCAAACCTAGCCCTTTTCTACCTGAGATTGCCTGGATTTATAGAAAACCATTGAAGCTTTGTCTATTTCCATTTATGTATATAAAGACAAACTCTTAGGTCTTAATAATTACTGCCTGAAATCAACACTAATGTTACTTTTAAGATTCCACAAAGAACTAAATATTAGGTTAAGAATGCATTTTCTCTATTCTCGATGTGGTTATTGTTAACTAAGGAATTTCATTATGTAAAATGTTGCCTTTCCTATATATTAATGTAAAATATACGCGATTGTATAGATGAGGGAATTCCTCCTATTTCCCGTGCCTAGTAACAGGTGCTCTACTATGGACGACTGAAGTTTGATAGCTATTTAGTAAAATATGAACAGTGCCATCTAGTGGTTCATAATCATTATTGC